>NC_137560.1:0-625351 GCF_963082525.1 Nesoenas mayeri
TTAAAGTGATGGTTATTTGTTGAATCTTGCATTCTTTAACGAAAAAAACTTGAGGAAGATTGAGAGACTCCCTGTAGAGTAGGAGTCATCTTGTGACGAGACTCTTGCTGTGGTCAGTAGAAAGAAGCAAAAACATGGTTTAGGGCAGATATGGTACATATCTGCATTTTGCTGTTACAAATAATTCTATAGAAATGTGTATTTCTCCAGTGACTACAAATAAGAAATAATTGGTTGGCTTAGGTACGTATGTGTACAGTGAGATGAGTTAAATCTCATCTCTGCTGTCTTTACTGAGGCTCCACAGAGCCTCATGCATTCATTTGAACTGAACATTGAACATACATCCCAGCACATGGCCATTATGGTTATTCCAAATACGTTAAACAGTAACTAGTGATACTCTTATTTTTCCTCTATGAAGGGTTAAAAAAAAAATAAAAATCAATGGATTTGTTTGTAAATAGCCTAGAGATCACATATAAGGACCTGATATCTCAGTGAAGTCTTTTCATATACATGGAACCTGGATGATTATTAACATGGCATCACCTCAAAGCATAATCATGTGGCTGCCTATAATGCCTTAAATATATTATAAAATCAACTTTCTCTAGATGCAGCAAGGCATGTAAGCACCTTCTTAGCTTTATGCACTTAACTAGGCACATTTACACCACAGGCAGCCTTAAATACAGGTGCTTTAAGTGCTTTTACTGAATCAGGGCCTGCATGTGTTCACATCAGAGTTTCCCAAGTGGGATGTGAGCAGCAAATGAACCAAGCAAAATATGGAAAGCCTTTTATGAACATTTTATGGTGTTGCCACTTCAAAGCCCTTCATTTTCCTAGAAATTTTAAGATGATATTTCTTATTCGGAGGTTCAGACTCTGGTTGGACTTGATGTTGAATGGTCCATATAATGGGGTCCATGAAATAAGAATCTCGCTTCCTTGTTGTTGTTTTCTAACACTGTCTGAATTTGGTAAGCAAGAGCAAGCGTGGTTGACAGTGTCTGTTTTTTGAGAGTAACGTATTCCTGACTCTCCCTCTTTGTATGGTGAAGGTTTCTGCCTGCACTATGATTTTGCTGGGCTGTGAGGCTGTGTGGGAGCAGCAGAGGTAAGAAGTGGTGGCTTTAAAGGCATTGAAGCTGTGGTAAAACTAGCAGGTAAAGCTCGTTTCTTCCTAGAGAGCTGCCTGACAAAAACAGTTACAAGGAAAGACCCTTGAAGTTGGCTTTTTTTTTTTTTTTTTTTCTAATTTAGTCTTAATATGGAGCTTTTGGTATTGATTGATTGATTGATTGATTGATTTCTGGGAAGCAAGAAGTGAGAGCCTGTGCACTCTCATAGGCAGCGCTGCCTCCCAAATAGGTGCACCCTTCTCCACTCCTGTTCCTCCCATGCTCGTGTAGAACAAGGCCATGCAGTCGTGTGCAGATGTGGTGATTCCAATGTGACTATGAGGTCACAGCCCCACGGTGACGTGCTGTGCTGTGTCTCGGCAGCAGCAGCAGCAGCATCATGGTGCGAGCGTGGGGGCCATGGTCCTCACCCTCGTCCTCCTGCTGGTGTCTCTGCCAGCCTGGGAGGCCCAGGCTGCTCCAGCCGAGCGCAGGGAGCAGGTGGGCGGGCAGGGGCAGCACCCAGCCCCGAGCAGCTCAGCAGGGCAGCAGTGGGGCCAGGGCTGGGGCTGGGGCCGGGAGAGCAGCCGGGCTGGGCCGGGCAGGGCGAGCCAGGCAGCACTAGGGTGTGGGCAGGGGGCAGACGCCCCGCAGGGAGGGGAGAGGGGCTGCGGCTGCTTCAGGGGCAAGTTGTGGGCAAGCGGGGGCTGGGAGTGGTGGCACAGGGGCAGAAACCAGCACTGAGTCCCTGTGGGGCCCTCCCTGCCCCCCAGCCTCGTGCCACACGGCCCCATCCCAGGGCACGCTTTGAGCCTTTGGGCTGGGATTGCTTTGGCCCTTTGGGCCAGTTTTGAGCTCAATCTGGGCACATTTCTGCCCTTTGGGGTCGTTTCTGCCTAGATCTGGGAGTTCTTTGGCTTTGCAGTCCAGTTTCTGCCCAAATCTGGGGTGTTTGGGCCACTTTTGGCCATTTTTTACCCAAATCTGGGCATACTTTGACTTTTTGGTCCAATTTCACCCCAAATCTGGGGATGTTATACCCCTTTTTGGCCAGTTTTGATCCAAATCTAGTGGTACTTTGTTTTTTATGGCTCTTTTTACCCGATATGCTCTGGTGCTTTTGCCCATTTTTTCCCCTAATAGAGGCGCTGTGTTCCCAAATATGGGATATTTTCACCTTTGCCAGCAGTTTTACTCCCAAATGTGGATGGTTTTGCCTCTTTTGGCCACTTTTGGCCCAAATACTCTTTTGCCTGTATTGGCCAATTTAGCCCCCAAATATTTGGAATATTTAGTCATTTTTCCAGTTTTCTCCCTAACTAGGGCTATTTCTCTGCAATATATGGACATTGTTGTCCTAAATATGTTGTGCTGTGTTTTGTTTTGTTTTTTCTCTCTTCTTTATGTCCTCTTTTACCCGAAATGCAGGAGTATTGCTCTGTGAGCCTGGAAACCTCTCTGATCTGTGATGACTCCGGGCCATGGCTCTGGCAGAGCTGATGGAGCTTCTCAGCTGGATCCTGGTTATGAGCCTTGGGCTGTCCCAGAGGTAAGTTGTCACTGTCTGTCTGCTTGAGGGAATAAACACTCGCGTTTTAATAGGTTATTCATGTGTGATTGTACCCAAGATCATCTCAGAGGCTTTCCAAAAGCTTTTTGTGCCTTGGTGGTGTTACACAGACAAGTAATGAATATTCATTTGCCTGAAAACCTGCTAGGTCTCAGCAAAAAGGTCACCCGTGTTCCATTTCTAGCTGTGGGAACATACACCTTTGTATGTGTCCTGTGTCATTACCTCACTCCCCCCCATCACCGCAGGTGACTGAGGAAGAAGGAGATCACAACATGCCATGGAAGCTCCTCACCCGTGGTTGACTTCCTGTTTGGTTCCTGCAGTCCATGGTGATCAAGCCTCTTGGTGTAATCCTGTTCCTGAGCCTGGGGCAATCCCAGGGGTAAGTGTTCAGTCTTCATTGGTCACTGGCCTTTTGCATTTGTTAATATCTGGTTTATTATTTGTTAACATTTTCCTGCAATAGTTGCGCCTTGCAGTAGCCAGCAGGCTCTTTGCTAGAAGAAACACGGATGATCATTTTTTGCCCTGGTGTTCCATGCTCCCACCTCAGTGTGGGTTTTCTTTTGTGTGTGTGAGAGGTGTCCTGGTCAGAAGGCCCTGAGAGGCCCCATGTTTGTCCATCTGGTCCTTGAGGGGTGTTGCATGTGGCCTGGACACAGTGGTTTGGAAGCTATCAGGTCCCAGTCAATGGGTCTGCATAGAATGGGCGGGTTCTAGGACCCTGGGCGTTCCCTGGGAGGGTTTTAGGACCCTGGGGGTTCCATAGAGATTCATAGAGCCCTATAGGGACCCATAGGGACCTGTAGGAGCCCATGGAGTCCCAAGGAGCCCCATGGAGACCCATAGAGCCCCATAGAGACAATAGAAAGGGAGGATTAAAGCTCCTTTCCAACCGCTCCTCACGCTGCTCACAGTGCCAGCTGCCGAGCCAGCGGCAGGTTGGGCTGAGTTTAGAGCTGGGTGAGCTCCAGGGAGTCCTTTCTCCTGACAGCTCCAGGCCTGATCAGTGGCCACTGCAAGGGCTGGATAAATGTTGGCAAGATGCTCCTGCCGGGAAGGGAGAGAGGAGCTGCCACTGGGATGGGTTTGGATCCTGAGGACGCAGCGGTGAGTGACAGGGGTGGCCATTGCGGAGGGGCAGTGTGAGCTCTGGTGCTGCTGTCTCCAGGTTGGCTCACCAGACCCAGGCCACCATGCTGGTTCACCAGATCTTTGGCGGATCCCTGTGGTTCCGTGGTGAGCGCTGGCTGCCAGGTCCTGGGCCTGTGACTCTCAGGGCAGCGGTTTCCCTGAGAGCCTTGCAGTACAAATCTTTTGGGAAAACTGCTGAGTGTGTGTAACTTATCCAGAGGTGCAGCTGGTCAGTCTTGTGGTTCCTGTGGGTTGTGGCGTGTGTTGTAGTGATGAAAAAAGCTGTTGGCTGGGGGCCCCCAGCTCTTTGCCACCAGCTGAGGAGCCCATGTTGGCAGTTATGTAGCAGCACTTGCTGTCCCAGCACACAGTGGAATTGCACGCTGTGAATCCTGGTGCCGACATCCCAGAGCCCAAAGCTGGAGAGGGGGAACACGGCAGCTGCCTGTGCTGTGCTGGGGTGGTGTTGGGTGCAAGTGTTGTGTCAGGGTGTGCTTACTGCTCTTGCTTTTGCAGTGAAGTTCTCAGCGTGCAAGAGCATCTGGGAGAGCTCTGACCCTTTCCTGGACCTGGTGCTGGAGATCAGGTAGTGGGGCAGGGTGTGGGTGGGGGAGCTCTGCTCTCACAGGGGATGTTCCTGCAGCTGCACTGTTACTGCTCTCGAGGCTGCTTAACTGCCAGTGTCAGGCAGGGTGCAGGCAAGAGGGAAGCAGCTTCTGTTGTTGTGCTGCCTCTGTCTGGCAGAGCAGAGCCTGTTGCCTGAGCATGAGCCACGACTCCTCCATTGAGGCTCCATGGGACTGGGGACAGTACAGCCGTCCCTCATGGCATGCTGGCCAGTGCCTGGCTGGGGGCAGGCTCAGGGGTTTGGTGCAGCCTGTGGCCCTGTGCTCATGCTCTGTTTTATCTCTTGGGGCCAGCGTCTCTGATCAGGTGAAAAAAGCTGAGACCAAGAGCCCCAGGTCTTCACCAGCGACAGGCCAGGTGAGTCCTGAAGGCTGTTCTGGGCCAGAGCTGCAGGAGCTGCTGCCCCTCTGCCTGCTCTGCGAGGGCAGGTGGGCTGCAGCTTGGCAGGGAGGCAGGCACTGCACCCAATGGACAGGGGTGAGGGAGGATGGCTTGCAGGAAGGATCCTGCTCAGTTAAGGGTTGCTGTGTGAGCTTGGAGGGGATGGGATTGCAGTATCACCCTGTGTCCTTGGCACAGTGATTCAGCCTGGAGGCCCAAAAAGCTGCTTGCCCTCCTGCAGCTGCCTCCTGTGCCCAGAACAGTTCAGAGCTCCTGCAACAGCAGCAGCACAAGTGGGGCCAGAGCAGAGCTGTCCTGGCAGAGCTCCTGGGAGAGCAAGCAGCCACCTACCTCAGCCAAGCTGCTGCTGGAGCCCATCCCCAGCCAGGAGCCCAGGGGCAGTGGGGAGAATGCTGAGACCCTGGAGAGGGACTCCTGCAGCAGCGGTGCTGCCAGCCCAGCGCACGGCACAGCGGGAATCTGCCCAAAGCGTCCCAGAAGGCCCAGGGTGGAACCAGCAGCTTCTGCACCTCTCAGGAAATGGACTGTAGCATAGACCGCCCTACTGGCTCCAGCACCAAGCTACCTGCCCCCAGAGACTCCAAAACGGCAACATTGAAATCCTCCCTGTTGGCCAGTGCTGCTCTGGAGCTGAACATCACCATGTCTCCACCACCAGCCATGAAGCTGGTGCTTTCTGCCAAAAAGTGAGTCTGAGCTTCTGCCTGGAGACTTCAATAGGTGCCTTGTGTCTTCTGAGCTGAAGATTGTGTTGGGGAGAGTGTAGACTGGATGCTGGGTGTCTTGCTAAGCTGGAGACAGACAGGGAGAGCCCCTCAGCCCCAGGGCTTCAGCAGTTGCTCTGGTTTGGGGTACAGGGCCAGGTCCCCGCTGTTGTTCCCATCCCTGATTAAGGCTGGAGAAACGCCTCCTGTCTTCTTGCTCAGAACAGAGGGGCGGCTGTGCCAGTCCCTGGAGCGGGGTGGCCTCACCAATCTTCTCTGAGTGTCTTGTCCCCTGGGGTGATGGGAGCAGGTGACTCCCCAGCTGGAGGCTGAAGAGTCTCCTCCTCCTCACACAGGGGCTGGGACTGGCCCTCTGGGCGCCGCTGTGCAACCAGGGCTCATGGAAACCTCTTTTCTTTAGATCACCAAGTTTGTTGTGTTGTTTTTCATGCCAATAACTGCAGCGCAGCATCCTGTGGAAGGCGAGCAGAAGTGAGCATTGCACACCACCTCACTCACAATTTGCCAACCACACCTACCCCATGGACACCACCCACCCCAACTCCTTGGCCTTTTGGCAAGTCGAGGTAAGTGGTGCCAGTCGCTCCCAGGCTCCTGCACGCCAGCAAGGCCAGTAGTCCAGGAGGCAACTGTCTGACATGGCAGGTGGCCCGCGGAAGTGATTTCAGCAGCCACCTGTCCTGTTCTCTTGGATTGGCTAAGATGGGAGCAGTTGGGTGCTGTGCTTGTGCACTGTGGAGTGTGGAGGAAGAGGGGGGCTCCTGCTCCTGACCTGGCCTTCAGATCATGTCAGCCTCTTTTCCTGTTCTGCAGGCTGTCCTCCTCTGCTCTCCATTGGCCAAGTCCTGAAAAGCTGACCTTCAGCTTCATCCTCAGCTCAGCCCTTTGGCTCCAAGCCTCCCCGTGACCACCTGTTCCACTGCCCACCCTTCGCACCACCTTCCTCCCTGCAGCAGCGAGAAGGAGCCCAGCCAGGTCACCGCTGGTTCCTCCAAAAAGAGGCAGTGTAAGCAGCCCCGTGGAGCAGACAGCAGCCCCTGTGCTCTGGCTGTGAAGGACAAGGATCAAGTCTCCAGCCCCCAGGGAAGAAGAAGAAGAATCTCGCAGGAGGGCTCAGTGTCCCCTGGGGGAAAGGAGGTGGCCGGCAAGGGTCCCAGCGGTGGCAGGGAGGCAGCCAGCTGTCAGCACCGAAAGATCAGGCCCGTGGTGCAAGTGTCAGGCCCCAGGACCTGTCTGGACACAGAGCCCATCTGCCCCCTCAAGAGGAAGAAAAGGAGGAGATGGAGGAGACAGAAGAGGGCTGCTCAGGGTTAGAATGATGTTTAGCATTAGGGTTCGAGACTGTGGGTAAGGGTTAGAATGAGGGCTTGGGTTTAGCTTTAGTGTTTAGGGTTTGAGGTAGTGATAGGGTTAAAGTTAGGTTTAGGGGTTAGGATTAGGATTAGAGTTACAGTTTCCTGTTAGGTGCTAGGGTTGGAGTTAGGGTTAGATGAGTGTTAGGACTGAGTGAAGAGTATTATGGTAAGTAGTTAGGGTTAAGGGTAGGGACAGAGTTAAGGTTGGGTTTTGGTTAGAGGTAGGTTTATGGTTTAGGTTTAGAGTTAGTGTTAGTGGTTAGGATTAGGGTAGGGTTAGGGATGAGGAATTGGCATGGTAGTTAGTGATAGGGTTTGGGGATAAGGGAAATGGTTAGATTTTGGGTTTGAGGTGAGCATTAGGGGTCTGTTAGTGTTTGGAATAGTGGTTAGGGTTAAGAGTGTTAGAGTAAGGGTTGGAATTTGGGGCAGAGCTGGGGTTAGCAGTTAGGACCAGGGTCAGAGTTTTGCTTAGGGTTATCATTTGTTGGTGATTGTTTCTTGGCTAGCGTGTATTAGTTAGGTTTAGAGTTAGGATTAGTGTTTAGAGTTAGGTTTCAGTGTTCGGGTTAGGGGCTAGGGTTAGAGGATATGTTAGGTTGAGAATTAGTGCTACAGGTTAGGAGTAGGTTTGTATTAGCGTCAGAGGGGGCTAGTGTTTCGTCAGATTTAGGGATAGGGCTTAGGGTAAAGCACAGGGTCAGGATGAGAGTTACCAGTTAGGGATTAGGAGTAGTGTTAGGTTGAGATAAAGTGTATGGTGAGGCTTAGATACGGGTTAGGGGTTTGGGTGTAGCGTTAGAGTTAGCATTAGGTAAGGTTTCAGGTTAGGTTTAGATTACAGGTAGGTTTAGGGGTTAGGGTTATGGTTAGGATTAGGGTTTGTGATTAGGGTTAGTGGTTAGTTTTCGAGTTCTAATTAGAGGTAGGGTTAGACTTAGCCTTAGGGAAAAGAATTAATTTTAGTTGTAGGGATAGGATTTGGGTTAGTGTTAAGGTGTAGGGGTTATTGTTAAAGTAGGTATGAGGTTTAGAATGAGGCTTGCAAGCTAGGGTTGGGGTTAAGGTTTAGGAGTTAGGTTTAGAATAAGTGTTAGGGGTTTGTTTTTGTGGTTAAAGTTAGAAGTAGAGTTAAGGACAGGGTTATAGTAAGCAGTTAGGACTTAGGGTTATGGTTATAGTTAGGCTTAGGGTTAGATTAGGGTTATTGTTAGGGTTTGGTGTTAGAGCTTTGGTCAGGGCTAGAGTTAGCATTAGGTTTCAGGTTTAGTCTTAGGGTTAGGATTTACAGTAAAGGTTAGAGTTAGGGTAAAAATTAGGGCTTAATTTAAGGGTTAAGTTAGGGTTAGATTGAGAGTTAGGGTTAGGATTAGGTTTAGGTTTAGCATTTAGACAAGCGTTAGTTTTTAGGTAAGGTTGAGGGTTAGTGTTAGATAAGGTTTTGGGTTAGGGGACAGAGTTAGGGTTAGAGTTTGGGATAGGCTTAGGGAGCATGGTTAGGGTTAGTGTTTGGGGTTAAGGTTTTGAGTGAGGGTTATGGGTCAGGTTTTGGGTTAGAGTTAGTCTTAGAGTTGGGATTAAACTTTGGGCAAGAGGTTGGAGAATAGCGTTAAGGGTTAGGAGTTTGTGTTTGGGTTATATGAGGTTTAGGTTAGGGTTACGTGGTAGGGTTAAGGTCTAGGGTTAGATTTAGGGTAAATGCAAGTGTTAGGAGTTACAGTTAGGGTTAGGCTGAGGAATTAGGGAGTGGGGTTAGATTTTGTGGTTAGGGGTTTGAGCTAGGGTTAGGGGGAAGGGTTACATTTAGGGTTAGAAATAGGGTTAAACGTAGGGCAAGGGGTCAGAGTTAGGGTTAGAATTACTGTGTTTGAGTTAGATGAGGTTTAGGATTGGGGGTATGTGTTAGAGTTAGGCTTTAGGCTTAAGCGTTATGGTTGGTGCTAGAGTTAGGAGCTAGGGATTAGTCTGAGAGGTAGGGTTTGAGGTTCGGGTATGTGTTTGCATTGGGGTTTGGGTTAGGTGTTCAAGTATTAGGGGTAGGATTTGATTAGTGTTGGAGAGTAGTGTCAGTGGAAGTGGTTAGGGTTAGGGGTTAGTTTTAGGAGGTAGGGCTAGGGTTAGGGTTATGTTTAGAGTCAGGTTTAGGGTTAGAGTTAGGGGTAGGGTCAGGGTTTGATTAGAATTAGGGTTAGAATTAAGCTTAGGGCTTTTGGGTTTGAGTTAGGGGTAGAGTTTGGTTTTAGGCTGAAGCTTAGATTTGTGATTACAGTAAGAAGGCTAAGCATTAGGTTTAGAGTTTCAGTTAGAGGTTTACATTAGCGTTCCATTAGGGTGAAGGTAATTGGGTAGAATTTAGGGTTAGGCTTAGGGTTGAGGGAGTAGCATTAATGGACATAGTTAGGAGTAGCTTAGGCGTAAGGGTTGGGGTTTGGGATAAGAGTTAGGTGTTGGACTTACAGTTAGGGGTAGGAATTATAATAAAGATTAGGGTAAGGGTTAGTTTAGTTTAAAGTTTAGAGGTTAAGCAGTAGTGTTAGAAAAGGTGGTTAGGGTTAGGTTTTAGAATTCTGTTGGAGATAGGGGTTCAGGTTCATGGTTAGGGAGTAATGTTATTGTAAAAAGATTAGTATATAAGATTAGGTTTAGGGGTGAGGCTAGAGTTAGGGTTAGAGTTAGGCTTAGGATTCTGTTTAGAGGTCAGGTTAGGGTTAGATTTCATGTTAGGGTTAGTGTTGGGTTAGATTGTTTTAAGGGTTATTGTTAAAGTTAGGTTAGTGATAGGGTTATGGTTAGGTTATGGTTAGGGTTTAGTTTTAGTGTTAGTACTAGGTTTCAAGTTAGGGTTAGAGTTAGTATTAGGGTTTAGGCTTACCATTAAGGTTATAGTTAGTGTTAGGGGTCAGCATTAGAGTTATCATAAGTGTTGTGTTTGTGTTAGGGAGCAGTGTTACAGTTAGTGGAACTGGTTAGGGTTAGGTAGGGTTAGTTTCAGGGTTTAGAGGTTATTGCTTGAGTAAGAGTGAGGTTTAGAATGATGGTTACTGGCTAGGGTTAGGGTTAAGGTTTAGGGCTGAGCTTTAGAGTCAGCTTTAGGGGGTAGGTGTTAGGCTTAGGTATTAGGGAGAAGAGTTAGGATAAGGAAGGATAAGATTATGGCTAGGACAAGTAGTTAGGACTTAGGTTTAGGGTTATAGTTCCTTTTAGGGTTAGATTAGAGTCGGTTATTGGGTAGCATTACCAGTCAGGGAGAAAGGTGAGAGTTAGGGTCTGATGTTAGCGTTAGATTTTGGGTTGAGGATATTGTTAGGTTAGGGTTTGGATTTCTGTTTATGTGATGTTAGTCTTAGGGTTAGAGTTAGGGGTTTGTCTTAAATTTTAGGATTAGATTTAGGATTAGTATTTAGGTTTACATTTAGGCTTAAGTTTTAGGATTTGGTTTAGGGTAATGGTTGGATTAGGGTTAACGTCAGGGGTTCCGGAGTTGTCTTAGGGGTAGAGTTAAGTTTTGGGGTTAGATTTAGGAGTAGGGTTAGATTAAGGTTTAGATTTAGAATCAGGGTTAGGGCATTGAATTAGTTTTAGAGTTAGGGTGAGAGGTTGGTCTTAGATGTAGCCTTTGCTTTAGGATTACAGTAAGTGGTAGGACTAACAGAGGTTTAGATTTAGGGATAGGTGTTAGAGGTAGTGTTAGGGTTATTATTAGGGTTTGATGAGGATTAAGTTTAGGGTTTAAGGGTAGGGATGTGATTAGTGGTAAAGGTTAGTATTAGGGTTAGTTTTAGAGGTAAGGATTAAGGTTAGGGGTTAGGGAATAGTGTTGGGTTAGTGTTATGGGTTGGAGATACGGAGTAGTGAAAGTGGTTGGGAATAGGTTTAGGTACTAGGGTTAGATTTAGGGTTAGGGTTTGGATTTACATTTTGGGTTTGGTTAGTGTTCAGGTTAGAGTTAGGATTGGTGGTTAGTGCTTAGTTTTAGATTTACAGTTAGGGTTAGGTTTAGGGTTAGGAGTTAGGGTTAGAATTGGGGTAAGGGCTTGGGGTTACAGTTAGATTAGTTTTAGGTTAGTGTTAGGGTTGGTTGTAGGGACTTATTTAGGGTTAGAGATTAGGGAGTAGTGTTTTTACAAGTGGTTAGGATTATTGTAAGGGGGTAGAGTTAGGGGTGGGGATAGGGTTAAGGTTAGAATGATGGGTTAGGGTTGCAGTTAGGGTTTGGGATTAGGGGTAGAGTTAGATTTCGGGACAGGGGTTTGGGGTTCAGATTAGATTCAGGGTTAGGGCTTAGGATAAGGATTAGGCTTTTGGTAAGTGTTGCGTTAGTGTTAGAGGTTGGGGATACGGAGTACTGGAAGTGGTTAGGAGTAGGTTTAGGTACTAGGATTAGATTTATGTTTAGGGTTTGGATTTACATTTTGGGTTTGGTTAGTGTTCAGGTTAGAGTTAGGGTTAGTGGTTAGATTTACAGTATAGGGTTAGGTTTAGGGGCCAGGGAGTTGTGTCAGTGGAAGTGGTTTAGGTTAGGGGTTATTTTTAGGATTTAGGGTTTGAATTAGGGTTAAGTTTCAGATTAGATTTAGGGTTAGGGTTAGATTAGAGTTAGGGGATGGTGTTTCCAGTTAGACTTATGGTTAGGGGTTTGGATGAGGTTTACAGTTAGGATTAGATTAGGGTTAGGATATAGTTATTGTTAGAGCTAATGATTAGGTTTCACAGTTAGGGAATAGTGTTAGCGTAAGCAGTTAGGGTTAGGTTTTAATATTAGGGTTGAAGGGTAGGCCTAGGGTTAGGGTTAGGGTTAGAGTTAAGCTTATGGGTAAGTATTAGAGTTAGATTAGGTTTAGAAGAGGGTTAGAATGTAGGGTTGGAGTTAACGTTAGGGGTTAGTTTTATGTTTTGGGTTAGAGTTAGGATTACGTTTTAGCTTTAGATTTCGGTTAGAGTTAGGGATGGGGTTAGCATTAGGGTTAGGGTTAGTGTTAGGCAGTAGTGATAGTGGAATGGTCAGAGTTAGGTTTTAGATTTATACTGGAGAGGGAGGTTGGGGTTGGCTTTAAGAGTTGCAATTCCGGTTAGTGGTTAGGGGGTAGTGTTAGTGTAAGTCGTTAAGATTAGTGTAAGGGGTTAGGTTTAGGGGTTAGGGGTTGGGATAGCTTTAGGGTTAGGATAATGGGTTAGGGTCTGAATTCGGGTTAATTTAGGGTTCGAGTCAGTCATAAGAGTTGCAGGTTAGGATTTAGGATTAGGGCTTGGTTTAGTTTAGTGTTTGGTTTAAGGCTGGTGTTGGTATGATGGGTTAGGGTTAGTTTTAGGGTTAGGCTAGGGTTATGGGTTAGGGTTAGAGGTCGCATTAGGGTAAGATTTCAGTGGTTCGAGTTAGGGTAAGGTAGAGTTAGAGTTAGTTTTAGTGTAAGTGGTTAAGGTTAGGAGTAGGGATAGGCTTAGGTTTAGGGTTAGGTTTAGGTTTTGGGTTATACTAGGGTTATTTTTTGGGTTGAGGGGGTTTGGTTTAGGTTAGCTTTTGTGCAAGAAGTAGGGTTAGGGTGGTGTTTGGGTGAATGTTATGGTTAGGTGAATGATAGGTGTAGGGTAAGTTTTAGGTTTAGGGGTTAGGATTATGGTTAGGGTAAGGGATGGATGAGTGTTAGGGTTACGGCTTAGGGAGTTTTGTTATTTCAATGGTCAGTTTTAGGTTTTAGATTTATATTGAAGGGTTAGGGATAGGACACTGGGTTAGGGTTAGAGGTAGTGTTAGTGTTATTTTTGGGATAGGGGCTTAGGGTTATCGTTAGTCTTAGAATGATGAGTTAGGCTTTAGCATTAGATTAGAGCTAGGTTTAGGTTAGGCTTTAGGGTTAGGCTTAGAGGTTGAGTTAATGGTTAGGGTTAGATATTGGGGTTGGGTTAGTGTTAATTTTAGTCTAAATGCTTACGGCTGGTGGCTGGGTTCATGGGCTAGGGATATGAATGGGGCTAGGATTAGATCAGGGTTATGTTTAGGTTTAAGGTTTGGGTTAGAGGTGAATTTAGGAGTTAGGTGTAGATTTCAGGTTAGAATTAGGGTTAGTGTTGGGTCTGCGTTAGTGTTAGGTTAGGTTAGGTTAGTTACGGCTTACCATTAAGGTAAGTGAGGTTAGCGATTAAGGTAAGTAAGGTTAGTGATAAAGTTAGTGTTAGGTTAGGGTTAGAGTTTAGTATTGGGGTTAGAGTTTAGGGTTACTGTTAGAGTCAGCGTTAGGGCTCAGTTTTAGATTTATGGTTAGTTTTAGGTGAATGATAGGTGTAGGGTAATTTTGAAGTGCAGGGGTTAGGATTAGGGTTAGGGTAATGGATGGATAAGTGTTAGGTTAGGGCTTAGGGAGTGGTGTCAGTAGGAGTGGTTAGGGTTGGGGTTTAGCTCAGGGTCCCAGGGGGATTTGTGAGGTACCAAGGCCTGGATGAAGAGCTCCCTTCTGGGTCGTACACGTCCAAAAGACAGGGACACGTCTGTGACTGATCTGCCTGGCGCTGTCCCACCAGCAGTGGCAGATGCATCCTGGAGAGGAGTGGAGCTGCCAGGCGCTGTCAGAGGATCTCCCTGCGGTGCCACTCGCTGCCCACCCAGACTCACACACTGTCCCTGGCTGGGACAGATACACCAGCTACGAGCTCTGGACACAGGACACAACAGTCCAACAGCAAAGACCATCTCTCCTGTCCTGACAGACTCTTATGACCCCTGGAGCCCAAAGCCATGGACCACATGAATTCATTGGACATTTTAGAGGCGTGGCCTATAGACTGAGGAATGAGATCTGTGTGTATATCCAGAGATAGGAAAGTGCTGTTGATTAACTGGAATGTATTGGAGAGTGTGGGACCCGGGCACAACACAGATGGTACAGAATAAGGGGGGGAGGGCACTGTCCTGGTTTCATCTGGGAGAGAGTTAATTTTGTTCCTTGTAGCTGGTAGAGTGCGGTGTGTTGGATTTTATCTGAGAAGAATGTTGATAGCACGGGGATGTTTTGGTTGTTGCTAAGCCATGTTTATCCCAAACCAAGGACTTTTCAGCAAGGAGGCTGGAGATGCACAAGAAGCTGGGAGGGGCACAGGCAGGACAGCTGGCCCAAGTGGCCAAAGGGATATTCCACACCATATGATGTCATGCTTGGTATGTCAATTAGAGAAAAGTTATCTGGGGGACCGCTGTTTGGGATCTGGCTGGGTGTCACTCAATGGGTTGTGAGCAATTGCATTGTGCGTGACTTGGTTTATATCTCCTGTTATTATTATTACCATTTTTGCAATTACTACTATTACTACTGCCATCATTATTATTATAATTACTATTACTATAATTATTTTATTTATTATCATTATTATATTATATTTATTGCAGCTATTGTAGCTATTGTTGCTATTGTTGCTGTTGTTATTGTTTTGCCTTTCTGTCTCATTAAACTGTCTTCATTTTAACCCAAGATGTTTCTTTCTTTCCTGATCCCCTCTCCCATCCCACTGGGCTGGAGGGAGGAAGAGAAGGGCTGTGTGTGATGTTCAGCTGCCCGCTGGGTTAAACAAAACAGTCCTGGTCAAAGGAGTGATCGTGCAAGGTGTCCCAGAGGAAGAGGTGAACCTGAGGAGGGCACAGGGTAACAAGGGCCCTTCAATGCCAGGACAGGTTGTGAGGAGCCAGGATGCCAAAAGATGTCAGACTGGAGAATGTTTCAGGACACCATCTTGGTTCAGCCGTCCCCTGCCCTTTGTGCCATGAGAGACACCCCATGGTCCTGCCCAGCCTTGTCCTGGGCTCCTGAGCCAGCTGGGAAGATGGAAAGGGCTCAGCAGCAGTGATCCTCCTCCAGCTGGGTCTGTTTCCCAGCCCAACCAGCGTGGCCAGAGCAGAGTCACCCATGGCCCCAGGGCACCGCAGCCCCTCGCTCTGCAGAGCAGCATGGCCAGCTCAGGGCCCTGTGGGGAGCACAGGGAGGGAACCAGGACCAGCTGGCCAGGCCAGGCTGGACACCCTCACCTGGGGAAAGGGATGTCCCTGGAGAAGAGCAAGGGAGCATTTCTGTGCCTGCAGGGAGGAATCCAGGAGCAAGAGAAACCTCTTTCTGCAGACACTCATTGGGGTCAGGCTGCTCTGTTGCTGGAGCAGGACTCTTGTTCTGGTCTGAGGAGAGGGGCTGGCACTGATGGACACAGGTCATCTGTGGTGGGGATCTGCTGGAGTTGAATCTGCTTTTCCTGTCTGTCCACACCTCCTCAGGAGACACTCTGCGTCGGTATCCATGGGGGAATTCTTCTATCACATGTTCAAAGTGCTCACTGCCCAAACAGTGTCATCCTGACCAACTTCTCTGTCATCCTCACTCACACAAGATAAATCAACCTGTTGCCCATGTCACTGAGCAGCTCCATAGATCTGAGCTGATCCTTCACACGGGGGCATCCCTCTGTCCTCACTCTCCCTGGGACTCTCTCCAGCAGACCCTGTATCCTTCAGCTGAAACACCACAGCTCAGCAAGCTGCCCCACCTCACCTCATACCATCCAAAACTGTCACAGTGCTTTGACAAGACATGGGGCACCTCCTGGCAGTGGATGTTTGGAAGCTTGTTCAGTGCTACACCACCTGGGTTTCCACCATGCAGAGGGACACAGATTGCCTCTGTGATACCCCTCTTGTAGAGCCAGACCTAATGAACAGCATTTTAAACAATACCTCAGACTCTGAGTGCATTTCCTTCTGGGATCATACCAGACCAGCATCAACTGGGGAAAAACACTATCCCAGCACTCTTGGATGCAAACCCTCTGGTCCCAAGGGCTGGTGAGGCTGCAGTTTGCTCATGAAACCCCTGGCTTGATCCCCATCCACCACAGTTGTTGCCCTCCAGAGTTCTGCCTGATGCAAAGACACGGAGACATCTCAGGTCTACCTACACCTTGTCTTACTAAATTCAGTAGTAGTCTCCCAGTATTTAGGATTCTCCTTTGGCTGTTTCTGAATTAGCAACAGCTTATCTTGATGACCTTCAATTCCTTCTGGAGTTTTAATTGTGTTTTGATATGAACCATTGCTGTGCCTGGAGGACGCTGTCCTTGAAAACTAGATGGATCCAGGCATATTGTGAACGTATTTGGTCTTTTTGTTGATTGTATCATCAAGAGACTGAGTGAAGATCTGTGTGTGATGTGCTGCTTGTCCATGCAATGCCTGCAGCTGTTAGGTAGAGAAGAGACCAACCTTGCTTTTCTGATGACATCTGATGACTGATGTCCCTGGGAAAGCAATGGAACAGCTTATCCTTGGTGCCATCTCAAGGCACATCAAGGATAAGAGGGTTATTAGGGGCAGTCAGCATGGCCTCACCAAGGGTCAGTCATGCTTGACCAACCTCATAGCCTATTATGAGAATGTAACAAGGTGGATGGATGATGGCAGAGCGGCGGATGTGGTCTACCTTGACTTCAGGAAAGCCTTTGACACAGTCTCCCACAGCATCCTCACAGCTAAGTTGAGGAGGTGTGGTCTAGACAATAGAGTAGTGAGGTGGGTTGCAAACTGGCTTAAGGAGAAAAGCCAGAGAGTGGTAGTCAATGGGGAAGAGTCTAGTTGGAGGCCAGTATCCAGTGCAGTGCCTCAGGGGGCAGCACTGGGGCCAGTATTATTCAATATACTCATTAACAATTTAGACGAGGGAATAGAGTGACTATCAGCAAGTTTGCTGATGACGCTAAGCTGGGAGGAGCGGCTGACACACCAGAGGCTGTGCTGCCATCCAGAGACCTGGACAGGCTGGAGAGTTGGGTGGGAATAACCTGATGAAATTTAACAAGGGCAAGTGTAGAGTCGTGCATCTGGGCAGGAACAACCCCAGGTTCCAGTATAAATTGGGAAATTACATATTAGAGAGCAGAGTAAGGGATAGGGACCTGGGGGTTCTGGTGGACAACAGGATGAACAGGAGCCAGCACTGGGCCCTTGTGGCCAGGAAGGCCAATGGTACCTGGGGTGGGTTAGAAGGGAGTGGTCAGTGGGTCAGAGAGGTCCTCCTGCCCCTCTGCTCTGCCCTGGGGAGACAACACCTGGAATATTGTGTCCAGTGGTGCCCCCTCAGTTCCAGCAGGACAGGGAACTGCTGGAGAGAGTCCAGCGCAGCCACCAAGATGCTGAAGGGAGTAGAACATCTCCCATGTGAGGAAAGGCTGAGGGAGCTGGGGCTCTTTAGTTTGGAGAAGTGGAGCCTGAGGGGTGACCTTATTAATGCTTATAAATATATAAAGGGTGAGTGTCATGAGGATGGAGCCAGACTCTTCTCGGTGGCAAACAATGATAGGACAAGGGGTAATGGGATCAAGCTGGAACACAAGAGGTTCCACTTAAATTTGAGAAAAAACTTCTTCTCAGTGAGGGTGATTGATACTGGACCAGGCTGCCCAGGGGGGTTGTGGAGTCTCCTTCTCTGCAGACATTCCAACCCGCCTGGACACCTTCCTGTGTAACCTCATCTGGGTGTTCCTGCGCTGGCGGGGGGATAGCACTGGATGAGCTATCCAGGGTCCTTCCAATCCCAAACATACTGTGATACTTTGATAAAGGATACCAGATCCAGCATCCTAGATCCAGTATCCCAGAAAGAGCACCCTAGATACAGCATCCCAGAAACAGCACCCTAGATACAGCATCCCAGATACAGCATCCCAGATACAGCATCACAGATACAACATACTAGATACAGCATCCCAGATGCAGCATCTAGATACAGTATCCCAGATACAGCACCCTAGATACAGCTTCCCAGATACAGCATCCCAGATGCAGCACCCTAGATACAGCATCCCAGGAATAGCATCCCAGATACAGCATCCCAAATACAGCATCCCAGCTACAACATTCTAGATACACCATCCCAGATACAGCATCCCAGATAAAACATCCTAGATACAGCATCCTAGATACAGTATCCCAGATACAGCATCCCAGATAGAGCATCCTATATACAGTGTCCCAGATAGAGCATCCCAGATACAGTATCCTTGATACAGCATCTCAAATATAGCATCCCAGGTACAGCATCCCAGATAAAGTATCCAAGATACAGCATCCCAAATACAGCATCCCAGATAGAGCATCCTAGATATAGCATCCCAGATACAACATCCTAGATACAGCATCCCAGATACAACATCCTAGATAGAGCATCCAAAATAGAGAATCCTAGATACAACATCCTAGATTCACCAGCCTAGATGCAGTTTCCCAGATGGAGCATCCCAGATTCACCATCCTAGATACAGCATCCTAGATACAGCATCCCAAATACAGTATCCCAGATAGAGCATCCCAGATACAACATCCTAGATACAGCATCCCAGATATGGCATCCTACATACAGCATCCTAGCTACAGTATAATAGATACAGCATCCCAGATACAGCATCCCAGATACAGAATCCTAGATACAGCATCCTAGATACAGCATCCCAAATACAGTATCCCAGATAGAGCATCCCAGATACAACATTCTAGATACAGCATCCTAGCTACAGTATAATAGATAGAGCATCCCAGATACAGGATCCTAGATACAGCATCCTAGATACAGCATCCTAGCTACAGCATCCCAGATACAGCATCCTAGATACAGCATCCCAGATACAGGATCCTAGATACAGCATCCTAGATACAGCATCCTAGCTACAGCATCCCAGATACAGCATCCTAGATACAGCATCCCAGATACAGCATCCTAGATAGAGCATCCTAGATACAGTATCCCAGATACAGCTTCCCAGATACAGCATCCTACATACAGCATCCCAGATACAGCATCCTAGATACAGCATCCCAGATACAGTACCCTAGATAGACCATCCCAGATGCAGAATCCCAGATACAGCATCCCAGATACAACATCCTAGATACAGCATCCTAGATACAGCATCCTATATACAGCATCCCAGATACAGCATCCCAAATACAGTATCCCAGATAGAGCATTTCAGATACAGTATCCCAGTTAGAGCATCCCAGATACAGCATCCCAGATATAGCATCCCAGATACAGTACCCTAGATACAGCAATCCAGTTACAGCATCCCAGATACAGTATCTCAGATACAGCACCCTAGATACAGCATCCCAAAAACAGCATCCTAGATACAGGATCTCAGATCCAGCATCCCAGATCCAGCATCCCAGATGGAGCATCCGAAATACAGCATCACAGATACAGCATCCCACATACAGCATCCCAGATACAGAATCCCAGATACAACATCCCAGATAGAGCACCCTAGATACAGCACCCTAGATACAGCATCCCAGACACAGCATCCTATATACAGCATCCCAAACACAGCATTCCAGGTACAGCATCCCAGATACAACATTCTAGATACAGCATCCTAAATACAGCATCCCAGATACAACATCATAGATACAGCATCCCAACTACAGCATTCCAGATACAGCATCCCAGATACAACATCCTATATACAGCATCCCAGATAGAGCATCCTATCTACAGCATCCCAGATACAGCATCCTAGATACAGCATCCCAGATACAGCATTTCAGATACACCACTCTACATACAGCATCCCAGATAGAGCATTCCAGATACAGTAACCTAGATACAGCATCTCAGATACACCACTCTAGATATAGCACCCCAGATAGAGCATTCCAGATACAGCAGTCTAGATAAAGCACCCTAGATACAGCATCCCAGCTACAGTATCCCAGATACAGCATCCCAAATACAGCATCCCAGGTACAGCATCCCAGTTAGAACATTCTAGATATCCCATCCTAAATAGAGCATCCGAGATACAGCATCATCGATACAACATCCCAAATACAGTATCCCAGATACAGCATCCCAGATACAGCATCCTATATACAGCATCCCAGATAGACCATTTCAGATACAGTATCCCGGGTAGAGCACCCCAGATACAGCATCCCAGATACAGCATCCTAGATACAACATCCTAGATACAGCATCCCAGGTACAGTATCATAGATACAGCATCCCAAATACAGCATACCAGGTACAGCATCCCAGATACAACATCCTAGATACCGCATCCTAAATACAGCATCCCAGATACAGCAACCCAGATACAGCATCCCAGATAGAGCATTCTAGATACAGAATTCCAGATACAGCATCCTATATACAGCATCCCAGATACAGCATCCCAGATACAGCATCCCAGATAGAGCATTCTAGATACAGCATCCTAGATACAGTATCGCAGATACAGCATCCTAGATATAGCATCCTTGATACAGCATCCCAGATACAGCATATCAGATAGAGCATCCTAGATGCAGCTCCCTAGATACAGCATCCCAAATACAGTATCCCAGATAGAGCATTTCAGATACAGTATCCCAGGTAGAGCATCCCAGATACAGCATCCCAGATACAGTATCCTAGATACAGCATCCCAAATACAGTATCCCAGATAGAGCATTTCAGATGCAGTATCCCAGGTACAGCATCCCAGATACAGAATCCCAGATACAGCATCCCAGGTACAGCATGCCTGATACAGCATTCAGATACAACATGCTAGATACAGCATCCCAGATACAGGATCCCAGATACAGCATCCTAGATACAGCATCCTAGATACAGTATCCCAGGTAGAGCATTTCAGATACAGTATCCCAGGTACAGCATCCCAGGTACAGCATACCAGATATAGCATCCCAGATGCAGTACCCTAGATACATCATACCAAAAACAGCATCCTAGATACAGGATCCCAGATCCAGCATCCCAGATCCAGCATCCCAGATGGAGCATCCGAAATACAGCATCACAGATACAGCATCCCACATACAGCATCTCAGGTACAGCATCTCAGACACAACATCCCAGATAGAGCACCCTAGATACAGCACCCTAGATACAGCATCCCAGACACAGCATCCTATATACAGTATCCCAAACACAGCATTCCAGGTACAGCATCCCAGATACAACGTTCTAGATACAGCATCCTAAATACAGCATCCCAGATACAACATCATAGATACAGCATCCCAAATACAGCATTCCAGATACAGCATCCCATATACAGCATCCTAGACACAGCATCCTAGATACAGTATCCCAGATACAGCATCCCGGATACAACATCCTATATACAGCATCCCAGATACAGCATCCCAGATACAGCATCCTATATACAGCATCCCAGATACAGTACTCTAGATACACCATCCCAGATACAGCATCCCAGATACAGCATCCCAGATACAGTATCCCAGATTCAGTATCCTAGATACAGTATCACAAATATGGCATCCTAGATATAGCATCACAAATACAGCATCCCAGATACAGTATCCCAGATACAGTACCCTAGATACAGCATCCCAAATACGACATCCCAGATATAGTATCCCAGGTACAGCATCCCAGATACAACATCCCAGATAGAGCATCTCAAATACATCATCCTAGATACAGCATCCGAGATACAGCATGCTAGATACAGAATCCTAGATACAGCATCCCAAATACAATATCCCAGATAGAGCATTCCAAATCAAGCATTCCAGATACAGCATCATAGATACAGCGTCCCAGATACAGCATCTCAGATACACCACTCTACATATAGCATTAGAGATAGAGCATTCCAGATACAGCATTCCAAATACAGCATCTCAGATACACCACTCTAGATATAGCACCCCAGATAGAGCATTCCAGATACAGCACCCTAGATAAAGCACCCTAGATACAGCATCCCAGGTACAGTATCCCAAATACAGCATCCCAAATACAGCATCCCAGGTACAGTATCCCAGATACAACATTCTAGATACCCCATCCTAAATAGAGCATCCCAGATACAGCATCATCGATACAGCATCCCAAATACAGTATCCCAGATACAGCATCCCAGATACAGCATCCTATATACAGCATCCCAGATACAGCAATCCAGATACAGCATCCCAGATACAGAATCCCAGACACAGCACCCTAGATACAGCATCCAAAATACAGCATCACAGATACAGCATCCCACATACAGCATCCCAGGTACAGAATACCAGATACACCATCCCAGATAGAGCATTCCAGATACAGCACCCTAGATACAGAACCCTAGATACAGCATCCCAGATACAGCATCCAAGATACAGCATCCCAAACACAGCATCCCAGGTACAGCATCCCAGATACAACATTCTAGATACAGCATCCTAAATAAAGCATCCTAGATACAGCATCATAAATACAGCATCCCAAATACAGCATTCCAGATACAGCATCCCATATACAGCATCCTAGACACAGCATCCTAGATACAGTATCCCAGATACAGCATCCTGGATACAGCATCCTATATACAGCATCCCAAATAGAGCATCCTATATACAGCATCCCAGATACAGCATCCTAGATACAGCATCCCAGATACAGTACCCTAGATACACCATCCCAGATACAGCATCCCAGATACAGCATCCCAGATACAGTATCCCAGATACAGTACCCTAGATACAGCATCCCAAATACAGCATCCTAGATACAGCATCCCAAATACAGCATCCTAGATACAGCATCCCAGATACAGCATCCCAGGTACAGCATCCCAGATACAACATCCCAGATAGAGCATCTCAAATACATCATCCTATATACAGCACCCAAGATACAGCATGCTAGATACAGAATCCTAGATACAACATCCCAAATACAATATCCCCGTGTGGCAGAATGCAACCCCCCCTCGCCTCTCTCCCCCTCTTCTGCCCCTACTCTCCCCCTTCCTCCTTCAGTATGGAGGAGTGGGCACATCCCCCTCTCTCCTGGCTGCCGCGGGCCTAACAGCCTCTTTGTCTGGCCCCAGAGCACCCATACCAGAGTCGTTAGCGGCAAAAGCCGTTGGGCGCCCACACCCAGGGTGGGGGATGGTTTTGGGGGGCTTCCGGGAATAGGAGGAATGACTGCAGTCAGGTCAAGCTCTTAAAACGGAACACTCGTCGAAAACTTCCCTTTGACCCTGGAGTTTTCTCGGAGAACGAGCTTAGCCACTGCCGACAGGAGCTACGCTCCCCCCCCAGCTCCCCGGAACGGAGTCTCCGCTTGCCTCGCCGCCACGGCCGTGAGTAAAACTTCTCGCAGGATTGCGAGTATATTCATACTTTCTGTGCACGTTTGCACACATACTTCAAATTATCTCTTTAAAATAATTACGGATAGGCTTGGGCAAGTGTGTGCTTCTCCGGGACTCAGGGGCGACTCCGGCATTGTTTTAAGTGAAGCCACGTGCATGCACTCTGTGGACCGCCTGCTGTAGTGGTTGCCGCGCCTAAATAAGTTTCCAGCTGATATTCGAACCTGTATTTAAGTAACTTTGGAATATTAAAACCCTGTTTCACCAGTTTAATAAAGGCTGCTTTGGACCCTGTTGTCCTTCGGGGTAATATTCCGTGACACCCCGATATAGCATTCCAGATCAAGCATTCAAGATACAGCATCATAGATACAGCATCCCAGATACAGTATCCCAGATACAGCATCTCAGATACACCACTCTAGATATAGCATCCCAGATAGAGTATTCCAGATACAGCATCCTAGATACAGCATCTCACATTCACCACTCTAGATTTAGCATACCAGATAGAGCATTCCAGACACAGCACCCTAGATACAGCACCCTAGATACAGCATCCCAGATACAGTATCCCAGATACAGCATCCCAAATACAGCATCCCAGGTACAGCATCCCAGATACAACATTCTAGATACCGCATCCTAAATACAGCATCCCAGATACAGCATCATCGATACAGCATCCCAAATACAGTATCCCAGATACAGCATTCCAGATACAGCATCCTAGATACAGCATCCCAGATACAGCAACCCAGATACAGCATCCCAGATAGAGCATTCTAGATACAGCATCCTAGATAGAGTATCGCAGATGCAGCATCCCAGATATAGCATCCTTGATACAGCATCCCAGATACAGCATATCAGATAGAGCATCCTAGATACAACATCCAAGATACAGTATCCTAAATACAGTATCCCAGATAGACCATTTCAGATACAATATCCCAGCTAGAGCATCCCAAATACAGTATCCCAGATACAGCATCCTAGATACAGCATCCTAGATACAGCATCCCAAATACAGTATCCCAGATAGAGCATTTCAGGTGCAGTATCCCAGGTACAGCATCCTAGATACAGCATCCCAGATACAGCATCCTAGATACAGCATCCTAGATACAGCATCCAAAATACAGTATCCCAGATAGAGCATTTAAGATACAGTATCCCAGGTACAGCATCCCAGGTACAGCATCCCAGATACAATATTATAGATACCACATCGTAAATACAGCATCCCAGATACAGCATCATAGATACAGCATCCTAGATACAGCATTCCAGATACAACATGCTAGATACAGCATCCCAAATACAGCAATCCAGATACTGCATCCCAGATACAGAATCTCAGATACAGCACCCAAGATACAGCATCCCAAATACAGCATCCCACATACAGCATCCCAGGTACAGAATTCCAGATACAACATCCCAGATAGAGCATTCCAGATACAGCACCCTAGATACAACACCCTAGATACAGCATCCCAGATACAGCATCCAAGATACAGCATCCCAAATACAGCATCCCAGGTACAACATCCCAGATACAACATTCTAGATACAGCATCGTAAATAAAGCATGCCAGATACAACATCATAGATAGAGCATCCCAAATACAGCATTCCAGATACAGCATCCCATATACAGCATCCTGGACACAGCATCCTAGATACAGTATCTCTGATACAGCAACCCGGATACAGCATCCTATATACAGCATCCCAGATACAGCATCTCAGATACAGCATCCTGGATACAGCATCCGAGATACAGTACCCTAGATACAGCATCCCAGATACAGTATCCCAGATATAGTACCCTAGATACAGCATCCCAAATACAGCATCCTAGATAAAACATCCCACATAAAGCATCCCAGGTACAGCATCCCATATACAACATCCCAGATAGAGCATCTCAAATACATCATCCTAGATACAGCACCGCAGATACAGCATGCTAGATACAAAATCCTAGATACAGCATCCCAAATACAATATCCCAGATAGAGCATTCCAGATAGAGCATTCCAGATACAGCACCCTACATACAGCACCCTACATACAGCATCCCAGGTACAGTATCCCAGATACAGATTCCCAAATACAGCATCCCAGGTACAGCATCCCAGATACAAGATCCTCGATACCGCATCCTAAATAGAGCATCCCACATACAGCATCCTAGATACAGCATCCCAAATACAGTATCCCAGATACAGCATCGCAGATACAGCATCCTATATACAGCATCCCAGATATAGCATCCCAGATACCGCATATCAGATAGAGCATTCTAGATACAGCATCCTAGATACAGCATTCTAGATACAGTATCGCAGATACAGCATCCCAGATATAGCATTCTAGATACAGCATCCTAGATACAGCATCCTTGATACAGCATCCCAAATACAGCATATCAGATAGAGCATCCTAGATACAGCATCCTAGATGCAGTATCCCAAATACAGTATCCCAGATAGAGCATTTCAGATACAGTATCCAAGGTACAGCATCCCAGATACAGCATGCCAGATACAGCATCCTAAAGACAGCATCCCAGGTACAGCATCCCAGATAAAGCATTCCAGATACAACCTGCTAGATACAGCATGCCAGATACAGCATCCCAGATACAACATCCTAGACACAGCATCCTAGATACAGCATCCCAGATACAGCATCCCAAATACAGCAATCCAGATACAGCATACCAGATACAGTATCCTACATACAGCATCGTAGATTCACTATCCCAGATACAGCATCCTAGATACAGCATCCTAGATACAGTATCCTAGATATAGCATCCCAAATACATCATCACAGATACAGCATTCCAGATAGAGTATCCAGGCTACAGCATCCCATATTCAGCATCCTAGAGATAGCGCCTGAGATGCAACATCCTAGATACAGCATCCCAGGTACAACATCCCAGATAGAGCATCTCAAATACATCATCCTAGATACAGCATCGCAGACACAGCATACTAGATACAGCATCATAGATACAGCATCCCAAATACAATATCCCATATAGAACATTCCAGATACAGCATCCCAGATAGAGCATTCCAGATACAGCATCCCAGATACAGCATCCTAGATACAGCATCCTATATACAGCATCCCAGATACAGCATCCCAGATACAGTACCGAAGATACACCATCCCAGATACAGCATCCCAGATACAGAATCCCAGATAAACTATCCCACATACAGTGCCCTAGATACAGCATCCCAGATACAGCATCCTATATACAGCATCCCAGATAGAGCATCCCAGATACAGCATCCCAGATACAGTACCGAAGATACACCATCCTAGATACAGCATCCCAGATACAGCATCCCAGATAAACTATCCCACATACAGTGCCCTAGATACAGCATCCCAAATACAGCATCCTAGATACAGCATCCCATATACAGCATCCTATATACAGCATCCCAGATAGAGCATCCCAGATACAGCATCCCAGATACAGTGCCGAAGATACACCATGTCAGATACAGCATCCCAGATACAGCATCTCAGATACACTATCCCACATACAGTGCCCTAGATACAACATCCCAGATACAACATCCCAGGTGCAGCATCCCAGATACAACATTCCAGATAGAGCATCTCAAATACATCATCCTAGATACAACACCCCATATACAGCATGCTAGATACAGAATCCTAGATACAGCATCCCAAATACAATATCCCAGATAGAGCATTCCAGATACAGCATCCCAGATACAATATTCTAGATACCGCATCCTAAATACAGGATCCCAGATACAGCATCATAGATGCAGCATCCCAAATACAGTATCCCAGATACAGCATCCCAGATACATCATCCCAGAGAGAGCATTCTAGATATAGAATCTTAGATACAGCATACTAGATAGAGTATCCCCGATTCAGCATTCCAGATATAGCATCCTAGATACAGCATCCAGGATACAGCATCCTTGATACAGTATCCCAGATACAGCATATGAGTTAGAGCATCCTAGATGCAGCATCCTAGATACAGCATCTGAAATATAGCATCCCAAATAGAGCATTCCAGATATAGCAATCCAGATACAGCATCCTAGATAGAGCATCCTAGATACAGCATGCCAAATACAGTATCCCAGATAGAGCATTTCAGATACAGTATACCAGGTAGAGCATCCCGGATACAGCATCCCAGATACAGCATCCTAGATACAGCATCCCAAATACAGTATCCCAGATACAGCATTTCAGATACAGTATACCAGGTAGAGCATCCCGGATACAGCATCCCAGATACAGCATCCTAGATACAGCATCCTAGATACAGCATCCCAAATACAGTATCCCAGAAACAGTACCCTAGATATACCATCCCAAATACAGCATCCTAGATACAGCACCCCAGATACAGCATGCTAGATACAGAATTCTAGATACAGTATCCCAAATACAATATCCCAAATAGAGCATTCCAGTTCAAGCATTCCAGATACAGCAACCTAGATACAGCATCTCAGATACGTCACTCCAGATATAGCATCCCAGGTAGAGCATTCCATATACAGCAACCTAGATACAGCACCCTACATACAGCATCCCAGGTACAGTATCCCAGATACAGCATCCCAAATACAGTATCTCAGGTACAGCATCCCAGATAGAACATTCTAGATACCCCATCCTAAATATAGCATCCCAGATACAGCATCATAGATACAGTATCCCAAATACATTATCCCAGGTACAGCATCCCAGATACAGCATCCCAGATACAGCATCCCAGATAGAGCATTCTAGATACAGCATCCTAGATACAGCATCCTAGATACAGTATCCTAGATACAGCATCCCAGATACAGCATCCTTGATACAGCATCCCAGATACAGCATATCAGATAGAGCATCCTAGATACAGCATCCGAGATACAGGATCCCAAATACAGTAGCCCAGATAGAGCATTTCAGATATAGTATCCCAGGTACAGCATCCCAGATACAGCATGCCAGATACAGCATCCCAAATACAGCATTCCTGGTACAGCATCCCAGATACAGCATTACAGATACAACATGCTAGATACAGCATGCCAGATACTGCATCCCAGATACAACATCCTAGACACAGCATCCTAGATACAGCATCCCAGATACAGCATCCCAAATACAGCAATCCAGATACAGCATACCAGATACAGCATCCCAGATACAACATCCTAGATACAGTATCCCAGATACAGCATCCCAGATAGAGCATCCTATATACAGCATCCCAGATACAGCATCCTAGATATAGCATCCCAAATACATCATCCAAGGTAAAGCAACTCAGATAGAGTATCCAAGATACAGCATCCCAGATACAGCAACTCAGATAGAGTATCCAAGATACAGCATCCCAGATACAGTATCCCAAATACAGCATCCTAGATACAGCATACCACATACAGCAACCCAGGTACAGCTTCCCAGATACAACAACCCAGATAGAGCATCTCAAATACATAATCCTAGATACAGCACCGCAGATACAGCATGCTAGATGCAGAATCCTAGATACAGCATTCCAAATACAATATCCCAGATAGAGCATTCCAGATACAGCATCCTAGATAGACCATCCTAGATACAGCATCCCAAATACAGTATCCCAGATAGAGCATTTCACATACAGTATCCCAGGTAGAGCATCCCAGACACAGCATCCCAGATACAGTATCCCAGGTACAGCATCTCAGATACAGTACCCCAGAAACAGTACCCTAGATATAGCATCCCAAATACAGCATCCTAGATACAGCACCCCAGATACAGCATGCTAGATACAGAATCCTAGATACATCATACCAAATACAATATCCCTGATAGAGCATTCCAGATCAAGCATTTCAGATACAGCAACGTATACACAGCATCTCTGATACACCACTCTAAATATAGCATCCCAGATACAGCATCCTAGATACAATATCCTAGATATAGTATCGCAGATACAGCATCCCAGATATAACATCCTAGATACAGCATCCTATATACAGCATCCCAGATACAGCATCATCGATACAGCATCCCAGATACAGCATATCAGATAGAGCATCCTAGATAAAGAGTCCCAGATACAGGATGTCAAATACAGTAGCCCAGATAGAGCAATCCAGATACATTATCCCAGGTACAGCATCCCAGATACAGTATGCCAGATACAGCATCCCAAATACAGCATCCCAGGTACAGCATTCCAAATACAGCATTCCAGATACAACCTGCTAGATACAGCATGCCAGATACAGCATTCCAGATACAACATCCTAGACAGAGCATCCTAGATACAGCATCCCAGATACAGCGTCCCAAATACAGCAATCCAGATACAGCATACCAGATAGAGCATTCTAGATACAGCATCCTAGATACAGAATCCCAGGTACAGCATCCCAGATACAGCATCATAGATACAGCATCCCAGATACAGCATCCTAGATAAAGCATCCTAGATTCACCATCCCAGATACAGCATCCTATATACAGTGTCCCAGATAGAGCATCCTAGATACAGCATCCCAGATACAGTACTCTAGATACACCATCCCAGATACAGAATCCCAGATACAGCATCCCTGATACAGTATCCCAGATACAGTACCCTAGATACAGCATCCCAAATACAGCATCCTAGATACAGCATCCCACATACAGCATCCCAGATACAGCTTCCCAGATACAACATCACAGATAGAGCACCTCAAATACATCATCCTAGACACAGCACCCCAGATACAGCATGCTAGATACAGAATTCTAGATACAGCATCCCAAATACAATATCCTAGATAGAGCATTCCTGATACAGCATCCCAAATACAGCATCTCAGCTACACCACTCTAGATATAGCATCCCAGATAGAGCATTCCAGATACAGAAACCTAGATACAGCATCTGAGATACACCACTCTAGATATAGCATCTCAGATAGAGCATTCCAGATACAGCACCCTAGATACAGCACACTAGATATAACATCCCAGGTACAGTATCCCAGATACAGCATCTCAAATACAGCATTCCAGATACAGCACCCCAGATAGAACATTCTACATACCTCATCCTAAATACAGCATCCCAGATACAGCATCCCAGATAGAGCATTCTAGATACAGCGTCCTAGATACAGAATCCTAGATATAGTATCGCAGATACAGCATCCCAGATATACCATCCTAGATACAGCATCATAGATACAGTATCCGAGATACAGCATCTCAGATACAGCATCCTATATACAGAATCCCAGATACAGCATCCTTGATACAGCATCCCAGATACAGCATATCAGATAGACCATCCTAGATACAGCATCCTAGATACAGCATCACAAATACAGTCGCCCAGATAGAGCATTTCAGATACAGTACCCCAGGTACAGCATCCCAGATACAGCATGCGAGATACAGCATCCCAAATACAGCATCCCAGGTACAGCATCCCAGATACAGCATTCCAGATACAACATGTTAGATACAACATGCCAGATACAGCATCCCAAATACAGCAATCCAGATATAGCATATCAGATACATCATCCCAGGTACAGCATCCCAGATAGAGCATCCAAGATACAGCATCCCAGATACAGCATTTTAGATACAGCATCTCAAATACATCATCCTAGATTTAGCATTCCAGATACAGCATCCTAGATACAGCATCCCAGATACAGCATCCCAGATAAACAACTCTAGATACAGCATCCAAGATACAGCATCCCATATATAGCACCATAGATACAGCACTCTATATCCAGCATCCCAAATACAGCATCCCAGGTACAGCATCCCAGATACAACATTCTAAATACAGCGCGCCAGATACAGCATCCCAGGTAGAGTATCCTAGATACAGCATCCTAGATACAGCATCCCAGGTACAGCATCCCAGATACAGCATCATAGATATAGCATCCCAGATACAGCATTCCAGATACAGCATCCCAGATACAGCATCCTAGATACAGCATCCTAGATTCACCATCCCAGATACAGCATTCCAGAGACAGCATCCCAGATACAGCATCCTAGATACAGCATCCCAGATACACTACTCTAGATACAGCATCCCAGATACAGCATCCCAGATACTGCATCCCAGATACAGTATCCCAGATGCAGTACCCTAGATACAGCATGCTAGATACAGCATCCTAGATACAGCATCCCAAATACAGCATCCTAGATACAGCATCCCACATACAGCATGCCAGGTACAGCTTCCCAGATACAACATCCCAGACAGAGCATCTCAAATACATCATCCTAGATACAGCACCCCAGATACAGCATGCTAGATACAGAATTCTAGATACAGCATCCCAAATACAATATCCCAGATAGAGCATTCCAGATACAGCATCTCACCTACACCACTATAGATATAGCATCCCAGATAGAGCATTCCAGATACAGCAACCTAGATACAGCATCTCAGATACACCACTCCAGATATAGCATCCTAGATAAAGCATTCAAGATACAGCACCCTAGATACAGCACCCTAGATACAGCATTCCAGGTACAGTATCCCAGATACAGCATCCCAAATACATCATTCCAGATACAGCATCCCAGATACAGTATCCTAGATACAGCATCCTACATTCACCATCCCAGATACAGCATCCCAGATAGAGCATCTTAGATATAGCATCTCAAATACATCATCCTAGATTTAGCATTACAGATACAGCATCCTAGATACAGCATCCCAGATACAGCATCCCAGATACACAACTCTAGATACAGCATCCAGGATACAGCATCCGAGATACAGCACCGTAGATACAGCACTCTAGATCCAGCATCCCAAATACAGCATCCCAGGTACAGCATTCCAGATACAACATTCTAGATACAGCGCGCCAGATACAGCATCCCAGGTAGAGTATCCTAGATACAGCATCCTAGATACAGCATCCCAGGTACAGCATCCCAGATACAGCATCATAGATATAGCATCCCAGATACAGTATTCCAGATACAGCATCCCAGATACAGCATCCTAGATACAGCATCCTAGATTCACCATCCCAGATACAACATTCCAGAGACAGCATCCCAGATACAGCATCCTAGATACAGCATCCCAGATACACTACTCTAGATACAGCATCCCAGATACAGCATCCCAGATACTGCATCCCAGATACAGTATCCCAGATGCAGTACCCTAGATATAGCATGCTAGATACAGCATCCTAGATACAGCATCCCAAATACAGCATCCTAGATACAGCATCCCACATACAGCATCCCAGGTACAGCTTCCCAGATACAACATCCCAGATAGAGCATCTCAAATACATCATCCTAGATACAGCACCCCAGATACAGCATGCTAGATACAGAATTCTAGATACAGCATCCAAAATACAATATCCCAGATAGAGCATTCCAGATACAGCATCTCACCTACACCACTATAGATATAGCATCCCAGATAGAGCATTCCAGATACAGCAACCTAGATACAGCATCTCAGATACACCACTCCAGATATAGCATCCTAGATAGAGCATTCAAGATACAGCACCCTAGATACAGCACCCTAGATACAGCATCCCAGGTACAGTATCCCAGATACAGCATCCCAAATACATCATTCCAGATACAGCATCCCAGATACAGTATCCTAGATACAGCATCCTACATTCACCATCCCAGATACAGCATCCCAGATACAATATCCCAGATACAGTATCCCAGATAGAGCATTCCAGATACAGTATCCTAGATACAGCATCCTAGATACAGCATCCCAAATACAATATCCCAGATAGAGCATTTCAGATACAGTATCCCAGGTAGAGCATCTCAGATACAGCATCCCAGATACAGCATCCCAAATACAGCATCCCAGGTAGAGCATCCTAGATACAGCATCTGAGATACACCACTCTAGATATAGCATGTCAGATAGAGCATTCCAGATACAGTACCCTAGATACAGCATCCCAGGTACAGTATCCCAGATACAGCATCTCAAATACAGCATCCCAGGTACAGCATCCCAGATACAACATTCTAGATACCCCATACTAAATTCAGCATCCCAGATACAGCATCATCGATACAGCATCCCAAATACAGTATCACAGATACAGCATCCCAGATACAGCATCTTATATACAGCATCCCAGATACAGCATCCCAGATAGAGCATTCTAGATATAGCATCCCAGATACAGGATCCTTGATAGAGCATCCCAGATACAGCATCCTAGATACAGGATTCTATATACAGCATCCCAAATACAGTATGCCAGATAGAGCGTTTCAGATACAGTTTCCCAGGTAGAGCATCCCAGATACAGCAACTCAGATACAGCATCCCAAATACAGCATCCCAGGTACAGCATCCCAGATACAGCATTCCAGATACAACATGCTAGATACAGCATCCCAGATACAGCATCCCAGATACAGCAATCCAGATAGAGCATCCCAGATACAGAATCCCAGATACAGCACCCTAGATACAGCAACCCAAATACAGCATCCTAGATACAGGATCCCAGATCCAGCATCCCAGATATAGCATCCGAAATACATCATCACAGATACAACATCCCACATACAGCATCCCATATACAGCATCCTATATATAGCATCCTAGATAAAGCATCCTTGATACAGTATCCCAGATACAGCATATCAGATAGAGCATCCTAGATAGAGCATCCTAGATACAGCATCCCAAATACAGTATCCCAGATAGAGCATTTCTGATACAGTATCCCAGGTACAGCATCCCAGATACAACATCCTAGACACAGCATCCTAGATACAGCATCCCATATAGAGCATCCCAAATACAGCAATCCAGATACAGCATCCTACATACAGCGTTGTAGATTCACCATCCCAGATACAGCATCCCAGATACAGTATCCTTGATACAGCATTCTAGATTCACCATTCCACATACAGCATCCCAGATACAGCATCCTAGATACAGCATCCCAGATACACTACTCTAGATACAGCATCCCAGATACAGCATCCCAGATACAGCATCCCAGATACAGTATCCCAAACACAGTACCCTAGATACAGCATCCCAAATACAGCATCCTAGATACAGAATCCCAGATACAGCATCCCAGGTACAGCATCCCAGATGCAACATCCCAGATAAAGCATCTCAAATACATCATCCTATATACAGCATGCTACATACAGAATACTAGATACAGCATCCCAAATACAGCATCCCAGATACAGTATCCCAGATAAAATATTCTAGATACCGCATCCTATATACAACATCCCAGATACAGCATCATAGATACAGCATCCCAAATACAGTATCCCAGATACAGCATCCCAGATACAGCATCCTATATACAGCATCCCAGATACAGCATCCCAGATAGAGCATTCTAGATACAGAATCCTAGATACAGCATTCTAGATACAGTATCCCAGATTCAGCATTCCAGATATAGCATCCTAGATACAGCATCCTCGAAACAGTATCCCAGATACAGCATCCCAGATACAGCATCCTATATACAGTATCCCAGATACAGCATCCTTGATACAGCATCCCAGATGCAGCATATCAGATAGAGCATCCTAGATAAAACATCCTAGATACAGAATCCGAAATATAGCATCCCAGATAGAGCATTCGACATACAGCATCCCAGAAAGAGCATCCTAGATACAGCATCCTAGATACAGCATCCCAAATAACGTATCCCAGATAGAGAATTTCAGATACAGCATCCCAGGTAAAGCATCCCAGATACAGCATCCCAGATACAGCATCCCAGGTACAGCATCCCAGATACAGCACCCCAGATACAACATCCTAGATACACCATCCCAGATACAGCATCCCAGATACAACATCCTAGACACAGCATCCTAGACACAGCATCCCAGATATCGCATCCCAGATACACAACTCTAGATACAGCATCCCAGATACAGCATCCCAGATAGAGCACCCTAGATACAGCACCCTAGATACAGTATCCCAGATACAGCATCCCAGGTACAGCATCCCAGATACAACATTCTAGATACAGTGCCCCGGAAATAGCAACCCAGATAGAGCATTCCAGATACAGCATCCCAGATACAAAATCCTAGATACAGCATCCTAGATACAGCATCCCAGGTACAGTATCCCAGATACAGCATCATAGATACAGCATCCCAGATACAGCATTCCAGATACAGTATCCCAGATACAGCATCCTAGATACAGCATCCTGGATTCACCATCCCAGATACAGCATCCCAGATACAGCATTCTAGATACTGCATCCCAGATACAGTATCCCAAACACAGTACCCTAGATTCAGCATCCCAAATACAGCATCCTAGATACAGCATCCCAGGTACAGCATCCCAGGTACAGCATCCCAGATGGAACATCCCAGATAGAGCATCTCAAATACATCATCCTAGATACAGCACCCCAGATACAGCATGCTAGATACAGAATCCTAGATACAGCATCCCAAATACAATATTAAAGATAGAGCATTCCAGATACAGCATTCCAGATACAGCATCTCAGATACAGCATCCCAGATACAGTATCCCAAACACAGTACCCTAGATTCAGCATCCCAAATACAGCATCCTAGATACAGCATCCCAAATACAGCATCCTAGATACAGCATCCCAGATACAGCATCCCAGGTACAGCATCCCAGATGCAACATCCCAGATAGAGCATCTCAAATACATCATCCTAGATACAGAACCCCAGATACAGCATGCTAGATACAGAATCCTAGATACAGCATCCCAAATACAATATCCCAGATAGAACATTCCAGATACAGCATTCCAGATACAGCATCTCCGATACACCACTCTAGATATAGAATCCCAGATAGAGCATTCCAGACACAGCACCCCAGATACAGCAGTCTAGATACAGCATCCCAGGTACAGTATCCGAGATACAGCATCCCAAATACAGCATTCCAGATACAGCATCCCAGATACAGTATTCTAGATACCGCATCCTATATACAGCATCCCAGATACAGCACCCTAGATACAGCATCCCAGATAAAGCATCCCAGATACAGTATTCCAGATAGAGCATTCTAGATACAGAATCCTAGATACAGCATTCTAGATACAGTATCCCAGATTCAGCATTCCAGATATAGCATCCTAGATACAGCATCCTCGATCCAGTATCCCAGATACAGCATCCCAGATACAGCATCCTATATACAGTATCCCAGATACAGCATCCTAGATACAGCATCCTAGATACAGAATCCGAAATAAAGCATCCCAGATGGAGCATTCCACATACAGCATCCCAGAAACAACATCCTAGATACAGCATCCTAGATACAGCATCCCAAATAACGTATCCTAGATAGAGAATTTCAGATACAGCATCCTAGGTAGAGCATCCCAGATACAGCATCCCAGATACAGCATCCCAGGTACAGCGTCCCAGATACAGCATTCCAGATACAACATCCTAGATACAGCATCCCAAATACAGCATCCCAGATACAACATCCTAAACACAGCATCCTAGACACAGCATCCCAGATACAGCATCCCAGATACAGCATCCCAAATACAGCAATCCAGATACAGCATACCAGATACAGCATCCTACATAAAGCATCATAGATTCACCAACCCGGATACAGCATCCTAGATACAGTATCCCAGATACAGCATCCCAGATAGAGCAACCTATATACAGCATCCCAGATACAGCATCCTAGATATAGCATCCCAAATACATCATCCCAGGTACAGCATCCCAGATAGAGTATCCAAGATATAGCATCCCAGATACAGCATCCTCGATATAGCATCCTAGATACAACATCCTAGATACAGCATCCCAGATACAACATCCCAGATAGAGCATCTCAAATACATTATCCCAGATACAGCATCCCAGATACAGCATCCTAGATACAGCATCCTAGATAGTGCATCCCAAATACAGTATCCCATATAGAACATTCCAGATACAGTATCCTAGATACAGCATCCCAGATATCGCATCCCAGATACAGCATCACAGATACACAACTCTAGATACAGCATCACAGATACAGCATCCCAGATACAGCACCCTAGATACAGCACCCTAGATACAGCATCCCAAATACAGCATCCCAGGTTCAGCATCCCAGATACAACATTCTAGATACAGCACCCCAGATACACCATCCAAGATAAAGCATTCCAGATACAGTATCCCAGATACAGCATCCCAGACACAATATCCCAGATACAGCATCCCAGATAGAACATTCCAGATACAGCATCCTAGATACAGCATCCCAAATACAGTATCCCAGAGAGAGCATCCCGGATACAGCATCCCAGATACACCACTCTTTATACAGCATCCCAGATACATCATCCCAGATTCAGCATTCCAGGTACAGCATCATAGATACAGCATCCCAAATACAGCAATCCAGATACAGCATCCCAGATACAGCATCCCAGATACAGCATCACAATCACAGTATCCCAGATAGAGCATTTCAGATACAGTATCCCAGGTACAGCATCCCAGATACAGCATCTCAGATACAGCATCCCAAATACAGCATCCCAGGTACAGCATCCCAGATACAGTATTCCAGATACAACATCCGAGATACAGCATCCCAGATACAGCATCCCAGATACAACATCCTAGACACAGCATGCTAGATACAGCATCCCAGAAACAGCTTCCCAGATACAGCATCCCAAATACAGCATCCCAGGTACATCATCCCAGATACAGCATCCCACATACAGCATCCTAAATACAGCATCCCAGATACACCACTCTAAATACAGCATCCCAGACACAGCATCCTAGATACAGCATCCCATATACAGCATCCCAGATAGACCACTCTAGATACAACATCCCAGATACGACATCCCAGATACAGCATCCTAGAGACAGCATCCCAAATATAGCATCCTAGATACAGCATCCTAGATTCACCATCGCAGCTACAACATCTTAGATACAGCATCCTAGATACAGCATCCCAGATACAGCATCATAGATACAGCATCCCAAATACAGCAATCCAGATACAGCATACCAGATACAACATCCTAGATACAGCATCGTAGATTTACGATCCCAGATACAGCATCCTCGATACAGCATCCTAGATACAGCATCCCAGATACAACATCATAGATACAGCATCCCAAATACAGCAATCCAGATACAGCATACCAGATACAGCATCCTAGATACAGCATCGTAGATTTACGATCTCAGATACACCATCCTTTATACAGAATCCTAGATACAGTATCCCAGATACAGCATCCCAGATATAGCATCTTATATACAGCATCCCAGATACAGCATCCTAGATATAGCATCCCAAATACATCATCCCAGGTACAGTATCCCAGATAGAGTATCCAAGATACAGCATCCCAGATACAGCATCCTAGATATAGCATCCGAGATACAACATCCTAGATACAGCATCCCAGATACAACATCCCAGATAGAGCATCTCAAATACATCATCCTAGATACAGCATCCTAGATACATCATCCTAGATACAGCATCCCAAATACAGTATCCCAGATAGAACATTCCAGATACAGCATTCCAGATACAGCATTCCAGATACAGCATTCCAGATACAACATCCGAGATACAACCGGCACGAAACGGGCTGCAGCGGCAGAGCCCTCGGTCCCGGGCCGTCCCGGACAGGTGCAGCCCGAGCGCTCCCGGCCCCGCTGCCGCTGCCCCGCCGGGGCCGGGGCCGCGCTGCGGGCGGACAGCGCCGCTCTGCGGCCGCCGGCGGCTCCGGGCCGGGAGGGGGGGCAGGGCCCGGTGGCGGGCGCAGACGGGATTGGCTCCTGCGCCGGATGGGCGGGGCCACGCTGCGTAAGTGCGGGGGCGGAGGCGTGCGTGCCGCCGGTGCGGCGGCGGGAGGAGCGCGCGAGGAGCGGCGGGGCCGGCGGTGAGCGAGGGGCGGGCGGACACCGGGGAGACCGGACGGGGCCGCCCCGGTCCCGACTGAGGGGGGAGGCTGGAGGGGGAGGGACGGGCTGGTTTGGGCAAGAGGAAGGCGAGGGGCAGGCAGCCGCAACAGCGCGGCCCAGGGCCGGGCCGAGCAAGGGGCGAGGGGGAAACACGCGGGCGGCTGTGAGGGAAGGGAGCCCCGGGCTGAGCGCTGCGCGGGGCTCGGGCGGGGCCGTGGGGCGGAGCGGGGAGCCCGTGGTGCCACAGGGCAGAGGGAGGAAGGTGAGCAGGAGGGGGCAAAGCCGGGTCGGGAGGGGCCGGGAACGGAGGGAGCGGCGGAGGAGCCTGAGGGCGGGACGGCGCGGAAGGAGCTTTGGCGGGAAAGGCTGAGGGACCTCAGGGAGGGGGTGACATCGGGGGGGCTTTGGTGGGAAAGGCTGAGGGACCTCAGGGAGGGGGAGACATTGGGGAGGCTTTGGCGGGAAAGGCTGAGGGACCTCGGGGAGGAGATGGCGTCGGGGAGGCTGCAGGGGGCAATGCTGAGGGAGCTCAGGACGGGATGGCACTCAGGTCTGGTTTCAAAGGGAAATGCTGAGGTACCTTGAGGAAGGGACGATGGGCTGGGAGCTATGAACACATCAGACTGGTTAAGAGAGTGTTCATGACAGAAATTTGTGCAGTGAAGTATTCCAGCAAAGAGCGGGAGAAGAGCCAAACTTAGATCAGGCCTCCTAGGACGCCTGCAGGTTTGGGGACAGGGATGACGAGGTTGTTAATCCGGTCCAACTGTTTCTTTCTCTGTCCCTCTCTTGCAGCACCTGACTGAATGGAGGAGCAAGTGGACGGGAAGTTCCTGCGCCACACACAGATCACATTTATCGCTCTCGCCCTCAGAGACCCGGAGATCCAAACCGTTCGCATCGTGCCTTGAAGCAGCCTGTGCTCATGCGCTTCTCCCAGGGAGAAGGCGGAATGGCAGTGACTGGCCACGTTAAGCCACAGGGTGCACACTGTGCAGCTGTCAAGCCCAGCTCTGCGTTAGCTCACACCTGCGGTTTTGTGCCGCACACGCACATTTGAGTTGTCGCTGGTTGTTGCAGCGTTTGGCTTTGGTGAGGACAGCGTGTGTTTGTCAGCAGTTGGTGTAGGTGGGATCTGGAGGAGAAAGCGATATTTCCGTGCCAGAACTGGTTGGTGTTTGCGTGGTATTGTGGCGGTTGTTCCCGCAGGCGATGAGTGCTGGAGTATTATTGCAGGATGAGGGGATTTTGGAGGCTTGTCTGTGAGATGCACTAGAGGCAGCAGCTGAAAGCGAAAGGCTGAGATTTGGAGGGTTTGTCGGTGGGTTTTGGGCGGTTGTCAGCTGAAGAGTTGGCTGTTTGCAGGTGAGGTGTAGGGCAGAGGGTGAAGCTGACTTTGCCTGGGCGGCGCAACGGGCTGGGTGTGCAGAGCTGAGGAGAGCGGGCTGCTGTGGGTGACCCTAAAGCTGGAGAACCAGCCGGCAGCTCCAGACGCTCCCGCTGCCGGGCAGGGCCGTGCAGGCCAGTGCCCTGGGGCACAGCGACGTGACCCTCCGCAAGTACCAAAGAGCAGGTGAGGACCGTGGGCACTTGTACTGAGCTGTGACATCTCTAACCCGTGACATTGGGGTCCAACCTGAGCAGGGCATGTGCGGAAGCTGTGCTGCAGGGAGGGCAGAGCTGAGGGGAAGGGCTGTGCGAGGGGCTGGTGCCAAGGCAAGATGGGCGCGCTGTGGGGTGTGGGGAGGTGTCAGCCCCGGACTCAGCCCCTGTCTGACTGTAGTGCCCTTGGGCTGGTGTAGCTCAGTCCTCCGTGTGTTTCTCTTCAGGGGGAGCAGCGTTCAAAGGAAAAGCAAGGAAGGAGATGAACCCGTGAGGAACAGTGATGGATAAAGAGGGTTGGAGCGCACTTGCCAGTCAAGAGGGATCAAGAAAGAAGACACCAGTGGTGGAACCACAGGTCAGGAGAGCTCAAGGAGGGAGAAAGGTGACTGTGGCCGTATGGGTTTTTCTAGCTCACACACCAATGAAAACAGTTTGGATAATAAAAGAAATGTATGCAAAACCAATAATTAAAGGCACAGAATGTTTGTATGCTATGTATGGGGTAGACCTGAAGATATATTTCTTCCTACAACGAAGGAGAATTCGCAATACATGCTGCTGTCAGCAACGACTAGTAAGCGATAAGACTGTATTTACTGATGCCTCTGGTCGCTCACGTAAAGTTGTAATTACGTGGCTAAACTCAGATACCCAGTGCTGCAAACACAAGGTAGAAAAAGAGACCAAGGGTCAAACAAGTTCTTGAGCTGACAGCTGTCAAGATCGCTTTGAGGTGTTCTGTAACAAGCCTTTGAATGTTGTAACTGGCTCATATTATGCAGCTGGCATACTTAACTGCCTGGAAGCTTCTTTTCTTAAGGAAGATGATAATCCTCTTTTGATGGCTGAATTGAGAATGTTGTGGTTTCTAATAAATCATAGACATCATGGTTATTATGCAGTGCACACCCGCTCTCGCACGGCCCTTCCAGGACCTCTTGCGGAAGGCAGTAGGAGGGCCGATGCACGAGCTGTGCCGCTCACTGTGCCTAAAGCCTTGGAGCAAGCTAAATGATCACATAAATTCTTTCACCAGAGTGCAAAGGCGTTAAAACAACAATTTCAAATGACAGTGGATCAGGCCAGGAGCGTTCTTATGTCCTGCCCTGATTGCCAACAGTTGGCACCCATGCCATCCACAGAGGGTGTTAATCCAGGAGGGGTTACTGCCAATGAAGTACGGCCAGCGGATGTAACGCATTGTTCTGAATTGGGTAAATACGTACGTGTTTCTGTAGATGCTCATTCCAGATTTCTCGTTGCTGCTGCACATGCTGGTGAAAGAGCACGAGACGTCTGTAACATTGGTTGGCATGTTTTGCTCTTTGAGGAGTTCCATGGTCTGTAAAACCAGAGGAAAGCGGAACACACGCTCGATTAGAGGAGCGATCCCCCAACGCGCTGTAATAAAAGTGCCTGCTGTTTAACACTTTCAAAACAGTGTTAAAGAGTCTGTTTGCCGACTTTTCGGTATCATTTCTGGCGACGAGGATGGATAATCTGCCTGACCTCCCGTGGATCCCAGGATCTCTGGGACCTTGTGCCGGCACCGGGGAATTCCTGGAAGGGACCACAGCTCCTCGGACCAGCTCGGGACGCGGGTAAAACCCCATCAATGAGATAAGGCGCTTCTATTGTCTGGTTGGGTTGGCACGCTGCCTGCGCGAGACGTGGGCGACACCAGCACGTTGGGTCTGCGCATTCGCATCTGCGCATTTTGGTAAACTGGGAAACTTAAAAAAAAGAAATAAAAAATTAAAGAGAAAAACGAGAAAGCAATAAATAAAAGAGGAAAAACGAGGGAATAGTAATTTGATAAGGGTACCTTTAGTGATTTTACTGTTTGTGACTTAGCAATTGTATAATTGTTTGTGTCTTTAGTGGTTTGTTGTTGTTGTTACTTGTGTCTTGGGGGATTTTATAGTCCAGTACTTAGATTGTGAAGTAGGTAGTGGACAATCGACAGGAGAATTCGGGAGAAATCCTCCCCAGGCTGTGTTTTCTAACATTGGAAAAGGATCATTTGCTGTTCAACAGGGCGTCAACCAGGGAGAATCTGATTGAATATTGTAATTAATGGCGGCCACTGTAAATAATATTAATATGCTGCACAGGTCTAGGTGGGTATACTTTGAGATCTGTAGTATAGTAATGTGCTACATGTAATATGTAGTAAGATATATATTTTAAATCATATATTGCCTATTACATAAGGCATATTACACAATATATGATGTTACATATGCATTGTCTTTATCCCCTTCAGATCCATTTGTTTTGAGAAAGGATAATCAGGGAAAGAAATGCAAACCAGTAAAAGGTTTGTTGAAGAACAGCAATTGGTGTAGAATACACAGAGAACATGAGATCAAAATAGTCCCTCGGTCAGTCCAGGGTGGGATCCTGATATCCTTATATCGGGGGACAGGCTGCATTGGTATCGCCAGTGCATTTTATACGGGATTAGACACGCTGCGCCTAAAGCTGTAAAAACACCAAAACCTTCTGAGATTAAATAGGATTGTGAGGAGTCTCCCACGGAGTTTTTACACCGTCTTAAACCGACAGCTCAGAAATATATTAATATAGATCCTGACTTGGAGAACAGAGAAATAGAATTCTTAGTTGACTGGGAGCTCATTATTCTGTGTTAAACACTATGCAGGGAATATTAACTGTTACAGAATCGCTACTTATGGGAGCCACAAAAATTGCGAAACACGGCCCTTTAACCTGCTGCTTAGAATGTTTGTATGTGGAGTCTGTACTTATTGATCGTGTACCATGTGTCTTCTCTTGTGCACAACGAATGGTTGAAAAAAGCTTTAATGGTGCAATGGCTGTGCAGTTACACGCTGCTATGGCTGCAATTGTTAAACAAAGAAGGGGAGATGTGGCCGCGTTGGGACATCAGGCCCGTGAGAAACTGCAAGAGTCACAGTGTGAGAACAAGTGCTGGTGGAATAACACAAGCAACAAAGACTGTGTGGGACATTAATCATCAGGGACGGAGTGATTGATATGGGGTTGGTACATCAGAGACAGAGGGATTGATACGCGGTGGGTACATCAGAGACAGAGGGATTGATACAGGATCGGTACATCAAGGACAGAGGTCCGTGATGTTTCAAATGCAAACCTGAGTTTGTATTAAATGTCTCTCTGCATCTTAAAGAGAGTCTGTGCCTCATCTGCTACACCCCTTTATCTGTTTCCCAGATTACAATTTAGACTGTTCTTACTGTTGTAAAAACAAAGCTTTCCCCCCTTAATTTTTGTCACGTGTTGCAATTAGAATTAATAGAGATATTGGAGCCCTTCCTAGCTAAACTGGAAAAAGACGGCAGCCATGTGTATTTTTAAATAAAGACTAAATCAAGTCTGCTAGCTCATTATCTTTAAGCGTTTTACTCTGATCACCTCCCTCCCAAGGTTTTGTGTCTGTTGTATCAAGGCCTGACACCCACGGCCACAGTGGATGAATCACCATGGGCACAACACCAGGAACCCGCCTGTTTGTGTCCAGGATATCCACTCCAGCAGACACTTTTTAGTAAAAGAGCACATCATGGAACTGAAAAACCATCTAATTGTGTCATTATGCACATTCACTGCTCTTTTTTCTACTTTATATCTGTTGTATCTTTTTAAAATTAAACAGTTTGAAAAGGGTTTCTGTTTTGGCTCTGCACACGAAGCCTGATTTTCCTTCTCTAGGGCCTTTCACCTGGTTCACCGTACTCGTGTGATCATTGCGCTGCACGTGGGCAAAATCAGCCGTGCCCTGTGTTTCTCCTGTAAAATAGTAAGTAAAATAGTAATATTCACAGTGAATATTTGAAGGAACCCAGTGCTAATGTATTTTTAATTGGTACCTGCGTAATGGATTAGATGCAACAAAAATGCATACTTTATTTTGTCCTTTGCTATACAAGAGGGGGTTGAACTTTTCTTTTGATCTGAACTTTGCTTTGTTTCTCAGTCCCTTTGTTCTGTTCCCTGCCTTTCTGTTTGTCTCTCCATCTGTACATCCCCCTCCCTGTCTTTCTCTACCCCTTCCTGCTCCTCCTCCTCCCCCCTCCCCATCCCTCTGTCCTGCTCCTCAGCGTTGCTGTTTCTTCCTCCCCGTCTCATCACGGCTCCTTGTCCCTTTTTGCCTTGATCTCTCCATCTCTCCATCCTTTCCCCTGTGTGTTTCTTTCTCTCTCAGCTCCTCTGTCTTCTCTCTTGTCTGATTTGTCTTTCTCTAGTCCTCTGTCCTTCTCGCCAGCAGCTTCAACTGAATGACCAGGTGTCCGTGCACTCTGGTGTTTCCTCATCCCTGCCCTGGGGAAGATCTTTGTCTGTAGGGCTGGGGATCATTTAGGAGATGGTCTCCTTGTGCAGACGGCAGAGCCAGGGGCACCTACAGCAGAGGTTGTTCTCAGCTGCTGCTTATGCAGCTTGTTGGAAGAGCGGCTGTGGGCCTTCTTTGGAAGGGAGGTTTCTTGTTCTGTGCTTCCTGCTCCTCGGGACCGTGCGCAGGAGCGGTGTTGGGGTCTGCAGGGACGGGTGGGACCTGCTGTGGTTCCTGGTGAATGTGAACTCAACTTGTCCTGATGGCCTCGAATGAAACCAGACTGACTGTGGATGGTTTTCTTGCCTGTTTCAGTTCTAAACTACAAGTTTGGCACTGAAGAAGATGAGAGTTTGTGCTGTTTTCCAGATGTCAGTGACTGCAAATCAGCTGAGAACATCACTGCCTTAGGTACCAGGGCAGGTGGTCTGTGATCAGGGCTGTGGACTTGCATGGCGGTGCTTTTATGAACATTTTATGGTGTTGCCACTTCAAAGCCCTTCATTTTCCTAGAAATTTTAAGATGATATTTCTTATTTGGAGGTTCAGACTCTGGTTGGACTTGAAGTTGAATGGTCAGTATAATGGAGTCTATAAAATAAGAATCTCGCTTCCTTGTTGTTGTTTTCTAACACTGTCTGAATTTGGTAAGCAAGAGCAAGCGTGGTGACAGTGTCTGTTTTTTGAGAGTAACGTATTCCTGACTCTCCCTCTTTGTATGGTGAAGGTTTCTGCCTGCACTATGATTTTGCTGAGCTGTGAGGCTGTGTGGGAGCAGCAGAGGTAAGAAGTGGTGGCTTTAAAGGCATTGAAGCTGTGGTAAAACTAGCAGGTAAAGCTCGTTTCTTCCTAGAGAGCTGCCTGACAAAAACAGTTACAAGGAAAGACCCTTGAAGTTGGCCTTTTTTTTTTCTAATTTAGTCTTAATATGGAGCTTTTGGTATTGATTGATTGATTGATTGATTGACTTCTGGGAAGCAAGAAGTGAGAGCCTGTGCACTCCCATAGGCAGCGCTGCCTCCCAAATAGGTGTCCCCTTCTCCACTTCTTTTCCTCCCATGCTCGTGTAGAACAAGGCCATGCAGTCGTGTGCAGATGTGGTGATTCCAATGTGACTATGAGGTCACAGCCCCACGGTGACGTGCTGTGCTGTGTCTCGGCGGCAGCAGCAGCAGCAGCATCACGGTGCGAGCGTGGGGGCCATGGTCCTCACCCTCGTCCTCCTGCTGGTGTCCCTGCCAGCCCGGGAGGCCCAGGCTGCTCCAGCCGAGCGCAGGGAGCAGGTGGGCGGGCAGGGGCAGCACCCAGCCCCGAGCAGCTCAGCAGGGCAGCAGTGGGGCCAGGGCTGGGGCTGGGGCCGGGAGAGCAGCCGGGCTGGGCCGGGCAGGGCGAGCCAGGCAGCACTAGGGTGTGGGCAGGGGGCAGACGCCCCGCAGGGAGGGGAGAGGGGCTGCGGCTGCTTCAGGGGCAAGTTGTGGGCAAGCGGGGGCTGGGAGTGGTGGCACAGGGGCAGAAACCAGCACTGAGTCCCTGTGGGGCCCTCCCTGCCCCCCAGCCTCGTGCCACATGGCCCCATCCCAGGGCACGCTTTGAGCCTTTGGGCCCGTTTCAAATCAAAGCTGGGATTGCTTTGGCCCTTTGGGCCAGTTTTGAGCTCAATCTGGGCACAGTTGTGCCCTTTGGGGTCGTTTCTGCCTAGATCTGGGAGTTCTTTGGCTTTGCAGTCCAGTTTCTACCCAAATCTGGGGGTGTTTGGGCCACTTTTGGCCATTTTTTACCCAAATCTGGGCATACTTTGACTTTTTGGTCCAATTTCACCCCAAATCTGGGGATGTTATACCCCTTTTTGGCCAGTTTTGATCCAAATCTAGTGGTGCTTTGTTTTTTATGGCTCTTTTTACCCGATATGCTCTGGTGCTTTTGCCCATTTTTTCCCCTACTGGAGGCGCTGTGTTCCCAAATATGGGATATTTTCACCTTTGCCAACTGTTTTGCTCCCAAATGTGGACGTTTTTGTCTCTTTTGGCCACTTTTTGCCCAAATACTCAGAATCTTTTGCCTGTATTGGCCAATTTAGCCCCCAAATATTTGGAATATTTAGTCATTTTTCCAGTTTTCTCCCTAAATAGGGCTATTTCTCTGCAATATATGGGCATTGTTGTCCTAAATATGTTGTGCTGTGTTTTGTTTTGTTTTTTCTCTCTTCTTTATGTCCTCTTTTACCCAAAATGCAGGAGTATTGCTCTGTGAGCCTAGAAACCTCTCTGCTCTGTCATGACTCCAGGCCATGGCATTGGCAGAGCTGATGGAGCTTCTCAGCTGGATCCTGGTTATGAGCCTTGGGCTGTCCCAGAGATAAATTGTCACTGTCTGTCTGCTTGAGGGAATAAACACTCGCGTTTTAATAGGTTATTCATGTGTGATTGTACCCAGGATCATCTCAGAGGCTTTCCAAAAGCTTTTTGTGCCTTGGTGGTGTTACACAGACAAGTAATGAATATTCATTTGCCTGAAAACCTGCTAGGTTTCAGCAAAAAGGTCACCCATATTCCATTTCTAGCTGTGGGAACGTACACCTTTGTATGTGTCCTGTGTCATTACCTCACCCCCTCCCATCACTGCAGGTGAATGAGGAAGAAGGAGATCACAACATGCCATGGAAGCTCCTCACCCGTGGTTGACTTCCTGTTTGGTTCCTGCAGTCCATGGTGATCAAGCCTCTTGGTGTAATCCTGTTCCTGAGCCTGGGGACAATCCCAGGGGTAAGTGTTCAGTCTTCATTGGTCACTGGCCTTTTGCATTTGTTAATATCTGGTTTATTATTTGTTAATATTTGGTTTATTATTTGTTAACATTTTCCTGCAATAGTTGCGCCTTGCAGTAGCCAGCAGGCTCTTTACTAGAAGAAACATGGATGATCATGTTTTGCCCTGATGCTCCATGCTCCCACCTTAGTGTGGGTTTTCTTTTGTGTGTGTGAGAGGTGTCCTGGTCAGAAGGCCCTGAGAGGCCCCATATTTGTCCATCTGGTCCTTGAGGGGTGTTGCATGTGGCCTGGACACAGTGGTTTGGAAGCTGCCAGGTCCCAGCCAAGGGGTCTGCAGCCCCTCTGCAGCTCTGGAAATTTCAGCATGCGTCTGGGTCCCGTGTTGTTGCCTGACCCCCGTCCAGGCACTGCAGGTCACTGAGGACAAGGTAGATCACAACGTGAAATGACAACTCTTTTCCTTTCTGCTTGTTTCCAGCCGTCCCTGTAGGCAGCGGCTACTTGACTTTTTGACTTGAGTCTGTCCGTGAGCCTCGGGGTGATCCCACAGGTAGGACCTTGGAACAAATGAGCGTTCACATGTTAATTTTCTGTTCCTGTGAAATTTAGCTTGCTACTTTCTTGGCTGACGCTCGGTCACGCAGAGGGGAAGTGGGTCCGCCTCAGCGCTGTGCCCTAGAGGGCTCTGCCTTGCAAAGCTCTTTGCCAGCCGCTCCATCTCTGCGCTGCTCGCAGTGCCGGCTGCCGAGCCAGCGGCAGGTTGGGCTGAGTTTAGAGCTGGGTGAGCTCCAGGGACTCCTTTCTCCTGACAGCTCCAGGCCTGGTCAGTGGCCACTGCAAGGGCTGGATAAATGTTGGCAAGATGCTCCTGCCGAGAAGGGAGAGAGGAGCTGCCACTGGGATGGGTTTGGATCCTGAGGACGCAGCGGTGAGTGACAGGGGTGGCCATTGCGGAGGGGCAGTGTGAGCTCTGGTGCTGCTGTCTCCAGGTTGGCTCACCAGACCCAGGCCACCATGCTGGTTCACCAGATCTTTGGCGAATCCCTGTGGTTCCGTGGTGAGCGTTGGCTGCCAGGTCCTGGGCCTGTGACTCTCAGGGCAGCGGTTTCCCTGAGAGCCTTGCAGTACAAATCTTTTGGGAAAACTGCTGAGTGTGTGTAACTTATCCAGAGGTGCAGCTGGTCAGTCTTGTGGTTCCTGTGGGTTGTGGCGTGTGTTGTAGTGATGAAAAAAGCTGTTGGCTGGGGCCCCCAGCTCTTTGCCACCAGCTGAGGAGCCCATGTTGGCAGTTATGTAGCAGCACTTGCTGTCCCAGCACACAGTGGAATTGCACGCTGTGAATCCTGGTGCCGACATCCCAGAGCCCAAAGCTGGAGAGGGGGAACACGGCAGCTGCCTGTGCTGTGCTGGGGTGGTGTTGGGTGCAAGTGTTGTGCCAGGGTGTGCTTACTGCTCTTGCTTTTGCAGTGAAGTTCTCAGCGTGCAAGAGCATCTGGGAGAGCTCTGACCCTTTCCTGGACCTGGTGCTGGAGATCAGGTAGTGGGGCAGGGTGTGGGTAGGGGGAGCTCTGCTCTCACAGGGGATGTTCCTGCAGCTGCACCATTACTGCTCTCGAGGCTGCTTAACTGCCAGTGTCAGGCAGGGTGCAGGCAAGAGGGAAGCAGCTTCTGTTGTTGTGCTGCCTCTGTCTGGCAGAGCAGAGCCTGTTGCCTGAGCATGAGCCACGACTCCTCCATTGAGGCTCCATGGGACTGGGGACAGTACAGTCGTCTCTCATGGCATGCTGGCCAGTGCCTGGCTGGGGGCAGGCTCAGGGGTTTGGTGCAGTCTGTGGCCCTGTGCTCATGCTCTGTTTTATCTCTTGGGGCCAGCGTCTCTGATCAGGTGAAAAAAGCTGAGACCAACAGCCCCAGGTCTTCACCAGCGACAGGCCAGGTGAGTCCTGAAGGCTGTTCTGGGCCAGAGCTGCAGGAGCTGCTGCCCCTCTGCCTGCTCTGCGAGGGCAGGTGGGCTGCAGCTTGGCAGGGAGGCAGGCACTGCACCCAATGGAAAGGGGTGAGGGAGGATGGCTTGCAGGAAGGATCCTGCTCAGTTAAGGGTTGCTGTGTGAGCTTGGAGGGGATGGGATTGCAGTATCACCCTGTGTCCTTGGCACAGTGACTCAGCCTGGAGGCCCAAAAAGCTGCTTGCCTTCCTGCAGCTGCCTCCTGTGCCCAGAACAGTTCAGAGCTCCTGCAACACCAGCAGCACAAGTGAGGCCAAAGCAGAGCTGTCCTGGCAGAGCTCCTGGGAGAGCAAGCAGCCATCTACCTCACCCAAGCTGCTGCTGGAACCCATCCCCAGCCAGGAGCCCAGGGGCAGTGGGGAGAATGCTGAGACCCTGGAGAGGGACTCCTGCAGCAGCGATGCTGCCAGCCCAGCGCACGGCACAGCGGGGATCTGCCAAGAGCGTCCCAGAAGGCCCAGGGTGGAACCAGCAGCTTCTGCACCTCTCAGGAAATGGACTGTAGCATAGACCGCCCTACTGGCTCCAGCACCAAGCTACCTGCCCCCAGAGACTCCAAACCGGCAACATTGAAATCCTTCCTGTTGGCCAGTGCTGCTCTGGAGCTGAACATCACCATGTCTCCACCACCAGCCATGAAGCTGGTGCTTTCTGCCAAAAAGTGAGTCTGAGCTTCTGCCTGGAGTCTTCTACAGGTGCCTTGTGTCTTCTGAGCTGGAGATTGTGTTGGGGAGAGTGTAGACTGGATGCTGGGTGTCTTGCTAAGCTGGAGGCAGACAGGGAGAGCCCCTCAGCCCCAGGGCTGCAGCAGTTGCTCTGGTTTGGGGTACAGGGCCAGGTCCCCGCTGTTGTTCCCATCCCTGATTGAGGCTGGAGAAACGCCTCCTGTCTTCTTGCTCAGAACAGAGGGGCGGCTGTGCCAGTCCCTGGAGCGGGGTGGCCTCACCAATCTTCTCTGAGTGTCTTGTCCCCTGGGGTGATGGGAGCAGGTGACTCCCCAGCTGGAGGCTGCAGAGTCTCCTCCTCCTCACACAGGGGCTGGGACCGGCCCTCTGGGCGCCGCTGTGCAACCAGGGCTCATGGAAACCTCTTTTCTTTAGATCACCAAGTTTGTTGTGTTGTTTTTCATGCCAATAACTGCAGCGCAGCATCCTGTGGAAGGCGAGCAGAAGTGACCATTGCACACCACCTCACTCACAATTTGCCAACCACACCTACCCCATGGACACCACCCACCCCAACTCCTTGGCCTTTTGGCAAGTCGAGGTAAGTGGTGCCAGTCGCTCCCAGGCTCCTGCACGCCAGCAAGGCCAGTAGTCCAGGAGGCAACTGTCTGACATGGCAAGTGGCCCGCAGGAGTGATTTCAGCAGCCACCTGTCCTGTTCTCTTGGATTGGCTAAGATGGGAGCAGTTGGGTGCTGTGCTTGTGCACTGTGGAGTGTGGAGGAAGAGGGGGGCTCCTGCTCCTGACCTGGCCTTCAGATCATGTCAGCCTCTTTTCCTGTTCTGCAGGCTGTCCTCATCTGCTCTCCATTGGCCAAGTCCTGAAAAGCCGACCTTCAGCTTCATCCTCAGCTCAGCCCTTTGGCTCCCAGCCTCCTCGTGACCACCTGTTCCACTGCCCACCCTTCGCACCACCTTCCTCCCTGCAGCAGCGAGAAGGAGCCCAGCCAGGTCACCGCTGGTTCCTCCAAAAAGAGGCAGTGTAAGCAGCCCCGTGGAGCAGACAGCAGCCCCTGTGCTCTGGCTGTGAAGGACAAGGATCAAGTCTCCAGCCCCCAGGGAAGAAGAAGAAGAATCTCGCAGGAGGGCTCAGTGTCCCCTGGGGGAAGGAGGTGGCAGGCAAGGGTCCCAGCGTGGCAGGGAGGCACCCAGCTGTCAGCACCAAAAGATCAGGCCCGTGGTGCAAGTGTCAGGCCCCAGGACCTGTCTGGACACAGAGCCCATCTGCTCCCCCAAGAGGAAGAAAAGGAGGAGATGGAGGAGACAGAAGAGTGCTGCTCAGGGTTAGAATTTGGTTTAGCATTAGGGCTCCAGACTGTGGGCAAGGGTTAGAATGAGGGCTTGGGTTTAGCTTTAGTGTTTAGGGTTTGAGGTAGTGATAGGGTTCAAGTTAGGTTTATGGGTTAGGATTAGGATTAGAGTTACAGTTTGCTGTTAGGTGCTAGGGTTAGAGTTAGGGTTAGATGAGTGTTAGGACTGAGTGAAGAGTATTATGGTAAGTAGTTAGGGTTAGGGGTAGGGACAGAGTTAAGGTTGGGTTTTGGTTAGAGGTAGGTTTATGGTTTAGGTTTAGAGTTAGTGTTAGTGGTTAGGCTTAGGGTAGGGTTAGGGATGAGGAATTGGCATTGTAGTTAGTGATAGGGTTTGAGGATAAGGGAAATGGTTAGATTTTGGGTTTGAGGCTAGCATTAGGGGTCTGTTAGTGTTTGGAATAGTGGTTAGGGTTAAGAGTGTTAGAGAAAGGGTTGGAATTTGAGGCAGAGCTGGGGTTAGCGGTTAGGACCAGGGTCAGAGTTTTGCTTAGGGTTATCATTTGTTGGTGATTGTTTCTTGGCTAGCGTGTATTAGTTAGGTTTAGAGTTAGGATTAGTGTTTAGAGTTAGGTTTCAGTGTTCGGGTTAGGGGCTAGGGTTAGAGGATATGTTAGGTTGAGAATTAGTGCTACAGGTTAGGAGTAGGTTTGTATTAGCGTCAGAGTGGGCTAGTGTTTCATCAGATTTAGGGATAGGGCTTAGGGTAAAGCACAGGGTCAGGATGAGAGTTACCAGTTAGGGATTAGGATTAGTGTTAGGTTGAGATAAAGTGTATGGTGAGGCTTAGATACGGGTTAGGGGTTTGGGTGTAGAGTTAGAGTTAGCATTAGGTAAAGTTTCAGGTTAGGTTTAGATTACAGGTAGGTTTAGGGGTTAGGTTTATGGTTAGGATTAGGGTTTGTGATTAGGGTTAGTGGTTAGTTTTCGAGTTCTAATTAGAGGTAGGGTTAGACTTAGCCTTAGGGAAAAGAATTAATTTTAGTTGTAGGGATAGGATTTGGGTTAGCGTTAAGGTGTAGGGGTTATTGTTAAAGTAGGTATGAGGTTTAGAATGAGGCTTGCAAGCTAGGGTTGGGGTTAAGGTTTAGGAGTTAGGTTTAGAATAAGTGTTAGGGGTTTGTTTTTGTGGTTAGAGTTAGAAGTAGAGTTAAGGGCAGGGTTATAGTAAGCAGTTAGGACTTAGGGTTATGGTTTTAGTTAGGCTTAGGGTTAGATTAGGGTTATTGTTAGGGTTTGGTGTTAGGGCTTTGATCGGGGCTAGAGTTAGCATTAGGTTTCAGGTTTAGTCTTAGAGTTAGGATTTACAGTAAAGGTTAGAGTTAGGGTAAAAATTAGGGCTTAATTTAAGGGTTAAGTTAGGGTTAGATTGAGAGTTAGAATTAGGATTAGGTTTAGCATTTAGATAAGGGTTAGGTTTTAGGTAAGGTTGAGGGTTAGTGTTAGATAAGGTTTTGGGTTAGGGGACAGAGTTAGGCTTAGAGTTTGGGATAGGCTTAGGGAGCATGGTTAGGGTTAGTGTTTGGGGTTAAGGTTTTGAGTGAGGGTTATGGGTCAGGTTTTGGGTTAGAGTTAGTCTTAGAGTTGGGATTAAATTTTGGGCAAGAGGTTAGAGTATAGCGTTAAGGGTTAGGAGTTTATGTTTGGGTATTTGAGGTTTAGGTTAGGGTTACGTGGTAGGGTTAAGGTCTAGGGTTAGATTTAGGGTAAAGGTAAGTGGTAGGAGTTACAGTTAGGGTTAGGCTGAGGAATTAGGGAGTGGGGTTAGATTTTGGGGTTAGGAGTTTGAGATAGGGTTAGGGGGAAGGGTTACATTTAGGGTTAAAAATAGGGTTAAAGGTAGGGCAAGGGGTCAGAGTTAGGGTTAGAATTACTGTGTTTGAGTTAGATGAGGTTTAGGATTGGGGGTATGTGTTAGAGTTAGGCTTTAGGGTTAAGCGTTATGGTTGGTGCTAGAGTTAGGAGCTAGGGATTAGTCTGAGAGGTAGGGTTTGAGGTTCGGGTATGTGTTTGCATTGGGGTTTGGGTTAGTTGTTCAAGTATTAGGGGTAGAATTTGATTAGTGTTGGAGTTGAAGAGTAGTGTCAGTGGAAGTGGTAAGGATAGGGGTTACTTTTAGGAGGTAGGGCTAGGGTTAGGGTTATGGTTAGAGTCAGGTTTAGGGTTAGAGTTAGGAGTAGGGTCAGGGTTTGATTAGGATTAGGGTTAGAATTAAGGTTAGGGCTTTTGGGTTTGGGTTAGGGGTGGAGTTTGGTTTTAGGTTGAGGCTTAGATTTGTGATTACAGTAAGAAGGCTAAGCATTAGGTTTAGAGTTTGAGTTAGAGGTAGGGGTTTGCATTAGCGTTCCCTTAGGGTAAAGAGAATTGGGTAGAATTTAGGGTTAGGCTTAGGGTTGAGGGAGTAGCATTAGTGACATAGTTAGGAGTAGCTTAGATGTAGGAGTTGGGGCCTTGGGTAAGATTTAGGGGTTGGGGTTAGAGTTAGGGATAGGAAATATAATTAGGATTAGGGTAAGGGTTAGATTAAAGTTTAGGGGTTGGGCAGTAGTGTTAGAAAAGGTGGTTAGGGTTAGGTTTTAGAATTCTGTTGGAGATATGGGTTCGGGTTCATGGTTAGGGAGTAATGTTATTGTAAATGGTTAAGATTAGCATAAGAGATTAGGTTTAGGGGTGAGGCTAGAGTTAGGGTTAGAGTTAGGCTTAGGATTCTGTTTAGAGGCCATGTTAGGGTTAGATTTCATGTTAGGGTTAGTGTTGGGTTAGGTTGGTTTAAGGGTTGTGGTTAAAGTTAGGTTAGTGATAGGGTTATGGTTAGGTTATGATTAGGGTTTAGTTTTAGTGTTAGTACTAGGTTTCAAGTTAGGGTTAGAGTTAGTATTAGGGTTTAGGCTTACCAGTAAGGTTATAGTTAGTTTTAGGGGTCAGCATTGGAGTTATCATAAGTGTTGTGTTTGTGTTAGGGAGCAGTGTTACAGTTAGTGGAACTGGTTAGGGTTAGGTAGGGTTAGTTTCAGGGTTTAGGGGTTATTGCTCGAGTAAGGGTGAGGTTTAGATTGATGGTTACTGGCTAGGGTTAGGGTTAAGGTTTAGGGCTGAGCTTTAGAGTCAGCTTTAGGGGATTGGTGTTAGGCTTAGGTATTAGGGAGAAGAGTTAGGATAAGGAAGGATAAGATTATGGCTAGGATAAGTGGTTAGGACTTAGGTTTAGGGTTATAGTTCCTTTTAGGGTTAGATTAGAGTCGGTTATTGGGTAGCATTACCAGTCAGGGAGAAAGGTGAGAGTTAGGGTCTGATGTTAGCGTTAGATTTTGGGTTGAGGATATTGTTAGGTTAGGGTTTGGATTTCTGTTTATGTGATGTTAGTCTTAGGGTTAGAGTTAGGGGTTTGTCTTAAATTTTAGGATTAGATTTAGGATTAGTATTTAGGTTTACATTTAGGCTTAAGTTTTAGGATTTGGTTTAGGGTAATGGTTGGATTAGGGTTAGCGTTAGGGGTTCCGGAGTTGTCTTAGGGGTAGAGTTAAGTTTTGGGGTTAGATTTAGGGGTAGGGTTAGATTAAGGTTTAGATTTAGAATCAGGGTTAGGGCATTGAATTAGTTTTAGAGTTAGGGTGAGAGGTTGGTCTTAGATGTAGCCTTTGCTTTAGGATTACAGTAAGTGATTGGACTAACAGAGGTTTAGATTTAGGGATAGGTGTTAGAGGTAGTGTTAGGGTTATTATTAGGGTTTGATTAGGATTAGGTTTAGGGTTTAAGGGTAGGGATGTGGTTAGTGGTAAAGGTTAGTATTAGGGTTAGTGTTAGAGGTAAGGATTAAGGTTAGGGGTTAGGGAATAGTGTTGGGTTAGTGTTACGGGTTGGGGATACGGAGTAGTGAAAGTGGTTGGGAACAGGTTTAGGTACTAGGGTTAGATTTAGGGTTAGGGTATGGATTTACATTTTGGGTTTGGTTAGTGTCAGGTTAGAGTTAGGGTTGGTGGTTAGTGCTTAGTTTTAGATTTACAGTTAGAGTTAGGTTTAGGTTTAGGAGTTAGGGTTAGGATTAGAATTGGGGTTACAGTTAGATTAGTTTTAGGTTAGTGTTAGGGTTGGTGGTAGGGGCTTATTTAGGGTTAGGGGTTAGGGAGTAGCGTTGTTATAAGTGGTTAAGATTACTGTAAGGGGGTAGGGTTAGGGGTGGGGATAGGGTTAAGGTTAGAATGATGGGTTAGGGTTGCAGTTAGGGTTTGGGACTGGGGGTAGAGTTGGGTTTCGGGACAGGGGTTTGGGGTTCAGATTAGATTCAGGGTTAGGGTTTAGGATAAGGATTAGGCTTTTGGTAAGTGTTGCGTTAGTGTTAGGGGTTGGGGATACAGAGTAGTGGAAGTGGTTAGGAGTAGGTTTAGGTACTAGGGTTGGATTTATGTTTAGGGTTTGGATTTACATTTTGGGTTTGGTTAGTGTTCAGGTTAGAGTTAGGGTTAGTGGTTAGATTTACAGTATAGGGTTAGGTTTAGGGGCCAGGGAGTTGTGTCAGTGGAAGTGGTTTAGGTTAGGGGTTATTTTTAGGATTTAGGGTTTGAATTAGGGTTAAGTTTCAGATTAGATTTAGGGTTAGGGTTAGATTAGAGTTAGGGGACGGTATTTCCAGTTAGACTTATGGTTAGGGGTTTGGATGAGGTTTACAGTTAGGATTAGATTAGGGTTAGGATATATAGTTAGTGTTAGAGCTAATGATTAGGTTTCAGAGTTAGGAAATAGTGTTAGTGTAAGCAGTTAGGGTTAGGTTTTAATATTAGGGTTGAAGGGTAGGCCTAGGGTTAGGGTTAGGGTTAGAGTTAAGCTTATGGGTAAGTATTAGAGTTAGATTAGGTTTAGAAGAGGATTAGAATGTAGGGTTGGAGTTAGCGTTAGAGGTTAGCTTTATGTTTTGGGTTAGAGTTAGGATTACGTTTTAGCTTTAGATTTAGATTAGAGTTAGGGATGGGGTTAGCATTAGGGTTAGGGTTAGTGTTAGGCAGTAGTGATAGTGGAATGGTCAGAGTTAGGTTTTGGATTTATACTGGAGATGGAGGTTGAGATTGGCATTAAGGGTTGCAATTCTGTTTAGTGGTTAGGGGGTAGTGTTAGTGTAAGTCGTTAAGATTAGTGTAAGAGGTTAGGATTAGGGGTTAGGGGTTGGGATAGCTTTAGGGTTAGGATAATGGGTTAGGGTTTGAATTCGGGTTAGATTAGGGTTAGAGTCAGTCGTAAGAGTTGCAGGTTAGGATTTAGGGTTAGGGCTTGGTTTAGTTTAGTGTTTGGTTTAAGGCTGGTGTTGGTATGATGGGTTAGGGTTAGTTTTAGGGTTAGGCTAGGGTTATGGGTTAGGGTTAGAGGTCGCATTAGGGTAAGATTTCAGTGGTTCAAGTTAGGGTAAGGTAGAGTTAGGGTTCGTTTTAGTGTAAGTGGTTAAGGTTAGGGGTAGGGATAGGCTTAGGTTTAGGGTTAGGTTTAGGTTTTGGGTTATACTAGGGTTATTTTTTGGGTTGAGGGGGTTTGGTTTAGGCTAGCTTTTGTGCAAGAGGTAGGGTTAGGGTGGTGTTTGGGTGAATGTTATGGTTAGGTGAATGATAGGTGTAGGGTAAGTTTTAGGTTTAGGGGTTAGGATTATGGTTAGGGTAAGGGATGGATGAGTGTTAGGGTTACGGCTTAGGGAGTTTTGTTATTTGAATGGTCAGTTTTAGGTTTTAGATTTATATTGAAGGGTTAGGGATAGGACACTGGGTTAGGGTTAGAGGTAGTGTTAGTGTTATTTTTGGGATAGGGGCTTAGGGTTATCGTTAGTCTTAGAATGATGAGTTAGGCTTTAGCATTAGATTAGAGCTAGGTTTAGGTTAGGCTTTAGGGTTAGGCTTAGAGATTGAGTTAATGGTTAGGGTTAGATATTGGGGTTGGGTTAGTGTTAATTTTAGTCTAAGTGCTTACGGTTGGTGGCTGGGTTCATGGGCTAGGGATATGAATGGGGCTAGGATTAGATTAGGGTTATGTTTAGGTTTAAGGTTTGGGTTAGAGGTGAATTTAGGAGTTAGGTGTAGATTTCAGGTTAGAATTAGGGTTAGTGTTGGGTCTGTGTTAGGTTAGGTTAGGTTAGGTTAGGTTAGGTTAGGTTAGGTTAGGTTAGGTTAGTTACGGCTTACCATTAAGTTAGGTTAGTGATAGAGTTAGTGTTAGGTTAGGGTTAGAGTTTAGTATTGGGGTTAGAGTTTAGGGTTACTGTTAGAGTCAGCGTTAGGGCTCAGTTTTAGATTTATGGTTAGAATTAGTGGTAGTGGTTAGGATTAAGGTTAGGGTTAAGGGTTGGAATAGTGTTAGGTTTGGGGGTTAGGGTGTAGTGTTAGGGTCAGTTGAAGTGGTTAGGTTTAGAGGTTAGGTGTATGGGTTAGGGAAAGGGATAGGGTTAGGGTTAAGTTTAGATTTAGATTTAGGTTTTTGATTAAAGTTAGAGGTAGGCTTAGGGTTTGAGTTTAGGCTTAGACTCAGGCTTTGATTTAGGATTAGAGTGAGGGTATGGGTTAAGCATTAGGGTTAGATTTTTTTTTTTAGAGATAGGTGTTAGGGGGTAGGCTTACAGTTAGGATTAGGTTGTGAATAGGATAGAGTTTGGGGTTGGGGGTAGAGATTATGTTAGATTTATGGTTTAGAGGTTAGGATCAGGGTTGAGGTTTAGCAATGAATGTTCATATATGTGGTTATGGTTAGGGGTTAGTTTTATGGCTTAGGAGAAGGGTTAGTGATTAGGGAATGAGTTAGTATTATAGTTAAGGATAGGGTTCAGGGTTAGCAGTTCTGACTTAGGATTAGGGTTTCAGCTAGGGTTACATGATGGTTAGGGTTAGAGTTGGCATTACTAGTTGGTGGAAGGGTTAAGGTCTGGTGTTACGGTTTTGGTTAGGGGTAGAGTTAGCGTTAGATGTGTAGGTTTAGAGTTGGAGTTAGGTTTAGGAATTACAGTTAAGGTTAGTGTTAGGGTACAAGTTAGGGCTTAGTTTAAGGGTTAAGTTAGGTTTACGAGTTAGGATTGCATTTAGAGTTAGGGTTAGCACTAGGGTTATCATTTAGATAAGGGTTAGTGTTGGATAAGGTTTAGGGTTAGGTTTAGATGAGGGTTAGGGAATAGAGTTCGAGTCAGGGTCAGGATTAGAGTACAGGTTAGGTTTGGGGGTAAAGGCCTATGGTTAGTGCTTGGGGTTAGGCATTTGAGATAGTGTTAGTGGTTAATTATCAGGTTAGGGTTAAGTATAATGTTAGGATTAGGCTTTAGAGTTAGTGAATAGTGTTAGTGTAAGCAGGCAGGGTTAAGTTTTAATACTAGGTGTAAAGGGTAGGATTATGGTTAGGATTATGGGTAAGTATTAGAGTTAGATTAGGTAGAGAAGAGGGTTAGAATGTAGGGTTGGAGTTAGCGTTAGGGGTTAGTTTTATGTTTTGGGTTAGAGTTAGGATTACGTTTTAGCTTTAGATTTAGTTAGAGTTAGGGATGGGGTTAGCATTAGCGTTAGGGTTAGTGTTAGGCAGTAGCGATAGTGGAATGGTCAGAGTTAGGTTTTAAATTTATATTAGAGATTGAGGGTGGTTTTGGCATTTAGGGTCAGAATTCTGGTTAGTGGTTAGGGGGTAGTGTTAGTGTAAGTTGTTAGGATTAGTGTAAGGGGTTAGTTTTATGAGTTAGGGGTAGGGTGCTATGTTAATGGGTTAAGGTTTGAATTAGGGATATTTCAGGATTAGAGTCAGTCATAAGAGTGACAGGTTAGGATTTAGGGTTAGGGCTTGGTTTAGTTTAGTGTTTGGTTTAAGGCTGGTGTTGGTATGATGGGTTAGGGTTAGTTTTAGGGTTAGGCTAGGGTTATGGGTTAGGGTTAGAGGTCACATTAGGGTGATATTTCAGGTAAGAGTTTGGGTAAGGCTAGGGTTAGGGTTAGTTTTAGGATTATGGGGGGTTTGGTTTAGGTTAGATTTTGGGCAAAAGGTAGGCTTAGGGTGGTGGTTGGGTTAATGTTAAGGTTAGTTTTAGGTGAATGATAGCTGTAGGGTAAGTTTGAAGTGCAGGGGTTAGGATTAGGGTTAGGGTAAGGGATGGATAAGTGTTAGGTTAGGGCTTAGGCAGTGGTGTCAGTGGAAGTGGTTGGGGTTGGGGTTTAGCTCAGGGTCCCAGGGGGATTTGTGAGGTACCAAGGCCTGGATGAAGAGCTCCCTTCTGGGTCGCACACATCCCAAAAGACAGGGACACGTCTGTGACTGATCTGCCTGGCGCTGTCCCACCAGCAGTGGCAGATGCATCCTGGAGAGGAGTGGAGCTGCCAGGCGCTGTCAGAGGATCTCCCTGAGGTGCCACTCGCTGCCCACCCAGACTCACACACTGTCCCTGGCTGGGACAGATACACCAGCTACGAGCTCTGGACACAGGACACAACAGTCCAACAGCAAAGACCATCTCTCCTGTCCTGACAGACTCTTATGACCCCTGGAGCCCAAAGCCATGGACCACATGAACTCATTGGACATTTTAGAGGCGTGGCCTATAGACTGAGGAATGAGATCTGTGTGTATATCCAGAGATAGGAAAGTGCTGTTGATTAACTGGAATGTATTGGAGAGTGTGGGACCCGGGCACAACACAGATGGTACAGAATAAGGGGGGGGGCACTGTCCTGGTTTCAGCTGGGAGAGAGTTAATTTTGTTCCTAGTAGCTGGTAGAGTGCGGTGTGTTGGATTTAATCTGAGAAGAATGTTGATAGCACAGGGATGTTTTGGTTGTTGCTAAGCCATGTTTATCCCAAACCAAGGACTTTTCAGCAAGGAGGCTGGAGATGCACAAGAAGCTGGGAGGGGCACAGGCAGGACAGCTGGCCCAAGTGGCCAAAGGGATATTCCACACTATATGATGTCATGCTTGGTATGTAAACCAGAGAAAAGTTATCTGGGGGAGCGCTGTTTGGGATCTGGCTGGGTGTCACTCAGTGGGCTGTGAGCAATTGCATTGTGCGTGACTTGGTTTATATCTCCTGTTATTATTATTACCATTTTTGCAATTACTACTATTACTACTGCCATCATTATTATTATAATTACTATAATTATTTTATTTATTATCATTATTATATTATATTTATTGCAGCTATTGTAGCTATTGTAGCTATTGTTGCTGTTGTTATTGTTTTGCCTTTCTGTCTCATTAAACTGTCTTCATTTTAACCCAAGATGTTTCTTTCTTTCCTGATTCCATCTCCCATCCCACTGGGCTGGAGGGAGGAAGAGAAGGGCTGTGTGTGATGTTCAGCTGCCCGCTGGGTTAAACAAAACAGTCCTGGTCAAAGGAGTGATCGTGCAAGGTGTCCCAGAGGAAGAGGTGAACCTGAGGAGGGCACAGGGTAACAAGGGCCCTTCAATGCCAGGACAGGTTGTGAGGAGCCAGGATGCCAAAAGATGTCAGACTGGAGAATGTTTCAGGACACCATCTTGGTTCAGCCGTCCCCTGCCCTTTGTGCCATGAGAGACACCCCATGGTCCTGCCCAGCCTTGTCCTGGGCTCCTGAGCCAGCTGGGAAGATGGAAAGGGCTCAGCAGCAGTGATCCTCATCCAGCTGGGTCTGTTTCCCAGCCCAACCAGCGTGGCCAGAGCAGAGTCACCCATGGCCCCAGGGCACCGCAGCCCCTCGCTCTGCAGAGCAGCATGGCCAGCTCAGGGCCCTGTGGGGAGCACAGGGAGGGAACCAGGACCAGCCGGCCAGGCCAGGCTGGACACCCTCACCTGGGGAAAGGGATGTCCCTGGAGAAGAGCAAGGCAGCATTTCTGTGCCTGCAGGGAGGAATCCAGGAGCAAGAGAAACCTCTTTCTGCAGAGACTCATTGGGATCAGGCTGCTCTGTTGCTGGAGCAGGACTCTTGTTCTGGTCTGAGGAGAGGGGCTGGCACTGATGGACACAGGTCATCTGTGGTGGGGGTCTGCTGGAGTTGAATCTGCTTTTCCTGTCTGTCCACACCTCCTCAGGAGACACTCTGCGTCGATATCCATGGGGGAATTCTTCTATCACATGTTCAAAGTGCTCACTGCCCAAACAGTGTCATCCTGACCAACTTCTCTGTCATCCTCACTCACACAAGATAAATCAACCTGTTGCCCATGTCACTGAGCAGCTCCATAGATCTGAGCTGATCCTTCACACAGGGGGATCCCTCTGTCCTCACCCTCCCTGGGACTCTCTCCAGCAGACCCTGTATCCTTCAGCTGAAACACCACAGCTCAGCAAGCTGCCCCACCTCACCTCATACCATCCAAAAATGTCACAGTGCTTTGACAAGACATGGGGCACCTCCTGGCAGTGGATGTTTGGAAGCTTGTTCAGTGCTACACCACCTGGGTTTCCACCATCCAGAGGGACAGAGGTTGCCTCTGTGATACCCCTCTTGTAGAGCCAGACCTAATGAACAGCATTTTAAACAATACCTCAGAGTCTGAGTCCATTTCTTTCTGGGTTCATACCAGACCAGCATCAACTGGGGAAAACACTCTCCCAGCACTCTTGGATGCAAACCCTCTGGTCCCAAGGGTTGGTAAGGCTGCAGTTTGCTCATGAAACCCCTGGCTTGATTCCCATCCACCACAGCTGTTCCCCTCCAGAGTCCTGCCTGGAAGCACAAAGGCCTGGAAGACTGATATGCTGATATGCTTCTTTGTGTGTCTATTTTGAGAGCTCCTAAACAAAGGCAAGAGGAAGGAATCCCACCTCCTGTAGGTGTGTGGCAGGGATGGCAGAGCTGAGTGTCCTTCAAGTGCTGGGAATAGAAATGTAGGAGGAAAAGCCTCCACCGACACAGCTGAATCCCTTCCTTCAGCACGGGTAACGAAGATCCCTCCCTGTAACTTTCTGGGTGTCCTGACTAATAATAAGACAAAAAAAGAAAAAAGATGATAATTAGAGGTAACTTTGCCTCTGAGAGGGAAAATACACTGTTGGAAATAAGTGTTTCTGCCCAGCATAAGGAGGGAACATCAGTGATGACTTGAGCCTGTTTCACAGCAGGTGCCCCAGGGACACCTGGAGGAGCCCAGAGGGGACAGAGAAAGGGACATCATGGGCTGCTCCTGTGCTGTGAGCTGGGCTGGGCTCCTGGGACACAGGGAGCTCATGGCAGCGGCAGCGCTGCAGAGAGACAGCTCTGCCCAGGAGCAGCTCCTCTGCACACGCAGCAGGGCTGAGGGCTCTGCCTGCAGCACCGAGGGCACAGGAGACAGGCAGAGAGAGGGGAAAGACAACATGGGGTGGAGGATGCTGACACATCACTGGGAGATAAATCTTCACAGCCCTGAAAAGAGTAAGTCTCTGGCTACAGCCCAGTTCAACTACAGTTCCTGGAGAGATGCTAAAGCTGGAACATTCCACAAGCTGTGGCATCTGTCAGGAGGGACGTTGCAGTTTCTCCAGTGTAGAGAAAACATGTTATATAGAGGTGAGTTTCTCTGCTGCACCTTCAGAGGGACATTTCTAATGGGCTTTTTCAAGGAGAAGGTAAAGGAAGGGATTACAGTAAAGATAAGGAGCTTTCCCATGTCCTTATTTTCAATTTGTTTCTCTTTGGGGAATTTGAGAGGAGAAATGGAAAATGAGCTCTCATAGTTGAACAAGTCATGGAGACCACTCAGCTGTAACTTCGTCAGTAGGTCTGATAGGAGCCTCCTGATGAGCCTTCATCCACTCCTCTGCCCATGGACAGATGCAGCATCGCCTTTGCTGGACCCAGCAGGATCACCCACCTGTCTTTGTTTTCACCCTGCAAACAGGAGGAAGATGCTCCCAGGCGGTGCCCTGCAAACAGGCAGGTGTCTGTAGGGCCAGGGTGAGCGCACAGAGTTTGGGATGGGGTCTGTGAGCGCTGACAGGGAAAAGACATGGGACAGGGAATCACCTCCCAGGAGGAAAATCTCCTGGCAGCAGGGACATGATCTGGGAAGGAGGAGAAAAACCAGAGCTCTTGTGGGAGGGAGGATGTAGAAATCTCTGATTGACCCCCTGCAGTGCAGATCCCTCCTCTGAGCAGCCCCCTGGCCTCCTGTCCCACCCAGCAAAGCCTCTGCCCTCAGGGCCGGGGGCTCCAAGGCATGAAGCAGCTCCTGTGCAGCCAGAGCTCCAGTTCCTCTGCAGAGCACAGGGGCTGAGAGCAGCTGCCCGGCACTGTTGGTGTCTGGGAGGTGGCTGCACAGCTGGGGAAGGGGGACGCTGTCTGAGTGCCCGGCTGCCTCTGCCCTGGCTTCTCTCACACCCACCCTCACCAGATTTTTCCTTCTTGCTCCCCTGCTCTGGGTCACTGCTCTTGGGATGTTGTTCTTGCTGTCAGGCTCTCTGGGGATGGCAGTTTCAGCTGCAGAGTCACAGCCTGATCTTGTGGGTCCTTTCCTTCAGGTGTGTCCATGGGCACACGTGTCCCAGCTTTGCTCTTACCTGTGGGCTGTGGGCAATGCAGTCTGTGGGGCTGAATCTCCCGGAATCAAATGCCACCATTCGGACACTTGGCTATCTGCATGAGGTTTCCATCCCAGCTGCGAGCTCCCCTCCGGGATGCAAACCCATCCTATAGCATCTATGTTATCTAAAAGTCTCAAGGAGAAGCACAGAAATGGTGTGACAGTCAAAATTCTGTTTGGTTTGTGAAATGAGCTACTTCTGCCCTGGGCTAAACGTGGGCTGCTGAGACCTTAGAAAGCAGTGAGATGTGTAGTGGTCTGAGGTGGATCCCTCAGCTCTCAGCAGTGTCTGGTGGCTTTTCAGGGTAACATGGGAGTGCGATCACCCTCCATCTCAGAAAGGTGCCAGCCCAGGGCAGCTGGAGCAAGACAGAGGGACAGAGCAGCTCCCCTCACTCTGCACTAAGCCACAGGCATCCTCTTGCCTTGCAGGACTCGCTCTGTTCTCCTTGAGTGCAGCAGAAATACTGATGGTTTCTGACATCCAAGAACATTCCCCAGGGTGAGAGGGGAGAAGGAGCTGTAAAAAACCCCAAACCTCTCAAAACGCCTTCTGCCACCTCATTTCTTTCTCCCTGGGAGTGCAGATGCTGACAGGTATTTCTGGACCAGGAGCAGCTTCATGTGACAAAGCTGAACCCCAGGACTGTCCCCTGCCCCCGTTCCCATGACCCCACTGCTGCAGAGCAGGGCTGACTCCTCAGCAGCCAGCGGGCACAGGCCCTGCTCCTCACGGCCCCTCCAGCCAGTACCACCCAGGGCTCAGACACAGAGCTGAGGGAAGGTCTGGAAAAGGACAACGGGGTGTGGAGCAGGGGGCGGGGGTGTGAGAAATGGCTTAGACTTTGCTCAGAGAAATCTCCCAAAAATTCTCACTGTCTTTTTCTTCTGTGATAGCCCTCATAGCTAAAATCAGCAAATGTCCAACAGCAGCTCCATCACCCAGTTCCTCCTCCTGGCATTCACAGACACACGGGAGCTGCAGCTCTTGCGCTTCTGGCTCTTCCTGGGCATCTACCTGGCTACCCTCCTGGGCAACGGCCTCATCATCATCACCATAGCCTGGGACCAGCACCTGCACACCCCCAGGTACTTCTTCCTGCCCAACCTCTCCATCATTGACCTGGGCTACATCTCAACCACTGTCCCCCAGTCCATGGCCAATTCCCTCTGGAACACCAGGGCCATCTCCTACACAGGATGTGCTGCCCAAGTGTTCTTGTTTGTCTTTTTAGCTTCAGCAGAGTATTGGCTCCTCACCATCATGGCCTATGACCGCTACGTTGCCATCTGCAAATCCCTGCACTACGGGACCCTCCTGGGCAGCAGAGCTTGTGTCCACATGGCAGCAGCTGCCTGGGCCACTCGGTTTCTCCATGCTTTGCTGCACACGGCCAATACATTTTCACTGCCACTCTGCAAGGGCAATGCCCTGGGCCAGTTCTTCTGTGAAATCCCCCAGATCCTCAAGCTCTCCTGCTCAGACACTTACCTCAGGGAAGTCTGGGTTCTTGTGATTTCTTTCTCAGTGGCATTCGGCTGTTTTGTGTTCATTGTGCTGTCCTATGTGCAGATCTTCAGGGTTGTGCTGAGGATCCCCTCTGAGCACGGTCGACACAAAGCCTTTTCCACCTGCCTCCCTCACCTGGCCGTGGTCTCCCTGTTTACCAGCACTATCATATTTTCCCACCTGAAGCCCCCCTCCATCTCCTCCCCATCCCTGGATCTGGTGGTGTCTGTTCTGTACTCAGTGGTGCCTCCAGCAGTGAACCCCCTCATCTACAGTGTGAGGAACAAGGAGATCAAGGATTCAGTGTGGCAACTAATGAATGACTGTTTTCTGAAGCAATAAACTGCCCATAATCTTCTGCATGGCATATGTAATGTAAATAATTTTCTCACTGAGTGGTTGTGCCCGTGTCCACTGGACACCCTAGAGAACCTGCTGCAGGTCAATCGTCATGGACCGGCCTCTCACAACCACCATTTCCAGCACTGGCTTCTCTCTTCAGCTTGAAGAGGTTCTTTGTCCCTCCCTGGCAGCACAACTAATGAGTAGGTCAGATGTCCATGTTTGCATTGTGTAGACAAGATGTAAACAAACGCACAAAGTGCTTCTGAGGTGATGAACCCGAGTGAGCAGAAACACCATCAGCTATTCCTTGGGGTTCCATGAAGGTCAGTGGGACAGACAGTGTCTTGATGTGATTTCATGTTGAAAGTAACATCCTTTGGGGAACCACCTGAATGTAGCACTGGGATGTGCTTCCTGGAACAGAAGATCCCGTGTCCATTCTTTATGCCATGAGGCATCTCATGTAAGTGCAGAGAAGGGTGACAAATGGCAGGGCCGAGGTGCCTCCCAGCCCCCTGGAGTGGCAGCAGGAGGTCAGAGGGACACAGTGACTCCTGCATCTGTGTGTACAAGGGAAACACTCTGTCTCTCAATATCCATGGGTGCATAAGGAGTCCATGGTGAGGTTACTTCTCTCTGGTCAGGCTAAAGACCACAAGAAGTCTGATGGGTTGGGGTCCCTGCCTGCAGAGCAGTTTCTGAGGTAGTCGAGCTTTCCATGGTAGTGGGAAGAGGCCAGAGAGGGGAAAAAAAATAATAACTGAAAAGGACAACTTGGGAGGTGCATTCTGGATATCAGGAGGAAGAAACGTCAGTGGAAGGGCAGTGCTGCGGTGCAGGAGGTCACCCAGAGGCAGTCGGGATCAGCCCATGGCTTTGTGTTTCAGCAAACAGCCAGTGAGGGTGCAGTGAATGAGGCACGGACTCTCGGGAAGGTGCAATGAGAGACATTTATTACAAACTCAGGCTTGCATTTATACTTGCTATGATTCTTGCTCAAGCATTTGCTGATTTGCCAAGTGAGTCATTACATAAGCGATATATTTTGTGTTCCCACCAAAGTTACTGCCATAAACACAGGTTTTGTCTGTCATAAGCTATCCCTCTGTCCTTGATGTATCAATCCTGTATCAGTCCCTCTGCCCTTGATGTCTCACATAACATATGATACTTGCTTCTTGTATTTTTCCACTAGCGCTTGTTCTCACACTGTCGACTCTCGCAGTTTCTCACAGACCCGATCTTAGCACACTGCCACATCTCCCCTTCATGTTTACTGAGTGCATAGCCATAGCAGTATGTAATTGTATGGCTATTACCTGATTAGACCTTTTTTCAATCATTTGTTGTAACAAGATGTCTCTTTAAGACGGTTTAAAAACCCAGTTGGAGATTCCTTACAATCCTGTTTAATCTCCAAAAGTTCTGGCATATTTATAGCTGTAAGTATAGTGTGTCTAATCCTCTATAAAATCCGCTGTCAATAACAATTCAGCCTGTCACTAGATTTAAGAACGTTATGATACCACCCTGGATCGACCAAGGGACAATTTTGATCTAATGTTCCCTGTATATTCCCTGCCAATATCTGCCCTGTACAACAGTGTTTCAGCCTCTTTCCCTGATTATCCTGTTCAAGGGTCAAAACAAATGGATCTGAAGGGGATAAATATAATGCCTATGTATCCTTATTTATTGTGTAATATGCATTATGCAATAGGCAATATATGATTTAAAATACACTTCTTATGATGTATTACATATAAGGCATTACTATACTACACATCACAAAGTATACCCACCTAGATCTGTGCAGCATATTCATATTATTTACAGTGGCCTCCATTGATTACAAAGTTCAATCAGATTTGCCTCGGTTGCTGTTCCCCAGGGAGTCAAACAATCTCATTCCAACGTCACAAAATACAACCCGGGGCGGGGAGGGGATTCCTTCCGAATCCCTCCTGTCGATTATCCACTACCTATTTCACAATCACAATAACAGACAGTTGCTATACCGTAAGTATTGGACTGGAAAATCACCGAAGACACAAGTAACAACAGCAACAAATCACTAAAGACGCAAACAACGATACAATTAGTAATGCATAAACAACAAAGTCACTAAAGGTACCTTTATCAAATTACTATTTTCTTGTTTTTCTCTTTTATTTAGTGTTTTCTCATTTTTCTCTAATTTCCTTACTTTTCTTTTTTCTTTTTTCTTTTTTTTTTCTTTTCTTTTTCCATTTTTAAAGTTACCCAAATTACCAAAGCTTCCAAAATGCAAAGGCCCCATGCGCTGGTATCCCTCCGAAAGGCAGACAAGTTCCACATGTGTCACTTGGGTCACCAAAGTATCAATAACCAAAATGCAAAGACTCAATGCGCTGGCAATAAAACCACGATAGCCACTCACTCACCCCCTTCCCTCGAAAGGGAAAGGAGAAACTTGGATTGAGATAAACAGAGTTTAATAAAATAACAAAATACTAATACACTGCTAGTAAGTATCTATATAATAAGATCTGAGCACTCCTGACCCCTGGTTACAGTCCCGCTGCGTGTCAGTCCTGTGACCACAGGCAGGGACAGGCAATGGGCACTTCTGTGACAGAGCTGCCTCCAGAACAGCATCTCCATCAGCAAGGGGATCTCCTTAGCACAGTGCTCGAAGGCTTAGGTCTTCTTCGAGAGTTGCTCTCAAGAACATGCGTAAGGAATAGACTCTCAAAAGGCTTTGTTTTCTGTGTTTTCTGTGGGCTCAGTGGGATGAGATCAGGGTCCCAGTGTGGCTTTCAAGGGACTTAGAGCTGGTGGCTCAGGTTTGGGTTGTTGGTGTCCAGCACCCAGGCAGGTGGTGGATAAGGCAGAGCAGCTCTGAGCACCCTCCATGGCCACCTCAGAGCTCGTGTGGGAGGCGGTCGCAGTGACAGTGACCAACATCAGCGGGGTCTGTCTCTCAACCTGACCAGTATGTCCCTGCAGAGCCACCACAGCCTGGGCATCACAGCTCACTCACTGCACAGAGCAAAAGCCCCAGCTCGGGGGCTGTGGGGAGTGCGGGAACAGGGTGCAGGAACATCTGGCCAGGCCCGTGCAGATGTGCTCTCCTTGGGGAAAGGCTCTGTGGGGAGATGGGATGTCCCAGGAGAAGAACAGGGCACTGTGTGTGTGCAGACATGGAAAGAGAAACCCTTTTCTGCCGTGGGTGCCAGTTTGGCGCAGGCTGCCCTGTGCATGGGGCAGCAGGAGCTGCCTGAAGAGCCCCGGGGCCAGGACTCGGTGCTGTCCTGGGGAGTGGGGCTGGCACAGGATGCTGAAGGCTGCCGGGCATCGGGACATCCTGAGCGTGGCGGCCAGAGAGACACTGTCACTGACCTGTTTCTTCCATCTCACTCTACAGGGCCTGCCCAGACTGGGCTTTCCTGCTGGGCTGGAGTGAGAGCAGGATGTGGCGAGAGCTGGCGAGGAGCTGGGCTGGAAAGTGCCCCAGAGAGGAAACCACCCGTGAAAAGATGAAGCGTGTGAGTGTGCATGGTGGGGGCACACAGCAATGTTCTCACATAGCCAGGCCTCCTGGGAGAGACGTGAAAGACCAGCAGAGCAGGGTCTGGTCTTTGCCCAAGCTCCTGGACATCATGGGGCACCTACCCCAGGACAATTGTCACAAATAAGGACCATCTGGTCCTCTCACCTCACCAGTGCCACTGTTTTCTACAGCACCCTCATGCTTGACTGCATGATACCAGAAGGAAAGAAATGAAGTTGTCATTTCTACTGGCCCTAAAAGAGGCTCTTCACATGTGAATTTGTTGCTGCAGTTTTACATAAAGATAAGGACATGCAGTTGGCCTAATCACTGGCAGCAGGTGGGAGCTTCCTGCAGACTTCTCTGTTGTAACCCAGTCTATCCTGCAACTCCCACAACTGTGTGCTCAGCACAACACAGACTGAAGGCCAAGCTGTACATGGGCACAGCCCTGGGTCTACTCTAGTTTACTGTTATGTGGACCTCTAGCTCTCCATGTACAATGCTGTTCTGGTCAGGATCACTGAACCTCCTGAGGAAGGTTAGGAAGAGGATGAGTTGTCCCTTAGGCAGCTGGAGGAAGCCTCACAGTTTTAGGCCCTGGTAGTCATTGAGGACTTTGAATACCATGGACCTCTGCTAGAAGTCTTTGGTTTAAGGGATAGTAGAAGGTATTCCCTGGTCCAACATGGTGGGAATGGTCTCCTGGCTATGTTTTTCACAAGAAGACAAAGCAGGACTGCTGGGCAATGTGGGGGGGCTAGAAAACCCTGTGGGAAGTGGGCGAGACAAATTGTAGCAGCGCTGAGTAGAGAAGAAGGATGACCTCCCTCAACCATCTGGCAGTGCTGAGTCAAGGGGGATGACAACTCTCTTGTCTGGTTGGCCACACTCCCACTAATGCAGCCCATTGTGTACCTTTACTTCAAAAGTGAAAAGCCAGGAGAGGATGAGTCTTTGGGAAAAGATGAAAACAGCCTTCCCATACCTTCTTGGTTACCAGGAAGATATCCTCCCTGGCCTGAGTTTGGCTTCCTTTGTATTCTCATTCAATCTTTCTCAGCTTTTGACCAAGGGGATTCATCCCTTGATCACCTATTCAATTAAATTAGTACCTCCTTCAGTCTTCTGGAGTGGCTTGTAATGCCTGACACTCTGATCTTTCAGGGGCACCACAAACCTAATAGGCCATCTATAAGGACTCATTAACAGCTGGCAAAGCAGAGCTTCACTCCAGGAGAACCTTGAGAAACTCTGGGATTGGGCAATAAAAACCTCATGAAATTTTAGAAGGAGAAGTTGCCGGTTCTTTACTGGGGGCAGAATAACCCCACACATGAGGGCAGGCTGGGACCTGAACAGCTCAGGAGTGACTCTGAGCAGAAGGGGCTGGGCATGACGAGGGATGCCATACGAGCCAGTGGTGCATGCTCACCATGAGCAAGGCCAAGGGCATGTGGGGCTGTGTTAGGAGGAGTGTGGCCAAAAAACAACAGAATTATCATTCCCTTTGAATCAGTGCTGTGGTGGCCACATCTGGGCTAGTGTGTGTTGGTGTGGGACTCCCTGTTCTGGAGGAATGGAGAGGAACTAGAGAAGCTCCAGAGATCTGCCAGGATGTGGTTTGGGGCCTTTGAGAGAGGCTGAGAAACCTGGGCTTCTTGAGCCTGGTGAAGTGCAGGCTCAGGGCTCTGCAGCAGTAGCCTGCAACTGCTTGAAGGGTGGTTTCAGAGATAGCAGAGCTTTTCTTTGTAGTAGGAAGAGAAGGAAGCCTCCACAAAGTGCAACTTGGAAGGTTCAAGATTGGAGGTTCAGAAAAAGACATCTCAGTCCAAGGGCAGTGCTGTGGTACAAGAGGTCAAGCAGAGGGAGTCTGGATCAGCCCATGGCTTTGGGCTTCAAGGAAAGAGCAGTGAGGGTGGAGAGACATCAGTGAAAGTAGGAAATGCTGGGATGAGAGCTAGGTAGGAAAGCAAGATGGATGTCAACAGCCTGAAGGCACAAAGGTGCCTGAAGGGGACAGTATCAGCAAACATAAAGTAGACATGGCCAAGGGCTCTGGTGATGCTGAAAGGCCAGACAGGACCAAGGTCTTTGTCCCCCTGGCTATGGCAGTTGTATCTGTCTCTGAGACCTACCAGGATAAACTCTGTTTTGAGGCCCTGGACTTTGATTTCTCGTTGCCCCTTTTTGGGGAAGCCAGGAGGGGTTGTACAGCTTCCTACACTTGGCCTTGCTCAATCTCACACCCCACTGCTCCAGGAAGAGCCTGAGCCACGCATGAGGGATCTGCCTTCCCAGGGCCTGGGGTCAGGGTTTGGCCTTTAGCTGGTAAAACAAACCAAGGATTTTCTCCATAGCAGACCAACCTGGACAGTGCCTTTTCCTACCTGCAATCACAACCTTCAATTATCTTCTCTAAGGAGTCCATGGAGAGGCTTTGTCAATAATGACCCTCAGTGGGGTCAATCAATGTTTCAAGGTACTTTGAGCTGCGCTTCTGACTTCCACCTCCTGAGCGATTTGTTCAGTCTCCTCTCAGTATCTGTAGTTCATGGACTAAGGGCCAAATACACCATGGGGCTCATTAAAATACAGAAAGTATTAATGAACTCTTTCCCTTCCTGTAATTTTCTTCAAGTCTTCAAGACTAATTTGAGCTGTTTCATAATGTAGCAAAGAAGGAGGATTTCAAAATGCACCTAGCAGAAATTATTCTGTATTTTGAAGGGCATATTATGTTCCTTTTCAGTTCAGTGAACAGGTGATAGTATCGTTCTCTGGTTGATAATGATCCAGAATGTCTCCTCAGTAGGTCTGGACAGGTAGGAAAAGCAGTCCCTTGAGGTCCAACATGGTATGGACAACGCTCCTCCTCACCTGCCCAACCTTACCCTTTCTCTCATTGCCCCCTGAGACTTGTTCTCACTTTTCTTTACATCAGATTTGTCCACGTTTCTCTGCAGCTGGATGTTACAGCTCCTTTGTACCATTTCCCAAATGCTCTTCCTAGAAAGCTGGCTGCACAGAGACACCGAATGATTTTTCCTAATTACAAACAAAGAAATGTGAAGCACAATTAAGCTTCAAAAATAATAAAACACACTCCTCCACCATAAGTTAAGTACAAGTTGCCTTTAATGAGGTTGTCTTTCAACAACGGATAATATTATAAGAAATGTTTTAGGTAAGCAGATAAAAGAATAAAGATACAAACATAATTAAAGAGTTGACTAAGGAGACAATTAAACTACTGCAAAACAGGCAAACATTTAACTACCTGAAGTTCAAAACAGCAGCTGGCAAGTTGAGAGCAATCTGAATGAATAAAGAATAAGAGAAAGAGAAAACTGGAGAATAATGAAAAGGGTCTTTGTCTAGAGAGTCTGCACCTGAAAATGGGACTTTAGAAACAGTCATTATATCAGGACAGGTGAAAATAGGTGAAAGATCACAGAAATTAAATACACCATATAACAGGCAGAACAGTGACAAGGATGTTGCAGGAGATCAACACATCTTTGGAATATCCCTTTTGAAAGGTCACAGGATTGGTAGAGGTCTCTTGTGAGTGAGAAAAACCCAATGTTTCAGCCAAAAGTGCCTGCCAGGGAAGCACAAGCTGTACAAGAACACTTTGGTGAGGAGTGACCTGTCCAATGAGTCCTCTTGGGTGACATTTCTGGGCACCTACTAGAGAAAAATGTGTCCGAAAGCCATCAGAACTTAGCAAGGGTAATTAATGTCTCACAAACTTGATTGGCTTCATGATGAAGTAACTGCATTTCTGCGAGAGGGGAGAACAGTGGATGTCATTTACCTCAGCTTCAGCAAGGCTCTTGGCATGGTGTCCCTCAATGTTCTTGTACCCGAGGTAGGCCATTACAGTCAGATGGGTTGACAAACAGATGAGTGAAACCAGTTGGATATCAGGCTGACAGAGCAGTGGTGAAGGGGTCTCATGCCCAACCTCGAGACCACTGGGACTTACTGGGGCCTTGTGGGGCAGCACAGGGGACTCTGCTGAGACCTGGGCCGTTTAATACTTTAATAATCTGTGACCTTGAGGAGACAACTCTCAGCACCTTTGTTGATGATGCTAAGTTGGGAAACCTCATAGGCAGGAGGGCTGTCCTGTCAGGAACATCACGACAGAGAAGGACAAAGGGCAGGTCCTGCACCTGGCATAGACTAACCCCTGAAGATGTTGATAACTGGGAGAGAGGTCAGTGGAGGGCTGCTAAGATGCTCAGGGACTGGGACACTTGCTGGGAGGAGAAACTGAGGGAAAGGGCCTTTGTTCAGCCTGGAGAAGAGAAGGCTTTGGGCACCTTGTAACAGCCTCTCTGTCCCTGCAGGGAGATTTTTCCAGAAGGTGGAGCCAGTCCTGTCATGGCCATGCTTGGCAGGAGGATAATAGACAACAGTCAGATGTTGAAATGAGGAAGGTTCAGGATGCAGATAAGGAAAATATTCTTCTCTGTGAAGGCATCAAAGCATTGGAGCAGCTTCCCCAGCTTTGTTGTGCTGTCTCTGTCCTTGGATGTTTTCCAGCCCCCACATGGTAAAGCCTTGAGCAACGTGGTCTCACTCCACAGCTGAACGTGCTGTGAGGAGGAGGTCAGACCTGAGACCTCCTGAACTCCCATGCAGGAGAGTGGAAACCCGAATGATGCTGTGGTGCCTTCCCCTCTGAGTCTTCCCCTGATGACAGGAGGGAATGTCCTCAGGTTCCCCATGACCATGGAAGTCAGTCAGTATAGTCAGACCAGCTGGAGCTTGCTTGTCCTCTTGCCATGCTCAGCAATAAAAGCCATGAGAAGGGCTGAGGTGTGCAGGGGGGATTCATAATCAAGGCATTTGATGTGTTCTGACGTATTTACTGTGCTGTGGTAGGTATTCTATCTTGTGGAGAGGATAATGGAACATATCTCCCTCTTCCCTTAGAATCACAGAACGGTTTGGGTTGGAAGAGACCTTAAAGATCATCTAGTTCAAACCCCCTTACCAGGATCTTCCTCAAGAAAAGGTTGTTCGAATCTCATTACATAGATTTGACTGAAACTGAGTTAATTTTCTTCATGCAGTTAGAATCTTTTTTGCAGGTAGGATTAGAAACGATGCATTGCAGGACGCAGACAGAAATACACGCAGAGGCAGAGATCTTGTTCAGGAAGGAGCGCAGAGCCTGGCCAAGCAGAGACCTGACCTAGGCCTAGGCTGCCTTCTTTATTCACCATTCACAATTTATAGGATTTACAGGTACGAGCCTGGACTAAGATGTTTACAAAAAGGTGCTCTTCCACTAATTGTTATTAAGAACACACTAAACTCATGTGATGTTTGTCTCACTTGTTTTTCCACTCATTCACAGACCAGGCCCAAGGACGTTCACACATCCCATGCACTTGGGACGGTTATCCAGCCTGAGATACCATTCTCACCAGTCTGGGCTACCACTTTTTACAATCACGAGAAACGTACTTCAAAGTAATCTGTCCAAGGCCCTTTATAAATTCTTAGGTTAATATTATGTCTTTGATCGTCCGGATGGTCATGTTAATATTGATCTTCCTTTATCATCCAGGTGGCTGGATAAATGAGGGGCTGGGAGTCACTCCTCCTCTTGGGGCACCAGGGATCCCAGGATTCGGGAACTCTGGGAGCTGGGAGGACAGCTGGGGCAATGGGCAATGTGGACAGCTGGGGACTGGGATCCTCAGTCACTGGTGGCGCTGACAATGGGGAGCACTGGTGAATCCTGGGCTCTGGGAGAGGAGGGCTGGGCTTGGGGGAAGCGCTGGGGTGGTGTCAGTGCCCAGCTCCTGCCCACCCCATTTCTCTTGCACCGCCAGCCCCCAACTGGTCCAGTCTCCAGCCACAGCTGAGAACAGAGCAAACGGAACATGCCCTGCCCTGGCTCTCACCTGCCCCTGCCTGGGGTCACTGTGCCTGCCTGCCCACAGGCCCCTGGAGGAAGAGCTGCGACCTGCGTGCCACGGCTGGGATCGCTGCTCAGAAACACTCACTGCGCACCAGCAGGCAGAAAAGCCAAAGCCACGATTAAAAACAAACTCCTGTTGGCCTCGTGTGTGTCATTCACGGGGTGTTTGCTTCTCTGTGGGTTTTGAGGCAATTGGAGAAATCCCCATTCTGAGAAGTGTCTGTGGTGGGTTTTGGGAGCTGTGTGTTGTGTGTGCCCATCTTGCCGTCCCTTCTGTTTCAATGTGGAGTTGTAAGGAGCCACTGGAAGGGGGAACGTTGTTTTTGGAACTGCTCTGGCACCTGACCCCAGCAGGGGAAGGACTCCGAGACACCAGCCTACGAATTCTTAACGTAAAACAAAGTCCATTGGAAATAATCCCAGAATCCAAACTGATTACTGTATTTAAAAAGTTAATCTAGGGGGAAGGGTAACCAAAGAGCCAGGAATCCATATTTTGAATAAATCAATAAGGTTAGAGGGTTGTTAGAATTAGATGAATGAGACAGGTAAACTGAGGCAGGCAGTGGGTAGTCTGTAAACCCTGCAGCACCAGCCGATGGGAGCAGGGGAGCGGATGTGCAGCTGGGATCGGTGGATCTGTAAGCGGGGGCTTTTTGTCCCATTCCCGGTGCCTGTCTTTGGGTAGAACATCTGGTCTTGCAAAACCATTTATAAAATACGCTTTGCTGAGAGATGCTGCCCGGGCCTGTTCCGTTGGCGAGGTGATTGTTTCCTACAGCAGGATCTGCAGCAGCAGTTTGGCAGGACCAGAGGGCCCATGCGGTCAGAAAGGGCAGCAGACAGCTGGGACGTGGGGTCACGGCACCAAACCCAGCTCGGGTGGAACCAAGAGGGTCCCCTCGTGTTCAGGGCCCAAAGCGCCATCCGTAGCATCTGCCCGTCCTTCTGAGCGCCCAGAGCCTCCTTCTTGGGGCCAAATCCTCATGTTTAGGGTCCCAACGTGTCTTTCATCACCCGTGGCCTTTGCTCAGGGCCCACAGCTTCATTTTCAGGTGCTGCCTGGCAACAACCGCCCGGAAGTCTGGGGCCAGTCAGGGGATGAAATGCAGCCAATCACATTGGAGGAGGCGGGGCAAGTCATGTGATTGAAATGTAAGCAGCCAATCAAGCTTTGGGACCTGCAGGACAGTTGGCGACAGTGGAACAAACTGGGCAGCGATCAGGGGCGGGCTGTGCTGGCTCCACCAATCACACCTATTGGGAGTGCGGCACATGGATGATTGACAAACGGTCTGACCAATCATTTGGTGGGGACAGCAAGCGGGAAATCCCAGACAGCCAATCAGAGGAAACAGTGCCTCAGGGAAGGCGGACACTGTGGAGGGAGTGACCCCTAAGGCAGCCAATCAGAGAGAGGATTGCCTCAGGGCAGGGTGAGCCCCAAACCAGGGCAGAGTCACAGCCCAGGCAGCCAATCAGCTGCAGGATCAGCTCAGCAGAGGAGACTGACAGCCCTCCCGACCAATGGTGGCGCAGCGCAGGCGGTTGCTCTGCAGGCGGCCAGGGTGAGTTTTGCCATGGGCCTGTGGAGCTGCCCCAAGGCTGAGCAGCCCCCGGCCCAGCCCTGGGGCCCTGGGGATGTTGTTGCTGCCTCTGGCTCAGGTGTGCGTGGGCTGCTCTGGCCTTGTTCTCCTGGGCGGGGGAGGGGGCAGGGGGCACTTGCTGGAGAGGAGCTGCTGGGGCTGGAGCTGGAGAGAGCAGGAGAAGGGGAAGCAGCTGGAGGGTGAAGTGCAGGGGATCCCCACAGCTGCTGCTGCAGCTGCACAGAGACAGCTGCCCCTCTGGGTGAGGAAGAGTCCCTGTGAGCAGCCTCAGCAGAGCAGATCACACACCTGCGCCGCAGGGTCTGTGTCAGTGAGGAGAATGACTGTACGGCCGTATAGTGTGTGTGTGTGGTGTGTATCTGGGAAGCCACGTGCTGTAAGAGCTGTCAAACACCGATGTGTTCTCTTGGGTGCAGGATGGGCGAGTGACTGGAGCTACAGAATAGGAGGGGAGGAAAAGACAGACAGACAGAAGTGCCTGAACTCCACAGCTTGCCTGGCAGTGCAGAGAGTAGGAACTGCGGTGAGTCCTGGGCCCTTGGAGTCATTTCATCCTGTTTTGTGTCCCAGTTCCTCCCTGCTCCCTCCTCTTTCCTGCTGTGTCCTTCTTCCTCTTCATCTCTTCTCTCTCTGTCCCTCTCTGCTGCTTCCTCACCGTTTCCCCACCCTTCTCCATCTCTGTGCAGGGTTTCTCGTATCTCCCTCTCCGTCTCCACCCCTCTGTGTTCTCACCATCCCTGGTTTCTCTTTGTTGTCACTCTGGTCTGTTGCTCTGTCCCGCTCCGTGCCCCATCATTTCTCACGGTATCTCTCTGTCCTGCTCCCTGCACCTGTTCCTGTCCCTCTTCTTTTTTACTCCCTCTCCGTCTTGCTGCCCACCCCAGGATTTTTTCCCCAATCTCTATCCTGCCCCCAACTCTTATTGTTGTTTGTTTCTCCTGCTCCCTTTCTGTCTTTCTGCCTGTCTTCCCTTTCCCTGTTCTTCTTTCTCCATCTCTGTCCAGATTACTGCCCCTTTTCCTTCTTGATGTCTTTCTGTCCTGGTTTTCTGTCTTCCTTGCCTGTTCCCAGTCCCATCCTTTCTCACTGTATCACCCCTGTCCAGCTGGCTCTGCCTTTTCTTTGTCTCCTCTTCCTCTTTCCTGCTCCTCAGCCCTCTTTTCCTCTTCCTCCAGCTCATTGCTGCATGTTTTCCCTTTCCAGTCTCTTCATTTGGATCTGAACTTTGCTTTATTTCTCAGACTTTCTTTTTGTCTCTCCATCTGTACATCCCCCTCCCTGTCTTTCTCTACCCCCTTCCCGCTCCCCCTCCTCCCCCCTCTCCATCCCTCTGTCCTGCTCCTCAGCCCTGCTGTTTCTTCCTCCCTGTTTCTTCTTGGCTCCTTGTCCCTTTCTGCCTTGATCTCTCCATCTCTCCATCCTTTTCCCTGTGTGTTTCTTTCTCTCTCAGCTCCGCTGTCTTCTCTCTTGTCTGATTTGTCTCTCTCTAGTCCTCTGTCCTTCTGGCCAGCAGCTTCAACTGAATGACCAGGTGTCCGTGCACTCTGGTGTTTCCTCATCCCTGCCCTGGGGAAGATCTGTGTCTGTAGGGCTGGGCATCATTTAGGAGCTGGTCTCTTTGTGCAGACAGCAGAGCCAGGTGCACCTACAGCAGAGGTTGTTCTCAGCTGCTGCTTATGCAGCTTGTTGGAAGAGCGGCTGTGGGCCTTCTTTGGAAGGGAGGTTTCCTGTTCTGTGCTTCCTGCTCCTCGGGACCCTGCGCAGGAGCGGTGTTGGGGTCTGCAGGGACGGGTGGGACCTGCTGTGACTCCTGGTGATTGTGAACTCAGCTTGTCCTGATGGCCTTGAATGAAACCTGACTGACTGTAGATGGTTTTCTTGCCTGTTTCAGTTCTAAACTACAAGTTTGGCACTGAAGAAGATGAGAGTTTGTGCTGTTTTCCAGATGTCAGTGACTGTGAATCAGCTGAGAACATCACTGCCTTAGGTACCAGGGCAGGTGGTCTGTGATCAGGGGTGTGGACTTGCATGGCGGTGCTTTTATGAACATTTTATGGTGTTGCCACTTCAAAGCCCTTCATTTTCCTAGAAATTTTAAGATGATGTTTCTTATTCAGAGGTTCAGACTCTGGTTGGACTTGATGTTGAATGGTCCATATAATGGGGTCCATAAAATAAGAATCTCGCTTCCTTGTTGTTTTCTAACACTGTCTGAATTTGGTAACTGAGAGCAAGAGTGGTTGACAGTGTCTGTTTTTTGAGAGTAACGTATTCCTGACTCTCCCTCTTTGTATGGTGAAGGTTTCTGCCTGCACTATGGTTTTGCTGAGCTGTGAGGCTGTGTGGGAGCAGCAGAGGTAAGAAGTGGTGGCTTTAAAGGCATTGAAGCTGTGGTAAAACTAGCAGGTAAAGCTCGTTTCTTCCTAGAGAGCTGCCTGACAAAAACAGTTACAAGGAAAGACCCTTGAAGTTGGCTGGTTTTTTTTTTCTAATTTACTCTTAATATGGAGCTTTTGGTATTGATTGATTGATTGATTGACTTCTGGGAAGCAAGAAGTGAGAGCCTGTGCACTCCCATAGGCAGCGCTGCCTCCCAAATAGGTGCACCCTTCTCCACTTCTGTTCCTTCCATGCTCGTGTAGAACAAGGCCATGCAGTCGTGTGCAGATGTGGTGATTCCAATGTGACTATGAGGTCACAGCCCCACGGTGACGTGCTGTGCTGTGTCTCGGCGGCAGCAGCAGCAGCAGCATCATGGTGCGAGCGTGGGGGCCATGGTCCTCACCCTCGTCCTCCTGCTGGTGTCCCTGCCAGCCCGGGAGGCCCAGGCTGCTCCAGCCGAGCGCAGGGAGCAGGTGGGCGGGCAGGGGCAGCACCCAGCCCCGAGCAGCTCAGCAGGGCAGCAGTGGGGCCAGGGCTGGGGCTGGGGCCGGGAGAGCAGCCGGGCTGGGCCGGGCAGGGCGAGCCAGGCAGCACCAGGGTGTGGGCAGGGGGCAGACGCCCCGCAGGGAGGGGAGAGGGGCTGCGGCTGCTTCAGGGGCAAGTTGTGGGCAAGCGGGGGCTGGGAGTGGTGGCACAGGGGCAGAAACCAGCACTGAGTCCCTGTGGGGCCCTCCCTGCCCCCCAGCCTCGTGCCACACGGCCCCATCCCAGGGCACGCTTTGAGCCTTTGGGCCCGTTTCAAATCAAAGCTGAGATTGCTTTGGCCCTTTGGGCCAGTTTTGAGCTCAATCTGGGCACATTTCTGCCCTTTGGGGTCGTTTCTGCCTAGATCTGGGAGCTCTTTGGCTTTGCAGTCCAGTTTCTACCCAAATCTTGGGGTGTTTGGGCCACTTTTGGCCACTTTTTACCCAAATCTGGGAATACTTTGACTTTTTGGTCCAATTTCACCCCAAATCTGGGGATGTTATACCCCTTTTTGGCCAGTTTTGATCCAAATCTAGTGGTGCTTTAGTTTTTCTGACTCTTTTTACCCGATATACTCAGGTGCTTTTACCCATTTTTTCCCCTAATGGAGGCGCTATGTTCCCAAATATGGGATATTTTGACCTTTGCCAGCAGTTTTGCTCCCAAATGTAGACATTTTTGCCTCTTTTGGCCACTTTTTTGCCCAAATACTCTTTTGCCTGTATTGGCCAATTTAGCCCCCAAATATTTGGAATATTTAGTCATTTTTCCAGTTTTCTCCCTAACTAGGGCTATTTCTCTGCAATATATGGACATTGTTGTCCTAAATATGTTGTGCTGTGTTTTGTTTTGTTTTTTCTCTCTTCTTTATGTCCTCTTTTACCCGAAATGCAGGAGTATTGCCCTGTGAGCCTGGAAACCTCTCTGATCTGTGGTGACTCCAGGCCATGGCATTGGCAGAGCTGATCGAGCTCCTCAGCTGGATCCTGGTTATGAGCCTTGGGCTGTCCCAGGGGTGAGTTGTCACTGTCTGTTTGCTTGAAGGAATAAACACTCACGTTTTAATAGGTTATTCACGTGTGATTGTACTCAAGATCATCTCAGAGGCTTTCCAAAAGCTTTTTTTGCCTTGGTGGTGTTACACAGACAAGAAAACCTGCTAGGTCTCAGCAAAAAGTCACCCACGTTCCATTTCTAGCTGTGGGAACGTACACCTTTGTATGTGTCCTGTGTCATTACCTCACCCCCTCCCATCACTGCAGGTGACTGAGGAAGAAGGAGATCACAACATGCCATGGAAGCTCCTCCCCTGTGTTTGACTCCCTGTTTGGTTCCTGCAGTCCATGGTGATCAAGCCTCTTGGTGTAATCCTGTTCCTGAGCCTGGGGACAATCCCAGGGGTAAGTGTTCAGTCTTCATTGGTCACTGGCCTTTTGCATTTGTTAATATCTGGTTTATTATTTGTTAATATTTGGTTTATTATTTGTTAACATTTTCCTGCAATAGTTGCGCCTTGCAGTAGCCAGCAGGCTCTTTACTAGAAGAAACATGGATGATCATGTTTTGCCCTGATGCTCCATGCTCCCACCTTAGTGTGGGTTTTCTTTTGTGTGTGTGAGAGGTGTCCTGGTCAGAAGGCCCTGAGAGGCCCCATGTTTGTCCATCTGGTCCTTGAGGGGTGTTGCATGTGGCCTGGACACAGTGGTTTGGAAGCTGCCAGGTCCCAGCCAAGGGGTCTGCAGCCCCTCTGCAGCTCTGGAAATTTCAGCATGCGTCTGGGTCCCGTGTTGTTGCCTGACACCCGTCCAGGCACTGCAGGTCACTGAGGACAAGGTAGATCACAACGTGAAATGACAACTCTTTTCCTTTCTGCTTGTTTCCAGCCGTCCCTGTAGGCAGCGGCTACTTGACTTTTTGACTTGAGTCTGTCCGTGAGCCTCGGGGTGATCCCACAGGTAGGACCTTGGAACAAATGAGCGTTCACATGTTAATTTTCTGTTCCTGTGAAATTTAGCTTGCTACTTTCTTGGCTGACGCTCGGTCACGCAGAGGGGAAGTGGGTCCGCCTCAGCGCTGTGCCCCAGAGGGCTCTGCCTTGCAAAGCTCTTTGCCAGCCGCTCCATCTCTGCGCTGCTCGCAGTGCCGGCTGCCGAGCCAGCGGCAGGTTGGGGCTGAATTTAGAGCTGGGTGAGCTCCAGGGAGTCCTTTCTCCTGACAGCTCCAGGCCTGGTCAGTGGCCACTGCAAGTGCTGGATAAATGTTGGCAGGATGCTCCTGCCGGGAAGGGAGAGAGGAGCTGCCACTGGGATGGGTTTGGATCCTGAGGACGCAGCGGTGAGTGACAGGGGTGGCCATTGTGGAGGGGCAGTGTGAGCTCTGGTGCTGCTGTCTGCAGGTTGGATCACCAGACCCAGGCCACCATGCTGGTTCACCAGATCTTTGGCGGATCCCTGTGGTTCCGTGGTGAGCACTGGCTGCCAGGTCCTGGGCCTGTGACTCTCAGGGCAGCGGTTTCCCTGAGAGCCTTGCAGTACAAATCTTTTGGGAAAACTGCTGAGTGTGTGTAACTTATCCAGAGGTGCAGCTGGTCAGTCTTGTGGTTCCTGTGGGTTGTGGCGTGTGTTGTAGTGATGAAAAAAGCTGTTGGCTGGGGGCCCCCAGCTCTTTGCCACCAGCTGAGGAGCCCATGTTGGCAGTTATGTAGCAGCACTTGCTGTCCCAGCACACAGTGGAATTGCACGCTGTGAATCCTGGTGCCGACATCCCAGAGCCCAAAGCTGGAGAGGGGGAACACGGCAGCTGCCTGTGCTGTGCTGGGCTGGTGTTGGGTGCAGGTGTTGTGCCAGGGTGTGCTTCCTGCTCTTGCTTTTGCAGTGAAGTTCTCAGTGTGCAAGAGCATCTGGGAGAGCTCTGACCCTTTCCTGGACCTGGTGCTGGAGATCAGGTAGTGGGGCAGGGTGTGGGTAGGGGGAGCTCTGCTCTCACAGGGGATGTTCCTGCAGCTGCACCGTTACTGCTCTCGAGGCTGCTTAACTGCCAGTGTCAGGCAGGGTGCAGGCAAGAGGGAAGCAGCTTCTGTTGTTGTGCTGCCTCTGTCTGGCAGAGCAGAGCCTGTTGCCTGAGCATGAGCCACGACTCCTCCATTGAGGCTCCATGGGACTGGGGACAGTACAGCCGTCCCTCATGGCATGCTGGCCAGTGCCTGGCTGGGGGCAGGCTCAGGGGTTTGGTGCAGCCTGTGGCCCTGTGCTCATGCTCTGTTTTATCTCTTGGGGCCAGCGTCTCTGATCAGGTGAAAAAAGCTGTGACCAACAGCCCCAGGTCTTCACCAGCGACAGGCCAGGTGAGTCCTGAAGGCTGTTCTGGGCCAGAGCTGCAGGAGCTGCTGCCCCTCTGCCTGCTCTGCGAGGGCAGGTGGGCTGCAGCTTGGCAGGGAGGCAGGCACTGCACCCAATGGACAGGGGTGAGGGAGGATGGCTTGCAAGAAGGATCCTGCTCAGTTAAGGGTTGCTGTGTGAGCTTGGAGGGGATGGGATTGCAGTATCACCCTGTGTCCTTGGCACAGTGATTCAGCCTGGAGGCCCAAAAAGCTGCTCGCCCTCCTGCAGCTGCCTGCTGTGCCCAGAACAGTTCAGAGCTCCTGCAACAGCAGCAGCACAAGTGGGGCCAGAGCAGAGCTGTCCTGGCAGAGCTCCTGGGAGAGCAAGCAGCCACCTACCTCACCCAAGCTGCTGCTGGAGCCCATCCCCAGCCAGGAGCCCAGGGGCAGCGGGGAGAATGCTGAGACCCTGGAGAGGGACTCCTGCAGCAGCGGTGCTGCCAGCCCAGCGCACGGCACAGCGGGGACCTGCCCAAAGCGTCCCAGAAGGCCCAGGGTGGAACCAGCAGCTTCTGCACATCTCAGGAATCAGGCTGTGGCATGGACCTCCCTACTGGCTCCAGCACCAAGATGGCTGCACCCAAAGACTCCAAACCGGCAACATTGAAATAGTCCCTGTTGGCCAGTGCTGCTCTGGAGCTGAACATCACCATGTCTCCACCACCAGCCTTGAAGCTGGTGCATTCTGCCAAAAAGTGAGCCTGAGCTTCTGCCTGGAGTCTTCAATAGGTGCCTTGTGTCTTCTGAGCTGGAGATTGTGTTGGGGAGAGTGTAGACCAGGTGCTGGGTGTCTTGCTAAGCTAGAGACAGACAGGGAGAGCCCCTCAGCCCCAGGGCTGCAGCAGTTGCTCTGGTTTGGGGTACAGGGCCAGGTCCCCGCTGTTGTTCCCATCCCTGATTGAGGCTGGAGAAACGTCTCCTGTCTTCTTGCTCAGGACAGAGGGGCGGCTGTGCCAGTCCCTGGAGCGGGGTGGCCTCACCAATCTTCTCTGAGTGTCTTGTCCCCTGGGGTGATGGGAGCAGGTGACTCCCCAGCTGGAGGCTGCAGAGTCTCCTCCTCCCCACACAGGGGCTGGGACCGGCCCTCTGGGCGCCGCTGTGCAACCAGGGCTCAGGACAGTGCGCTGGGGTTTCTGTTGTTTAAATTTCCCTCCTTCCTTTTTTCGTTTCTGCTTCTAACAGAAAACACTTCTGATTTGTTGACCACCCCCACTTTCCTCTCCCTTCCTGTGTCTTTACCCTTCCTTTTTCCCTGGGCTCACCTTCTTATTTTCTTCTCTTGGCTCATGGAAACCTCTTTTCTTTAGATCACCAAGTTTGTTGTGTTGTTTTTCGTGTCAATAACTGCAGCGCAGCATCCTGTGGAAGGCGAGCAGAAGTGACCATTGCACACCACCTCACTCACAATTTGCCAACCACGCCTACCCCATGGACACCACCCACCCCAACTCCTTGGCCTTTTGGCAAGTCGAGGTAAGTGGTGCCAGTCGCTCCCAGGCTCCTGCACGCCAGCAAGGCCAGTAGTCCAGGAGGCAACTGTCTGACATGGCAGGTGGCCCGCGGGAGTGACTTCAGCAGCCACCTGTCCTGTTCTCTTGGATTGGCTAAGATGGGAGCAGTTGGGTGCTGTGCTTGTGCACTGTGGAGTGTGGAGGAAGAGGGGGGCTCCTGCTCCTGACCTGGCCTTCAGATCATGTCAGCCTCTTTTCCTGTTCTGCAGGCTGTCCTCATCTGCTCTCCATTGGCCAAATCCTGAAAAGCCGACCTTCAGCTTCATCCTCAGCTCAGCCCTTTGGCTCCCAGCCTCCCCGTGACCACCTGCTCCACTGCCCACCCTTCGCACCACCTTCCTCCCTGCAGCAGCGAGAAGGAGCCCAGCCAGGTCACCGCTGGTTCCTCCAAAAAGAGGCAGTGTAAGCAGCCCTGTGGAGCAGACAGCAGCCCCTGTGCTCTGGCTCTGCAGGACAAGGATCAAGTCTCCAGCCCCCAGGGAAGAAGAAGAAGAATCTCGCAGGAGGGCTCAGTGTCCCCTGGGGGGAAGGAGGTGGCAGGCAAGGGTCCCAGCGGTGGCAGGGAGGCACCCAGCTGTCAGCACCAAAAGATCAGGCCCGTGGTGCAAGTGTCAGGCCCCAGGACCTGTCTGGACACAGAGCCCCTCTGCCCCCTCAAGAGGAAGAAAAGGAGGAGATGGAGGAGACAGAAGAGTGCTGCTCAGGGTTAGAATGAGGTTTAGCATTAGGGTTACAGACTGTGGGTAAGGGTTAGAATGAAGGCTTGGGTTTAGGTTTAGTGTTTAGGGTTTGAGTTAGTGATAGGGTTAAAGTTAGGTTTAGGGGTTAGGATTAGGATTAGAGTTACAGTTTGCTGTTAGGTGCTAGGGTTAGACTTGGGTTTAGTGAAGAGTATTATGGTAAGCAGTTAGGGTTAGGGGTAGGGACAGAGTTAAGGTTGGGTTTTGGTTAGAGGTAGGTTTATGGTTTAGGTTTAGAGTTAGTGGTTAGGATTAGGGTAGGGTTAGGGATGAGGAACTGGCATTGTAGTTAGTGGCATGGTTTGTGGATAAGGCAAATGGTTAGATTTTGGGTTTGGGATTAGGATTAGGGGTCTGTTAGTGCTTGGAATAGTGGTTAGGGTTAAGAGTTAGTGTTAGAGCGATGGATAGAGTAAGGGTTGGAATTTGGGGTAGAGCTGGGGTTAGCGGTTAGGACCAGGATCAGAGTTTTGCTTAGGGTTATCATTTGTTGCTTATGGTTTCTTGGCTAGTGTGTATTAGTTAGGTTTAGAGTTAGGATTAGTGTTTAGCGTTAGGTTTCAGTGTTAGGGTTAGGGGCTAGGGTTAGAGGATATGTTAGGTTGAGAGTTAGTGCTACAGGTTAGAGTTAGGATTAGGTTTGTATTAGCGTCAGAGGGGGCTAGTGTTTCGTCAGATGTAGGGATAGGGCTTTGGGTAAAGCACAGGGTCAGGATTAGAGTTACCAGTATAGGGATTAGGAGTAGTGTTAGGTTGAGATAAGATGTATGGTGAGGCTTAGATATGGGTTAGGGGTTTGGGTGTAGAGTTAGAGTTAGCATTAGGTAAGGTTTCAGGTTAGGTTTAGATTACAGGTAGGTTTAGGGGTTAGGGTTCTAGTTAAAATAAGGGTTTGCGGTTAGGGTTAGTGGTTAGTTTTTGGGTTAGACTTAGCCTTAGGGAAAAGAATTAGTTTTAGGGATAGGATTTGGGTTAGTGTTAAGGTGTAGGTGTTATTGTTAAAGTAAGTATGAGGTTTAGAATGAGGCTGGCAGGCTAGGGATGGGGTTAAGGTTTAGGAGTTAGGTTTAGAATAAGTGTTAGGGGTTTGTTTTTGTGCTTAGAGTTAGAAGTAGAGTTAAGGACAGGGTTATAGTAAGCAGTTAGGACTTATGGTTATGGTTATAGTTAGGCTTAGGGTTAGATTAGGGTTATTGTTAGGGTTTGGTGTTAGGGCTTTGGTTAGGGCTAGAGTTAGCATTAGGTTTCAGGTTTAGACTTAGGGTTAGGATTTACAGTAAAGGTTAGAGTTAGGGTAAAAATTAGGGCTTAATTTAAGGGTTAAGTTCACAGTATCACAGTATGTTCTGGATTGGAAGGGACCTCAAAAGATCATCTAGTCCAATCCCCCTGCTGGAGCAGGAACGCCTAAGTGAGGTTGCCCAGGAACATGTCCAGGTGGGTCTTGAATGTCTCCAGAGAAGGAGACTCCACCACCCCCCTGGGCAGCCTGTTCCAGCGCTCTGTCACCCTTACTGAGAAGAAGTTTCTTCTCAAATTTAAGTGGAACCTCTTGTGTTCCAGCTTGATCCCATTGCCCCTTGTCCTATCATTGTTTGCCAACGAGAAGAGCCTGGCTCCATCCTCATGGCACTCACCTTTTGTATATTTATAAACATTAATAAGGTCACCTATGGTTAGGTTTTAGGTTTAGTGTTAAGACTAGGTTTCAAGTTAGGGTTAGAGTTAGTATTAGGGTTTAGGCTTACCATTAAGGTTATATTTAGTGTTAGGCGTCAGCATTAGGGTTATCATGTTTATATTAGGGAGTAGTGTTACGTTTAGTGGAACTGGTTAGGGTTAGGTAGGGTTAGTTTCAGGGTTTAGGGGTTATTGCTCGAGTAAGGGTGAGGTTTAGATTGATGGTTACTGGCTAGGGTTATGGTTAAGGTTTAGGGCTGAGCTTTAGAGTCAGCTTTAGGGGGTTGGTGTTAGGCTTAGGTATTAGGGAGAAGAATTAGGGTTAGATTGAAGGATAAGACTATGGCTAGGATACGTGGTTAGGACTTAGGTTTAGGGTTACAGTTCCTTTTAGGGTTAGATTGGAGTCGGTTATTGGGTAGCGTTACTAGTTAGGGAGAAAGGTTAGAGTTAGGGTTTGATGTTAGCGTTAGATTTTAGGTTGGGGTTATTGTTAGGTTAGGATTTGGATTTCTATTTATGTGACGTTAGTCTTAGGGTTAGAGTTAGGGATTTTAGTATTAGATTTAGGATTAGTATTTAGGTTTACATTTAGGCTTAAGTTTTAGGATTTGGTTTAGGGTAATGGTTGGATTAGAGTTAGTGTTAGGGGTTCCGGAGTTGTCTTAGGGGTAGAGTTAAGTTTTGGGGTTAGATTTAGGGGTAGGGTTAGATTAAGGTTTAGGGTTAGCATCAGGGTTAGGGCATTGAATTCATTTCAGACTTAGGGTTAGAGGTTGGTCTTTAGGATTTTAGGTTGCTTTAGGATTACAGTAAGTGATTGGACTAACATTAGAGGTTTAGATTTAGGGATAGGTGTTAGGGGTAGTGTTAGGGTTATTATTAGGGTTTGTTTAGGATTAGGTTTAGGGTTTATGGGTAGGGATGTGGTTAGTGGTAAAGGTTAGTATTAGGGTTAGTGTTAGAGGTAAGGATTAAGGTTAGGGGTTAGGGAATAGTGTTAGTATAAGCAGTTAGACTTCGTGTTTCCGGGGAAAGGGTAGGAATATGGTTAAGGTTAGCACTATTTGTAAGTATTACAGTTATAGTTAGGTTTAGGTTAGGGCTGAGTGTTAGGGGTTAGAGTTAGAATTAGCGTTAGGGTTAGGGTTAAGGGTTAGAGGTCAGCTTAGGGGTTACCATTATAATTTTGATTAGATTTAGGGATTGAATTAGGCTTAGATTTTAGACTTAGAGTTAAGACTTGAGTTAAAGATAGGGATTAGGATTAGGGTTGGGGTAAGGGGGTTGGATTAAAGTTAGATGTTGGGGTTAGGAGTTTTGTTATTTGGATGGTCAGGTTTAGGTTTTAGATTTATATTGAAGAGTTAGGGATAGGACACTGAGTTAGGGTTAGAGATAGTGTTAATGTTATTTTTGGGATAGCGGTTTAGGGTTAAAGTTTATCATAGAATGATGGGTTAGGATTTAGCATTAGATTAGAGATAGGTTTAGGTTAGACTTTAGGGTTAGGCTTAGAGGTTGAGTTAATGGTTAGGGTTAGATAATGGGGTTGGGTTAGTGTTAATTTTAGTCTAAGTGCTTACGGTTGGTGGCTGGGTTCATGGGCTAGGGGTATGAATGGGGCTAGGATTAGATTAGGGTTGTGTTTAGGTTAAAGATTGGTTTAGAGGTGAATTTAGGGGTTAGGTGTAGATTTCAGTTTAGAATTAGGGTTAGTGTTGGGTCTAGGTTAGGGTTAGGTTAGGTTGGTTTCGGCTTACCACTAAGGTTAGGTTAGTGATAGGGTTAGTGTTAGTTTAGAGTTAGAGTTTAGTATTGGGGTTAGGGTTTAGGGTTTCTGTTAGGTTTAGAGTCAGGGTTAGAGCTCAGTTTTAGATTTATGGTTAGAGTTAGTGGTAGAGGTTAGGGGTAAGGTTAGGGTATGGGTTGGAATAGTGTTGTGTTTCGGGGTTAGGATGTAGTTTGGATTTAAATTTAGGGTCTGGTTAGTGTTCAGGTTAGAGTTAGGGTTAGTTGTTAGTTCTAGATTTACAGTTAGGGTTACATTTACAGTTAGAATTAGATTAGTGTTAGGATATAGTTAGTGTTAGGGCTAAGCATTAGGTTTCAGAGTTAGGGAATAGTGTTAGTGTAAGCAGTTAGGGTTAGGTTTTAATATTAGGGTTGAAGGGTAGGCCTAGGGTTAGGGTTAGAGTTAGGATTATGGGTAAGTATTAAAGTTAGATTAGGTTTAGAAGAGGGTTAGAATGTAGGGTTGGAGTTAGCGTTAGAGGTTAGTTTTATGTTTTGGGTTAGAGTTAGGATTACGTTTTAGCTTTAGATTTAGGTTAGAGTTAGGGATGAGGTTAGCACTAGGGTTAGGGTTAGTGTTAGGCAGTAGTGTTAGTGGAATGGTCAGAATGAGGTTTTAGATTTATATTGGAGATGGAGGTTGGGGTTGGCCTTAAGGGTTGCAACTCTGGTTAGTGGTTAGGGGGTAGTGTTAGTGTAAGTCGTTAGGATTAGTGTTAAGGGGTTAGGTTTAGGGGTTAGGGGTCGGGATAGCTTTAGGGTTAGGATAATGGGTTAGGGTTTGAATTCGGGTTAGTTTAGGGTTAGAGTCAGTCGTAAGAGTTGCAGGTTAGGATTTCGGGTTTAGGGCTTGTTTTAGGTTAGTGTTTGGTTTAAGGCTGGTGTTAGTATGATGGGTTAGGGTTAGTTTTAGGGTTAGGCTAGGGTTATGGGTTAGGGTTAGAGGTCACAGTAGGGTAAGCTTTCAGTGGTTTGACTTAGGGTAAGGGTAGAATTAGGGTTAGTTTTAGTGTAAGTGGTTAAGGTTAGGGGTAGGGATAGGCTTAGGTTTAGGGTTATACTTGGGTTAGTTTTTGGGTTGAGGGGGTTTGGTTTAGGTTAGATTTTGTGCAAGAGATCGGGTCAGGGTGATGTTTGGGTGAATGTTATGGTTAGGTGAATGATAGGTGTAGGGTAAGTTTTAGGTTTAGGGGTTAGGATTATGGTTAGGGTAAGGGATGGATGAGTGTTAGGGTTACGGCTTAAGGAGTTTTGTTATTTGAATGGTCAGTTTTAGGTTTTCAATTTACATTGAAGGGTTAGGGCTAGGACACTGGGTTAGGGTTAGAGGTAGTGTTAGTGTTATTTTTGGGATAGGGGTTTAGGGTTATAGTTAGAATGATGGGTTAGGATTTAGCATTAGATTAGGGATAGGCTTAGGTTAGGCTTTAGGGTTAGGCTTAGAGGTTGAGTTAATGGTTAGGGTTAGATAATGGGGTTGGGTTAGTGTTAATTTTAGTCTAAGTGCTTACGGCTGGTGGCTGGGTTCATGGGCTAGGGATATGAATGGGGCTAGGATTAGATTAGGGTTATGTTTAGGTTTAAGGTTTGGGTTAGAGGTGAATTTAGGGGTTAGGTGGAGATTTCAGGTTAGAATTAGCGTTAGGTTAGGTTAGTTACGGCTTACCATTAAGTTAGGTTAGTGATAGAGTTAGTGTTAGGTTAGGGTTAGAGTTTAGTATTGGGGTTAGAGTTTAGGGTTACTGTTAGAGTCAGGGTTAGGGCTCAGTTTTAGATTTATGGTTAGAATTAGTGGTAGGGGTTAGGATTAAGGTTAGGGTATGGGTTGGAATACTGTTCGGTTTTGGGGTTAGGGTGTAGTTTTAGGGTCAGTTGAAGTGGTTAGGTTTACAGGTTAGGTTTATGGGTTAGGGATAGGGATAGGGTTATGGTTAAGCTGAGATTTAGATTTAGATTTATGATTAAAGTTAGAGGTAGGGTTAGGGTTTGAGTTTAGGCTTAGACTCAGGCTTTGATTTAGGATTAAAGTGAGGGTATGGGTTAAGCATTATGGTTAGATTTTTTTAGGGATAGGTGTTAGGGGGTAGGCTTACATTTAGGATTAGGTTGTGAATAGGGTTAGGGTTTGGGGATGGGGTAGAGATTAGGTTATGGTTAGAGTTATGGTTTAGAGGTTAGGATCAGAGTTGAGGTTTAGCGATGAATGTTCATATATGTGGTTATGGTTACGGGTTAGGTTTATGGGTTAGGGGAAGGGTTAGTGATTAGGGAGATGAGTTAGTATTATAGTTAAGGATAGGGCTAGGGTTAGCAATTATGACTTAGGGTTAGGGTTTCAGCTAGGGTTAGATGATGGTTAGGGTTAGAGTTGGCATTACCAGTTGGGGGAAGAGTTAGAGTTAGGGTCTGGTGTTACGGTTTTGGTTAGGGGTAGAGTTAGCGTTAGATGTTTAGGGTTAGACTTGGAGTTAGGGTAAGGAATTACAGTTAAGGTTAGTGTTAGGGTACAAGTTAGGGCTTAGTTTAAGGGTTAAGTTAGGTTTAAGAGTTAGGATTGCATTTAGAGTTAGGGTTAGCACTAGGGTTATCATTTAGATAAGGGTTAGTGTTGGATAAGGTTTAGGGTTAGGTTTAGATTAGGGTTAGGGAGTAGAGGTAGAGTCAGGGTCAGGGCTAGAGTACAGGTTAGGTTTAGGGGTAAGGGCCTATGGTTAGTGCTTGGGGTTAGGCATTTGAGATAGGGTTAGGGGTTAGTTTTCAGGATAGGGTTAGGCTTACTGTTAGGGTTAAGCTTAGGGTTAGGAGTTAGGGTTAGGGTTAGAATTGGGGTAAGGGCTTGGGGTGACAGATTAGTTTCAGGTTAGTGTTAGGGTTGGTGGTAGGGGTTTATTAGTTTTAGGTTAGTGTTAGGGTTGGTGGTAGGGGTTTATTTAGGGTTAGGGAGTAGCGTTATTATAAGTGGATAGGATTACTGTAAGGGGGTAGGGTTAGGGGTGGGTATAGGGTTAAGGTTAGAATGACGGGTTAGGGTTGCAGTTAGGGTTTGGGATTGGGGGTAGAGTTAGGTTTCGGGACAGGGGTTTGGGGTTCAGATTAGAGTCAGGGTTAGGGTTTAGGATAAGGATTAGGCTTTTGGTAAGTATTGGGTTAGTGTTAGGGGTTGGGGGTACAGAGTAGTGGTTAGGAGAAGGTTTAGGTACTAGGGTTAGATTTCGGGTTAGAGTTAGGGTTTGGATTTACATTTTGGGTTTAGTTAGTGTTCAGGTAAGAGTTATGGTTAGGGGTTAGTTTTAGATTTACAGTTAGGATTAGATTTAGGGGCCAGGGAGTTGAGTCAGTGGAAGTGGTTAAGGTTAGGGGTTAGTTTTAGGATTCAGTGTTTGAATTAGGGTTAAGTTTCAGATTAGATTTAGGGTTAGGGTTAGATTAGGGTTAGAGGATGGTGTTTACAGTTAGACTTATGGTTAGGGCTTTGGATGAGGTTTATAGTTAGGATTAGATTAGTGTTAGGATATAGTTAGTGTTAGGGCTAAGCATTAGGTTTCAGAGTTAGGGAATAGTGTTAGTGTAAGCAGTTAGGGTTAGGTTTTAATATTAGGGTTGAAGGGTAGGCCTAGGGTTAGGGTTAGAGTTAGGATTATGGGTAAGTATTAGAGTTAGGTTTAGAAGAGGGTTAGAATGTAGGGTTGGAGTTAGCATTAGGGGTTAGTTTTATGTTTTGGGTTAGAGTTAGGATTACGTTTTAGCTTTAGATTTCGGTTAGAGTTAGGGATGGGGTTAGCATTAGGTTTAGGGTTAGTGTTAGGCAGTAGTGTTAGTGGAATGGTCAGAGTGAGGTTTTAGATTTATATTGTAGATGGAGGTTGGGGTTGGCATTAAGGGTTGCAATTCTGTTTAGTGGTTAGGGGGTAGTCTTAGTGTAAGTCGTGAGGATTAGTGTAAGGGGTTAGAGATCGGGATAGCTTTAGGGTTAGGATAATGGGTTAGGGTTTGAATTCGGGTTAGTTTAGGGTTAGAGTCAGTCGTAAGAGTGACAGGTTAGGATTTCGGGTTAGGACTTGGTTTAGTGTAGTGTTTGGTTTAAGGCTGGTGTTGGTATGATGGGTTAGGGTTAGTTTTAGGGTTAGGCTGGGGTTATGGGTTAGGGTTAGTGGTAACATTAGGGTGATATTTCAGGTAAGAGTTAGGGGAAAGCTAGGGTTAGGTTTAGTTTTAGGGTTAGGGAGGGCTTGGTTTAGGTTAGATTTTGGGCAAGAGGTAGGGTTAGGGTGGTGGTTGGGTTAATGTTAAGGTTAGTTTTAGGTGAATGATAGGTGTAGGGTAAGTTTGAAGTGCAGGGGTTAGGATTAGGGTTAGGGTAAGGGATGGATAAGTGTTAGGTTAGGGCTTAGGGAGTGGTGTCAGTGGAAGTGGTTGGGGTTGGGGTTTAGCTCAGGGTCCCAGGGGGATTTGTGAGGTACCAAGGCCTGGATGAAGAGCTCCCTTCTGGGTCGCACACATCCCAAAAGACAGGGACACGTCTGTGCCTGATCTGCCTGGCGCTGTCCCACCAGCAGTGGCAGATGCATCCTGGAGAGGAGTGGAGCTGCCAGGCGCTGTCAGAGGATCTCCCTGAGGTGCCACTCGCTGCCCACCCAGACTCACACACTGTCCCTGACTGGGACAGATATACCAGCTACGAGCTCTGGACACAGGACACAACAGTCCAACAGCAAAGACCATCTCTCCTGTCCTGACAGACTCTTATGACCCCTGGAGCCCAAAGCCATGGACCACATGAACTCATTGGACATTTTAGAGGCGTGGCCTATAGACTGAGGAATGAGATCTGTGTGTATATCCAGAGACAGGAAAGTGCTGTTGATTAACTGGAATGTATTGGAGAGTGTGGGACCCGGGCACAACACAGATGGTACAGAATAAGGGGGGGGGGGGGGGGCACTGTCCTGGTTTCATCTGGGAGAGAGTTAATTTTCTTCCTTGTAGCTGGTAGAGTGCAGCATGTTGGATTTTATCTGAGAAGAATGTTGATAGCACGGGGATGTTTTGGTTGTTGCTAAGCCATGTTTATCCCAAACCAAGGACTTTTCAGCAAGGAGGCTGGAGATGCACAAGAAGCTGGGAGGGGCACAGGCAGGACAGCTGGCCCAAGTGGCCAAAGGGATATTCCACACCATATGATGTCATGCTTGATATGTCAACTAGAGAAAAGTTATCTGGGGGAGCGCTGTTTGGGATCTGACTGGGTGTCACTCAATGGGTTGTGAGCAATTGCATTGTGCGTGACTTGGTTTATATCTCCTGTTATTATTATTATCATTTTTGCAATTACTACTATTACTACTGCCATCATTATTATTATAATTACTATTACTATAATTATTTTATTTATTATCATTATTATATTATATTTGTTGCAGCTGTTGCAGCTGTTGCAGCTATTGCAGCTGTTGCAGCTGTTGCAGCTATTGTAGCTATTGTAGCTATTGTTGCTATTGTTGCTATTGCTGCTTTTGTTATTGTTTTCCCTTTCTGTCTCATTAAACTGTCTTCATTTTAACCCAAGATGTTTCTTTCTTTCCTGATCCCCTCTCCCATCCCACTGGGCTGGAGGGAGGAAGAGAAGGGCTGTGTGTGATGTTCAGCTGCCCGCTGGGTTAAACAAAACAGTCCTGGTCAAAGGAGTGATCGTGCAAGGTGTCCCAGAGGAAGAGGTGAACCTGAGGAGGGCACAGGGTAACAAGGGCCCTTCAATGCCAGGACAGGTTGTGAGGAGCCAGGATGCCAAAAGATGTCAGACTGGAGAATGTTTCAGGACACCATCTTGGTTCAGCCGTCCCCTGCCCTTTGTGCCATGAGAGACACCCCATGGTCCTGCCCAGCCTTGTCCTGGGCTCCTGAGCCAGCTGGGAAGATGGAAAGGGCTCAGCAGCAGTGATCCTCATCCAGCTGGGTCTGTTTCCCAGCCCAACCAGCGTGGCCAGAGCAGAGTCACCCATGGCCCCAGGGCACCACAGCCCCTCGCTCTGCAGAGCAGCATGGCCAGCTCAGGGCCCTGTGGGGAGCACAGGGAGGGAACCAGGACCAGCCGGCCAGGCCAGGCTGGACACCCTCACCTGGGGAAAGGGATGTCCCTGGAGAAGAGCAAGGCAGCATTTCTGTGCCCGCAGGGAGGAATCCAGGAGCAAGAGAAACCTCTTTCTGCAGACACTCATTGGGGTCAGGCTGCTCTGTTGCTGGAGCAGGACTCTTGTTCTGGTCTGAGGAGAGGGGCTGGCACTGATGGACACAGGTCATCTGTGGTGGGGGTCTGCTGGAGTTGAATCTGCTTTTCCTGTCTGTCCACACCTCCTCAGGAGACACTCTGCGTCGGTATCCATGGGGGAATTCTTCTATCACATGTTCAAAGTGCTCACTGCCGAAACAGTGTCATCCTGACCAACTTCTCTGTCATCCTCACTCACACAAGATAAATCAACCTGTTGCCCATGTCACTGAGCAGCTCCATAGATCTGAGCTGATCCTTCACACAGGGGGATCCCTCTGTCCTCACTCTCCCTGGGACTCTCTCCAGCAGACCCTGTATCCTTCAGCTGAAACACCACAGCTCAGCAAGCTGCCCCACCTCACCTCATACCATCCAAAACTGTCACAGTGCTTTGACAAGACATGGGGCACCTCCTGGCAGTGGATGTTCGGAAGCTTGTTCAGTGCTACACCACCTGGGTTTCCACCATCCAGAGGGACACAGGTTGCCTCTGTGATACCCCTCTTGTAGAGCCAGACCTAATGAACAGCATTTTAAACAATACCTCAGAGTCTGAGTCCATTTCCTTCTGGGATCATACCAGACCAGCATCAACTGGGGAAAAACACTCTCCCAGCACTCTTGGATGCAAACCCTCTGGTCCCAAGGGTTGGTAAGGCTGCAGTTTGCTCAGGAAACCCCTGGCTTGATCCCCATCCACTACAGTTGTTGCCCTCCAGAGTTCTGCCTGGAAGCACAAAGGCCTGGAAGACTTTACTGCTGACAACTGATGCAAAGACACAGAGACATCTTAGGTCTACCTACACCTTGTCTTACTAAATTCAGTAGTAGTCTCACAGAATTTAGGATTCTTCTTTAGCTGTTTCTGAAGTAGCAACAGCTTATCTTGATGACCTTCAATTCCTTTTGGAGTTTTAATTGTGTTTTTATATGAACCATTGCTGTGCCTGGAGGACGTTGTCCTTGAAAACTAGATGTATCCAGGCATACTGTGAAAGTATTTGGTCTTTTTGTTGATTGTATCAAGAAACTGAGTGAAGATCCCTGTGTGATGTGCTGCTTGTCCATGCAATGCCTGCAGCTGTTGGGTAGAGAAGATACCAACCTTGCTTTTCCGATGACATCTGATGACTGATACCTTGGACTGATTGTATCAGTCAACGGTACACAGGCAATAAATCACATTCTGCAATGCTGTCTGGGGCAGCTGTGATGCACCTGCCCTGAATGGGAATGGATTTCCTGTAGGTCCTGTGTGGTCCATGTCAGCCTTGGCATCTCATGTGGGCCTGAATTGGAACATGAAATGGAACACCCACCCTGTGTTCTGTCAGGCAATGTGGGGATGACCATGGGACAACTGCCAATGTAGACACTGGAGAGCTTGTAAATTCAGCTGATGGACATGAGAGAGAACGAGCTGGCCCTATGGTACAGGACTGCAACCATTCCTATGCACACCAACATAAACTGCCATAACAATAGTGAGCAGGAAAAGGGCCTTTTGGCCTTTATTTGGAGATGAGCTGTCATTTCATTTGGCCAAAGGACTTTCCCACCAGGCTCATGTATGATCCCCAAGATGTCACCCTGTCTCTATGAACTTGTCCATAGGACCTCTCAGTTACCTGCAATGTATCTGGTACCACCTCTGGAAACACAAATGTCACCAGTTACTTGCAGCTGAACATCTCACTCCTGCCTCTGTCTCCCTCAATTAGCACAGGAGTGGAGAAAAGAGGCTGATATGCTCCTTTGTGTGTCTCTTTTGTGAGCTCCTAAACAAAGGCAAGAGGGATCCTACCTCCTGTAGGTGTGTGGCAGGGATGGCAGAGCTGAGTGTCCTTCAAGTGCTGGGAATAGAAATGCAGGAGGAAAAGCCTCCACCAACTCAACTGAATCCCTTCCTTCAGCACGGGTAACGAAGATCCCTCCCTGTAACTTTCTGGGTGTCCTGACTAATAATAAGACCACAAAAAAAAAAAAAAGACAATAATTAGAGGTAACTTTGAGAGGGAAAATACACTGCTGGAAATAAGTGTTTCTGCCCAGCATAAGGAGGGAACATCAGTGATGACTTGAGCCTGTTTCACAGCAGGTGCCCCAGGGACACCTGGAGGAGCCCAGAGGGGACAGAGAAAGGGACATCATGGGCTGCTCCTGTGCTGCTGAGCTGGGCTGGGCTCCTGGGACACAGGGAGCTCATGGCAGCGGCAGCGCTGCAGAGAGACAGCTCTGCCCAGGAGCAGCTCCTCTGCACACGCAGCAGGGCTGAGGGCTCTGCCTGCAGCACCGAGGGCACAGGAGACAGGCAGAGAGAGGGGAAAGACAACATGGGGTGGAGGATGCTGAGACATCACTGGGAGATAAATCTTCACAGCCCTGAAAAGAGTAAGTCTCTGGCTACAGCCCAGTTCAACTACAGTTCCTGGAGAGATGCTAAAGCTGGAACATTCCACAAGCTGTGGCATCTGTCAGGAGGGACGTTGCAGTTTCTCCAGTGTAGAGAAAACATGTTATATAGAGGTGAGTTTCTCTGCTGCACCTTCTGAGGGACATTTCTAATGGGCTTTTTCAAGGAGAAGGTAAAGGAAGGGATTACAGTAAAGATAAGGAGCTTTCCCATGTCCCTATTTTCAATTTGTTTCTCTTTGGGGAATTTGAGAGGAGAAATGGAAAAGGAGCTCTCATAGTTGAACAAGTCATGGAGACCACTCAGCTGTAACTTCGTCAGTAGGTCTGATAGGAGCCTCCTGATGAGCCTTCATCCACTCCTCTGCCCATGGACAGATGCAGCATCGCCTTTGCTGGACCCAGCAGGATCACCCACCTGTCTTTGTTTTCACCCTGCAAACAGGAGGAAGATGCTCCCAGGCGGTGCCCTGCAAACAGGCAGGTGTCTGTAGGGCCAGGGTGAGCGCACAGAGTTTGGGATGGGGTCTGTGAGCTCTGACAGGGAAAAAACATGGGACAGGGAATCACCTCCCAGGAGGAAAATCTCCTGGCAGCAGGGACATGATCTGGGAAGGAGGAGAAAAACCAGAGCTCTTGTGGGAGGGAGGATGTAGAAATCTCTGATTGACCCCCTGCAGTGCAGATCCCTCCTCTGAGCAGCCCCCTGGCCTCCTGTCCCACCCAGCAAAGCCTCTGCCCTCAGGGCCGGGGGCTCCAAGGCATGAAGCAGCTCCTGTGCAGCCAGAGCTCCAGTTCCTCTGCAGAGCACAGGGGCTGAGAGCAGCTGCCCGGCACTGTTGGTGTCTGGGAGGTGGCTGCACAGCTGGGGAAGGGGGACGCTGTCTGAGTGCCCGGCTGCCTCTGCCCTGGCTTCTCTCACACCCACCCTCACCAGATTTTTCCTTCTTGCTCCCCTGCTCTGGGTCACTGCTCTTGGGGTCTTGTTCTTGCTGTCAGGCTCTCTGGGGATGGCAGTTTCAGCTGCAGAGTCACAGCCGGATCTTGTGGGTCCTTTCCTGCAGGTGTGTCCATGGGCACACGTGTCCCAGCTTTGCTCTTACCTGTGGGCTGTGGGCAATGCAGTCTGTGGGGCTGAATCTCCCGGAATCAAATGCCATCATTCGGACACTTGGCTATCTGCATGAGGTTTCCATCCCAGCTGCGAGCTCCCCTCCGGGATGCAAACCCATCCTATAGCATCTATGTTATCTAAAAGTCTCAAGGAGAAGCACAGAAATGGTGCGACAGTCAAAATTCTGTTTGGTTTGTGAAATGAGCTACTTCTGCCCTGGGCTAAACGTGGGCTGCTGAGACCTTAGAAAGCAGTGAGATGTGTAGAGGTCTGAGGTGGATCCCTCAGCTCCCAGCAGTATCTGGTGGCTTTTCAGGGTAACATGGGAGTGCGATCACCCTCCATCTCAGAAAGGTGCCAGCCCAGGGCAGCTGGAGCAAGACAGAGGGACAGAGCAGCTCCCCTCACTCTGCACTAAGCCACAGGCATCCTCTTGCCTTGCAGGACTCGCTCTGTTCTCCTTGAGTGCAGCAGAAATGCTGATGGTTTCTGACATCCAAGAACATTCCCCAGGGTGAGAGGGGAGAAGGAGCTGCAAAAAACCTCAAACCTCTCAAAATGCCTTCTGCCACCTCATTTCCTTCTCCCTGGGAGTGCAGATGCTGACAGGTATTTCTGGACCAGGAGCAGCTCCATGTGACAAAGCTGAACCCCAGGACTGTCCCCTGCCCCCGTTCCCATGACCCCACTGCTGCAGAGCAGGGCTGACTCCTCAGCATCAGCGGGCACAGGCCCTGCTCCTCATGGCCCCTCCAGCCAGCACCACCCAGGGCTCAGACACGGAGCTGAGGGAAGGTCTGGAAAAGGACAACGGGGTGTGGAGCAGGGGGCGGGGGTGTGAGAAATGGCTTAGACTTTGCTCAGAGAAATCTCCCAAAAATTCTCACTGTCTTTTTCTTCTGTGATAGCCCTCATAGCCAAAATCAGCCAATGTCCAACAGCAGCTCCATCACCCAGTTCCTCCTCCTGGCATTCACAGACACACGGGAGCTGCAACTCTTGCGCTTCTGGCTCTTCCTGGGTATCTACCTGGCTGCCCTCCTGGGCAACGGCCTCATCCTCACCACCATAGCCTGGGACCAGCACCTCCACACCCCCATGTACTTCTTCCTGCTCAACCTCTCCATCATTGACCTGGGCTACATCTCAACCACTGTCCCCCAGTCCATGGCCAATTCCCTCTGGAACACCAGGGCCATCTCCTACACAGGATGTGCTGCCCAAGTGTTTCTGTTTGTCTTTTTAGCTTCAGCAGAGTATTGGCTCCTCACCATCATGGCCTATGACCGCTACGTTGGCATCTGCAAACCCCTGCACTACGGGACCCTCCTGGGCAGCAGAGCTTGTGTCCACATGGCAGCAGCTGCCTGGGCCACTCGGTTTCTCCATGCTTTGCTGCACACGGCCAATACATTTTCACTGCCCCTGTGCAAGGGCAATGCCCTGGGCCAGTTCTTCTGTGAAATCCCCCAGATCCTCAAGCTCTCCTGCTCAGACACTTACCTCAGGGAAGTCTGGGTTCTTGTGATTTCTTTCTCAGTGGCATTCGGCTGTTTTGTGTTTATTGTGCTGTCCTATGTGCAGATCTTCAGGGTTGTGCTGAGGATCCCCTCTGAGCACGGTCGGCACAAAGCCTTTTCCACCTGCCTCCCTCACCTGGCCGTGGTCTCCCTGTTTACCAGCACTATCATATTTGCCTACCTGAAGCCCCCCTCCATCTCCTCCCCATCCCTGGATCTGGTGGTGTCTGTTCTGTACTCAGTGGTGCCTCCAGCAGTGAACCCCCTCATCTACAGTGTGAGGAACAAGGAGATCAAGGATTCAGTGTGGCAACTAATGAATGACTGTTTTCTGAAGCAATAAACTGCCCATAATCTTCTGCATGGCATATGTAATGTAAATAATTTTCTCACTGAGTGGTTGTGCCCGTGTCCACTGGACACCCTAGAGAACCTGCTGCAGGTCAATCGTCATGGACCGGCCTCTCACAACCACCATTTCCAGCACTGGCTTCTCTCTTCAGCTTGAAGAGGTTCTTTGTCCCTCCCTGGCAGCACAACTAATGAGTAGGTCAGATGTCCATGTTTGCATTGTGTAGACAAGATGTAAACAAACGCACAAAGTGCTTCTGAGGTGATGAACCCGAGTGAGCAGAAACACCATCAGCTATTCCTTGGGGTTCCATGAAGGTCAGTGGGACAGACAGTGTCTTGATGTGATTTCATGTTGAGAGTAACATCCTTTGGGGAACCACCTGAATGTAGCACTGGGATGTGCTTCCTGGAACAGAAGATCCCGTGTCCATTCTTTATGCCATGAGGCATCTCATGTAAGTGCAGAGAAGGGTGACAAATGGCAGGGCCGAGGTGCCTCCCAGCCCCCTGGAGTGGCAGCAGGAGGTCAGAGGGACACAGTGACTCCTGCATCTGTGTGTACAAGGGAAACACTGTCTCTCAACATCCATGGGTGCATAAGGAGTCCATGGTGAAGTTACTTCTCTCTGGTCAGGCTAAAGACCACAAGAAGTCTGATGGGTTGGGGTCCCTGCCTGCAGAGCAGTTTCTGAGATAGTCGAGCTTTCCATGGTAGTGGGAAGAGGCCGGAAAGGGGAAAAAAAAATAATAACTGAAAAGGACAACTTGGGAGGTGCATTCTGGATATCAGGAGGAAGAAACGTCAGTGGAAGGGCAGTGCTGCGGTGCAGGAGGTCACCCGGAGGCAGTCAGGATCAGCCCATGGCTTTGTGTTTCAACAAACAGCCAGTGAGGGTGCAGTGAATGAGGCACGGACTCTCGGGAAGGTGCAATGAGAGACATTTATTACAAACTCAGGCTTGCATTTATACTTGCTATGATTCTTGCTCAAGCATTTGCTGATTTGCCCAGTGAGTCATTACATAAACGATATATTTTGTGTTCCCACCAAAATTACTGCCATAAACACAGGTTTTGTCTGTCATAAGCTATCCCTCTGTCCTTGATGTATCAATCCTGTATCAGTCCCTCTGCCCTTGATGTCTCACATAGCATACAGTACTTGCTTCTTGTATTTTTCCACTAGCTCTTGTTCTCACATTGTCGACTCTCGCAGTTTCTCACAGACCCGATCTTAGCACACTGCCACATCTCCCCTTCATGTTTACTGAGTGCATAGCCATAGCAGTATGTAATTGCATGGCTATTACCTGATTAGACCTTTTTTCAATCATTTGTTGTAACAAGATGTCTCTTTAAGATTGTTTAAAAACCCAGTTGGAGATTCACAGAATCACAGAATCACAGAATCGACTGGGTTGGAAAAGATCTCAGAGATCATCGAGTCCAACCCTTGGTCCAACTCTAGTCTGTTTACTAGATCATGGCACTAAGTGCCATGTCCAACCTCACTTTAAAAACCTCCAGGGACGGCGAGTCCAGCACCTCCCTGGGCAGCCATTCCAATACCTGACCACTCTCTCTGTAAAGAATTTCTTCCTAATATCCAGTCTAAATTTCCCCTGGCAGAGTTTAAGCCCATGGCCCCTTGTCCTATTGCTGACTGCCTGGGAGAAGAGACCAATCCCCACCTGGCTATAACTTCCCTTCAGGTAGTTATAGAGAGTGATGAGGTCACCTCTGAGCCTCCTCTTCTTCAGACTAAACAACCCCAACTCCCTCAGCCTCTCCCCATAGGGCTTGTGTTCAAGTCCCTTCACCAGTCTCGTTGCTCTTCTCTGGACCCGCTCCGGCACTTCAATCTCTTTCCTGAACTGAGGGGCCCAGAACTGACCACAATACTCCAGGTGTGGCCTCACCAATGCAGAGTACGGGGGAAGGATCACTGCCCTTGTCCTGCTGACCACGCTTGTTTGGATACAGGACAGGACACCATTGGCCTTCTTGGCCACCTGGGCACACTATTGGCTCATGCTGGGCTTCCTGTCCATTAGTCCCCCCAGGTCCCTTTCTGCCTGACTGCTCTCCAGCCACTCTGTGCCCAGCCTGGAGCGCTGCAGGGGGTTGTTGTGGCCAAAGTGCAGCACCTGGCTCTTGGCCTTGTTGAACTTCATCCCATTGGAATCAGCCCACATTTTCAGTCTATCCAGATCCCTCTGCAGAGCCCTCCTGCCTTCCAGCGGGTCCACACTCCCTCCCAACTTGGTGTCATCAGCAAATTTGCTGATGATGGTCTCAATCCCCTCATCTAAAGCGTCAATAAAGATGTTACACAGGACTGGACCCAACACTGACCCCTGGGGAACACCACTAGTTACTGGCCGCCAGCTGGATGCGGCCCCATTCACCAGCACCCTCTGGGCCTGGCCCTCCAGCCAGTTCTTCACCCAGCGTAGAGTGCACTTGTCCAAGCCACGGGCTACCAGCTTTTGCAGGAGTATATTATGGGAGACGGTGTCAAAGGCTTTGCTGAAGTCCAGATAGACCACATCCACGGCTTTCCCCTCATCCACCAGGTGAGTCACCTGATCATAAAAGGAGATCAGGTTGGTCAGACAGGACCTGCCCCTCCTAAACCCATGCTGGCTGGGGCTGGTCCCTTGTCCATCCTGAAGGTGCTGTGTGATTCCATTCAGGATGATCTGCTCCATAACCCTGCCAGGCACCGAGGTCAGGCTGACAGGCCTGTAGTTACCAGGGTCAGCTTTGCAGCCCTTTTTGTGGACTGGGGTAACATTGGCCAATTTCCAATCATATGGGACCTCCCCAGTGAGCCAGGACTGTTGGAAGATGATGGAGAGCGGCTTGGCACGTTCTTCCGCCAGCTCCCTCATCACCCTAGGATGAATCCCATCTGGTCCCATAGACTTGTGAGGATCCAGATGGCTCAGTAAATCATCAACTATTTCCTTCTGGAATACAAGGGACCTGTTTGGCTTCCTGTCTCTGTCAACCACCTCCAGAGGCCAGTTGTCCTGAGGGCCATCTGTCTTTCTGGTGAAAACTGAGGCAAAGTAGGTATTAAGTACCTCAGCTTTCTCCTCATCTTTGTTAACTATATTTCCCTCAAAGTCCAGCAGAGAATGGAGGTTTTCCTTGCCCCTTCTTTTGTTATTAACATATTTAAAGAAGGACTTTTTATTATCCCTGACAGAATTGGCCAAATTAACCTCAAATTGCGCTTTTGTTTCCCTGATTTTTTTCCTGCATGATCTAGCTATTTCCATAAATTCTTCATAAGTAGCCAGCCCTTTTTTCCACAGTTGGTAAAGTCTCTTTTTATTTCCGATTTCCTTCAGAATCTCCCTGTTTAGCCAAGCCGGTTGTCTTCCCCGACGGCTAGCCTTTCGGCACACTGGTATAGCCTGTACCTGTGCACTCAAAACCTTCTGCTTGAAGCATGTCCACCCCTTCTGGGCCCCTTGTTTTTAAGCATTGTTTCCCAGGGTATGCTCCGAACTAGGCTTCTGAATAGGCAAAAGTCTGCCCTCCAGAAGTCCAGCGTAGAGGTTTCGTTAATGGTTCTCCCTGCATCTCTGAGTATTGAAAATTCTATTATTTCATGGTCGCTATGACCCAGGCGGCCTCCAACCACTACATCTCCCACCAGCCCTTCTCTTTTTTTAAACAGTAGGTCTAGTGGGGCCTTGCCCCTCGTAGGCTCATTTACCAGCTGATGAAGGAAATTGTCCTCTACACACTCTAGGAACTTCCTAGACTGCCTCTTCTGTGCAGTATTGAGCTCCCAGCAGATATCCGGCAGGTTAAAGTCACCCACAAGAATAAGGGCTGTCGACTTTGAGACATCTGCCAGCTGCTTGTAGAATAATTCATCTCCTTCATCGTCCTGGTTGGGCGGTCTATAACAGACACCCACGAGAATGTCAGCCTTGTTGAACTTCCCTCTGATTCTGGTCCACAGGCACTCAACCTTGTCGCTGCTGACCTCAAGTTTAACAGAGTCGAGTGACTCTCTAACATATAAAGCCACCCCTCCACCTCTCCTACCCTGCCTATCTTTTCTGAAGAGCTTGTAGCCACACATAGCAGCACTCCAGTCATGAGAGTCATCCCACCATGTTTCTGTGATGGCAACTATGTCATAGCTTTCCTGCTGCACAATGGCTTCCAGCTCCTCTTGTTTGTTGCCCATAATGCGTGCATTAGTGTACATGCACTTCAGGTGGGCTGCTGATTTCACTCTTAATTTGGGCTTTCCATCCTTAGGCTGATCTTTGGAGAGCCCAGTTTCAATCCCTTCCCACTTCAAACCTAGTTTAAAGCCCTCCTGATCAGCCCTGCCAACTTATGGGCTATAGTCCTCTTGCTCTGCCTAGCACCCCATGCCCTCTGAACCTTCCCTGCCCAGGACTCCTCACACTTTGCCCAGAGCGAGTCACATTGAGGTGTTGGCTGGTTCCCTGGCTGAGATGTTGGTTTAGATGGTCACCTACAGCACAGGTGGATCCTGCCCCATCATCGCCTGCTCTGCTCCAGTCTGAAACAGAGCCCAACATCACAATGGGATCATGAGAGAACTGAGGTTGAAGGGGCCTCAGGAGTCTGCAGTCCAACCTGTCACCAACTGGGTCACACTAAGCTGTTCAAGCCTTGATTCAATCAGAGCTTTAGCAGGACTAGAGAAGTGATCATCCCTTTGTACTGGGCACTGGTGAGGCTGCACCTTGAATCCTGGGGTCAGTTTGAGGCCCCTCATGGCAAGGAAGACATTGAGGTGCTGGAGAGAGTTCAGAGGAGGGTGACAAGGCTGGTGAAGGGTCTGGAGCACCAGTCTTACGAGGAGCGGTTGAGGGAGCTGGGGCTGTTCAGCCTTGAGAATAAGAGGCTGAGGGGAGACCTTGTTGCTGTCTACAGCTACCTGAAAGGAGGTTTTATCATGGAGGTTGTTGGTCTCTTCTCCCAAGTAGCAAGTGATAGGACAAGAGGAAATGACCTCAAGTTGCACACGGGGACGTTTAAATTGGATATGAGGAAAAAATTCTTCAGGGAAAGGGTTTTGAAGCAATGGAGCAGACTGCCCAGTGAGGTTGTGGAGTCACCATCACTGAAGGTGTTTAAAAGACATACAGAAGAGGTTCTTAGGGACATGGTTTAGTGCTAGATTTAGGTTATGGTTGGACTCGATTATCTTAAGGGTCTCTTCCAACCACAATTATTCTACGATAAGTCATTTTTGATATTTTATTTCTCAGAGGACCATGCAGCCTCCCTGAGAGCCAGGACTTTTCTGAGGTGTTGGAGAGATGTCTCACGGTCACACCAGCCAGTTCCACCAGCCCCTGTCTGTCCCTTCCCAGACCAAACCTTTTCTCCATAAGGCAACCTTCCAGGCGAGTTTCTGGGACACAGCAAATGCTGTCCAGGTCCTCTGGGCCTGTTCAGAGAGAACAGCTTGCCAACATGGTGATGGCCTCCCTGTGCACCTCAAAGCTTTCCTGACCATTTTTCTCCATGTCCCGCTTGTACCCAACCTTTCTGGTCCTTAAGCTTTACATGAGGGGATTGAGCAGGGATGTGGGGAAGGTGTAGAAAAAATGCTTTGTCAAACTGTCTTGGGAGGGCTGTTCTGGGCATCCCACAGTCCAGGATGAGGGTGCTGGAGAAAACAGTGGCATTGGTGAGAGGTCCAGGTGGAGAAGGCCTTGTGCCTGTCTACACTGGGGTAGAGAGCAGTGATGCAGTCATGGGATGCCCATGTGAACAGGAAGGGGACAAATGGCTCTGAAATGCCTTCCAGCCAGTTCTTTACCCGTCGCAGATACACCATCCAGGCCATGAGCTGCAGCTTCTCCAGGAGATGCTGTGGGACACGGTGTCAAAGGCTTCACTGCAGTCTAAGGACACAACACCCACAGCCCGTGTGGTGGATTCACTGCCCACGACAGACTTTCCCTCATCTGCTCAGCCGGTCACCTTGTCACAGAAGGAGATCAGGCTGGTCAAGCAGGACCTGCCTTTCATCAAGCCATGCTGATTGGGCCCCATTGCTCGTCTCGTGTGTGTGACCTCACAGTCCTTTCCCAGCCATGTTCCTGCTGTTGGCCAGTCCCCTGCAGAGACAGAAGTGACCTCACAGTGCCCTCCACACCCATTGATTCCTACTGGACTATGAGTTCCTGAGACACAGTGACCACATGACGTCGTACCCACCATCACCTTCTTTGTGGTCCAGTGTGTGAGCAGATCAAACTGAGCTGCTTTCATGAAATGTATCTAATAGATTCGTATCAAGGGTTTGAGTGGAGAAACGTTCCTCAGAGGAGCTGCTGTATTTACTCTGAGACATTTTTGCATCTCTGCTTCTGCCTTTTTTTCTTCTTCCTATTTCTATTCTGACGTGAAAGAGCTCTCCAAGGAAAAGATTCATGGAATCCTACACTAACACAGGTCGGAAGAGACCCCTGAACACCATCTCTGTCCCACTGACCTTTATGGCATCCCAAGGAATAGCTGATAGCATTTGTGCTCCCTTGGGTTCATCTCACCACATGAACACACTGGGCATGCACATGATGTGTATGTTTGCAACTCATCTGCACAATGAAAACATGGACTTTTGACCTAGTGTTTTATAGAATCATAGAATGTCCTGAGTTGGAAGGACTCAAAGGATCATGGAGTCCAATTGCTGTCCCTGCACAGGACACCCCACAGGTCACCCCGTGTGTCTGAGGACGTTGTCCAGTCTCTTCTTGAACACTGTCAGGTTGGGGCCGTGACACCTCCCTGGGGAGCCTGTTCAGTGTCCAGCACCCTGCGGGTGAAGAACCTTTTCTCATGTCTCTCTGACCCTCCCCTGACACACCCTTCTTCCATTCCCTTGGGTATTGTCATTGGTCACCACAGAGAACAGATCATTACCTTCCCTTCCTTCTCCCCTTGTGAGGAAGCTGTAGCCACCAGGAGGTCTCCTTTGAGTCTTTTCTTCAGCTCTGATGCTCAGAAACCCCTTGCTTTGCTTTCTGAAGCAGAAAGGAGAAGCCATGAGCTCCAGGCAATGGGAAGGGGATCCTGTCCCTCACACGCAGCTCAGGGCTCTTCCTGGGACCATGGGATGTGGGTGTGCAAGGCGCAGGGAAGGACAACAGCTTCCAGCTTCCCCATGCGGCTGCAAGGAGGCACCGAGGCCCCAGTGCCATGAGGACAACGTGTCTTCTCCTGGGCCTCAGTGGCAGAGACAATCGCCATAGCCAAGGGGACAGAGACCTGGGTTTTGTGGGTCCCTTCCAGCCTTACAGCGCCCTTTGCCATCTCCACCACAGGCTGTTCTACACGGTCCTACCCCTGCCCCTCTTTCCCTGCAGGCTGCAGACACCCATCTCGCTTCCCCACCTGTTCTCACCCCAGCATTTCTGCACCTTCACTGCTGTGTCTGCACCTTCACTGGCTGCTCTTTGGAACACAAACCATGGGCTGATCCAGCTCCCTCTGGGTCACCTCTTGCACCACAGCACTGCCTTTCCAGTGAAATTCTTACTTCTCATATCCTGTCCCCTTCACAACCACATGATTCTGACTGGATTACGAGTGTCTGAGATGCAACTGACCTCAAAACACCGTAGCCCTCCATCATCCGCCGCGTGGCAATGCGCCACGCAGGGATCAGCAGCTGCTGCGGCTCTTGGCTGATGGGGTTTATACCTGAGCCTCCCTCCATTTTTGGGCCCCAGAAACCCAGTGCAGAATAACTCGCATCTGAGACGAAGCTCTGAGCGGGTGGATTTCTTCTCAAGACCAGCACTGCTTGCAGCGCTTCTCCCCGGTGTCTCCGGCCTGAACGTGCTCTCGTGATGCTGGAAGCCTTGTGCAGAGATGGATCATGGCTCCGATTTCCAGCAAGGGAGCGAGCAGCCGGCTCTTCCTGACTTGGAAGACCCTCGGTGGAGGTGAGGGACCACATGTGGGCTTGGACGGTCTCGCCTGTATCAGCTCATGTAGGTGCTCCGAAACACCCCTGCAATGGGGAGGTTCCTTATGAGATGAAAGGGATGCCGTACGGTGCAGGTCAACCAGGCCAAGTCAGCAACAGATCTCAAATGTTCCAAGTCCTGGACTGGAATTGGAGACAGGCGGGTGGGAAGGGAGCCTGAGGGGGATCTAGCCAAACTGCCGGCTTGCGGCAGCACCAGCCCAGGGCTTCCCGCAACCAATGCCGGGACACCCCGAGGACAGAGATTTCCTGCAGCCTTCTTTGTCCCGAGGTGGAGCAGAAACAGATGAGCACAGGGGGAAAACTGTCATTTTTTTTTAATTGGCTTTATTGATTTCTGAAAACAATCCAAGGCCGAGCAGAGGCTGGCAGCACCACGTCCTCAGGGCAGGTGAACGCCGCTGTCACCGTACATGCACCCATCCCTGGCGTGGCACCCTCAGACGCTCCCTCTGGACGCTGCACAGGCTCAGGACCAGCCGCATGTCCAGGCACCCGCGTGGCGCTGGCAGCCGGGCTCTACTCCTCTTGCTGTCCCGCGGTGCAGCTGCAGCGGAAAGCCCTGCGCAGAGCCCGCAGCGCCCTCCTGAACCGGGAAGGCCGTCGCCGTGGAGCTGGGCCCTGCGCTGGGCAGGCCATGTCTGCGCTGGTCTCTCCTCCATGTCCCGCAGGCATTGGAGAAACCGTGTTCTCTTCTTCCTCCTCTGCAGCTGGGACGAGAGGGGCTGTGCTGGCCTGTCCCTCATCCTCTCCAGCCAAGTGAGCTTCAACGACTTCAGGTCCTGCGGGTGCTGGTGCTGCCACTGGAACGTCTGTGCATTGGGCCCGGTGCTGCTGTCCCACTGGTCGCTGGCCAGGTCCCTGGACCTCAGCCTCAGCCCTGCGCACGGCCTCACTGACGATGTACTCCACAATGTCTGCCAGAGCCACATCGTCCTCTGTGGGGCTGTGCTGGGCAGGTGCCGGGCGCTCTGCCTTTGCTGCCACCTCCGTGTCTGTGCAGCTGGGCAAGCCAGGCCCCTCCTGGGGACCTGCAGGGGCGTCCTGGAGGTGCTCCTGGACCGAGGGCTTGATCCAGGTACTGTGGATGGTGTCTCCGCCTTGGCACCCCTCTTTGCTGTTCTTGTCTTGCAAGTCCATGCTCTGGGCCAGGTTCTGCTGTTCCTCCGGTTCCTGGCCAGCTGCCAGGACCTCAGCCACAGCCCTGCGCATGGCCTCACTGACGATGCGCAGGGCTGTGTCCCACAGAGCCGCGTCGTCGGCCTCTCCCTCCTGCCCTGTCCCGACCCTCCCCTGTGGCCTATGGAGCACGGGGGGCTGGGAGTGGGCATACGCCTCCTCGTCAATGGGCATCTTGGGTCTCGTCTACCACAGAGCTGCGGCGAGCACCCAGGGGAGCTGCTGCCTCCTGAGAAGCTGCTGCTCCTGAGAAGCTGCTGCCTCCTGAGAAGCTGCTCCTTAAATACCCCCACGGTCAGGGCGGGGACCCCCGTGTCACAATGGCTCTGGTTATGACGTCACAGAGCCCGGGCGGTTGCCATGGACACACCCACCTCCGGGCCCGGCTGGGACTGGCTGTGCGCGGCGTGGGGCAGCCCCTGCGTGACGGAGGAGGGAGCAGAGAATGGCGAGGGAAGCTGTGCCCAGCACACAGGACCCTGTCCCCCAGAGCTTTGCTCAGAGACGCTGCTGCCTGCTCCGCTACACCTGCAAGAATCCGCATTCAGAGCTTGTTGGCAGGACAAGCCAAGGGCCACTCTACAGCCTCACCGCACTGATTCTCTGTTTTTGTCGTGGTCTGATCATGGGGAGACAATCAAAACCGTGGGAGAAGGTTTCCCTTCACCCTTTTTCCCCCTTCGCCCTTCAGGCCACAGTAGTCTACAGTTAATCTCCACTCATCGCTGGACTCGCACACTGGCCAAATTGGGCTACTGAAAGGTGAGCGAGTCTTACTGATCACACCCTGGCTTTCCAGTTGACGAATCAATTTCTGAATAGGAATCTAAGAGTCCCGACTGGTGCGATACTGTCGACGATGCACCGTTGTGCTAGCAACTGGCACCTGCTGATCGTCAACCATCAGCAGTCCTACAACAGAAGGGTCATCTGAAAGACTAGGCAAATCAGACAGCTCTTCAATTCTCTCCGTGTCCATAGCTGCTGTCCCAAATGCCCACCTATACCCTTTTGGGTCCTTAAAATACCCTTTCTTAAGGTAGTCTATGCCAAGAATGCACGGAGCGTCTGGGCCAGTCACAATGGGATGCTTTTGCCATTTTTTTCCAGTTAGGCTCATTTCAGCCTCTACAATAGTCAGCTCTTGGGATCCCCCAAGTCACTCCAAAAATACTGATGAGTTGTGTCGCCTTACAGTCTGAAGGAATTATTGTGCACTGAGCAGCAGTGTCCACCAAAGCCTTGTACTCCTGGGGGTGTGTTGTAGCAGGCCATCTTATCTGTACCATCCAGTAAACTCTGTTATCCCTTTCCTCCGCCTGGCTGGAACCAGAAACTCATGCAAGAGGATAACTACTGAGATGTAGTTTTGAGAAGTGAGAATGACTGCTGGGAGGGACACTAAAGACCTTTAGTTCAGCAGCATAACCAAGAATGAGGAGTTCCCTGGTGCTGTTATTAGTGATAGATAGTGCCACTGTTCAAAACCATCCTTGAGAATGTCTCTGTCCTCCCTGGGCTCCAAAGCTCATCCTGCTCAGATTTTGACAGGATTGCTGCAAACCCCTGTGACCCAAACCTCTACAACTGTCTCTGCTCAACAGTCTTTTATCCCAGGAAGTGGAAAACTCCTAATGCCAACACCAACCCAGTGCCCAACCTGCCTGGAGAGCCAGGACAGTTGTGCCACACAACAGCTGCCTCTGAGGGAAGCTGGAAATGACGGGAACTGGATTAGTTCCAACCCAAATCATAGAATCATAGCAACATAGAACCATATAATCATAGAAATATTTAGGCTGGTAAAGACCCTTAAGAACATGGAGTCCAACTGTTAATGAAACACTGCCAAGTCCACAACTAAACCATATCCCTCATCGCCACATCTCCACATCTTTTAAACACCTCCAGCAATGGAAACTCCAATCCCGAGCTGGCAGGACACCGTTGGCTGCAGTTGGACATAAGATACTGGTCATGGCTGTGAGTTCAGCCCTCGCTGGCAGAATGTCTCACACCCTCACTCAGGAGGGCAGGGGGCTGGGAGATGGGAGCACGTTTCAGTTTCCAGATCCCAGCACAGAGCCCAAACCATCCTGCCCTTGGACTCTGGATCCCATTTCCTGAGAAGCAAAACTGGTGGCCTTCTGAGGATAATCATGTTAAAAGACATGAGTAATCCTTCAAGTGTTTGCGTAATTTGTCTGGGAATGACGGTTTTAAAAAGAAAAATAAAAGTTTAACATGCTTATATTTAAATACGTGTAAAATAGTACTCTGCATGTGTGGTCGCCCCTCTGGCAATGACAGTTAAATAGGTATTGGCACTATAAGGCTCCATACCTCATCCACAAGCACACATCTAAGTGGTTCAGATGAAGGGTGGTGTGGCAAATGTCACCCTTTGTGTCCCCAGGTGATGGACACTGCTCATGTGCCTCTGCAGAGAGTGGCAGGAGCTGGATCCCCTTCTCGGGACAGACTCCTTCCAGGAGAGACACCGACACAGGGGGAACTCATCGGGTCTTTACAGCATTTCACTCGGCATCAGTTTTGACATATTGGGTGCTGTCCTGTGACTGCCCTTTCTGCACAAATGATCATACAAACACAACCATTTACTAAGACATGGTCATAAAGGGTTGTTGTGGACAAGAAAGCTCACCGTGCTGTATCTAGGATGCTGAATCTGGGATATTGTATCTGAGATGCTGTATCTGGGATTCTGTATCTAGGAAGCTGTATCTGGGATTCTGTATCTAGGATGCCGTATCTGGGATGCTCTACATTGGATGCTGTATCTAGGATGCTGTATCTGAGATGCTGTATCTGGGGTGCTGTATCGAGGATGCTGTATCTAGGACGCTGTATCTAGTGTGATTCATCGTGGATACTGTAACTGGGATGGTGTATCTAGGATGCTTTTTCTGGGATGCCGTATCTGGAATGATGTTTGTAGGATGCTGTATCTAGGATACTGTATCTAATATGCTGGATCTGGGATGCTGAATCTGGGATGCTCTATTTGGGATCCTGTATCTAGGTTGTTATATCTAGGGGGGTGTATCTAGGATGCTGTGTCTAGGATGCTGTGTCTAGGATACTGTATCTGGGATGCTGTATATAGAATGCTGTATCTAGGATGTTGTATCTGGGATGCTGTATCTGGGGTGCTGTATTCTAGAATGCTGTATCTAGTATGCTGTAAGTAGTGTGATGTGTCTGGGTTGCTGTATCTGGGCAGCTGTATCTAGGATGCTGTATCTAGGATGCTGTATCTGGGATGCCGTATCTGGAATGTTGTATGTAGGATGCTGTATCTAGGATGCAGTATCTGAGATGCTGTATCAAGGATGCTGTATCTGGGATTCTGTATCTAGGATGCCATATCTGGGATGCCGTATCTGGCATGCTGTATCTTAGATGCTGTATCTCAGATGCTGTATCTTGGATGCTGTATCTGGGGTGCTGTATCTAGTAAGATGTATCTAGGATGTTCTCTCTAGTGTGATGTATCTATTATGCTGAGTCTTGGAAGCTGTATCTGGAAATCTGTATCTGGGATGATGTATTTGGGATGCCTTATCTGGGATGCAGTATCAAGTATGATGTATCTGGGATGCTGTATCCAGGATGCTGTATTTGGGATCTTGTATGTGGGTTGTTGTATCAGGGATGCTGTATCTAGGATGCTGTATGTAGGATACTGTATCTGGGATGCTGTATGTAGGATGCTGTATCTGTGATGCTGTATCTGGGATGCTGTATCTAGCATGCTGTATACAGGATGATGTATACATAATGATGTATCTGGGATGGTTTATCTAGGATGGTGTATCTGGGATGCTGTATCTAGGATGCTCTATCTGGGACGCTGTATCTAGAATGCTGTATCTGGGTTGCAGTATCTACGATGCTGTATCTAGGATTCTGTATCTGGGATGCCATATCTAGAATGCTGTATCTGGGATGTTGTATCTAGGATGCTTTGTCTCAGATGCTGTATCTGGGCTGCTGTATCGGTGGTGCTTTATCTGGCATGCTATATCTTTGTTCCGTATCCAGGATACTGTAGCTAGGATGCTGAATCTGGGATGCTGTATCTAAGATGCCGTATCTGGGATGCTGAATCTTGGATGGTATATCTAGGATGCTGTATCTAGGATGCTGAATCTGGGATATTGTATCTGGGATGCTGTATCTGGGATGCTGTATCAAGGATGCTGTATCTGGGATTCTGTATCTGGGATGGCGTATCTGGAATGTTGTATGTAGGATGCTGTATCTAGGATGCAGTATCTGAGATGCTGTATCAAGGATGCTGTATCTGGGATTCTGTATCTAGGATGCCGTATCTGGGATGCCGTATCTTAGATGCTGTATCTCAGATGCTGTATCTTGGATGCTGTATCTGGGGTGCTGTATCTAGTAAAATGTATCTAGGATGTTCTATCTAGTGTGATGTATCTAGTATGCTGAGTCTTGGAAGCGCTATCTGGAAATCTGTATCTGGGATGATGTATTTGGGATGCCTTCCAAGATTCCGCATACTAGTTACATCACACTAGGCAGAGAATCCTAGATACATCATGCTAGATACAGCACCCAAGATACAGCATCCTAGATATAGCATCACAGATACAACAAGCTAGATAAAGGATCGCAAATACAGCATCCCTGAGCCATCATCTCAGATACAGCATCCCAGATACATCACACTAGTTACAGCATCCTAGATACAGCATCCCAGATACCGCACCCCAGATACAGCATTCTAGACACAGCATCCCAGATACAGCATCCTACATACAGCTTCCGAGGTACAGTATCCTAGATACACCATCCTAGATACATCATCCTGTATACAGCATCCCAGATACATCACACTAGATACAGCATCCTAGATACAGCATCCCAGATACAGCATCCCAGATACATCACACTAGATACAGCTTCTAGATACAGCATACTAGATACAGCAACCCAGATACAGCATCCCAGATACGGCATCCTAGATACAGTATTCTAGATACAGCATCCAAGATACAGCTTCCCAGATACAGCATCCTAGATACAGAATCCAGATATGTCATCCCAGATACTGCATCCTAGATAGAGCATCCTAGATACGGAATTTCAGATACAGCGTCCTTGATAGAGCATCCCAGATACAGCATCCCAGATACAGTTTCCTAGATACAGCATCCCAGATACAGCATGCCAGATACCACATCTAACACGAAGCATCCTAGATACAGCATCCCAGATACTGCATCCTAGATACAGAATCCCAGATACAGCATCCTTCATACAGCATCCCAGATACACCATCCCAGATACAACATCCTAGATACAGCATCCCAGATACAGCATCCCACATACATCACACTAATTACAGAATCCTAGATACAGCATCCCACAATACAGCACCTCAGGTACAGCATCCCAGACACATAATCTGGATACAGCCATCTAGATACAGCATTCTAGATACAGCATTCAAGATACAGCATCCCAGATACAGCATCTAAGTTACAGCATCCCAGATACGGCATACCAAATACGGCATCCTAGCTACAGAATCCCACATACAGCATTCTTGATACAGCATCCCAGATACAGCATCCTTCATATAGCATCCCAGATACAGTATCCTAGATACATCACACTAGATACAGCATCCTAGATACAACATTGTAGATACCGCACCCCAGATACAGCATTCTAGATACAGCATCCTAGATACAGCATCCTAGATACAACATCCCAGATACAGCATCCAACATACATCACACTAGATACAGCATCCTAGATACAACATCGTAGATACCGCACCCCAGATACAGCATTCTAGATACAGCATCCCAGATACAGTTTCCTACATAGAGCATCCCAGATACAGCATCCTAGATACAGTGTCCCAGATACAGCATCCTACATACAGCATTCCAGATACGGTATCCCAGATACAGCATTGTACATACACCATCTCAGATACAGCATTCCAGATATATCACACTAGATACAGCATCATAGATACCAAAGCCCAGATACATCATTCTGTATACAGCATCCCAGATACAGAATCCTACATACAGCATCCCAGATACAGCATCATAGATACAGCAATCTAGATAAATCATCCAAGATACAGCATCCCAGATACAGCATCTAAGACAGAGCATCCTCGATAGAGCATCCTAGATACAGCATCCTATATACAGCATCCCAGATACAGCATCCCAGACACAGCATTCCACATACAGCTTCCATGAATCCGCATCCTAGATACATTACACTAGATAGAGAATCCTAGATACATTATACTAGATACAGCATCCCAGATACATCATTCAACATACAGCTTCCATGAATCCACATACTAGATACATTACCCTAGGTAGAGAATCCTAGATACATCATACTAGATACAGCACCCCAGATACAGCATCCTTGATTCAGCATCCCAGATACAGCATCCCAGATGCAGCATCCCATATACAGTATCCTAGATACAGCATCCTACATACATCATTCCAGATACGGTATCCCAGATACAGCATTCCACATACAGCATCCTAGATACAGCATTGCAGATACAGCATTCTTGATATATCACACTAGATACAGCATTCTAGATACAGCATCCCAGATACACCATCCCAGATACAGCATCCTAGATACAACATCGTAGATACAGCATTCGAGATACAGCATCCCAGATACATCACATGAGATACATCCTAGATACAGCATCCTAGAGTACAGCACCCCAGATACAGCATCCCGGATACAGCATTCCAGATACCGCACCCCAGATACAGCATTCTAGATACAGCATCCCAGATACAGCATCCTACATACAGCATCCCAGATATAGCATCCTAGATACACCATCCTAGATACATCATCCTGTATACAGCATCCCAGATACATCACACTAGATACAGCATCCTAGATACAGCATCCTAGATACAGCATCCAAGATTCAGCATCCCAGATACAGCAACCCAGATACAGCATCTAAGACAGAGCATCCTAGATACAGTATCCTAGAAACAGTATCCCAGATACAGCATCCTTCATACAGCATCCCACATACAGCATCCCAGATACAGTGTCCTAGATACAGCATCCTGCATACAGCATTGCAGATATGGCATCCGAGATACAGCATTCTAGATACAGCATCCTAGATACAGCATCCTACATACAGCATGCTAGATACATCATCCTACATACAGCAACCCAGATACAACAACCGATCTACATCATCCTAGATACAATATCCCAGATTCAGCATCCTAGATACAGCATCCAAGATTCAGCATCCCAGATACAGCAACCCAGATACAGCATCTAAGACAGAGCATCCGAGATACAGTATCCTAGATACCAAACCTCAGATACATCATTCTGTATACAGCATCGCAGATACAAGATCCTACATACAGATACAGCATCCCAGATACCGCATCTAACACAGAGCATCCTAGATACAGCATCCCAGATACTGCATCCTAGATACAGAATCCCAGATGCAGCATCCTTCATACAGCATCCCAGATACACCATCGCAGATACAGCATCCTAGATGCAGCATCCTAGATACAGCATCCAAGATACAGCATCCCAGATATATCACACTAATTACAGAATCCTAGATACAGCATCCCACAATACAGCACCTCAGATACAGCATCCCAGACACATCATCTGGATACAGCAATCTAGATACAGCATTCTAGATACAGCATTCAAGATACAGCATCCCAGATACAGCATCTAAGTTACAGCATCCCAGATACGGCATACCAAATATGGCATCCTAGATACAGAATCCCACATACAGCATTCTTGATACAGCATCCCAGATACAGCATCCTACATACAGCATCCCAGATACAGCATCCTAGATACAGCATCCCAGATACATCATCCTACATACAGCCTGTATACAGCATCCTAGATACATCATCTTACATACAGCATCCCAGATACAGCATCCGAGGTACATCATCCTAGATACAATATCCCAGATACAGCATCCCATATACGGCATCTTAGATACAGCATCCCAGATTCAGCATCCTAGATACAGAGTCCTAGATACAGCATCCCTGCCTGCTTTGTCTCCTCAGGTGCCCCTCCATAATAGGTTTGAGGCCTTGGATCTGGAAGAAGAGGTAGGTGAGGAGGCAGTGCCAAGCCTGCCTACAAGATCACACAGGAAGAGGCGGTTGACTCCACAACTTAAGACTGCCTCTATTAAGAAAGAAAGAAGGGTGATAGTAATAGGAAATTCCCTTCTGAAAGGAACAGAGGGCCCAATATGCAGAGTTGACCCTCATCTTAGAGAAGTTTGTAGTCTACCTGGAGCCCGGATCAAGGATATTGCTAGAGAGCTCCCAAGACTGGTGCACCCGACAGACTACTACCCGCTGCTGGTCTTCCAGACAGATGGGGAGGAAGCTGCTTCCCGTAGTCTGAGGGCAATGAAGAATGATTTCAAGGTCTTGGGAAGGATGGTGAAAGACTCAGGGGCTCAAGTGATCTTTTCTTCACTCCTTCCATCTTCAAGTGACGATGTGGGATGGAATAGGAAAATTCATTCTCTAAATGGTTGGCTCCAAGAGTGGTGCTACAGGCAGGGCTTTGGATTTTTTGATAATGGTTGGTTCTATAAGACACCAGTCCGGACAGTGTCACGTGGGAAAGGTTTATCTCAGAGGGGCAAAAGAATGCTGGGGCAGGAATTAGCTGGGCTCATTTGGAGAGCTTTAAACTAGGCTCGAAGGGGGATGGGGTTGTAGCTGGGCTTGTCCCAGTGGGGCAGCATTCTAGAACTGATGAGGACCAGGTGGCCTCCTATGCTCCTAGGGAGAAATGGGAGTGCTCTGCTCGCTCCTTGAAATGCCTGTACACCAATGCGCGCAGCATGGGGAATAAGCAGGAGGAGTTAGAATCCTATGTTCGGCTGGGAGATTATGACCTGGTGGCAATTACAGAAACATGGTGGGACAGTTCACATGACTGGAATGTGGTCATGGATGGCTATGCTCTTTTCAGAAAAGACAGGCCAGCCAGGCGTGGTGGTGGAGTTGCTCTCTATGTGAGAGAGCAACTACAATGTACTGAATTCTGCCCAGGAGTGGATGATGAGCGAGTTGAGAGTGTATGGGTCAGGATCAAGGGGCAGGCTGGCAGGGGTGACACTGTTGTGGGCGTCTGTTACAGGCCACCAGATCAGGCTGAGGAAGTTGATGAGGCCTTCTATGGGCAGCTGAGAGTGGCCTCGCAGTCACAGGCCCTGGTTGTTGTGGGTGATTTTAACTTCCCTGATGTTTGCTGGAAGGACCATTCAGCCAGCCAGCCACAGTCCAGGAGGTTCCTCCAGTGCATTGATGATAACTTCCTCATGCAGATGGTGGAGGAGCCGACTAGGAGAGGTGCACTGCTGGATCTCATCCTCACTAACAAGGAGGGTCTGGTTGAAGCAGTAAAGGTTGAGGGCTGCCTGGGTTGCAGTGACCACGAGATGGTGGAGTTCAGCATCTTGTGTGGCAGGAACAGCATAGCAAGTAGAATTGCAACCCTGGACTTTAGCAGGGCTAACTTTGGCCTTTTCAAGCAATTGCTGGGGGAAATTCCATGGGCAAGACTGCTTGAAGGAAAAGGGGCCCAAGAGAGCTGGATTGCATTCAGCGATTGCTTCTTCCGCGCTCAGGATCAGAGCATCCCCACACGTAGGAAGTCAAGGAAGGGAGCCAGGAGGCCTGCGTGGTTGAATAGGAATCTATTGGGTATGCTCAAGCAGAAGAGGAGAGTTTACAGGTCATGGAAGCAGGGGCTGGCCACTTGGGAAGAATATAAGGCTGCTGTTAGAGGATGTAGGAAGGCAGCTAGGATAGCCAAGGCCTCCTTAGAATTACAGCTGGCGAGAGGGGTCAAGGACAGCAAAAAGAACTTTTTCAAATACATAGCGGATAAAACTAATACCAGAGGCAATGTAGGCCCACTGAGGAATGGGGTGGGTGCCCTGGTGGCGGAAGATACAGAGAAGGCAGAATTACTGAATGCCTTCTTTGTCTCTGTCTACTCTGCCGGAGGCTGTCCTGGGGAGCCCTGTACCCCTGAGACCCCAGATGAAGCCAGGTCAATGGAGGAGCTTGCTTTAGTTGACGAGGACTGGGTTAAGGAGCAATTAAATAGACTGGACATCCATAAATCCATGGGTCCAGATGGGATGCATCCGCGGGTGCTGAGGGAGCTGGCTGAGGTCATTGCTGGACCGCTCTCCATCATCTTTGCCAAGTCTTGGGAAACGGGAGAGGTGCCTGAGGATTGGAGGAAAGCAAATGTCACTCCAATCTTCAAAAAGGGCAAGAAGGAGGACCCGGGTAACTATAGACCGGTCAGCCTCACCTCTGTCCCTGGGAAAGTAATGGAACAACTTATCCTTGGTGCTATCTCAAGGCATATCAAGGATAGGAAGGTTATTAGGGGCAGTCAGCATGGCTTTACCAAGGGTAAGTCATGCTTGACCAACCTCATAGCCTTTTATGAGAATGTTACAAGGTGGATGGATGATGGCAGAGCCGTGGATGTGGTCTACCTTGACTTCAGTAAAGCCTTTGACACAGTCTCCCACAGCATCCTAGTTGCTAAGTTGCAGAGGTGTGGTCTAGACAATAGAGTAGTGAGGTGGGTTACAAACTGGCTTAAGGAGAGAAGCCAGAGAGTGGTAGTCAATGGTGTGGAGTCTAGTTGGAGACCAGTATCTAGTGGAGTACCTCAGGGGTCAGTACTGGGGCCAGTATTATTCAATATATTCATTAACGACTTAGACGAGGGAATAGAGTGTACTATCAGCAAGTTTGCTGATGACACTAAGCTGGGAGGAGTGGCTGACACGCCAGAAGGCTGTGCTGCCATCCAGCGAGACCTAGACAGGCTGGAGAGTTGGGCGGGGAATAACCTAATGAAATTTAACAAGGAAAAGTGTAGAGTCCTGCATCTGGGCAGGAACAACCCCAGGTTCCAGTATCGGTTGGGAAATTACATATTAGAGAGCAGTGTAGGGGAAAGGGACCTGGGGATCCTGGTGGACAACAGGATGACCATGAGCCAGCACTGTGCCCTTGTGGCCAGGAAGGCCAATGGCATCCTGGGATGTATTAGAAGGGGGGTGGTTAGTAGATCGAGAGAGGTCCTCCTTCCCCTCTACTCTGCCCTGGTGAGACCCCATCTGGAATATTGTGTCCAGTTCTGGGCCCCTCAGTTCAAGAAGGACAAGGAACTGCTGGAGAGGGTCCAGCGTAGGGCAACCAAGATGATTAAGGGAGTGGAGCATCTCCCTTATGAGGAAAGGCTGAGGGAGCTGGGTCTCTTTAGTTTGGAGAAGAGGAGATTGAGGGGTGACCTTATTAATGTTTATAAATATATTAAAGGTGAGTGCCATGAGGATGGAGCTAGGCTCTTCTCGTTGGCAAACAATGATAGGACAAGGGGCAATGGGATCAAGCTGGAACACAAGAGGTTCCACTTAAATTTGAGAAAAAACTTCTTCTCAGTAAGGGTGACAGAGCACTGGAACAGGCTGCCCAGGGGGGTTGTGGAGTCTCCTTCTCTGGAGACATTCAAGACCCACCTGGACATGTTCCTGTGCAACCTCACTTAGGCGTTCCTGCTCCAGCAGGGGGATTGGACTAGATGATCTTTTGAGGTCCCTTCCAATCCAGAACATACTGTGATACTGTGATACTGTGATACTGTGAAACAGCATCCCAGATACAGCATTCTAGATACTGATATATGTTCTTAACTATTAACTAATAAACCATTAAAAAACTAACCCTTGACACTTGAAGAACTAACCCTACCCCACATCACTAAAGACTCTTAGAGAGCCGACCCTTTAACCCACATCACTATTGCCCAGCCTTGCTTAGCTCTGTGTAACTTACTGTACAAAAAACAGGACGTCACTGACGCCCTGCAAGGACAATAATCCTTGGTGCGTCCTTGGGTGAACTAGATTGCAGGAACTCAGGCACAGGACAGGAGATACGCCAGTTTAACCAACTCCGCAGCCTGAGACCCAGCCAACTCATCACCAAAGGTGACCGTGTACAGAGAAGAGGACCTGGGGTCACAATCACTGTGCAGCTGCAACCAGGAGGAGCCAGAGCTGGAGACTGTGGAAATGGTCTCCTGAACTCATTCCAATAAGATCCACCTGCTCGGGGACAGGTTCTGAATATGTACAGGCGTTCCTAGAACTGTCATGAATATGTAACACTTCACTGCATTTAACCAAGCTCACAGCTACTGTAATTTTACACACGCACTAGGTGAAATGATTCCCCGTGTGTCCGGCATTCTAACTAAATGCATACCTTCCTTATAACTTCAACAACCCAGCTGTCAGCATGAGTTTACCCAGGGCAGTTCCATATTCTGTATTAGGCCCTCTGATTCCAGTCTGAGATACAAATTCTGTAGAGGCACCACATAGACACAACCAACCTAAAACCACCTCGTGAAATCCCTCCACCAGGTTTGCTGCTGCGTTTGGGTTCTTTGTGCAAGTTCCATATACGCTTGAGAAGGTTTTAGAGAAAAAAAAAAACTGGAGGAGGACATTTTCAAGCACGGGTGAATTATAGTAGGATGATTTTTTTTCCCTGTTGCTTCTAGAACTGTTGAAAGTTTAATTCTTAAAATGTTTCTGAAACAGTATATAGTTTTGCTCTAATAAATCACGCACAAAACGTTATCTATATCTATTTTTCCAGAGGAGCCAAAGAGACTTGGAAGCAAATAACAAAGGAGAACGATATGTAGACATGAGCAAGAGATGAAATGAGTGTGTTAGTTTACAAGAAATTCAACTGGAAAATCTAAAGATGAAAAAGCGGCAAATTCAAAAAATAAGATGCAGGAAGTACAGTGTAACATTTCAGAACTGATAGAAATGGAAATTTAAAAACTATGCTCTGCATGGTCACATATAAAGGTCTTCAATAAATTTTATCTGTTTTGAAAATTTGATAAATGAAATTATTTTTACAGACTGTATTTAATGCACAGTTACTAAAAGGAATTGATACTATCAGTTTTACTTTGGACTTTCAGAGGACTTTTAATGTCAACAGCAACACTCATGCATTCTAGAAAGTCGTTGTTTCCGTGTGAAAGCCGGATCCTTAGATGATTCAGCTGTTCGCTGCATGTTCGAGGGCTCAGTCTGAGTGTGATCTGGAGATTTTGTCACTTGAGCAGGGCAGCAGAACTATGTGATGAACTAAATGAACTGTGCAACAAAACTTTCAGAATTAACTGAAATACGCTTTACACACACTTTAAAGCATAAAATATTTTATTTTTACCCCAATCCACAAAAAGGGCTGCAACTCCAGGCCTGGCAACTTCAGGCCCATCAGCTTGATCTCGGTGCCTGGCAGGGTTATGGAGCAGATCATCCTGAATGCAATCAGCACCTTCAGGATGGACAAGGGATCAGACCCAGCCAGCATGGGTTTAGGAGGGGCAGGTCCTGTCTGAACAACCTGATCTCCTTTTGCGATCAGGTGACCCACCTGGTGGATGAGGGGAAAGCTGTAGATGTGGTCTATCTAGACTTCAGCAAAGCCTTTGACACTGTCTCCCATAATATACTCGAGCAAAAGCTGGTAGTCCATGGCTTGGACAAGTGCACTCCACGCTGGGTGAAGAACTGGCTGGAGGGCCGGGCCCAGAGAGTGCTGGTGAATGGGGCCGCATCCAGCTGGCGGCCAGTCACTAGTGGTGTCCCCAGGGGTCAGTGTTGGGTCCAGTCCTGTGTAACATCTTTATTGATGATTTAGATGAGGGGATTGAGACCATCATCAGCAAATTTGCTGATGACACCAAGTTGGGAGGGAGTGTGGACCTGCTGGAAGGCAGAAGGGCTCTGCAGAGGGATCTGGAGAGACTGGAAAAATAGGCTGATTCCAATGGGATGAAGTTCAACAAGGCCAAGTGCCGGGTGCTGCACTTTGGCCACAACAACCCCCTGCAGCGCTCCAGGCTGGGCACAGAGTGGCTGGAGAGCAGTCAGGCAGAAAGGGACCTGGGGGAACTAATGGACAGGAAGCCCAGCATGAGCCAATAGTGTGCCCAGGTGGCCAAGAAGGCCAATGGTGTCCTGTCCTGTATCCAAACAAGCGTGGTCAGCAGGACAAGGGCAGTGATCATTCCCCTGTACTCTGCATTGGGGAGGCCACACCTGGAGTGTTGTGTTCAGCTCTGGGCCCTCAGCTCAGGAAAGACATTGAAGTGCTGGAGCAGGTGCAGATAAGAGCAACAAGACTGGGGAAGGGACTTGAACACAAGCCCTATGAGGAGAGGCTGAGGGAGCTGGGCTTGTTTAGTCTGGAGAAGAGGAGGCTTAGAGGTGAGCTCAGCACTCCCTAGAACTACCTCAAGGGCAGTTCTAGCCAGGTGGGGATTGGTCTCTTCTCCCAGGCAGTCAGCAATAGGACAAGGGGGCATGGGCTTCAACTCTGCCAGGGGAAATTGAGGCTGGATATTAGAAAGCAATTCTTTGCAGAGAGAGTGGTCAGGCGTTGGAATGGCTGCCCAGGGAGGTGCTGGACTCACTGTCCCTGGAGGTTTTTAAACTGAGATTGGACATGGCACTTAGTGCCGTGATCTAGTCAATGGGCTGGAGTCGGACCGAGGGTTGGACTGGATGATCTCTGAGGTCTTTTCCAAATGAGTTGATTCTGTGATTCTGTGAATTAACTTAAGTTTTAAGAAAAAAAAAAAAAAAACCTGAAGTATACTTCTGGATGAGGATGGACCAGGTTCGGGATCAGGACCAGGGGTGCTGCAGGAGCAGGTGTCTCCCAGCACGGACACACCGGGGGGACCTGTTGACCTCAGCACCCTGGGCCCCACCATGGCCCAGGGACAGCCCCACAACCAGGGTCAGAGCGGTTCCTGCTGCTGCCCCGAGGGTCACCAGCCCCAGGCAGCCCTGAGCCAGAGTGCAGGTGTCTGAGCTGGGCTGAGCTGGAAGGGGCTGCAAAACAGCTCATCGGAGGAGGTGATGGAAGAAGGTGCCATGTGTGCGGCATCGGGGTGAACCGACACCCTCCGTTTGGTATCTGGACCCGTGCTGGGCTTGCACATGGACTAAGCCCCAGCTCAGAGCACAAATTGCTGTTCCCAGCCCCGGCTGCCAAGCGCTGGTCCTGCTCTCTCCTCCTTGGTGCGGCCCCAGCGCACGACTGCCCTGCCTGCTCCTGCCTTGGGGCTTGGGGAGCTCGGGTCCAAAGGAAAGACAGACTGGGGTGGGTATGGGATCTCTTAAGTGTCGTGGCGTTGCTTTGCTAATCACTCTGTGACGGTTCCTGGGCTACTCACTAGATTATGTGCCCAGAGAGGCAAATGAGGCATAAAGCGACTTTCCAGTTAAGGGTTTCCACCTTACAAAAAAACACAGGTGCATTTTCTCATCAGCAACAGACTGAAAGATGGCAGCTGAAGCAGCATGTGCCTCTTGTGAAAACAGGTAACAACAGATGGTTCCATTCAGTCAATCCTTCATTTATTCCTGCACAAGAAAACTGTCCATTAATTTAATCTCTGGTGTCCAGGCAGGGCCTTGCTGATGTTCCTGTGTCGCAGCAAGTGTGTGCATGTCAGGCTTCCTGCAGGTTTGTGGCTGAGTTTTCCATTTTCCCTAAGACGGACAATCTTGCTGTGGCCTCCTGAAGTCTCCCATAAGCTGGTGGTTGAGAGAAGGCCAGGGAGCTCCAGTGAGCTCAGGGAGGACCAGGCAGCATCACAGGCAAAGCAGACGGGAACTCAACTGGGTGAATATTAATGGAATTTATTGATAGAAGAAACAGGAACGTCTCCCCCATCTCTGGGCGGATCACTGTGCACCTTGAACCGATACAGGCAGGTGTAGTCCGGGTGGCCCCAGTTGCTCAGCACCTGCAGCCTGATGTAATTCGTGACCCCAGGGAGCTCGTTCTGCAAGGACAAAGAGAAATGAGTCGCCTTTTCCTCTCTGGCCCGTGAGCACTGACAGAAGTGCCGCAGTGACGGCCTCGATCAGCAGCTTCCTCCCTGCTGCCCCGCGGGGGCTTTGACCTGTCGTGATGCGGACGTTCCCTCATTGGGCCATGAGAACAGCAAAGGAAGAAGCAGCGACCAGGTACCTCAGCAAATACACTGGAAAGTTCTCGCCTGCTTTGGGGCACAGGCTTCCACAGTCAGAAGACCCAGTGCTGGCGTCAGTATAACGTCTCGTTGCCTTCTCTAGAAAGCCACGGAAACAGAATGGCCTCCCTGTCACTGCTCACTGCCAGCACCAACAGAACCCTCAGGAAGACCAGTATTTCTGGTCTCTAACTGGCAGACCAGCAGTCCCGCATCCTACGGGATGTGGCCGCTTGTGTGCACTTGGGGTCCAGACAGTCAAGTTGATTCCAGCTTCAACTGTGGTGCTTCTAAGCACTGAAGTTTAACCCCAAAATGAAAGAGAAGACGACAGTGCAGCCATCCGCCACCAGGAAGTCAAAGCAGAAGAAAGGCAGTGTGGCACTCGCTCAAGGACAGGGCTGCCTGTACCCTTTAGCAGGGAAGCCTCTCCCCATCCAGCCGCATTTCTCCTCCTCTCCTGCAGTTCTCCTCCCTCTGTGTCCCCATACCTTCAGCTGGAAGGTCTGACTGGGATTCAGCGCTGCCAGGAAAGTGAACTGTCCCAGGAACGTTCCCTGCTCCTCGTGTTCTTCCTTGAAGCCCTACAGAACGACAGCGGTGGAGAAAACAAGAGCGTCTGGTGCACCATGGGAGACTGAACTTCAGCTGGTGAAGTACGGGGTTATTTCAGCTACGGAGTCCAAGGACCATGAGCACAAGGACAAGACGAGAAGCTGCAGGTGGGCAGCACGTCACACTTGCCCACTCAACGAGTCCAGGCTGCCTGTCAGAAAAGGAGCAGACGCTCCCAGTGAGAGGGAGGTGACCTGAGGATCACAAATGCACTGGGACTGGAAGACAAGAAGGTCTAGGACCATGCACTGTCCAGCTCCTTTTCCCTGTGGCTCCTGGAGTAGCATCTTGCCCCAGAAGCTTTGAGTGGTACATTGAATAAAAGAGGAATACAATGGGAAGGAAGCAACTCCAAGGAGCCTGTTTGTTCTGAGAGACAGGAGGAAGCTTCAGGCCACCAGAATCTTTGACTCATCTTCACCCCCTGCTTAGCAATGCTGTGCAACCCCTGCCCCCGACTCCAGAGAAATCACTTACATAGACAGCAAAGTCCTTGGGAGCTCCGGAGATGCTTTCTCCATGGAACGCTGTCCCTGAGACATGGGCCATGGTGACGGCTCTGGGAACAACCGGCATGGACAGCTTGATGAAGACGTGTCCCTGACTCCCTGGGAAGGGCCAGCAGTTGCCAGGATGATTGTCTGGCTGAAAGGACAAGAAATACTCAGCAGGGAGACACAGGAGGAGAGCAGGTTCATGCGGGAAGGGGGCAGGAGAAGAAGCTTCGAGGAGCAAAGACAGGGGGGAAGGACACTCAGAGCAGTTTGTGTGGTTCATTCTCCCAGCCTTTGTGTTACTGCTTCCTGGTGCTCCTACCTCCAGAATCAGCTCAGGAGACCTCATGTAATCCATTAATGGCAGGGAATAAAAGAACACCTTTGCTTTGTCAGTCCGGAGGGATGGAGAAGTCTTGGACCAAATGACGGCTGCCCCTGGAAATTCAAACATTAGCACAATCATCAGACAGTGTCAAAGGAATATTACACTGTTGACTTGGAAAAAGCTTCTCAGTTGTCATCCATGTCCTACAGTGGGTTCCCCTCTGTCTTACTGGCACAACCCCTCTGGAACACACAGTAGTGAGTCATCAAACTGTTGTATTTGGCCGTGGAAATAGGCAAGAATGTGAACCAGCCTTTCTGTTCCTCCCATGGGGTCTGGCCCGTTACAGGCTCTGTCAGTGGGACACTTTTAGGACACGAGGTGACCCGTGACTTCTCACCCCTTCTCTCCTACCCCTGGGCACATTCTAATGCCCATCTTGTCAATCTGGACAGGAGGTGCTTTGAAACTGGTTTGTTTGTACAATGTCACGGCACCTGCTGATTTCAGGGCGTAATCCGGCATCGGGACCTGCATTTCTTCCAGCTTCTCCAGGGCTTGATTGATGATCTCGTGAACAGCCTGGGAAGGAACACAAAGGAGAGCGCCTGTTGGAAGGAGAAGGACCGGGGCAAGCAGCTCCCCTGCAAGGCCAGCCAAGGTGAGTGGGGACAAGGCCCGTTTCAGATGGAGGGAACGCCCACATTGCCTGGAAGCCTCCCAGGTTTGCTCTGCTCTGATTATCGAGATCAGAAAGGGGGGGCTGCTCACTCCAGTGCTCTGAATGCTGGAGCTGCGGGAAGGGGCTGTTCCTGTGGAGAGGCCCCGGGCCAGGCAGCACGGACAGATAAGCCTTCTGGGCATGAGATAGGCCTGGCTTAACTCTGGACCTCTGAGACCATTCTTTCTTTCCAGCCTTCCCCTGAGGAGGACCCGAGATCTGGGTGCAGAGGAAGGTCCAACTCAGACAGCTGTCATTCCCGTCACGCTCTCTCTTCCCCATAAGGAAGTGTGGAGCAACAGGAAAAGGAAGCGTGGCCATGGCAGCACTTGTTCCAGCAGCACCAGCCTGTTGGCTGTGACAGGAATGGAGTAGGATACGTGCGGATGGAGGATAAAACCCCTGAGCAGATCCTTCTGCCTTGTGCCCTTACCCGTCCGGTAACGCCTGTGAGCTTTGCCTGCTTCAGTCCTTCCTGCAGAGCCCGCTCGGTGACATCCTTTGTGCTCCAGCGCAGATGATAAAGCTGTTCCTGGAGCTTACGGAGCTGAATGGGCAGGGACAGGGCTTCGCTGAGGTCTCCCAATTCGGTTGTGGTGCTCCAGGTTAAGGCGCCAAGTCGTCCCACATGGTAAACACCTGTCAGACACACACCAGAGCTTAGAACTCTGTCTAAGGCTGGGATGTGCCTTGGGCTGCCCGCTCCCCTTTCTGTGTCTCTCCAAAGAGCCATAGTTGTCTCTCCTCTTGTTGTCTTTGACAGTGGCCATCATGGCGTACAGGCTCCACAATAGATGGACGTTCCCTGCCCTGGACTGTGCTCCTTGTCCTGCAGAAGATCCTCAGCCCCTGGGGCAGGAGAGCTGAGCCACGGCCTCTCCCTGGGCTGAAGAGAACTGGCTCAGCCCTCCTGGGGAAGGCAACTCAGCCCTTCCTCACTCACACCCGTCCCGCTGGAGCAGGGACCGGCACAGCTCTGCGGGGACTTTCTGCTCTTGGCTGAGCTCCTCTGCTCACAGCGGAACAGGGCAGGATGGAGCCCCGAGTATCTCCTAAAGCACCGTCCTCAGGTCGGAGATCTGCAGAGACTCACCGAAAGAGAACAGACCGAGAAGCAGCACCAGGGTCGTTGCCTTGAGAGCCTTCATCGTCCTGCAGAGCAGATAAAGAAAAGGCTGGTGAAGCTGGCGGTTCCCGTGCAGATCAGCAGCAGGCTGGAGAGCAGCAGCAGGGACTGCAGCCCTGGAGCCTGGCGTTCCTGCCGTGTGCATTGGCTTGGTCCTGCACCAGCTCCAGTCACTGCTGGAGGTGTCACCAGCTGCACCAGTGGGGGATTTGTCACGGCAAAGATTGTTTCCTTAGGGACAAAGGGCTCAAGGTTGACTCCGGACTAAGAGTAGGAGTTGCAACAAGAGCTGTGTCCACACTTCATGTCTGTGGGGCTGGAGAGGGATTCTCTGGAAATGGAAGGACATAACGAATGCCTGTTTCTCCTGCCCAGCATTCAATGGACACTTGTGCTGCTCCTGTTCTCCACCCTCTCAAGAGAAGGTTCAGCCTGTGCCCCTGCAGTTCAACAGCTGCCAGGGGGTTGTGTGTCTCCCCTCTCGCAGCGTTTCTTTAGCAGCCGGGTTATCTCTGGCCCTTCTCTTGGCAGAACTGCAGACAAATGCAGACTGGAAAGAGGGAGGGCGGCTGGATGTCAATGCGTGCTGGCAAGCAACGGGCAACCAAGGAAGCACCAAAGAAACCCTCTGGTGTCTGGGCCCTGCTGCCCTGAGCCTGATCTGCCAAGACACAGCACACACCGCTCTGCAAGGGGGAAATTCCTCCTGCCTGTTCCAGGAGGCTCTCAACAGGCTCACAGCGACACTCATCAGGAATAAACAACCCCTTTTGTTCTCCTAGAGAACTCCTCGCACCCCTCTGAGGATCTCGAGCCCCTTTCCTGAGGCAGAGCCCTGGTGAGGAGCTGAGCAGGTTTCCCAAGGAATCCTCCTCTGTCAGGAACACAAGTCAGAGCCGTGGCCAACAGAGGACACGCTGGTGTCCTGCTGGTCCCCGTGGAGAGGAAAACCAAGCAGGCTCAGGGACAGAACCCACCCTGCAGAGCACAACACAGGACGGGGCTGAGCTCTCACAATTACTGTGGCAGGCTGTGTCTGGGCCACCCCTGGGACTCTCTCTGTCCCATCCAAAATGGAGCTCTACCTCATTCTGCAGAGATCAAGGGCTTTCTGGGCCCAGCCCTTGTGTTCGTGAAGAGACTGAAAGCCGGCTGCTGCCTTCAGCAGCTCCAGACCCAGCTCCCAGGCTGCCCTCGTGTTCCTCTCCTGCCCACCCTCCACCCACCCCAGCTGGCGAGGTGGAAAACACACCTGGGGAAAGGGGAGGAGGAGTTTTCAAACATACCCGTTCAGACGTTCAACCTTCTCTGTGTGTCGCTTGGTACCTGCTGAGGTGCAGGTAAGAAGCATCTCGCTCGCTCAGGAATGAGCCGGAAACTCTGCGATCTCAGTTCCCTCAAGATCCAGAGTGACCGAGGCGCAGGGAGACCCCTGGTCTTACACCTGCTGTGCCGACCTCAGCGCTGACGCTGCTTTGTGACACAACGGCAGTGGCTGATGTCACAATGGACGAGGCTGCGCCGCGTTTGGAGGCAAAGTCCCACCTGGCAGGAGCGGGTCTCGCAGTCCCGTCTGCCAGGGACGTCTCCCCCACGAAGTGACGTTGCCTCACATTGGTCCCCTGGGCCATCACTCTGCCCTGCTTGGGGCCCACCCTTCCCTGAGAGTGGCCTCTGATTGGCCCCCAGCTGGTCAGGCTGCTCAGATGCAGTTCACCTGAAGTGACGCTCTCTCTGATTGGTCACTCGGGCTGTCACTCTGCCCTGGTTTGGGCCACCCTTTCCCTGAGGTGACGCTGGCTCTGATTGGTCACTGGCTGCTCAGGCTGCTGCACTGCAGTGCCCGCCCCTCAACTGAGATGTGACCTCTGATTGGCTGCCTGGGCTGGCACTCTGCCTGGGCCTGCCCTTCCCTGAGGTGACGCTCTCTCTGATTGGCCACCTGTGCTGTCACTCTGTCTGGCTGTGTTACCTCTCCATGTGGTGGCCACAGCAGAGGAGATGAGGGTGAGAGGCACCAAATTCATCCTCTGGGCCCCAGGAGTTTTTCCTGACCTTGTGCTGACCGTGGATGTCGGGCTGTGCGCGATCAGCTTTTGTTACAACACTGCCAGCGACTTCTGCTTCGGTAGAAATGGTTTCAGCAGCTGATGCAGTAACAAGAGTCTCAACCTCACGGCTGAAGTCGGAACGAGCATTCCTGGACTAAAGCTGGAGGAGCACTTGGAGCTTTCGAAACGTAACATTCTATACTGGCCGGCAGCCGCCTTTGTTGACTTGGCCGGCTGCAGGAGGCACCGGCTGCTTCGTGCTGGCGCCTTTCGCTGACATTTGGCGCTGTGAGAATGAGCGCAGCTGGCAATGACTGCCATTGCCAGTGCTCCCCAAACGCACAGGTAAAGGCTGCAGATCTCAGAGTGCTGTGGATCCTTGATTTCCTGACACAGCCGTGTTGACAGGGAGCTCTGTTATGGAAACGTAGAAGCTGATACGTCTCTCTGGGTCATGGCGGGGAAAAGGGGGGAAAAGTGGGGGACGTGTCCCTTGCTGTGACCCTCTTGTGCTCTCCAGGTTCCCCATGTCCCCCCTTCACACAGAGTTGAGGGCTCCGACACAGTTCCAAGAACTGGTGCCACCTTGTTTGGTTCCCGTCCGCAACCGTCCCCACGGTGGCCTTGACCCCGTGGTGACCCTGACCCCGCGGTGGCCTTGACCCCACAGTGGCCCCGACCGTCCCCGTAGTGGCCCTGACCCCACGGTGACCCTGCTCACGTCCCCAGTGGCCACGGCCACCCCTGCGGTGACCCTGGTGGCCCTGGCTGTCCCCTGTGGTGTCCCTTGATGGTGACCGTGCCCGTGGTAGCCATGGCCATCTGGCTGTCCCAATGGTGGCCTCTGATGGCCCTTGATGGCCCCGTTGTGCCCTGGGATTCCTCCAGTTTCATTGGTTTGACACACTTGACCCAAAGATGGTTTGGCAGAATTTGGGGGGGGGACCTGGGGAGAGGGGAAAGGGGCCCCCCCAAACATGGAGGGGGAGGGGAGGGACCCCAGGATCCCAGGGGGAGGGGGGAAATTCTCCTTTCCCCCAAATGTGAGGGGTCCCCAAGTGGCCAGTGGGTTTTGGGGTGTCCCCCTGGCCCTGGGGAGGGGGCTAGACCCCCCTGACCGGGAGCTTGAGGGGATCCCCAAAATATGGGTGTGTGTGTAAATACTGGGGGGGACACCCAAAGTCTGAGGGGGGGGATCCCCAAAACTTGGAGAGTTCCCCAGATTCCAAGGGAGGATCCCAAAGCCCTGGGAGGGTCGCATCAAACCATAGAGGGGATCCCCAAATTCGGGGGAGTTGCAGAGCCCAGAGGGGTCCCCAAAACTTGGGAAGGGTTCCCCAGATCCCTGGGGGGGGATCCTGAAGCCCTGTGGGGGTGTCTCCAAAATATGTAGGGGGGGCCTAAATACTGGGGAGTTCCCAAATTGAACAAGGTCCCCAAAACTTGGGGGAGGGTCCCCAGATCCCGCGGGGGACCCCAAGCCCTGAGCGGGGGGTGTCATTGTCCCTTTGTCCCCCTCTCCATTTTTGGGGTTAATTCCTGGGGGTCCCCCCATCCCTCTGTACAGCACAGAGAGGCGCCCCCAAGCTGGGGGGGGGGGGCTTGTGGTTGCAGGGGGGCCCCACCGGGATGGGGGGACCCTCGGTGGGGGGGGCTTTTGGATGGGGGGGCTGGTCCATTTGCATCTATATTACAAGGAAAATGTGTCTCTTTTTGGGGGAGATTGTGAGGGGTTTTGGCAACAAAAAGTGACAGTTGGGGGAGGTCCCCACTTTGGATGGGGCCCCCTCAGTCTTGGGGGGTTCAGCCCCGCCCCCCCCCTCGCCCCAGCTCAGTGCTGCCAATGATACAGGGGCCCCCTCGATGGCTTTTGGTGGGGCCCCCCTTGAAAATAGGGCCATGTCCTCCCTACCCCCACATGTGCAGGGTGGGGGGCACAAGGAGCCCCCACCCCCCCAGGTCCAGTGCTTTTGGGGGGGCACACGGACCCTCACGTCGACACGGGGTGGGGGGGCACGAGGGGCCCATGTCCAGCTGGGGGGGCACAGAGGGGCCCTCGTGCGAGGCTGCGTCCTCGTGCAAGGCCGGGTCTTTGCCTCAGGCTGGATCCTCGTGCAAGGCCAGGTCCACGTGCAAGGCCGGGTCCTCGTGTGTGGGGAGGACGACGTGCGAGGCTGAGGCCCCGTGCAGAGCGAGGTCCCTGTGCGAGAACGGCCCCGGGGGCGAGGCCGAGCCCTCCTGCGAGGCCGCCATCCCCACAGGCCCGGACCCGTTTCTGAGGCCGCTGCCCCCCGGGGCGGGTCCCTCGTGCAAACCCTCGTGCGAGGGGAAGCGGCTCTAGGGGAGGCCGCCCCGGGGGGCTCTGCGGGGAGGGGGGGTCAGTTGGGGAAATGGCGGGGGGGGAACGAAGTGGAGGGAGCAAGGGGACCTGGGAGACACGAGAGGGGGGAGCACAAGAGTTGGGGGGGGCACAAAGGGACTGGGGGGGGGACACAAGGGGGGTCACAAGATGGGGGAGAAACACGGTGACTGGGGGGGCCTAAACAGGGGGTTACAAGGGAGGGAATGAAGTGCAGGGTACGAGGGCAGACGGGGGCACAAGATTTGATGGTTCTGTGATTCTTGATTGATTTGATTCTTCTGTGATTCTTCGATTCCGTGATTCTTCGATTCTTTGATTCTGTGATTTTGCGGTTCTTTGAATCTGTGATTCTGCGATTCTATCATTACATGATTCTATGGTTCTGCAATTCCATAATTCTTTGAGTCTTTGATTCTGTAATTCTGTGATTCTATGATTCTGTGTTTCTAGGATTTGACTATTATGTGGTTATTTGATTTTTATTATTCTTTGATGTTTTTATTCTTTGATTTTTTTGATTCTATAATTAATTGATTCTATAATTTATTGATTCCAGGATATTATGACTCTTTGATTCTTTGATTCTACGATTCTTTGATTCTATGGTTCTTTGATTTTCTGATTCTACAATTATTTCATTCGATGACTCTGTAGTATGGATTTGATTTTTTTTTGCTTCTGTGATTCTATGATTCTACAACCCTGTGATTCTGTAATTCCATGATTCTGTTATTCTCTGATTCTCTGATTCTATGATTCTACGATTCTTTGATTCTGGGATATTAGGATTCCTTGATTCCCTGGTTCTTTCATTCTAAGATTCTACGACTCTAAGGTTCTATGATTCCTTGATTTCATGATTCCATGATTCTTTGATTCTGGGATATTACGATTCCTTGATTCCCTGATTCTTCAATTCCAAGGTTCTATGACTCCAAGGTTCTACGATTCTTTTATTCCACGATTCTACAACTCTTCGATTCTTTCCTTTGAGCCCAGAGCAGTTTGGAGCCTCCAAGCCTCCTGGACCCCCCGTGTGTCACCTGCTCCATCCTCGGCTTGGCTGGAGATCCCCAGCGGTCCCCTGTGGGGTGACAATGGGGCCCTTTGTCACCTCACTGGTGACACCGCCTGTGGTCACCACGGCGCCGGGCCCAGCTGCACTTTGTGGCAGGACGGCGACGGGACCAGTGCGAGCCCCGAGCACAGCCCACGTCTCTTTAGAGTCACAGACTCATTTGGGTTGGACGAGACCTTCGGATCGAGTCCAACCACAACCCTACTCGAGCTGCCGGGGGCAGATCCGTGTGAGGAGCTCCCAAGCTCATCCCGCGTCTTTTTGTGGCGAGGAGCTCCCGAGCTCATTCCACATATTTTCGTGGCAAGGAGCTCTTGATCTCAATTCACGCCTCTTCGTGGGGAGGATCTCCCAGGACCATCTCACATCTTTCCCTGGTGAGGAGCTCCCGAGTGCGTCTCAAATCCTGAAGACTTTCCTTTTTGCTGAAGCTTTTCCTTTTCACCAAAGCTTCCCCGCGAGCTGGAGCAGAGACCCGCCCAGCCACCCCGGGTGGCCTGGGAGGAGGTGAATGTTCCCCAGGCCATCAGACCTCGACGGCAGCCCGACGAGGTGACCAGGTTCCGGCTGCTGCCGCATGAGTGAGGGGCCAGAGGGGACAGCGGGGACAGAGGGGACAGCAGGGACAGAGGGAACAGAGGGGACAGCGGGGACAGAGGGGACAGCAGGGACAGAGGGGACAGCGGGGACAGAAGGGACAGCGGGGACAGCGGGGACAGAGGGGACAGAGGGGACAGCGGGGACAGCGGGGACAGAGGGGACAGCAGGGACAGCGGGGACAGTGGGGACAGCAGGGACAGAGGGGACAGAGGGGACAGCGGGGACAGCAGGGACAGCGGGGACAGAAGGGACAGAGGGGACAGCAGGGACAGCGGGGACAGAGGGGACAGAGGGGACAGCAGGGACAGCGGGGACAGAGGGGACGCGGCTCCTGCTCAGAGGCATAAAATCACCTCAAAACACAAAATGGTGGCCCCAGGGGCACAAAATCACCTCAGGGCTCAACATGGCAGCAGAATCACCTCAGGACTCAACTGGCGGCCCCAGGGGTGTTGGGATCACCTCACGCCATTAAAACCCTGAGGAGCGGGTTGAGAGGAGGGAACGGAGCTGGTGAGGGGCTGGAGAAGGAGGGTGAGGGTGGAAATTGGGGGTGATTTCTTCCCCAAAGGGCTGTGGGGCGTTGGAACAGGCTGCCCAGGGCAGTGCTGGAGTCGCCACCCCTGGAGGGTGAACAGACGAGCTTCTTGGGGACGTTTTAGTGCCGGGGCTGGGTTAATGGACTCGATGATCTTGAGGGGCTTTTCCACCCAAAACAGTTGGCTAATTGGCTGATTTTGGGCATTCCTGCGTAGCCGCTCTCTCCTGGCTGGTCGGGCTGGCTCGGGGGAACACGGGGGTGTCTCTGCCGACATGGGGGTTCATCCTGGCTCCATTTCTCTCCCTGCAGCCCTCAGGATCCTGGAGCGGGACCCCGACCCCTCCACCCGTGCCCTGGCAGGTCAGACCATGCTCCTCCTCACCACCAGGACGAATCAGCCAAGACAGCAGCCGACCCTGTGGTCCCTCTGCTGCTGGCACCGCTAAGCCTGGCTTAAGTGCAGCTTTTCTCACCGAAACACCTGCATTTTCTGACAATAACTCTGGAAAAGGAGCCTGATCAATGGCGTCCTTCAGCCCTGGGGTGACGGCGGCGTTTCAGGCCTCTCCGGACACCGTTTTTCTGGAAATCCCCCAGATCCTCAAGCTCAGGGACGTGAAGTCAGGATTTTTGTGCTTGCATCTCATTTGCTTTTTGCTTTTTTGGGGGTGTTTTGATTGTGCAGATGGTGTTGGCGCTCCCCTCTGAGCAGGGGTGGCACAGACCCCTTTTCACGTTGTTTAAATAAATTGTGTCAGATCAAGATTCTCCCACTGGAATCAACAGACGCATTGTGGGGAAGATCCCAATTAAGGAAATTCACGCTGATAAAAATGCCAAGTTTATCTCCATTAAGCAGCAGCGAAGTCCAGCCCACAGGACAGCGAAACCCCCATTATTTTGTGTTTGAGAAGAGCCCAGGGAGTTCATCTCAGTTTAAGAAACAAAAACAGGGCAAAATGGGGATTTCGCTGCAAACGTGAGAACTTGAGCATTCAAATGTTTCATCCGGGGGTCGCTCAGGGGGAATAAAATGCTCAAGGCCCAAAGGGATCCGTGCTAAATCAGCGACGGGTGTTTTGATTTCGGGTGCAGGGGAACGGTTGGGTCTTTTCGAACACAAATTATTTAGGGATTCTAAAACCGGAGGGAATTGGGGGTAAATTGTGGTGCAGGGAGGGAAAAGTGGGAGACGTGTCCTCCCCGTGATCCTCATGTCCCCTCCAGGTCCCCTGTGTTCCCCCAGCCACTGCCTGCAGCCAGTGTAATGATATTGTTGGGCTTTGTGGGTGGATTGTGCATTGGAGAGGGACTTTTGTGGGTTGTTGTATTTCATTGTTTTTTCTGTAAATAGTTTTGTTTCTTTGTGTGCTTGTTGGTTTTGGTAAATATATTGGTTTATGTTTTTTCAGACCTGTGCTCTCCATCATTTTCCTGTATCTGCAGAGCTGTGGTTTCTGCTCGCTCTGGGTTCCTGGGGCTGGAGGTGGCTGGGGATGCTGGCACGGCCACCCCGGGGACAGGGGGGTCCCTGTGCACAGAGGGATCCCACTTGCAGAGACATGGCACTGGGCACCAGTGGGGTTGGTTCATGAGTTGCTGGAGAGCGGTGTCCCCACCAGCAAAGCTGTCACCAGCAACGAGTGAGCCGTGAGAGCCTTGGGAACGGCTTGTGCCAGGATCAGGGAGAAGGTTTTGCAGCTGTAGGTGCTGCTGTTTAAGGCTCTGAACCTACACATGCGCAGGGCTCTGGAGCTGTTCCCCACCAGGCTGGTGTCAGGACCGCGGTTGCTCCCAGCTTGCAGAAGCGTCCGGGCTGGAGCCAGTGGGAGCTGTTCCTCTCCTCTGGACGCATGCAAGGGCATTCAAGTCCTTCTCAAATGGTGGGGCCCAGCCCGACACACAGTGCTCCAGGTGAGGCTGCAGCAAGCCTGGACCCAGTGGGACAATCCCTTCTCTTGGCTGGCTGGTCGGGCTGTGTTTGACGTCCCCAAGATGCCGTTTGCCCTCTCCGAGCCCGGGCACTCTGCTGGCTCCTGAGCCGCTGCCCCCCAGCACCCCAGATCCCTTTCTGCAGGGCTGCTCTCCAGCTGCTCCTCTCCCCGTTTAGACTTGTGCAGCTGTTGCCCCCTTCCAGGGGCGGAAACAGCATTTGGGTTTGTTACACATCAACCCATTCGTCATCGCCCAATGCTCCAGTCTGTCCAGATGCCTCTGCAGGGCCTCTCTTCTCCTGAGAAACTCAACAGGGAATCACAGACTGCTTGGGGTTGGGAAGGACCTCTGGAGATCACCTAGTCCAGCCCACCTGCTAGACCGGGTTCACCAGAGCAGATGGCACAGAATGGCCTCTACGTGTGTTCTGAGTGTTTCCAGAGGCGGAGACTCTCCATCCTAGAGAAGGCAGTCTGTTCCAGGACTCTGGCACCCTCACAGGAGAGAAGTTTCTCCTCCTGTTGAGACAGAACCTCCTGTGTGTCATTCTGTGCCCGTTGCCCCTCACCCTGTCATTGGGCACCACTGAAAAGAGTCAGGCTCATCCTCTTCACACCCACCCTGGGGATATTTAGCAGCATAAACTCGATCCCCTGTCAGCTTCTCTTCTCCAGGCCAAACAGACCCAGTTCTCTCAGTCTTGCCTCTTCAGAAAGAAGCTCCAGAGCCCTCATCATCTCTGTATCTCTCCACTGGACTCTCTCCAGTAATTCCTTCTCCTTTGTAAGCTGGGGAGCCCAGAGCTGGACACACAGCTCCAGATGCGGCCTCACCAGGGTAGATCAGAGAGGGAAGATAACCCGCCTCGACCTGCTGATCACGCTCTTCCTAATGCTCCCCAGGAGACTCTTGGCCACAAGGGCACATTGCTGCCTCATGGTCAACCTGTTGTCCACCAACTTGGGAGAAGACTCATCGGCTTCTCTTTCTGCTCAGGGCCTGTAGGAAACGCCCACAACACGTCACCCCACATTAGTCTGGCCCTTCATTTTTACCCATAAGCTCTGGACTCATTTTTCATCCCCTCAGGCAGAGTTTGATACATTCGAGTTGCTCTCTCACATAAAGCGCAACTCCCCCACCGCCCTTGCTGGCCTGTCTTTCCAAAAAAGTACAGACCCTCTGTGACAGCGTTCCAGTTGTGTGAGCTGTGCCACCGTGTCTCTGGAATGGCAAAGAGATCGTGGCTGTGTGACCATACACGGATCTCTCGTTGTCCCTGTTTGTTCCCCGTGCTGTGTGCGCTGGTGCACAGACATTTCAGAGAAGGAATCAAGTGTGCAGGTTTCCCGTGAGGTCTGCAGAAGGATCCACCACAGCCATACACACCCTGGAGCTGGTTGGCCTTCTGGTCCTCGTCTTGGGAGGCAGCTCAGCAACATTTGTCACTTCTCTGGTTGGCCTGGCTTATGTTCCCCAGTTTGGATGTGTTGGCATGAGTTTTGCCACTTTGGACACTGTCCCCAAGCCCTTCAGTTGGAAGCCCACCTCACCAAGTTGGTCAGCCTGCTGCCAAACATTCCCTCACCTCTTCTAGACAGGTAGATCCCACCCCTCCCTAGCTGCTTATAGTCATCAATGTCCCATTGTCATAGCAGCCAAAACCCTTAGGAGGCCACCAGCCACAAAGCATGGAGCTGATGTGCATTATGCATCTATTTCTGGCTGCACCCTTTCCTTTAACTGGTAGAAGGGAGGAAAAGATGACCTGGGCATCAGATTTATTCACTTGTACCCCCAAGGCTTTCTAGTCTTCCTTGACAGTACCCAGGCTGGGACTTGCGGTGCCATTGGTGCCCACGTGGAAGAGCAGCTGTGCTGTACAGGGGCAGAGCGAGACCAGAGCCTGCAAAGGGATGGCCATGGACAGGGAGGTGAACTTCAGCTACGGCAGGAACCAACTGGAGAACAACATTTCTGAGGGGTGAGGATGGCTGCCGGGCATGACGGGATGGTTGGGAAGAACCGCTCAAGGCTGCATGGAAGTAGAACTGGTTGGGATTCAAAATTCGGTGGAGGGGGTAGAGTAGTACCTCCATAACCACCACTGAGGGAGTGTCATCCCCATCCCTGCTGCGCAGCCAACCCCAGAGTGCCCATGCAACCCAGGTGTGATGTCACGGCCCGTGTTCCATCCGCAGCGTTGGTGCCCGGCAACGAGCACAACAAAGAGAATCCCACCAGCACTGAGCAAAGCCCATCCTGTCTTCTCTTTTTGCTTTCTTACCACTTGCCCTGTTCCCAGTCCAGCCCTTGTATCCCATTCCCCGTGCCTTGGCTGCAAAATCCAACCTTCTCACCTGCTCCCACCAACTCAGTCCCGTCTTTCCCTTCCCACTGTTTTTTTGTTATGAAGGTCCTGAAGAAGAGGAAAACTACGCTGCTGGAGGTACGGCCCCCGCTGCCTGGGGGGATGGCGTGGCATGGGACCCCACTCTGGGGAGCTCAGGGGCCAGGAGCTCAGCTTGTCCTGCAAGGCCACGGGCTGGGAGAAGCCCTTCTGGGCTGCTCGTCCCCTGCTGAAATCGAGCATCCCTGCCTGTGGGACACGTCCCCATGGGAGCCCAGGGCACTCCGGGCTCGTGTCAGAGGGATGCTCAGCGGGAGCAGCTGGTGCTGCCCGGAGCCTGAGCCCGTGCCTCCTCTGCCCCTTTCCAGGCTGGAGCCAGGGCAGCCCAGCCCTGCCCGGGGAGCAGCGCAGAGGCAAAAAACCCACCTGTGCAAGGTAAGGGGCTTCTGGGTCCCGAGGCAAGTGTGGGGCTGGGCTCTGTGCCTGGGGCACCCTGCAGGGCAGGGACATGGCTGCTCAGCCCTGCCCTCCCTGCTCCCGCACATCTGCAAGACCGCGTCACTCCCAAATCTGCTGAAGGGCACAAAGCGCAGAATCCACTGGCTGCAGGTGCTGGCCCGTGGGTGCTGGTGGCCCAGGAGCTGCCCAAACTCCAGGCAGCTCCTGCTGGGGACATACCATGGGGTCCTGTCACACCACAGCTCTCCCTGGGCAGTGAGAGGGGTCAGGAGTGCTGAGAGTCCCGTTCCACAGATGCGCTGGGCTGGGCAGGGCAGGACCAATGCACTTTTCTGCTTGTATTTTGGCTTAGGATACACCACCTCTTGCTGGGGAGCTGCATATCCGGCTGCTGGGATCAAGGAAGGAGAGATGGAGGAGAAGATGGACGTAGATGTGATGGTGGAAGAACAGATGGAGGTTGATGTGATGGTGGAGGAAGAGATGATGGGTGTGGACAAAGGGACAGAGGAAGAAATGGAGGTAGATGCAGAGATCGAGGAGGCAATGGAGGTGGATGGATAGCTGAAGATCAAAGATGGACATACCAGCAGCCGGATAGGAACATGCTCCCCAGCCACTGCCTGCAGCCGCTGCAATAATATTGGTGGGTGGGTTATACATTAGACAGGAGTTTTAGGGTTTTTTTGTACTTATCTGTAGTTGTTTTTTCTGTACATAGTTTTGTTTCTTTGTGTGTTGGTTTGTTTTGGAAAATATATTGATTTATGTTTTTTCAGACCTGTGCTCTCTGTCATTTTCTTGCATCTGCAGAGCTGTGGTTTCTGCTCCCTGGGTTCCTGGGGCTGGAGGTGGCTGAGGGTGCTGGCACGGCCACCCCGGGGACAGGGGGTCCCTGTGCACAGAGGGGTCCCACTTGCAGAGACATGGCACTGGGCACCAGTGGGGTTGGTTCATGAGTTGCTGGAGAGCGGTGTCCCCACCAGCAAAGCTGTCACCAGCAACGAGTGAGTCGTGAGAGCCTTGGGAATGGCTTGTGCCAGGATCAGGGAGAAGGTTTTGCAGCTGTAGGTGCTGCTGTTTAAGGCTCTGAACCTACACATGCGCAGGGCTCTGGAGCTGTTCCCCACCAGGCTGGTGTCAGGACCGTGGTTGCTCCCAGCTTGCAGAAGCGTCCGGGCTGGAGCCAGTGGGAGCTGTTCCTCTCCTCTGGATGCATGCAAGGGCATTCAAGTCCTTCTCAAATGGTGGGGCCCAGCCCGATACACAGTGCTCCAGGTGAGGCTGCAGCAAGCCTGGACCCAGTGGGACAATCCCTTCTCTTGGCTGGCTGGTCAGGCCGTGTTTGACGTCCCCAAGACGCCGTTTGCCCTCTCCGAGCCCGGGCACGCTGCTGGCTCCTGAGCCGCTGCTCCCCAGCACCCCAGATCCCTTTCTGCAGGGCTGCTCTCCAGCTGCTCCTCTCCCCGTTTAGACTTGTGCAGCTGTTGCCCCCTTCCAGGGGCAGAAACAGCATTTGGGTTTGTTACACATCAACCCATTCGTCACCGCCCAGTGCTCCAGTCTGTCCAGATGCCTCTGCAGGGCCTCTCGTCTCCTGAGAAACTCAACAGGGAATCACAGACTGCTTGGGGTTGGGAAGGACCTCTGGAGATCACCTAGTCCAGCCCACCTGCTAGACCAGGTTCACCAGAGCAGGTGGCACAGAATGGCCTCTACGTGTGTTCTGAGTGTTTCCAGAGGCGGAGACTCTCCATCCTAGAGAAGGCAGTCTGTTCCAGGGCTCTGGCACCCTCACAGGAGAGAAGTTTCTCCTCCTGTTGAGACAGAACCTCCTGTGTGTCATTCTGTGCCCGTTGCCCCTCACCGTGTCATTGGGCACCACTGAAAAGAGTCAGGCCCATCCTCTTCACACCCACCCTGGGGATATTTAGCAGCATAAACACGATCCCCTGTCAGCTTCTCTTCTCCAGGCCAAACAGACCCAGTTCTCTCAGTCTTGCCTCTTCAGAAAGAAGCTCCAGAGCCCTCATCATCTCTGTGTCTCTCCACTGGACTCTCTCCAGCAATTCCTTCTCCTTTGTAAAGTGCTGTCGAGGGTTTAGATTGCAGGGGAGAATAAAACGTTGGCAGATGTATTGTTAACCTCCTCTCCTGCCTCCGCTTCCCCCTTTTGCCCCTCCCTCTCCCCCTTCCCTCTCAGGACAGGTGATCAGGAGGGAAAGAAGGACCGATAGAAGAGAGTTGGTAAAAATTAAAGATGTTTTACTAATGCTACTGATAAGAATAGAGAAAATAATACAAAATATACAAAACCAATCTTGAAAATCCCCGCAATTACAGATCCAGCACCCAAAGTCCTGGATTGGACTCTGCAGCCAACCGGAGCTGGATTCAGTCTCTCACTAGGCCTCAGTTCGCAGGGATGACTCGCAAGGTCCTCTCCTAATGTCGGCCATAAGTAGAAGGGAAAAAGCAAAGGCAAAAAGGGAAAAAGGGGCGAGATCCTCATGATCTTCCACTTTTATTTGAATTATCCAGGTGAATGGAATGTTATACTCAGTTGGTCAGTTTCTTGGTCACCTGTTTCTCGTTGCCCCTCTCACGAGATGTCCATCCATGCTTATCAATGACCTCGCGTTGCATTGCTATGTTCACCAAAACATGTATCTGGTTTTCCAGGAAAATGCAGTTGATACGAAGCTTGAGCTGAGAGGCAAATTCACTAAAAGAGGATCTTGTTTTTTAACAAAACCAGGACATTCTACACCTTATAATATGCCATTCACCGAATATTTAAACCTTATCAATAAAATCTATCAATACAATCTATTTAATCACTACTATATACATATATATATATATGTATATACACATATGTACATATATATTCAGGAGTAATTAATCTTAATCAGTGGACCATCCTTTGAAAAGTTCATTAAGTTCATTTTGTCACAGCAGCCTTCCAGGGCAGGAAAAATGGTACAAGTGCATCTCATGACCACTGTTTGTGGGTTAAAGACATCAACTTCGAAGAAGTTGTCAGGCACCACTCCAAGAAGCTAGCTTTGGTTTCATCATCACTGTCTTGATCTGGAAGACACTTATGAAACACTGTCAGGTCCTTGGGAAAAACAATCCCAGTAATGGGCTTGCCTTTGCCTGAGGCAGGAGTAACCCAGAGCACCTTTCAAACATGTTTTTCATGTGTACTACAGGGACTTTATCTCCTTCCACAGGATGAAGAATCTCTGATTGGGCAGGCCCGGCTCGGTTGGTTGATCCCCTGGTGTTGGTCAACCACGTGGCTTTTGCTAAATGTGAATCCCAGTTTTTAAAGTTTCCACCACCAAGTGCCTTTAGTGTAGTTTTTAGCAAACCATTGTACCTTTCAGATTTCCCAGAGGCTTGTGCATGTTATGGAATATGATATACCCACTCAATACCATGTTCTTTGGCCCAATTGTCTATAAGACTGTTTTTGAAATGAGTACCATTGTCTGATTCAATTCTTTCTGGCGTACTGTATCGTCAAAGGACTTGCTTTTCAAGGCCCAAGATAGTATTTCGGGCTGTAGCATGAGGTACAGCATATGTTTCCAACCATCCAGTGGTTGCTTCCACCATTGTAAGTACATAACGCTTACCTTGACGTGTTTGTGGAAGTGTAATATAATCAATCTGCCAAGCTTCTCCATACTTATACTTTAACCATCGCCCCCCATACCATACAGGATTTGACCGTTCATCTTGTTTGATTTTGGTGCAAGTTTCACATTCAGGAATAACGTGTGAAATAGTGTCCATAGTTAAATCCACCCCTCCATCGCGAGCCCATTTATATGTTGCATCTCTACCTTGATGCCCTGAAGCATCATGGGCCCACCGGGCTAGGAAAAGTTCACCTTTATGTTGCCAGTCCAAGTCCACCTCAGCTACTTTAATCTTAGCAGCTTGATCCGCTTGTTGGTTGTTTAGATGTTCCTCGGTGGCTCGACTTTTAGGCACATGAGCATCTACATGCCAAACTTTCACAGGCAGGCTCTCCAGCCGAGCAGCAATGTCTTGCCACAGTGTGGCAGCCCAAATGGGTTTACCTCTGGGCTGCCAGTTGCTTTTCTTCCACTGCTGTAGCCACCCCCACAAGGCATTTGCTACCATCCATGAGTCAGTATAGAGATAAAGTATTGGCCACTTCTCTTGTTCAGCAATGTCCAAAGCCAGCTGGATGGCTTTCACTTCTGCAAATTGGCTAGACTCACCTTGTCCTTCAGTGGCTTCTGTAACCTGTCATGTGGGACTCCACACAGCAGCTTTCCACCTTCGATGTTTTCCTACAAGACGACAGGATCCATCTGTGAACAGTGCATACTGCTTATCAGTCTCTGAAAGAGTATTATATGGTGGTGCTTCTTCAGCACGTTTTACTTCCTCCTCATCTGGAGACATCCCAAAATCTTTGCTTTCTGGCCAGTCTGTAATCACCTCTAAGATTCCTGGACGGTTGGGACTTCCATTTCGAGCTTGTTGCGTGATCAATGCAATCCATTTACTCCACGTAACTTCGGTTGCATGATGTGGAGAGGGAACCGTCCCTTTGAACATCCAGCTCAGCACCGGCAGTCGCGGTGCCAGGAGGAGCTGTGCTTCAGTACCGATCACTTCTAATGCAGCTCGAACTCCTTCATATGCTGCTAGTATCCCTTTTTCAGATGGAGTATAGTTGGCCTCAGATCCTTTGTATCCTCGACTCCAAAAACCTAAGGGTCGATCTCGGGTTTCTCCTGGTGCTTTCTGCCAGAGGCTCCAGGTAAGTCCATTATCTCCGGCTGCGGTGTAGAGCACGTTTTTAACATCTAGTCCAGTCCGAACTGGTCCAAGGGCCACTGCATGAGTTATCTCACGCTTAATTTGTTCAAAGGCTTGTCGTTGTTCAGGGCCCCACTCAAATTGGTTCTTTTTACGAGTCACTCGATAGAGAGGGCTCACAATCTGGCTGTAGTCAGGAATATGCATCCTCCAAAAACCTACAACGCCCAAGAAAGTCTGTGTCTCCTTTTTATTAGTAGGTGGAGACATTGCAGCAATTTTGTTGATCACATCCATTGGGATCTGACGATGGCCATCTTGCCATTTTATTCCTAAAAACTGGATCTCTCGTGCAGGTCCCTTGACCTTGCTTCGTTTTATGGCAAAACCAGCATCCAAAAGAATCTGAATTATTCTCTCACCTTTCTCGAAGACTTCTTTCGCTGTGTCGCCCCATACGATGATGTCATCAATATACTGCAAGTGTTCTGGAGCTTTACCTTGCTCCAGCGTGGTCTGGATCAGTCCATGGCAGATGGTAGGACTGTGTTTCCACCCCTGGGGCAAGCGATTCCACGTGTCCTGGATGCCTCTCCAGGTGAAAGCAAACTGCAGCCTGCACTCTGCTGCTACAGGAATAGAGAAAAATGCATTAGCAATGTCAATTGTAGCATGCCACTTAGCTGCCTTTGACTCCAGTTCAAATTGCAGTTCTAGCATGTCAGGCACAGCAGCACTCAGTGGTGGCGTAACTTCATTCAGGCCACGGTAGTCCACAGTTAGTCTCCACTCGTCACTAGACTTAGGCACTGGCCAGACTGGGCTGTTAAAAGGTGAGCGAGTCTTACTGATCACACCCTGGCTTTCCAATTGACGGATCAACTTCTGGATAGGAATCAAAGAGTCTCGATTGGTGCGATATTGCCGGCGATGCACTGTCGTGGTAGCAGTTGGCACCTGCTGATCGTCAACCATCAGCAGTCCTACAACAGAAGGGTCATCTGAAAGACCAGGCAAATCAGACAGCCGTTCAATTTTCTCAGTGTCCACAGCTGCTGTCCCAAATGCCCACCTATACCCTTTTGGGTCCTTAAAATACCCTCTCTTGAGGTAGTCTATGCCAAGGATGCACGGAGCGTCTGGGCCAGTCACAATGGGATGCTTTTGCCAGTTTTTTCCAGTTAGGCTCATTTCAGCCTCTACAACAGTCAGTTCCTGGGATCCCCCAGTCACTCCAACAACATTGATGGATTGCGTTCCTTTATAATTAGAAGGAATTATCGTGCACTGAGCACCAGTGTCCACTAAAGCTTTGTACTCCTGGGGGTGTGTTGTACCAGGCCATCGTATTTGTACAGTCCAATAAACTCTGTTATCCCTTTCCTCCACCTGGTTGGAGGCAAGGCACCTCTAATTTCTGTTTTGCACAGTCTCTGGGTGTGAATTAGAGGTTCCTTCAAGAGCATCAGAATCTCTTCTGCTCCTTTTGTAAACTGGAGCAGCCATCTTCCTCGGAGTTTTTCCTTTTATCTCACGTACTCGTTCCTGAAGTTCTGAGGCAGGTCTCCCATGCCACTTATTCATGTTTTCTCCCTGCTCACGCAGGAAGAACCACAGTGAACCTCTTTTTGTGGGCTGCCTCTGTTCTCTCTCTCGAGATTGGAAACGCCTTTTCCTAACAGCTGAAACATAGGTTTGTGCAGGACGGGTATTTGTCTTCTCTGAGTTCTTTGATCTCTTGCAATAGCTTTTCAAACCGGTCATCAGATTTTTCACACAGTTTCTCCACAGCAGAGACACAAGCCCGTAGAGAACCAGCAAGGCTGTCCTCAAAGTCACGGAGCTGCTCAATCACTTCAGTAATATCTTGTCCAACTCTAGATGACCAGAGCATTCCTGCCAATGACTTAGCATATGCAGGTGGTGCACTTTGTACAAATCTGCGCCACAGAGGTCGTGAACAATTGATTCTATCTGGGTCTGTTCCTTCTTGGCTGTTTGGTCCAAAATAGATGATCTCTCGCACAGCTAATTCTCTCAGGAACTGAATACCTTTCTCCATAGTATTCCATTTCCCTAACTTGGATATACAATCTTCCTTGTAGGGAAATCTTACTTTCATAGCTGCCAGGAGTCGGGTCCAGAGAGTAGTGGCATTAGACTCTCTTGAAATTGCCCTATCAATGGTGGAATCTCTTGACAGAGATTCCAGCTGCCTGGCTTCACCACCTTCCAGTTCAATTGTATCTGCCCCATTGTCCCAGCATCGGAGCAGCCAGGTTAAAATATTCTCGCCTTCACGACGACTAAAGTCTTTTCGCAGATCTCTCAGCTCACCTGGAGAAAAGTACCGAGTGGTAGTCACTTCATCTCCTCCCTGTCCTGATGGTGCCCCTTGGGTTGATGTTGGCCCTGTGCCATCATCTGCTGCACGGGTAGTCTCCCTAGTGACTTTCTTACAACCAGCAACTGATGCTGATATGGGTTTACCATCATTTTATTCATTTCCAGAGTCTGAATGACTGTCACAGTGATCGCTATGGTTACAGTGGCAACAGTGCCCAGTGTGTGAAGAACAGGGGGCTGCCTTTAAGGCTGCAGAATTATTGTTATCACTAGTGACCTTGGCAGAAGAACTCTACGGAGGAGCTGTAGCTTCAGCCTGCGAAGGCGTTGGGGGGGCAGCTTTCGCTGTTTTGCTCTTCCTCGAGCGGCCAGGAGTGCTTTTTGCTAAAGCTTCCGAAGACGCACCGCAAATCTCAGGACAATAAAGAGAGGCAAACCTCCTGTTGAACGCCATTTCTCTTAACAGAAGCACAAACTGACACACATTCAGCAAACCAGATAACACCATCACAGTTCTATCAAAACTCCAAGGATATTCAAAGCTCTCTAAAACATTTGCGAACTGTCCTAGTGAAAAAACGAAAGTATTGTTAGTCAGCCTTTCTAAAGGTTCGCTTGACCAATTAGCAAACACAGAGCCATACTGCTCTTTAATCTCTCCTGAAGGTTTTTCAAGGTAAAGCAGAAGCGAGTAGAAATTCATTAGTGGCTGCAGTATAATGAAATAAACCAGTGACAAACCACACAGTATCATCATGAGCATTGTCCAGTTCCTTGTTGTTATATAATGAATACTTCGATTTAAAAAGAAAGCCCAGCAGAGATATGGAATCAGTGAGCACAATGTAGAAAATAACTGATACAACTTATGCCATAACATCATTAAATCAATGTAATTCACTTTGCTTTAATACAACCAAATAATATCCGAAGCAAACAAACGCACGAGTATCACAACTCTATGAGTTGGCACTGTGCCAAGAAAATTGAAAGGTACGTCAGAGCAGTAGAAAAGCCAAAAATCTCCAGATTTACCCCTTTCTCTTGCCCCACGTTGGGCGCCAATTATCTGTCGAGGGTTAAGATTGCGAGGTGACAATAAAACCCTGGCAGATGTATTCTTAACTTCCTCTTCCCCCGACTTCCCCCTTTTTGCCCCTCCTTCTCCCCCCTTCCACTAAGGACAGGCGATCGGGAGGGAAAAAGAAGGACAGAGAGAAGAGAGTTGGAAAAAATTGAAGATGTTTTACTAATGCTACTAATAAGAATAGAGAAAATAATACAAAATATACAAAACCAATCTTGAAAGTCTCAGCAACTGCAGAGCCGGCACCCAAAGTCCTGGATTAGACTCCACAGCCAACCAGAGCTGGGTTCAGTCTGTCACTAGGCCTCAGCTCACAGGGACGACTAGCAAGGTCCTCTCCTAATGTTGGCCATAGGGAAAAAAGGAAAGAAGGGACGAGATCCTCGTGATCTCCCATTTTATATGAAGTATTCACGTGAATGGAATGTTATACACAGTTGGTCAGCTGTTTCTCATCGCCCCTCTCGCAAGATGTCCATCCATGCTTATCAATAAGTTTGCATTCCATTGCTAGGTTTACCAAAACATGTGTCTGGTTCTCCAGGAAAATGCAGTTAATATGAAGGCTGTAGCTGACAGGAAAAATTCACTGAAAGAGAAAATGGTTTTTAACAAAACCAGGACATTGGATCCACACCCCATCACTCCAGGAGGTTCATGGATCCACCAGGTTCATGGGTGATTCCTGAGGACCATCCAAGTGTGGGCAGTGTAAGAGAGGAGCAGAGCAGGGTCAGCTCATGGGCCATGACTGAGCACAGCCACCCCAGCAGCAGCCGTTCCCCATCTCCCAGGCACAGCCATGCCCACAGCATGCAAATCGCACTGCCATACATGATTAGCCCAAGAGAGGCCTTTCTTCCTTCCACACTCCCAGGAAAATCTCCCTCCTGTTCCTCCTCCACCTGCAGACATCAACTGCTTTCCATTGCTGGGCTCAGACATGGCTGGAAGGGTTCACTGAAGCCATCAGCCATCTCATTGCTTCTCCCTGGCATGCTCTGACCTCTCCCACACCTACAATGGCCAGTCACGGCTGCTCAGGCCTCCCGCTCTTCAGAAGACGCCTCGAGCTTCTTGGTTCTTGATGGTGCTTATTATAAACTTCCTCGCCCTCTCCAGAGTTCACGGTGAGCTTTCTTGTCCACAACAGCCCTTTATGACCATGTCTTAGTAAATGGTTGTGTTTGTATGATCATTTGTGCAGAAAGGGCAGTCACAGGACAGCACCCAATATGTCAAAACTGATGCACAGTGAAATGCCGTAAAGCCCTGATGAGTTCCCCCTGTGTCGGTGTCTCTCCTGGAAGGAGTCTGTCCCGAGAAGGGGATCCAGCTCCTGCCACTCTCTGCAGAGGCACATGAGCAGTGTCCATCACCTGGGGACGCAAAGGGTGACATTTGCCACACCACCCTTCATCTGAACCACTTAGATGTGTGCTTGTGGATGAGGTATGGAGCCTTATAGTGCAAATATCTATTTAACTGTCATTGCCAGAGGGGCGACCACACATGCAGAGTACTATTTTACACGTATTTAAATATAAGCATGTTAAACTTTTATTTTTCTTTTTAAAACCGTCATTCCCAGACAAATTACGCAAACACTTGAAGGATTATTCATGTCTTTTAACATGATTATCCTCAGAAGGCCACCAGCTTTGCTTCTCAGGAAATGGGATCCAGAGTCCAAGGGCAGGATGGTTTGGGCTCTGTGCTGGGATCTGGAAACTGAAACGTGCTCCCATCTCCCAGCCCCCTGCCCTCCTGAGTGAGGGTGTGAGACATTCTGCCAGCGAGGGCTGAACTCACAGCCATGACCAGTATCTTATGTCCAACTGCAGCCAACGGTGTCCTGCCAGCTCGGGATTGGAGCTTCCATTGCTGGACGTGTTTAAGAGACATGGAGATGTGGCACTTAGGGATATGGTTTATTGTTGGAGTTCTTATGTCGAGGTCTTATGTTTGAGTTCCATGTTCTTATGTGTCTTTTCCCAACTAAATGATTCTATAATGCTGTCATTCTATGATTGGAGTTTAAATATTTCAGTTCTCACTAACTGTAGCTTCTGTCCAGGCTGGCTCTTGTGTGGCACAACTGTCCTGGCTCTCCAGGCAGATTGGGCACTGGTGTGGTGCCTGCACTGGAAGTTTTTGCCTTCCTTGGGTAAAAGACTTGGGTCACAGATGTTTGAAGCAGTCCTGTCAAATACTGAGCAGGCTGAGCTTTGAAGCCAAGGGATGACAGTGACGTTTTCAAGGATGTTTTTGATAGTGGTACTATCACTAATAACAGCAACAGAAAATTCCCTATTCTTGGTTATGTTAATGAATTAAAGCTCTTTAATTTCCCTCCCAGCAGTCATTCTCACTTCTCAAAATACATCTTGCATCTCAGTAGTTGGCCTCTTCTACGAAGTTCTTGGAACAGTGCTTTCTCCCACTTCCACCTTTTTATTATTGAAAGAATACACTTCTTAGTCAGAACTTTTTCCCAAATCGTCCCTCTTCCATACATTTTCTCCTTTCTTTTTCTGGTGTGAGGGGCAGGTGGCATAGGAGAGTTGTTTCCTTTGTAGCCAATGAAAGCCAAGGAACAGATCCCAGCTAAGTGAAAAGGCACAAAGGAAGCCGGAATCTTTATGTGGTGTGCACTGACAATACATTGTTCCCTACATTTCTAATCTCTGAAGAACTGTGCAGCAGATATAGGATTTATAAGTCCCCTTCATCTGCCCTGTTTGGCACCATGTGAAATGGAACTAGCCCAGTCAAGAAGTTGGTGTGGATTCTCTTCACAGCCTGGAGCACCACATGGGTCAGGAGATGAACCAGGATGCTCAGTGAGGACTAAAACTTCTCAGTTCTTAAAGTTCAGGTGTTCCCTGGAATCTCAGCAGACAAGGCATGCCAATTGCTCGGTGCAAGGAGCTGGTCAAGAGCCTCGTCTCTGTTTCTATAATGATGGATTTGCTGCCTGGCTGATGAGCAGACTCTGTACATGGATGCTGACACTGGGGCACTTGTAAATCAGCCCTGCACCTCAGGTGAATTATTCTTGTGGTCAGGGAGAACCTCAGAGCTCTCTCTAACTTGAAAATCACAGAATTAACTGGGTTGGAAAAGACCTCAGAGATCATCCAGTCCAACCCTTGGTCCAACTCCAGTCCGTTTACTAGATCATGGCACTAAGTGCCATGGCCAATCTCGGTTTAAAAACGTCCAGGGATGGTGAGGCCAGCACCTCCCTGGGCAGCCATTCCAATGCCTGACCACTCTCTCTGGAAAGATGCCTAAATTTCCCCAGGCAGAGTTGAAGCCCATGCCCCCTTGTCCTATTGCTGATGCCTGGGAGAAGAGACCAATCCCCACCTGGCTAGAACTGCCCTTCAGATAGTTCTAGGGAGTGCTGAGCTCACCTCTAAGCCTCCTCTTCTCCAGACTGAACAAGCCCAGCTCCCTCAGCCCCTCCTCATAGGGCTTATGCTCAAGTCCCTTCCCCAGCCTTGTGGCTCTTCTCTGGACCCGCTCCAGCACTTCAATCTCTTTCCTGAACTGAGGGGCCCAGAACTGAACACAATACTCCAGGTGTGGCCTCCCCAATGCAGAGCACAGGGGAAGGATCACTGCCCTTGTCCTGCTGACCACGCTGTTTTTGATACAGAGTCTCCTCACTCTCCATGAGCTTTCCAAGATGGTGGAAGGTGGCCTCACTGGGACATGGTCCTGCTGTCCCAGCTCCTGGGATGCTGCCCCTCCTGTCCCATAGACTGGAAAGGATTGTGTTAGTTCCAATGACCCCTGACTTGATCCCCATCCAGTGCTGGTTGTTCTCCAGATTCTCGTCTAATGTCAGAGAGGCCTGGGACACATTGCTGGTGAAGACAGAGGACAAGAGGACATGGAAATTCTCACCTCTTTCTCTTATTAAAGTCATCAGTCACCGCACAGTATTTTTGTTTCTCCTTTAACTGTTCCTGCAGTAGTAACAGCTCATTATGGGCCCTTGAGTTTCCATACAGGTCTAGACTGAGTTCTGATCTGGACTGTTGCTGTGCTTGGAGGCTGCTGTCCTTGCAGACCAGGTGAACTCACTCCTGCCACCCTGCCTGGCAGTTCATTCCATCTGTATCACAGCTCTGTCTGCAGCACTGACAGCTCCAGTTCCCCTAGTCTGGTCCCTGGCTGAGGACATGGCCTCACATCTGGGCTGAACCACCCCAGCTGTGGCATCAGCCCAGCTCTGACCCGCCACAAGAAACCTGGTACCAAGTGTCCAAGAGCCCATATGTGCAAAGGCTTTGCTGCAGAGCACAGACATGACATGGCCAAAGACTGATGAATGTCTCTCTAGACCTGGGAGTATAAAACCAGAATAAAATGCCTGAACTCATTCAACTGAGGATATTCCTCCCCCAGCTTGGAGAAATAAAATCCTTTGCTGTAACATTCCTGGTGTCCTGTCTAATGATGGGACAAGAAAAGATGATTCTCATAGCAATTTAATTTTTAATATGAAGAATACAATGCTGGTGAGAAGTGTCTCTTCAGAGGAGAGAGAATCAACATCACTGATTACTTGAAGTTGTTTGAAAGGATGTGCCCCTGGAGCCCCAGGGACACCTGGAGGAGCCCAGAGGGGACAGAGAAAGGGACATCATGGGCTGCTCCTGTGCTGCTGAGCTGGGCTGGGCTCCTGGGACACAGGGAGCTCATGGCAGCGGCAGCGCTGCAGAGAGACAGCTCTGCCCAGGAGCAGCTCCTCTGCACACGCAGCAGGGCTGAGGGCTCTGCCTGCAGCACCGAGGGCACAGGAGACAGGCACAGAGAGGGAAAGGCAATGTGGGGAGTTGGTTGTTGAGGGCTCATTGAGAGACCAGTCTTCAAAGTCCTTAGATGGTAAGTTTCTGCATGTAGGACAATGCAGCTGCATTTCCTGGCAGAATCTCCTAAAGCTCTTATGCTTTAAGAAGTCACTGAGACTCCTGAACTGTAACTCTGAGTGATCAGTACATCTGCCAGAAGGCTCATGACATCCCTTCACCACCCCTCTGCCTGTGCACAGCACCTGCATCACCTTGGCTGGACCCATCAGCCTTAGTCTGACCTGTCCTGTTTTCCAGCCTGCAAACAGGAAGATGCCCCCAGGCAGTGCCCTGTGAACAGGCAGGATCTGTAGGGCCAGGGGGAGGGCACAGAGGGTGGGATGGTCTGTGAGCACTGACAGGGAACAGACATGGACAGGGAAACACCTTCCAGCGGGAGAATCTCCAGGCAGCAGGGAAATGATCAGAAATGGGAGGAAACCAAACACGGAATTGTTATGGGAGGGAGAAGAGAGAAAAGTCCCTGTGACCCCCTGCAGTGCAGATCCCTCCTGTGAGCAGCCCCCTGGCCTCCTGTCCCACCCAGCAAAGCCTCTGCCCTCAGGGCCGGGGGCTCCAAGGCATGAGGCAGCTCCTGTGCAGCCAGAGCTGCAGTTCCTCTGCAGAGCACAGGGGCTGAGAGCAGCTGCCCAGCACTGTTGGTGTCTGGGAGGTGGCTGCACAGCTGGGGAAGGGGGATGCTGTCTGAGTGCCCGGCTGCCTCTGCCCTGGCCTCTCTCACCCCCACCCTCACCGCATTTTCCTTCTTGCTCCCCTGCTCCGGGTCACTGCTGTTGGGGTCTTGTTCTTGCTGTCAGGCTCTCTGGGGATGGCAGTTTCAGCTGCAGAGTCACAGCCTGATCTTGTGGGTCCTTTCCTGCAGGTGTGTCCATGGGCACATGTGTCCCAGCTTTGCTCTGACCTGTGGGGTGTGGGCAATGCAGTCTGTGGGGCTGGGCAATGAGCTGAGTCTCCCTCAATCAAATGCCATCATTAGGACTCTAGGCTGTTTCTTTGAGGTTTCCTTCCACGCTGTGAGCTTCCCTCCAGGATGCAAGCCTGTCCTACACCATCGTTGTGTACCTGAAAGCCCCATGGAGAAGTGCAGAGATTCTGCAACCAAGAAAATGCTTTTTAGGAAAGGCTGAGACATGTTGTGGTTCCATCTGACACAGCTAAACCCCAGTTCTGGCCCCTGCCCCCCGCTCCCATGCCCCCTGCTGCAGAGCAGGGCTGACTCCTCCGCAGACAGTGGGCACAGGCCCTGCTCCTCATGGCACCTCCAGCCAGCACCACCCAGGGCTCAGACACCGAGCTGGAGGAAGGTCTGGAAAAGGACAAGGGGTGTGGAGCAGGGGAGAGTGTGTGAGAAATGGCTTTGATTTTGCTCAGAGAAGTCACTGATAACTTGTCCCTGTCTTTTCCTCCTATGACAGGTTTCCCATGACCATCAGCAGCAAATGTCCAACAGCAGCTCCATCACCCAGTTCCTCCTCCTGCCGTTCACAGACACACAGGAGCTGCAGTTCTTGCACTTCTGGCTCTTCCTGGGCATCTACCTGGCTGCCCTCCTGGGCAACGGCCTCATCATCACCACCATAGCCTGGGACCAGCACCTCCACACCCCCATGTACTTCTTCCTGCTCAACCTCGCCCTCCTCGACCTGGGCTGCATCTCCACCATTGTCGCCAAAACCATGGCCAATTCCCTCTGGAACACCAAGGCCATCTCCTTTTTGTGATGTGCTGCTCAGCTCTTTTTGTTTGTCTTCTTGATAATAGCAGAGTATTTTATGCTCACAGTCATGTCGTACGACCGCTACGTTGCCATCTGCAAACCCCTGCACTACGGGACCCTCCTGGGCAGCAGAGCTTGTGTCCACATGGCAGCAGCTGCCTGGGCCACTGGGTTTCTCACTGCTCTGCTGCACACGGCCAGTACATTTTCACTGCCCCTGTGCAAGGGCAATGCCCTGGGCCAGTTCTGTGAAATCCCCCAGATCCTCAGGCTCTCCTGCTCACACTCCTACCTCAGGGAACTTGGACTTATTGTGTTTAATCTGTTAATCGGGTTTGGCTGGTTTGTGTTCATTGTGGTGTCCTATGTGTAGATCTTGAGGGCCGTGATGAGGATCCCCTCTGAGCAGGGACGGCACAAAGCCTTTTCCACCTGCCTCCCTCACTTGGCCGTGGTCTCCCTGTTCCTCAGCACTGTCATGTTTGCCCACCTGAAGCCCCCTTCCATCTCTTCCACATCTATGGTCCTGGTGGTGTCAGTTCTGTACTCAGTGGTGCCTCCAGCAGTGAACCCCCTCATCTACAGCATGAGGAACAGTTAACTCAAGGATGCCCTGTGGAAACTCATATCTTAGTGTTTTCTAAAGCAATAAACTGCCCATCTGCTTAGCCGTTTAAATGTAGCTAATTACAGGTCCAGCCTGTCATTCGGATTTTTTCTTCTTCTTAGTTGTTTTCTTATTGTGATAATGTTGTCATCCCCTTTCTAATTCACTGTCAGCTTTTCTTTTATACCTGTTGGCTGTGTAAATGAGGAGCCGTGCTCTCCTTGTCTCTAAACACAATAAAGGGCTCTTTAGTGACTTGTTTTTCACTATATCCTTCCTGCAAGGCCTTTTTAGAGCTGCAGGGACAGTTCCTGTGTTCATGGGAGGAGGGTAAAAGAGTCCATCCTGGCAGCCCTGCCAGGGAGCAGCAGCGCTTGTTCTTCCAGAGCTGTTCTGGTTCCACTCCCACACTCTCCTTCTCATCCCTTGTGTTGGTACAAGGCCTGAGTGCTCTGGCAGCTTGGTCACCGTCCTGCTGTGTGTCAGTGCTGTGAGCGCAGGCAGGGACAGGCAATGGGCACTGCTGTGACAGAGCTGGCCCCAGAACAGCCTTTCCAGTTAGAAAGGTGATCTCCTATGGGCAGGGCCTGAAGGTTTAGGTCTTCTTCCAAACCTTCTCTCAAGAATATACCCAAGAAACTGGCCCACAGATGAAACACCATTGTACAGCTGAACAGTGTGTGTGTGCAGGGCTGGCACACAGCAGTGTCCTCTCACAGCCAGGCTCCTGCCAGAGACCTGCAGGACCAGCAGAGCAGGGGCTGGGCTGTGCCCCTGTGCACTGGACACCCCATAGAAGGAGCCTCAATCACCATGGACTGACCCCTCACAACCACCATTTCCAGCACTGGCTTCTCACCCACAGAGGCTGTTTTCTCTCCATGGATGGACACTCAATGAATAGTTCAGTAATCCACGTTTGCTTTGTACAGATGAGATGTGAGCATGCACATCATGTACGTGAGGTGACATGAACCTGAGTGAGCATAAACACCATCAACTATTCCTTTCCATTCCGTGAAGGCCTGTGAGACAGACGAGGTCCTGAGGTCACTTCATATTGGGAGGAACAACCTATGGGAAATCACCTGCACGCAGTACTGGGATGTGCTTCCTTGAATTGTGATCCCTGTGTCCATTCCTCAGGACGCGGGACATCTCAGATGAGTGCAGAGCAGGTGACACACCACAGGGCTGAGGTGTCTCCCACCCCTTTGGAGCGGCAACAGGAGGCCAGAGGGACACTGTGACTCCTGCCTCTGTGTGTAAAAGGGACAGACTCTGTCTCTGAGCATCCCTGGGTGCATAAGGAGTCCTGAGACCAACTCAGACATGGATGCCTGATGGAACCCTGGCATTTCTGTGTGTGACTCCAGGAACAAACCTCAGTGGCCCAGTGAGATTCATCTCAGCTGCTGGGACAGGCTCATTGCAAGTGCTCCTGTCTGCTCTGTCACCCTTGCCTGTGATTCTGGGTTGTGCTCTCAAAGTAAGACAAAGTGGTAAGAGGGTTTCCGAGGTCTTTGGAAAAGGCAGATATCGAACCCATCTGCATGAAAAGCATGAAGGAGAATTAACAGCTGGTCAACCTGCCGCCATACCTGGAATTTTGCAGGGTCACAGACATGGTGTTCCTTGGTGTCCTAGTAGCCAGATCAGTGATCTCTGGGCTGGAGATTTGGAAGCTGGGTGGGAAGTTGGCTGGACAATCAAGCCAAATGTCATCAGCGGTACAAAGCCCTCCGTGCAGCCAGTTACTAGTAGCATCCCTCAGTGACCAGCACTTGGACCAACACTGTTAAACATCTTTATTCTCCCTCTGTATGATGTGACGAGTGCACTTTCAGCTTCTCTGTGGATGATGCAGAGTTGTGAGGAACCCTTGGACAACCTCACCTGGTTAACCCTGCCTGGAGCAGGACAGTGAGACAAGTGAGACAAGGGCTCTCTTCAAACCTGAAGTTATTCTGCGATTCAATGAATCTTTCCCTTGGAGAGAATTTTGAAGGCAGAATAGGCAGAGGAAGAATAGAAAGAATAAAAGACAGAAAAGGAGTTCGAAATGTTGTCAACAAAAACATAGCAGTTCCTCTGAAGAGTGTTTTTCAACTCAAATCTCTAGTAGGGAATATAATTGATGAATTTGATAAAATAAGTGTACTTTTATCTGACTGGGTCCTAGGCCATAAAAAAGGTGATGGATAGTTATGGTATTATGAGTTCAGTTGTGTCTCAGACACTCATAATCCAGTCAGAATCCTGTGGCTGTGAAGGGGACAGTGAGGCCAGTTCTGTGTCTGGAGGTGACAGCCCAGCAGCAGGGACATGGCTGGGAAAGAACCTCTGCCTAAGTATGACAGATCCTACCCAGGAAGAGATCTTGGAGACAGGTTGTCACATCCATCCCACCTGAGAACATGATGGGACAGCAGCAGGGACATGGTTGTGTGTATCAGAGAAGCTGAAAGGCCAGCAGCACTCATGGGATTTAGGAGATCACAGTGAGGTTACTTCTCTCTGGTCAAGTGCAAGACGACTAGAAGAATAACAGGTTGGGATCTCTGCTTGATGGGCAGTTTCTGAGGTGGTAAAGCTTCCAAAGTAGTGGGAAAAAGCAGCAGATAAAAAAAAAACAAAGCCACCAAGTGCAGATGTGGAAGTAGAGACTGGTTATCAGGAGGAAGAAATGTCACTGGAAGGGCAGTGCTGTAGGGCAAGAGCTCACTCAGAAGGAGCTGGATCAGCCCATGGTTTGTGTGCCAAAGAGCAGCCAGTGAGGATGCAGACACAGCAGTGAAGGTGCAGAAATGCTGGGGTGAGAGCAGGTGGGGAAGCGAGATGGGTGTCTGCAGCCTGCAGGGAAAGAGGGGCAGCGGTAGGACCGTGTAGAACAGCCTGTGATGGAGATGGCAAAGGGCGCTGTAAGGCTGGAAGGGACCCACAGAACCCAGGTCTCTGTCCCCTTGGCCATGGCAGTTGTCTCTGTAAACAAAGTCTAAGAGAAGACATGTTGTCCTCATGGCACTGGGGCCTTGTTGCCTCCTTGCAGCCCCATGGGGAAGCTGGAAGTTGTACCAGTGTTGTCCTTCCCTTGGCCTTGCACACCCACATCCCACGGTCCCAGGAAGAGCTCTGAGCCATGTGTTTACATCTCATCTGTGCATGGACTTTTGATCTAGTGTTTCATAGAATCATAGAATGTCCTGAGTTGGAAGGACCCACAAGGGTCATCAAATCCAACTCCTGTCCCTGCATAGGACACCCCACAGGTCACCCCGTGTGTCTGAGGACGTTGTCCAGTCTCTTCTTGAACACTGTCAGGTTGGGGCCATGACACCTCCCTGGGGAGCCTGTTCAGTGTCCAGCACCTCTGGGTGAAGAACCTTTTCCTCATGTCCAACCTGACCCTCCCCTGGCACATCTTCCTGTCATTGAGTGAAGCAGGAATTTCAAGGATGTTTGAGGAGGTGTCTTTAAGATTTCACAAGTCTATGTTCTATAAAGACAGAGGTTCAACTTGTGAAGCACACAAGGCTAAACCTAAATTAGTGTGATTTGTGTTTTCTAAACTCTGGGTACAGTCACTTAAGCGTATTTACAAATCTCCTTCTTGCCAATCTTCCCTTATCTTCCCACACCTACAATTAGTGTCATGCTCAGTACAAAGCTGGAGCTGACATTTCTGGCTGGTTAATTCAGATTTGCCAGGTACTTTGGTGAGTTTAGTTTGGAAGTTCCGTTCTGTTGGGAGATTTGAGTGAGTTTTTGGCTGTTCTGCCATTTTGCAGTTGGCCCTTGGGCCTTTTTGCTCTGTCTTGCTGGGATTGGTTATTTGGGACCAAGGTGCTCCTTTCTCCAGGACTGGCTGTTCCGTGTGACTGGAGTTACGTGACAGATTGAACTGAGTATATTATTTAAATTTAATTTAGTTTGATTTTTTATATTTAATTTTAATTTTTAAATTTCATTTCATTTAATTATATACATAGTAGTAGTATATTATACTATTTTTATTGTCTTATTAAAATGCTAGTAGTGGCTCAAGAACTCTTGAAAATCACTTTCCAAGATGACGGCACTTTTTTTTTTTTTTTGGTAGTGGGAAACAGCATGAGAAAATAAAACCAACGAAACTGCAGCTCTGGAGGTCCAGAGTGGAGCTCAGGATAAAGAAATGTCATTCTGAGCGCAGTGCTGTGGTCATTCAGAGGGACTCTGGATCAGCCATGGCTTTGTGTTTCCAGGAACAGCTGGTGAGGATGGAGAGACAGCAGCACAGGTGGGGACACACTGGGCTGAGAACAAGGTGGGGAAGCGCATGGGGTGTCTGCAGCCTGTGGGGAAACAGCCACAGGCCTGGGACAGTGCAGGATGGACTGTGATGGACATGGCCAAGGGTGCTGGCAAGGCTGGGTGTCCCTGCAAGAGCCAAGGTCTTTGTCCCCTTGGTTATGGCTGATGTTCCTGCCAGCGAGGCCTAAGAGGAGACACATGGTTGTCATGGCCATGGCACCCCATTGCCTCCTTGCACCCCCAGGGAGTGTCACACCATTGTCCTGCACTGTGCATCGCACTCCCCACAGCCCCAGGAAGAGCCCTGAGCCACACGTGAGGGACAGGATCTCCCTTCCCAGGGGCAGGGGCTCAAGGCTTGGCCATTGTCCTTCATCAGACAAACCAAGAGCTTTCTCAGCATCAGAGCTGCTGCACTTTGCCTTTGCCTGATGCAATCACTGCCTCCAATTATCTGCTCTAAGGAGTCCCTGGGGAGGCTTTGTCAGTAACAGCTCTCAGTGGGGCCCATTAATGCTTCAAGGTACTTTGGAGTTTGTTCTGGCTTGGACTTCTTGAGCAGATTCCTCAGTCTGTCCTTGGTATCTGAGGTTCATGGACTCAGCACCAAATACGCCATGGGGCTCATTAAAACACAGAAAGCCCTAACGAGTGATGTTTCTTTCCCTAATTTTTTTCATATCTTCAAGACTTGCAGAACTAACTGGAGAGGTTTCAATGGGACACTTGCTGATGAAGGTTTCAAAGAAGATTTCATAAAGGAGGGTTTTTCTTTCAATGGTATTTTCTGTCATTTTCCAGTGTATGGAAGAAGTGACAGCAGCATTCTACACTGGACATTGATCCTGAGGGTCTCCTGAAGACATCTGGACAGGCAGGAGAACAGTCCCTTGAGGCTGGACACTGTATGGGCAACTTGGCGCCTCACTCCCACCCCCAGTCTGCCGGTTCCCTCACTGGCCACCAGAGATTGCATCACTTTTCCTCCATCAGACTTCTCCACTGAGCTCTGCAGGAGATGCTGCAGCTCCTGTGCACCAACTCCACCTGCTCTCCTGTGCAAACACTGCACAGTTCAATAAACAGCAAAACACTTTCCTCAGCTGTGTGTGTAAGTGGATCTGATGAGGTCCAGCATCCACAAGGGACACCCACACAAGAACTGCTTTAGACAGAGAGACAGGAGAGGATAGAAGTAAACGCAATGAACGTGTTGACTGCCATGTTAATTAGAGCTCTGAAGAATGGGGCAAGTTTGTAACTCCCTGAAGCTCAAAGCAGAAACCAGACAGTTGAGAGGCCACTGAATGACCAAAGAGTAAGTGGAGGAGAAACCTGAGAGCACTGGGAAGAGCAAACGTCCAGACAGTGCTGGAAAGTTGTCCTTGGACAGGGACACTTAATCAGGAGAGGTGGGAACTCCTGAATGACGAGGGAGATGAAATACTAGAGTGTTGGTAATAGAAGTACAGGGGAAGACCAATATTTCTTCTCCTTCCCTTGTTAAACTCCCCCATAATTCCCTTTTTGGCTTTTTTCTTTTAAATTTTAATATGTTAAAAAAAAAAAAAAAAAACAACCAAACTAAACAAGTATCTCCAATAAAAGAAAATAACAAACCAAAAAAAATAAACAAAAACAGCCACAATACAAAAGCAAAACAAAAACCAAACCAACCAACCAAGAACAACAACCAAAACCAAAACCCAAACCAATCAACGAACCAACCAAACAAAAAGCCCAAAACAAAAAAACAACAACAAAATAGTGGAAGTTTCCAGGCAGAGATCAGTCATCAGCTGTCTCAACATAAACAGCCAGGGCCATTTTGGGGCCCAGTGTACCTGAGGTTCAGGCCTGGGATTGACATCTCTCACACAGGACCTGGGGATAGCAGAGAACCTCGCAGTGCAGGTGGAGCTTGGGCAGGGGTTCCCAGGGCATCTACACTGGCACCAGGTGTTTGTGTCCCTGGCGCTGAAGACATTTGTGTCTTAGATGCATGCCCAGGTCTGGAAAACACTTCCCATTTCCAACAAAAAAAATAACACCAAAGAAAAATAAATTATGTCGACACCTTCCTTTGCTTTGGATCTTTGTCTTCACTTCTTCTTATTTTAATATCCATTGACATCAACTGGCATCTGATGGGCCTGCAGGCATGAAGCCAAGATCATGTTGTGTCTTCACAGAATCACAGAATCACAGAATCACAGAATTGACTGGGTTGGAAAAGACTTCAGAGATCATCGAGTAAACCCTCGGTCGAACTCTAGTCTGTTTACTAGATCATGGCACTAAGTGCCATGTCCAACCTCACTTTAAAAACCTCCAGGGATGACGAGTCCACCACCTCCCTGGGCAGCCATTCCAATGCCTGACCACTCTCTCTGTAAAGAATTTCTTCCTAATATCCAGTCTAAATTTCCCCTGGCAGAGTTGAAGCCCATGCCCCCTTGTCCTATTGCTGACTGCCTGGGAGAAGAGACCAATCCCCACCTGGCTATAACTTCCCTTCAGATAGTTATAGAGAGTGATGAGGTCACCTCTGAGCCTCCTCTTCTCCAGACTAAACAACCCCAGCTCCCTCAGCCTCTCCCCATAGGGCTTGTGTTCAAGTTACTTCCCCAGTCTTGTTGCTCTCTCTGGACCTGCTCCAGCACTTCAATCTCTTTCCTGAGCTGAGGGGCCCAGAACTGAACACAACACTCCAGGTGTGGCCTCCCCAATGCAGAGTACAGGGGAAGGATCACTGCCCTTGTCCTGCTGACCACGCTTGTTTGGATACAGGACAGGACACCATTGGCCTTCTTGGCCACCTGGGCACACTGATGGCTCATGCTGGGCTTCCTGTCCATTAGTCCCCCCAGGTCCCTTTCTGCCTGACTGCTCGCCAGCCACTCTGCGTCCAGCCTGGAGCGCTGCAGGGGGTTGTTGTGGCCAAAGTGCAACACCCGGCTCTTGGCCTTGTTGAACTTCATCCCATTGGAATCAGCCTATTTTTCCAGTCTCTCCAGATCCCTCTGCAGAGCCCTCCTGCCTTCCAGCAGGTCCACACTCCCTCCCAACTTGGTGTCATCAGCAAATTTGCTGATGATGGTCTCAATCCCCTCATCTAAAGCGTCAATAAAGATGTTACACAGGACTGGACCCAACACTGACCCCTGGGGACACCACTAGTGACTGGCCGCCAGCTGGATGCGGCCCCATTCACCAGCACTCTCTGGGCCCGGCCCTCCAGCCAGTTCTTCACCCAGTGTGGAGTGCACTTGTCCAAGCCACGGGCTACCAGCTTTTGCTCGAGTATATTATGGGAGACAGTGTCAAAGGCCTTGCTGAAGTCCAGATAGACCACATCCACGGCTTTCCCCTCATCCACCAGGTGAGTCACCTGATCATAAAAGGAGATCAGGTTGGTCAGACAGGACCTGCCCCTCCTAAGCCCATGCTGGCTGGATCTGATCCCTTGTCCATCCTGAAGGTGCTGTGTGATTCCATTCAGGATGATCTGCTCCATAACCCTGCCAGGCACCGAGGTCAGACTGACAGGCCTGTAGTTACCAGGGTCAGCTTTGCAGCCCTTTTTGTGGACTGGGGTAACATTGGCCAATTTCCAATCATATGGGACCTCCCCAGTGAGCCAGGACTGTTGGAAGATGATGGAGAGCGGCTTGGCAAGTTCTTCTGCCAGCTCCCTCATCACCCTAGGATGGATCCCATCTGGTCCCATAGACTTGTGAGGATCCAGATGGCTCAGTAAATCACCAACTGTTTCCTCCTGGAATACAAGGGACCTGTTTGGCTTCCTATCTCTGTCAACCACCTCCAGAGGCCAGTTGTCCTGAGGGCCACCTGTCTTTCTGGTGAAAACTGAGGCAAAGTAGGTATTAAGTACCTCAGCTTTCTCCTCATCTTTGTTAACTATATTTCCCTCAAAGTCCAGCAGAGAATGGAGGTTTTCCTTGCCCCTTCTTTTGTTATTAACATATTTAAAGAAGGACTTTTTATTATCCCTGACAGAATTGGCCAAATTAACCTCAAATTGCGCTTTTGTTTCCCTGATTTTTTTCCTGCATGATCTAGCTATTTCCATAAATTCTTCATAAGTAGCCAGCCCTTTTTTCCACAGTTGGTAAAGTCTCTTTTTATTTCTGATTTCCTTCAGAATCTCCCTGTTTAGCCAAGCCGGTTGTCTTCCCCGCCGGCTAGCCTTTCGGCACACTGGTATAGCCTGTACCTGTGCACTCAAAACCTCCTGCTTGAAGCATGTCCACCCCTCCTGGGCCCCTTGTTTTTAAGCATTGTTTCCCAGGGTATGCTCCGAACTAGGCTTCTGAATAGGCAAAAGTCTGTCCTCCGGAAGTCCAGTGTAGAGGTTTTGTTAATGGTTCTCCCTGCATCTCTGAGTATTGAAAATTCTATTATTTCATGGTCGCTATGACCCAGGCGGCCTCCAACCACTACATCTCCCACCAGCCCTTCTCTGTTTGTAAACAGTAGGTCTAGTGGGGCCTTGCCCCTCATAGGCTCATTTACCAGCTGATGAAGGAAATTGTCCTCTACACACTCTAGGAACTTCCTAGACTGCCTCTTCTGTGCAGTATTGAGCTCCCAGCAGATATCCGACAGGTTAAAGTCACCCACAAGAACAAGGGCTGTCGACTTTGAGACATTTGCCAGCTGCTTGTAGAATAATTCATCTCCTTCATTGTCCTGGTTGGGTGGTCTATAACAGACACCCACAAGAATGTCAGCCTTGTTGAACTTCCCTCTGATTCTGGTCCACAGGCACTCAACCTTGTCGCTGCTGACCTCAAGTTTAACAGAATCGAGTGACACTCTAACATATAAAGCCACCCCTCCACCTCTCCTACCCTGCCTATCTTTTCTGAAGAGCTTGTAGCCACACATAGCAGCACTCCAGTCATGAGAGTCATCCCACCATGTTTCTGTGATGGCAACTATGTCATAGCTTTCCTGCTGCACAATGGCTTCCAGCTCCTCTTGTTTGTTGCCCATACTGCGTGCATTAGTGTACATGCACTTCAGGTGGGCTGCTGATTTCACTCTTAATTTGGGCTTTCCATCCTTAGGCTGATCTTTGGAGAGCGCAGTTTCAATCCCTTCCCACTTCAAACCTAGTTTAAAGCCCTCCTGATCAGCCCTGCCAACTTATGGACTATAGTCCTCTTGCTCTGCCTAGCACCCCATGCCCTCTGAACCTTCCCTGCCCAGGACTCCTCACACTTTGCCCAGAGCGAGTCACACTGAGGTGTTGGCTGGTTCCCTGGCTGAGATGTTGATTTAGATGGTCACCTACAGCACAGGTGGATCCTGCCCCATCATCGCCTGCTCTGCTCCAGTCTGAAACAGAGCCTAACATCACAATGGGATCATGAGAGAACTGAGGTTGAAGGGGCCTCAGGAGTCTGCAGTCCAACCTGTCACCAACTGGGTCACACTAAGCTGTTCAAGCCTTGATTCAATCAGAGCTTTAGCAGGACTAGAGAAGTGATCATCCCTTTGTACTGGGCACTGGTGAGGCTGCACCTTGAATCCTGGGGTCAGTTTGAGGCCCCTCATGGCAAGGAAGACATTGAGGTGCTGGAGAGAGTTCAGAGGAGGGTGATAAGGCTGGTGAAGGGTCTGGAGCACCAGTCTTATGAGGAGCGGTTGAGGGAGCTGGGGCTGTTCAGCCTTGAGAACAGGAGGCTGAGGGGAGACCTTGTTGCTGTCTACAGCTACCTGAAAGGAGGTTTTATCATGGAGGTTGTTGGTCTCTTCTCCCAAGTAGCAAGTGATAGGACAAGAGGAAATGACCTCAAGTTGCACACGGGGACGTTTAAATTGGATATGAGGAAAAAATTCTTCAGGGAAAGGGTTTTGAAGCAATGGAGCAGACTGCCCAGTGAGGTTGTGGAGTCACCATCACTGAAGGTGTTTAAAAGACATACAGAAGAGGTTCTTAGGGACATGGTTTAGTGCCAGATTTAGGTTATGGTTGGACTCGATGATCTTAAGGGTCTCTTCCAACCACAATTATTCTACGATAAGTCATTTTTGCTATTTTCTTTCTCAGAGGACCATGCAGCCTCCCTGAGAGCCAGGACTTTTCTGAGGTGTTGGAGAGATGTCTCACGGTCACACCAGCCAGCTCCACCAACCCCTGTCTGCCCCTTCCCAGACCAAACCTTTTCTCCATAAGGCAACCTTCCAGGCGAGTTTCTGGGACACAGCAAATGCTGTCTAGGTTCTCTGGGCCTGTTCAGAGAGAACAGCTTGCCAACATGGTGATGGCCTCCCTGTGCACCTCAAAGCTTTCCTGACCATTTTTTTTTCCATGTCCCGCTTGTACCCAACCTTTCTGGTCCTTAAGCTTTACATGAGGGGATTGAGCAGGGATGTGAGGAAGGTGTAGAAAAAATGCTTTGTCAAACTGTCTTGGGAGAGTTGTTCTGGGCATCCCACAGTCCAGGATGAGGGTGCTGGAGAAAACAGTGGCATTGGTGAGAGGTCCAGGTGGAGAAGGCCTTGTGCCTGTCTACACTGGGGTAGAGAGCAGTGATGCATTCATGGGATGCCCATGTGAACAGGAAGGGGACAAATGGCTCTAAAATGCCTTCCATCCAGTTCTTTACCCATTGCAGATACACCATCCAGGCCATGAGCTGCAGCTTCTCCAGGAGATGCTGTGGGACACGGTGTCAAAGGCTTCACTGCATCTAAGGACACAACACCCACAGCCTGTGTGGCGGATTCACTCCCCACGACAGACTTTCCCTCATCTGCTCAGCCGGACACCTTGTCACAGAAGGAGATCAGGGTGGTCAAGCAGGACCTGCCTTTCATCAAGCCATGCTGATTGAGCCCCATTGCTCGTCTCATGTGTGTGACCTCACAGTCCTTTCCCAGCCATGTTCCTGCTGTTGGCCAATCCCCTGCAGAGACAGAAGTGACCTCACAGTGCCCTCCACATCCATTGCTTCCTACTGGATTATGAGTTCCTGAGACACAGTGACCATATGACGTCATACCCACCATCACCCTCTTTGTGGTCCAGTGTGTGAGCAGATCAAACCAAGCTGCTTTCATGAAATGTATCTAATAGATTCCTACCAAGGGTTTGAGTGGAGAAACGTTCCTCAGAGGAGCTGCTGTATTTACTTTGAGACATTTTACATCTCTGCTTCTGCCTTTTTTTCTTCCTCCTATTTCTATTCTGACGTGAAAGAGCTCTCCAAGGAAAAGATTCATGCAATCCTTCACTAACACAGGTCGGAAGAGACCCCTGAACACCATCTCTGTCCCACTGACCTTTATGGCACCCCAAGGAATAGCTGATAGCATTTGTGCTACCTTGGGTTCATCTCACCACATGAACACACTGGGCATGCACATGATGTGTATGTTTGCAACTCATCTGCACAATGAAAACATGGACTTTTGACCTAGTGTTTTATAGAATCATAGAATGTCCTGAGTTGGAAGGACTCAAAGGATCATGGAGTCCAACTGCTGTCCCTGCACAGGACACCCCACAGGTCACCCCGTGTGTCTGAGGACGTTGTCCAGTCTCTTCTTGAACACTGTCAGGTTGGGGCCGTGACACCTCCCTGGGGAGCCTGTTCAGTGTCCAGCACCCTGTGGGTGAAGAACCTTTTCTCATGTCTCTCTGACCCTCCCCTGACACACCCTTCTTCCATTCCCTTGGGTATTGTCATTGGTCACCACAGAGAACAGATCATTACCTTCCCTTCCTTCTGCCTTTGTGAGGAAGCTGTAGCCACCAGGAGGTCTCCTTTGAGTCTTTTCTTCAGCTCTGATGCTCAGAAACCACTTGCTTTGCTTTCTGAAGCAGAAAGAAGAAGCCATGAGCTCCAGGCAATGGGAAGGGGGATCCTGTCCCTCACACACGGCTCAGGGCTCTTCCTGGGACCGTGGGATGTGGGTGTGCAAGGCGCAGGGAAGGACAACAGCTTCCAGCTTCCCCATGGGGCTGCAAGGAGGCACCGAGGCCCCAGTGCCATGAGGACAACGTGTCTTCTCCTGGGCCTCAGTGGCAGAGACAACTGCCCTGGCCAAGGGGACAGAGACCTGGGTTCTGTGGGTCCCTTCTAGCCTTACAGTGCCCTTTGCCATCTCCACCACAGGCTGTTCTACACGATCCTACCCCTGCCCCTCTTTCCCTGCAGGCTGCAGACACACATCTCGCTTCCCCACTTGTTCTCACCCCAGCATTTCTGCACCTTCAATGCTGTGTCTTCACCTTCACTGGCTGCTCTTTGGAACACAAACCATGGGCTGATCCAGCTCCATCTGAGTCACCTCTTGCACCACAGCACTGCCTTTCCAGTGACATTTCTTACTTCTCATATCCTGTCCCCTTCACAACCACATGATTCTGACTGGATTATGAGTGTCTGAGACGCAACTGACCTCAAAACACCGTACCTCTCCATCATCCGCCGCGTGGCAATGCGCCACGCAGGGATCAGCAGCTGCTGCGACTCTTGGCTGATGGAGTTTATACCTGAGCCTCCCTCCATTTTTGGGCCCCAGAATCCCAGTGCAGAATAACTCGCATCTGAGACGAAGCTCTGAGCGGGTGGATTTCTTCTCAAGACCAGCACTGCTTGCAGCGCTTCTCCCCGGTGTCTCCGGCCTGAACGTGCTCTCGTGATGCTGGAAGCCTTGTGCAGAGATGGATCATGGCTCAGATTTCCAGCAAGGGAGCGAGCAGCCGGCTCTTCCTGACTTGGAAGACCCTCGGTGGAGGTGAGGGACCACATGTGGGCTTGGACGGTCTCGCCTGTATCAGCTCATGTAGGTGCTCCGAAACATCCCTGCAATGGGGAGGTTCCTTATGAGATGAAAGGGATGCCGTACGGTGCAGGTCAACCAGGCCAAGTCAGCAACAGATCTCAAATGTTCCAAGTCCTGGACTGGAATTGGAGACAGGCGGGTGGGAAGGGAGCCTGAGGGGGATCCAGCCGAACTGCCGGCTTGCGGCAGCACCAGCCCAGGGCTTCCCGCAACCAATGCCGGGACACTCCGAGGACAGAGATTTCCTGCAGCCTTCTTTGTCCCGAGGTGGAGCAGAAACAGATGAGCACAGGGGGAAAACTGTTATTTTTTTTTTAATTGGCTTTATTGATTTCTGAAAACAATCCAAGGCTGAGCAGAGGATGGCAGCACCACGTCCTCAGGGCAGGTGAACGCCGCTGTCACCGTGCATGCACCCATCCCTGGCGTGGCACCCTCAGACGCTCCCTCTGGACGCTGCACAGGCCCAGGACCAGCCGCATGTCCAGGCAACCGCGTGGCGCTGACAGCCGGGCTCTACTCCTCTTGCTGTCCCGCCGTGCAGCTGCAGCGGAAAGCCCTGCGCAGAGCCCGCAGCGCCCTCCTGAACCGGGAAGGCCGTCACCGTGGAGCTGGGCCCTGCGCTGGGCAGGCCATGTCTGCGCTGGTCTCTCCTCCATGTCCCGCAAGCATTGGAGAAACCGTGTTCTCTTCTTCCTCCTCTGCAGCTGGGACGAGAGGGGCTGTGCTGGCCTGTCCCTCATCCTCTCCAGCCAAGTGAGCTTCAACGGCTTCAGGTCCTGTGGGTGCTGGTGCTGCCACTGGAACGTCCGTGCATTGGGCCCGGTGCTGCTGTTCCACCGGTTGCTGGCCAGGTCCCTGGACCTCAGCCTCAGCCCTGCGCACGGCCTCACTGACGATGTACTCCACAATGTCTGCCAGAGGCACATGGTCCTCTGTGTGGCTGTGCTGGGCAGGTGCCAGGCGCTCTGCCTTTGCTGCCACCTCTGTGTCTGTGCAGCTGGGCAAGCCAGGCCCCTCCTGGGGACCTGCAGGGGCGTCCTGGAGGTGCTCCTGGACCGAGGGCTTGATCCAGGTACTGTGGATGGTGTCTCCGCCTTGGCACCCCTCTTTGCTGTTCTTGTCTTGCAAGTCCATGCTCTGGGCCAGGTTCTGCTGTTCCTCCAGTTCCTGGCCAGCTGCCAGGACCTCAGCCACAGCCCTGCGCATGGCCTCACTGACGATGCGCAGGGCTGTGTCCCACAGAGCCGCGTCGTCGGCCTCTCCCTCCTGCCCTGTCCCGACCCTCCCCTGTGGCCTATGGAGCACGGGGGGCTGGGAGTGGGCATACGCCTCCTCGTCAATGGGCATCTTGGGTCTCGTCTACCACAGAGCTGCGGCGAGCACCAAGGGAAGCTGCTGCCTCCTGAGAAGCTGCTGCTCCTGAGAAGCTGCTGCTCCTGAGAAGCTGCTGCCTCCTGAGAAGCTGCTCCTTAAATACCCCCACGGTCAGGGCGGGGACCCCCGTGTCACAATGGCTCTGGTTATGACGTCACAGAGCCCGGGCGGTTGCCATGGACACACCCACCTCCGGGCCCGGCTGGGACTGGCTGTGCGCGGCGTGGGGCAGCCCCTGCGTGACGGAGGAGGGAGCAGAGAATGGCGAGGGAAGCTGTGCCCAGCACACAGGACCCTGTCCCCCAGAGCTTTGCTCAGAGACGCTGCTGCCTGCTCCGCTACACCGGCAAGAATCCGCATTCAGAGCTTGTTGGCAGGACAAGCCAAGGGCCACTCTACAGCCTCACCGCACTGATTCTTTGTTTTTGTCATGGTCTGATCATGGGGAGACAATCAAAATCGTGGGAGAAGGTTTCCCTTCACCCTTTTTCCCCCTTCGCCCTTCAGGCCACAGTAGTCTACAGTTAATCTCCACTCATCGCTGGACTCGCACACTGGCCAAATTGGGCTACTGAAAGGTGAGCGAGTCTTACTGATCACACTCTGGCTTTCCAGTTGACGAATCAATTTCTGAATAGGAATCCAAGAGTCCCGATTGGTGCGATACTGTCGACGATGCACCGTTGTGCTAGCAACTGGCACCTGCTGATCATCAACCATCAGCAGTCCTACAACAGAAGGGTCATCTGAAAGACCAGGCAAATCAGACAGCTCTTCAATTCTCTCCGTGTCCATAGCTGCTGTCCCAAATGCCCACCTATACCCTTTTGGGTCCTTAAAATACCCTCTCTTAAGGTAGTCTATGCCAAGAATGCACGGAGCATCTGGGCCAGTCACAATGGGATGCTTTTGCCATTTTTTTCCAGTTAGGCTCATTTCAGCCTCTACAACAGTCAGTTCCTGGGATCCCCCAGTCACTCCAACAACATTGATGGATTGCGTTCCTTTATAATTAGAAGGAATTATCGTGCACTGAGCACCAGTGTCCACTAAAGCTTTGTACTCCTGGGGGTGTGTTGTACCAGGCCATCGTATTTGTACAGTCCAATAAACTCTGTTATCCCTTTCCTCCACCTGGTTGGAGGCAAGGCACCTCTAATTTCTGTTTTGCACAGTCTCTGGGTGTGAATTAGAGGTTCCTTCAAGAGCATCAGAATCTCTTCTGCTCCTTTTGTAAACTGGAGCAGCCATCTTCCTCGGAGTTTTTCCTTTTATCTCACGTACTCGTTCCTGAAGTTCTGAGGCAGGTCTTCCATGCCACTTATTCATGTTTTCTCCCTGCTCACGCAGGAAGAACCACAGTGAACCTCTTTTTGTGGGCTGCCTCTGTTCTCTCTCTCGAGATTGGAAACGCCTTTTCCTAACAGCTGAAACATAGGTTTGTGCAGGACGGGTATTTGTCTTCTCTGAGTTCTTTGATCTCTTGCAATAGCTTTTCAAACCGGTCATCAGATTGTTCACACAGTTTCTCCACAGCAGAGACACAAGCCCGTAGAGAACCAGTAAGGCTGTCCTCAAAGTCACGGAGCTCCTCAATCACTTCAGTAATATCTTGTCCACCTCTAGATGACCAGAGCATTCCTGCCAATGACTTAGCATATGCAGGTGGTGCACTTTGTACAAATCTGCGCCACAGAGGTCGTGAACAATTGATTCTATCTGGGTCTGTTCCTTCTTGGCTGTTTGGTCCAAAATAGATGATTTCTCGCACAGCTAATTCTCTCAGGAACTGAATACCTTTCTCCATAGTATTCCATTTCCCTAACTTGGATATACAATCTTCCTTGTAGGGAAATCTTACTTTCATAGCTGCCAGGAGTCGGGTCCAGAGAGTAGTGGCATTAGACTCTCTTGAAATTGTCCTATCAATGGTGGAATCTCTTGACAGAGATCCCAGCTGCCTGGCTTCACCACCTTCCAGTTCAATTGTATCTGCCCCATTGTCCCAGCATCGGAGCAGCCAGGTTAAAATATTCTCGCCTTCACGACGACTAAAGTCTTTTCGCAGATCTCTCAGCTCACCTGGAGAAAAGTACTGAGTGGTGGTCACTTCATCTCCTCCCTGTCCTGATGGTGCCCCTTGAGTTGATGTTGGCCCTGTGCCATCATCTGCTGCACGGGTAGTCTTTCTAGTGACTTTCTTACAACCAGCAACTGATGCTGATATGAGTTTACCATCAATCGATTCATTTCCAGAGTCTGAATGACTGTCACAGTGATCACTATGGTTACAGCGGCAACAGTGCCCAGTGTGTGAAGAAGGGGGGGCTGCCTTTAAGGCTGCAGAATTAGTGTTATCACAAGTGACCTTGGCAGAAGAACTCTACGGAGGAGCTGTAGCTTCAGCCTGCGAAGGCGCCGTGGCGGGGGCAGCAGCTGCAACAGCAGCTTTCGCTGTTTTGCTCTTCCTCGAGCGGCCAGAAGTGCTTTTTGCTAAAGCTTCCGAAGACGCACCGCAAATCTCAGGACAACAAAGAGAGGCAAACCTCCTGTTGAACGCCATTTCTCTTAACAGAAGCACAAACTGACACACATTCAGCAAACCAGATAACACCATCACAGTTCTATCAAAACTCCAAGGATATTCAAAGCTCTCTAAAACATTTGCGAACTGTCTTAGTGAAAAAACAAAGGTATTGTTAGTCAGCCTTTCTAAAGATTCGCTTGACCAATTAGCAAACACAGAGCCGTACTGCTCTTTAATCTCTCCTGGAGGCTTTTCAAGGTAAAGCAGAAGCGAGTAGAAATTCATTAGCGGCTGAAGTATAATGAAATAAACCAGTGACAAACCACACAGTATCATCATGAGCATTGTCCAGTTCCTTGTTGTTATATAATGAATACTTCGATTTAAAAAGAAAGCCCAGCACAGATATGGAATCAGTGAGCACAATGTAGAAAATAACTGATACAACTTATGCCATAACATCATTAAATCAATGTAATTCACTTTGCTTTAATACAACCAAATAATATCCGAAGCAAACAGATGCGCGAGTATCACAACTCTATGAGTTGGCACCGTGCCAAGAAAATTGAAAGGTACGTCAGAGCAGTAGAAAAGCTAAAAATCTCCAGATTTACCCCTTTCTCTTGCCCCACGTTGGGCGCCAATTATCTGTCGACGGTTAAGATTGCGGGGTGACAATAAAACCCTGGCAGATGTATTGTTAACCCCCTCTTCCCCCACCAATTCTCCCTTTTGCCCCTCCCTCTCCCCCCTTCCACTAAGGGGAGGCGATCGGGAGAGAAAAAGAAGGACAGAGAGAAGAGAGTTGGAAAAAATTAAAGATGTTTTACTAATGCTACTAATAAGAATAGAGAAAATAATACAAAATATACAAAACCAATCTTGAAAGTCTCAGCAACTGCAGAGCCGGCACCCAAAGTCCTGGATTAGACTCCACAGCCAACCAGAGCTGGATTCAGTCTCTCACTAGGCCTCAGTTCGCAGGGACGACTAGCAAGGTCGTCTCCTAATGTCGGCCATAAGCAGAAGGGACGAGATCCTCGTGATCTCCCATTTTATATGAAGTATTCACGTGAATGGAATGTTATACACAGTTGGTCAGTTTCTTGGTCACTTGTCTCTGGTCACCCCTCTCGCGAGATGTCCATCCATGCTTATCAATAAGTTTGCATTCCATTGCTAGGTTTACCAAAACATGTGTCTGGTTCTCCAGGAAAATGCAGTTAATATGAAGGCTTTAGCTGACAGGAAAAATTCACTGAAAGAAAAACTTGTTTTTAACAAAACCAGGACATTGGATCCACACCCCATCACTCCAGGAGGTTCATGGATCCACCAGGTTCATGGATGATTCCTGAGGACCGTCCAAGTGTGGGCAGTGTAAGAGAGGAGCAGAGCAGGGTCAACTCACGGGCCATGACTGAGCACAGCCACCCCAGCAGCAGCCGTTCCCCATCTCCCAGGCACAGCCATGCCCACAGCATGCAAATCGCACTGCCATACATGATTAGCCCAAGAGAGGCCTTTCCTCCTTCCATATTCCCAGGAAAATCTCCCTCCTGTTCCTCCTCCACCTGCAGACATCAACTGCTTTCCATTGCTGGGCTCAGACATGGCTGGAAGGGTTCACTGAAGCCATCAGCCATCTCATTGCTTCTCCCTGGCATGCTCTGACCCTCTCCCACACCTACAATGGCCAATCACGGCTGCTCAGGCCTCCCGCTCTTCAGAAGACGCCTCGAGCCTCTTGGTTCTTCCTGGTGCTTATTATGAACTCCCTCGCCCTCTCCGGAGTTCTCGGTGAGCTTTCTTGTACACAACAGCCCTTTATGACCATGTCTTAGTAAATGGTTGTGTTTGTATGATCATTTGTGTAGAAAGGGCAGTCACAGGACAGCACCCAATATGTCAAAACTGATGCCGAGTGAAATGCCGTAAAGCCCCGACGAGTTCCCCCTGTGTCGGTGTCTCTCCTGGAAGGAGTCTGTCCCGAGAAGGTGATCCAGCTCCTGCCACTCTCTGCAGAGGCACATGAGCAGTGTCCATCACCTGGGGACACAAAGGGTGACATTTGCCACACCACCCTTCATCTGAACCACTTAGATGTGTGCTTGTGGATGAGGTACGGAGCCTTATAGTGCCAATACCTATTTAACTGTCATTGCCAGAGGGGCGACCACACATGCAGAGTACTATTTTACACGTATTTAAATATAAGCATGTTAAACTTTTATTTTTCTTTTTAAAACTGTCATTCCCAGACAAATTACGCAAACACTTGAAGGATTACTCATGTCTTTTAACATGATTATCCTCAGAAGGCCACCAGCTTTGCTCCTCAGGAAATGGGATCCAGAGTCCAAGGGCAGGATGGTTTGGGCTCTGTGCTGGGATCTGGAAACTGAAACGTGCTCCCATCTCCCAGCCCCCTGCCCTCCTGAGTGAGGGTGTGAGACATTCTGCCAGCGAGGGCTGAACTCACAGCCATGACCAGTATCTTATGTCCAACTGCAGCCAACGGTGTCCTGCCAGCTCGGGATTGGAGCTTCCATTGCTGGAGGTGTTTAAAAGATGTGGAGATGTGGCGATGAGGGATATGGTTTAGTTGTGGACTTGGCAGTGTTTCATTGACAGTTGGACTCCATGTTCTTAAGGGTCTTTTCCAGCCTAAATACTTCTATGATTATATGGTTGCTATGTTGCTATGATTCTATTATTTGGGTTGGAACTATTCCAGTTCCCATCATTTCCAGCTTCCCTCAGAGGCAGCTGTTGTGTGGCACAACTGTCCTGGCTCTCCAGGCAGGTTGGGCACTGGGTTGGTGTTGGCATTAGGAGTTTTCCACTTCCTGGGATAAAAGACTGTTGAGCAGAGACAGTTGTGGAGGTTTGGGTCACAGGGGTTTGCAGCAATCCTGTCAAAATCTGAGCAGGATGAGCTTTGGAGCCCAGGGAGGACAGAGACATTCTCAAGGATGGTTTTGAACAGTGGCACTATCTATCACTAATAACAGCACCAGGAAACTCCTCATTCTTGGTTATGCTGCTGAACTAAAGGTCTTTAGTGTCCCTCCCAGCAGTCATTCTCACTTCTCAAAACTACATCTCAGTAGTTATCCTCTTGCATGAGTTTCTGGTTCCAGCCAGGCAGAGGAAAGGGATAACAGAGTTTACTGGATGGTACAGATAAGATGGCCTGTTACAACACACCCCCAGGAGTACAAGGCTTTGGTGGACACTGCTGCTCAGTGCACAATAATTCCTTCAGACTGTAAGGCGACACAACTCATCAGTATTTTTGGAGTGACTTAGGGGATCCCAGGATCTTCGGCTCCTCCAGCGCCACAGGGTGCTCCCCCAGACCCACAGGGCCCCCCACAGCCGTACCGGAGGGAGGGGGTGTGCACAGACCACCCGAAGTCGGCGGTCTTCAGCTCCCCCATCAGCCCCAGCAGCAGGTTCTCAGGTTTGATGTCACGGTGGATCACCTTCTTCCCGTGGCAGTACAGCACCGCGTCTGCCGCCTCCTCCATCAGCTGGGGTGATGAAACGAGGGGGTCAGGGCACCCCCAAACTGACCAGGGGGCCCTTGGGGACCCCAACACCAATTCTTAGGTGGGACCTCAGCATTTGGGGCTGGTCAGGGGGCCCAGACCCCCATGTGTGGGGGTCACCCTGGTGTCTGGGGTGGTTCCAGAGCTCCCCCCTAGGGGTGCCCCATTTCGGGGTGACCTGACCGTGGCGGTGCGGGTGGCATCGAAGCGGCCTTGGCGCTGCAGCTCCTTGTAGAGCTCCCCCCCGACCGCGTACTCCAGGATGAGGAACACCTGCCGCTCATCATGGAAGTAGTTGTAGAGGCGCAGGATGTTGGGGTGCCTGAGGGGAACAGGGACACATGGTGAGGCCCCAGGACCCCCCACTACCACCCCAGGGTCCCCAGTGCCTCCCATGGGCTCTCTGCAACTGACCCCTGCTGTCACCTAGGGGACCCCAGAACACCCCCAGTGTCACCTAGAGGACCCCAGTGCCACCCACCATCACCCCAGTGAGCCCCAGGACACCCCTCCACTGTCACCCCAGGGTGTCCAGGACAGCCCCCACCATGATCCAGAGGACAACAGGACTCCCACACTGTCACTCCAGTGCCACCCACCACCACCCAGGGGGTCTTCTGGGACCTGTTGATATCATACTTGGGTCCCCAGAATCCCCTCACTGTCACCCAGTGGGTCCCCGAGTGCCACCTCATCACCACAGGACCCCCCACTTCATTAACCCAGGGTCGCCCCAGTGCCACCCACCATCACCCAGGAGGTCCCCAGGACCCTACCAGCACCACTCAGGGTCCCCAGGCTCCCCCACCCCGCCTGCCCCCGACACCCCCATGCCTGTGCTTCCTGACTGTAGGTGGGCCATGATCTCGATCTCTCGCCGCAGCTGGTGCTCCACTCCTTCCTTCTCCACCTGGGACTTGAAGAGGACCTTCAGCGCCACCAGGAATTTCGTGCTCTGCTCCCGTGCCAGGTAGGCGCTCCCGAACTTGCCCTTCCCCAGCGGCCGCCCAATCTCAAAGTCATCCAGCATGAAGGTCCCTCTGCTGGGTGGGGGGCAGAGACACACGATGGCGGGGGCACCCCATCATAGGGGGGACACCCCATCACAGGGGGACACCCAGCACAGGGGGAACACCCAGCACCTGCACCCACACATAGTCAACACCAACCTCAGTGTTACCCACCAATGCCGAGGGGTCACAGGACCACCGCACTGTCACCCATGGGGTCTCTGGGATGCCTCCCCCACTGTCATACTGGGGGTAACTGGGCCCCCCAGTGCCACTCAAAGTGTCCTTGGACCCCCCACAATCACCCCAAGGTCCTCAGGACACCCCACAGTGCCGCCCACCATCACCCAAGGGGTCTCTGGGACCCCCCAACTTATTATACGTGGGTTCCCAGGATGCCCCACGGACCACAGGACCTCCCCACAGTCACCCCATGGATCCCAGGAGCCATCCTCATTACCCCAGGGTCCCCTCAGTGCCACCCACCATCACCCCAGGGGCCCCAGGGCTCCCTTCCCCCCAACACCCAGGGAGTCTCTGTGACCCCCACATTGTGGTCCCCAGAAGCTCCCCAGGAGCCCCCCGTTGTCACCAGGGGGTAACTGGCATCCCCCAGTGCCACCCAGTGGGTCCCTGGCACCCCCTCCCCCATCACCCCAGGGTCTCCAGTGTCCCACATCACCCCAGGGGTCCCTGTTACCCGCAGGCCCCCCAGCTCTGCCCCCACCGTCACTCACTGTGGCGGGGGAGAGGCCTGCAGGGCAATGGGCTGCAGGGGCGCAGCTCCTGGTGGGGAAGGCTCAGCTGCGGGAACCCCCACACACACCCTAGGGGCCCCCGAGGACCCTCCCGTGGGACACAGGCGTCCACGGACCCCCAGGTAACACCCGCGCCCCCATCAAGGGACCCAGGCGTCCGGGCGCCCCAACTCCTCCCCATGGGGCTCCGTCCCCCGGACCCTCCCTCCCCGTACCTGGCCGGCGCTCCGGCGTGAGCGGCTCCTCGCGGCGAACCTGCGGCCCGGCCGGGGAGGGGGGTCACCCTGAGACACCCTGCAGGGGTGGGGGACCCCAACACCCTCCCCAGGGACAGGACATCCCCCCAAAAAGGGCCCGGAGGTGCCTGAGCGCACCCCCCTGGGACGGGGCCACCGCCAGGGGTCGGTGCGGCCCCAAAGCGCACGGGACCCGCCCCGAGGGTGCCCCAGGGATGGGGCCCAGGGGACACCCCGAGACCTCCTCCCAAGGACGGCCCCCCCTGGAGGGGTTTGGGGCACTCCGAGACCCCCCATCCCAGGGCCCAGGACACTCCAGAGAGGGCAGCGTCACCCCGAGTGCCCCGGGGGGACACCCTGGCAGGGGAACGTCGCGGGGGAGGGTGTGTCACCTCGGGCAGGCTGGACACACCGGGGTCCGCGTTCTCTTTCTGCGCCATCCTGGGGGCGGGGAGGGGACACAGCGTCACCACGGGACCCCCAACCACGCGGGACACGCTGTCCCTGGATCCCCAACCCCTCGGGATCGCCCAGCCCCCCGGGACCCCCGGGACCCGCTGTCCCCAGATCTCCAGCCCCCCGGGACCCCCGTTCCCGGACCCGATGTCCCCGATCCCCGCCCGCCGCACTCTGCGCCCCCTTCCGCCGCCGCCTTCAGACCCGCCCCTCGGCTGCACGCGCCGCCCGCCCATTGGTCCCCGCTGCGGATGGCCCCGCCCCCACCTGCCTTCCTCCCCACCCGCCTTCCTCCCGCCTCGCCGCGCTTACGCCGTTTCTCATTGGCCAGCCACGCCGCCCGCCTAGCGGGCGGGGCGGGAGCTCAGCGCTGATTGGCTGCTGGGCGCAGTTGGGGGGTCGAGCGCGTGTGGGGCAGCGGCGATCGGGATAGGAAGTTGTTGTCCAGGGGGGTTGGTGAGGAGACAGAATGGTTCCGGGGTGCGGCCGGGCCGGGCCGAGGCTCGCCCTGCCGAGCGCAGAGCGGCTGTGCAGGCGGGAGCGCTGGAAGGGGCGCGGCGCTGCGGCTCGGGTCTGCCCGGGGGAGCTGAGGCGGCGCGGGCAGCGTGTGGGTTCGGACGGGCTGCAGGTTCAGTGACCACGGCGCTGGTGGAACGATGAGTCTCTTGCAGAGTTCGCGGGTGTACCTGGTGTTCAGTGAAAATTCTCTTCAAGCATTTCATTTCTCTTTTGGCTGTTGCTGCTGCAAGTGAAGCACCTGATTCCATTGAACCCCTGTGTGCGCAGGGACACTTTCTGCAGGGGCACCCGTGTCAGTACCAGGGGCCTGGACTCCTGCCCAGAGACACGGGCTGTCCCCCAGCGCTGGGCGGACACGGCGCGGTGACACAGGACACGTGGTGAAGAACAATAGCAGTGAGTACGTACTTTATTTAAAAAGTCTTGCCAGTTAATGATGAATCCTACTCCAGTTGTTGCCTTGTCATGATTTCTGGAAACCCTGGCTGTCTTTCTCTTCCCCTTTACTGGTAAAGTTGTGGTTTTGTTACTAGTAGGTTACAATCAGGTGTTGATTCTGGAGATGTTGAACGTGCCTGAGGAAAACTGTAAATACAGTGAAACTGGTGATTTGTAAAGTACAGTGATATTCACTGCCTCTGTAGTTTTCAGTACTTTGTTCTGAGTGGCATTTGGGAAACGTATAACAGGAAAGGCCAACTGCAAGAATTCAAAACTGGCTACAGGGTTATGTTGTGGGTTTTTTTTAACAAATTTAATTGGACTCTGGAAACAATTTTATAGATGCTACAAAGGTAAAAAATATAACAAGATTTGCAGAAACTCTTGTCAGCTGTAATAGGAAAAAAGCAAAAGTAACTTTGACTTTGGTTCAAAGGAGGTATTTCAGAACCAGAAATGAAGGTGAAGCTTTGCGTGGGAGGGCGATCAGCTCGGCACTAGGGAAGCTCCTTTTCCCTGGGTTTCCTGCAGCACAGACTTGGCGTGGATTCCAGAAATTCTGCTAAAATATCAGTTTATCAGCCAGGCCCAGTGTAGAGCAGCTGGAGCTGCTGCTCCTGAAGAGGGACCGGAGCAGGAAAAGTCCTGGGCAGTTCTGCCCGCACGGCCCCGTCAGCCCAAGTCCTGGCGTTGGGTTGGTGTTCTGCACCCGCAGCTCTGGGTGAGACCCGGTGGGATGCGGTTCTGTCCCCTCGCAGTGTGGTGGACGCGGCTCCGCTCCCGGGGACACGTCGGTACCTGTGACCCAGAGCTGGGCACCGCTCCGCGCTGGGACCCCGGTGCTGGGCACCAGCAGCACCTCAGACTGCTACCAAAGAGACTCCTTTGCCACTGTCACCTCACGGGGGTGGGGGAGGGAGGATAAAAGTGACAAAAGTAGCTGGATAGTTCAACTTGTTTCAAAAAGCCCCAACATTCCAAAGCCAACTGCGAAGTCAAACGTATTCCTTTGCATGCGAGTTTTTCAGGCAGTTCTGGTGGACTGGAGAGTCTTTTAAAAAAATGCAATGAAGGCAGCAAGCATGGGGACCAGCAGCCAGTAACAGGAGTGAGGCAAATGTTTATCAGTTAAATCAGCTCATCTCACATTCTGATCATGTTCCCCTAACTTTCCAAGACGAGTGGAGTCCAGCTCCCCTACGTGCCGCCCATCAGCTGCGGCAGCTCGGCCAGCTGTGCTGGTGTGTGTGGCTGGGGTTTGTTTGTTTGGTTTTGGTTGTTGTTTGTTGTGTGTGGGTTTTTTGTTTGTTTGTTTGTTTAACCAGGACTCAAAATGAATGGGGCAAAAGAGAAGAAGGAAAACTGGGAAGAGCAGGCCAGGCCTTATTGACACTTAGAAATAAATATTTAGGAGTGGCAATGACCCTTGCCACAATAATTATCCACAATTTCTACAGGTCTATTCTAATTATATACTAATAATTTATCAATTTCTTTCAATAATTTCATGAATAAATATGTTCAGAAAATATTTTATTCTGTAAAAATATTCTATATTCCAGTCCAGTATTTTCCTGCCCGCAAAGAAAAGCTGCTCTTACAGTTCATCTTTTGATTGCCTGGCTGAAAGACACGATTTAAATACAAGTTTCCAGCAAAGCACAACAAGCCAGAATAAGTCACTGTTAGGGAATAGGCTGCCTTAGCTTATCTGATTACTGAGAATACGGCTTCGTACAGAGCCTGGTTAGAAACGGCTTTATAGAACTCGCTCAGCATAAGTGAGTTTGCCCAACGCAGCTGTGAGCTGTGGACCCTGGAACTTCTGTTTGTTAAGGAAAAAGGGCTCAGAGTGCTCAAGACGAGGGAGCTGCTGAGAGAGGAACAGGATGGGTCTGACGGGACGGGACGGGACACACAGGGCTGGTTTGGCTACTGCAAATAACTCTTTATCTGCAGCTGCAGGTGCAAAACAGGAACTTGCAGGTCAGGACTTGGCCTGACAGCCCCATCTGAGGAGAATGGGGAGATTCCATGGAGAACAGGGAGACCCCAGACTCTAATGGTGCAGTTGGCCCGAGGGCCGTGCAGGGGCTGGGACTGTGGGTAGAGCTGTCCGGGATATTCCTGCAGAGGGTCCCTGTGCGGCAGACGCCCAGCTCACGGTGCTCTCACTGTGCTGGCAAATCAGTGATTGAACAGTGATTTCTGGAACCTGTGCCAGAGTGTCCGCAGTGCAAAACCTGCGGAAAAGAGCTGCCCTGGCTCGTGTGCTTTGACTGCGTCCCCAGGCTCATTGAATTCACGTCTAATTAAAACAACAACAACAAAACCACTACCACTAAAAAAACCAAACAGAGACACACACAAAAAATCCCCCATAAGACTCAGAGGTGCTCCAGCTGTTGTAACTGACTTCCCCATCAGCTCTGCATGTTGTGTTTGGTACATTCTCACTTGCAGGTCTCTCTGCGAACCTGTTTAACCAGAAGGCTTGAAGTAAAAGTTATGAAGGAAAACTAACAACTAATGTAGATAAATGTCTGGTGTGGATTGTTCTACTTCTCCAGCCGCTGTTCTCCTCTGGGTCTCGGCTGAGCCCAGCTGATTCACTGGTAATGTAAATTGCACTAGTTAAAGAAAGAGCCAGGTGACGAAGCTCTGATTTTAGTTGTCTGCTGAGCACTTAAAGATGTTGACTGCAGCAGGGTTACAGCCCCTAGAGTTGCTCAGTGTTCTTGCCATTCGGAATGCTGTGGTTGAGCTTGTCTGTGCTCAAGCAAAGGGCTGTGTGTTCAGTGGGTAAGGCTGAAGCAGGCGCTCCGTGGAGGCGTTAACGTTCCAAAGGTGCTGCTGAGAACCCTGTAATCACAGCTCGTCTGGGAAGGTGGGGGACAGCAACAACACAGCGGATCAAACACGTGTGCTGTGAGATCCGTCAGTGCGGAGTCTGCAGTGTGGATTTCGGACAGCCCTACTGTTGGTCTGTGGGGAGTCGAGCCTTACAAAAGCACGAGAAGTTCTTGGGAAGATCCACATGTGTGTGACTGTCGTGTTTCTTGTTAGGATGGGAAAAGGCTTTGTCCTGAATTGGGAAACAGTGGGTTGAGTTCTGTCATTCTTTGGTTGGTCTCTACAGAACAGGTGACTTGGTCATGGAGTTGGTAAATAAACCCATGAAGAAACCGAGAAGGAAAGGCTGGACAGTGCTTTTTCCTCATGTAGACTTTTGACTTGTGTACAATATGAAGACTGTTACTTCACGCTGTATTTTGGTTCACATTACGTGATCCTGCAGCTGAGGAGGAGCAATCAGTGCAATAAAGTGAGTGTGCTCGCAGAGGTAACCTCAAAAATGTGGCACCTGCCAAAAAACTACAAACCTTTTTATTACCAAGCAAAAAGTGGCAATAAAACAGTTTTCTGGAACTATGAATTTCAAAGACAAGTGGTCCGTAGAAGTGAACGAGGGACGGTGGGAAACGCTGCGTGCCTGGACTGCGTCAGATGGACTTTAAATGGCACTCTGTCCTTCCTCTATCGCCCTCTACAGTAAAACTTGTTATTCCTTAAATAAAGGATTTTCTCTTATGCTCAGGATGCGTTATTGAACGATGTTGAGGTTTTTATCACCATATTTTCTGTGAATATTTTCTTTGGTTCCCCCTTAAGTTTGTTTTTCTTGTCCTTAACAGGCAGCTTTGAGAGCTCTCTAAATAAAAGTGATACCTTTTTGCCTTTTTATTGCTCTTTTCGTGTTACGAGCAGCCACGCTCTTTATGCTCAGTGTCATGCTTTTCTTCCTTTCTTGCCCAGGTTCAGAATACTGGGAATACCAAGCTTCAAGTTTCCTGTGGAACATTGCGGGAGACCTTGATAATGTGGCACTGAGGGAGGTGATGAAGAGAAACAATACCTGTTCCTTTTCCATTTCGAGATGTTATTTTTTACCTTCCTGGTAGCTGTGAGATGATTTGCAATCTTGCGCTAGCATCTGCCTGAAAGAGAACACGGACCCTCTGGGTGCCTCCTCCAGAAATACTTGCTCTGTGGTTCTGGTGATGTCCAGGCTTCTAGGGTGGGGGATAGGGGAACGTAAATGTTATGGGGCCTCCCGGGATGTCTGCAGGTTTGGGTGACCCGTGGCTGGGACGGGGATGCCAAGGTTGTCAATCTTGCCCTGAATCTTTCTCTCCCTCTCTTGCAGCACCTGAGACCGAATGGAGGAGCAAGTGGATGGGAAGATCCTGCGCCACACACAGATCACATTTATCGCTCTCGCCCTCAGAGACCCGGAGATCCAAACCGTTCGCATCGTGCCTTGAAGCAGCCTGTGCTCATGCGCTTCTCCCAGGGAGAAGGTGGAATGGCAGTGACTGGCCACGTTAAGCCACAGGGTGCACACTGTGCAGCTGTCAAGCCCAGCTCTGCGTTAGCTCACACCTGCGGTTTTGCGCCGCACACACACATTTGAGTTGTCGCTGGTTGTTGCAGCATTTGGCTTTGGTGAGGACAGCGTGTGTTTGTCAGCAGTTGGTGTAGGTGGGATCTGGAGGAGAAAGCGATATTTCCGTGCCAGAACTGGTTGGTGTTTGCATGGTATTGTGGCGGTTGTTCCTGCAGGCGATGAGTGCTGGAGTATTATTGCAGGATGAGGGGATTTTGGAGGCTTGTCTTTGAGATGCACTAGAAGTAGCAGTTGAAAGCGAAAGGCTGAGATTTGGAGGGTTTGTCGGTGGGTTTTGGGCAGTTGTCAGCTGAAGAGTTGGCTGTTTGCAGGTGAGGTGTAGGGCAGAGGGTGAAGCTGACTTTGCCTGGGCGGCGCAACTGGCTGGGTGTGCAGAGCTGAGGAGGGCGGGCTGCTGCGGGTGACCCTAAAGCTGGAGAACCAGCCGGCAGCTCCAGATGCTCCCGCTGTCGGGCAGGGCCGTGCAGGCCAGTGCCCTGGGGCACAGCGACGTGACCCTCCGCAAGTACCAAAGAGCAGGTGAGGACCGTGGGCATTTGTACTGAGCTGGGACATCTCTAACCCATGACACTGGGGTCCAGCAAGTGCCAAAGAGCAGGTGAGGGCCGTGGGCACTTGTACTGAGCTGTGACATCTCTAACGCATGTGCAGGGGCCGGGGCCAAGGCAAGGTGGGCGTGCTGTGGGGTGTGGGGAGGTGTCAGCCCCCAGACTTGTCCCCCATCTGACTGTAGTGCCCTTGGGCTGGTGTAGCTCAGTCCTCCATGTGTTTCTCTTCAGGTGGAGCAGCGTGCAAGCAAAAAAGGAAGCAGAGGAAGATGGTGAGCCTGTGAGGAAGAGTGTAGCGAGTCTGGCGTGGACTCACGCTAAGGTGCTGTGAGAGACATTAATTACAAACCCAGGTTTGTATTTATACTCGCTATGATGCTTGCTCAAACATTTGCTGATTAGCTAAGTTAGACATTACATAAGCGAAGTATTTTGTGTCCCACCAAAGTTACTGCCAATAACACATCTTCTGTCTATCATAATCTGTCCCTGCTGGTGTAGCTCAGTCCTCCGTGTGTTTCTCTTCAGGGGGAGCAGCGTGCAAAGGAAAAGCAAGGAAGAAGGTGAACCCATGAGGAACAGTGATGGATAAAGAGGGTTGGAGCGCACCTGCCAGGCAAGAGGGATCAGGGAAGAAGACACTGGTGGTGGAACCGCAGGTCAGGAGAGCTCAAGGATAGAGAAAGGTGATTGTGGCCGTATGGGTTTTTCTAGCTCACGTGCCAATGAAAACAGTTTGGATAATAAAAGAAATGTATGCAAAACCGATAAGTAAAGGCAGAGAATGTTTATATGCTATGTATGGGATAGACCTAAAGGTATATTTATTCCTACAACAAAGGAGAATTCGCAATGGTAATTAACTGAGGATGTGAATTTCCAGATTGCATTGGCAACATACGCAGGGAACATACCAGTTTATTACCCTCAACATAAACTGTGGGCTGAAATTGGTAATTTTCCGTTGTACAGCAAATGCTGCTGTCAGCAACGACCAGTAAGCGACAAGACTGTATTTACTGATGCCTCTGGTCGCTCACGTAAAGTTGCAATTACGTGGCTAAACTCAGATACCCAGTGCTGCAAACACAAGGTAGAAAAAGAGACCAAGGGTCAAACAAGTTCTTGAGCTGCCAGCTGTCAGGATCGCTTTGAGGTGTTCTGTAACGAGCCTTTGAATGTTGTCACTGGCTCATATCATGCAGCTGGCATACTGAACTGCCTGGAAGCTTCTTTTCTTAAGGAAGAGGATAATCCTCTTTTGATGGCTGAATTGAGAATGCTATGGTTTCTAATAAATCATAGACATCATGGGTATTATGCAATGCACACCCGCTCTCGCAGTGGCCCTTCCAGGACCTCTTGCGGAAGGCAGTAGGAGGGCCAATGCCAAGCTGTGCCGCCCACTGTGCCTAAAGCCTTGGAGCAAGCTAAATGATCACATAAATTCTTTCACCAGAGTGCAAAGGCATTAAAACGACAATTTCAAATGACAGTGGATCAGGCCAGGAGCGTTCTTGTGTCCTGCCCTGATTGCCAACAGTTGGCACCTGCACCATCCACAGAGGGTGTTAATCCAGGAGGGGTTACTGCCAATGAAGTATGGCCAGCGGATGTAACGCATTGTTCTGAATTGGGTAAATACGTACGTGTTTCTGTAGACGCTCATTCCAGATTTCTCGTTGCTGCTGCACGCGCTGGTGAAAGAGCACGAGACGTCTGTAACATTGGTTGGCATGTTTTGCTGTTTGAGGAGTTCCACGATCTGTAAAACCAGAGGAAAGCAGAACGCACGCTCAATTAGAGGAGCGATCCCCCAGCGTGCTGTAATAAAAGTGCCTGCTTTTTAACACTTTCAAAACAGTGTTAGAGAGTCTTTTTGCCGACTTTTCAGTATCATTTCTGGCGACGAGGATGGATAATCTGCCTGACCTCCCGTGGATCCCAGGATCTCTGGGACCTTGTGCCGGCACCGGGGAATTCCCGGAAGGGACCACAGCTTCTCGGACCAGCTCGGGACGCGGGTAAAACCCCATCAATGAGATAAGGCACTTTCATTGTCTGGTTGGGTTGGCACGCTGCCTGCACGAGACGTGGGCGACACCGGCGCGTGGGGTCTGCGCATTCGCGTCTGCGCATTTTGGTAAACTGGGAAACTTAAAAAGAAATAAAAAATTAAAGAGGAAAATCAGAAAACAATAAATAAAAGAGAAAAACGAGGGAACAGTAATTTGGTAAAGGTACCTTTAGTGATTTTGCTGGTTTTGCCTTAGCAATTGTATGATTGTGTCTTCAGTGACCTGTTGTTGTTGTTACTTGTGTCTTGGGTGATTTTATAGTCCAGTACTTACGGTTCACCAATTGTCTGTTACTGTGATTGTGAAGTAGGTGGTGGTACAATTGACAGGAGGGATTTGGAAGAAATCCCCCCCAGGATGTATTTCGTGACATTGGAAACGGATCGTTTGACTCTCTGGGGAACAGCAACCGGGGGAATCTGATTAAATATTGTAATTAATGGTGGCCACTGTAAATAATATTTATATGCTGCACAAGTCTAGGTGGGTATACTTTGGGATGTGTAGTATAGTGCTGCACTACATGTAATATATAATAAGATATATATTTTAAATCATATATTGCTTATTACATAATGTGATTTACACAATACATAATGTTACATATGCACTGTATTTATCCCCATCAGATCCATTTGTTTTGAAAAAGGATAATCAGAAATGGAAACTAGTAAAAGGTTATTTGAAGAACAACTATTGGTGTAGAATACACAGAGAACATGAGATCAGAATTGTCCCTCGGTCAGTCCAGGGTGGCATCCTAATGTCCTTATATTGGTGGACAGGCTGCATTGGTATCGCCAGTGCATTTTATACGGGATTAGACACGCTGCGCCTAAAGCTGTAAATACACCAAAACCTTCTGAGATTAAACAGGATCGTGAGGAGTCTCCCACTGAGTTTTTACACCGTCTTAAACCAACAGCTCAGAAATATATTAATATAGATCCTGACTTGGAGAACAGAGAATGAGAATTCTTAGTTGACTGGGAGCTCATTATTCTGTGTTAAACACTATGCAGGGAATATTCAGTAGCGATTCTGTAACAGTTATGGGTGCCATGAAAAGTGCGAAACACGGCCCTTTAACCTGCTGCTTAGAATGTTTGTATGTGGAGTCTGTACTTATTGATTGTGTACCATGTGTCTTATCTTGTGCACAACGAATGGTTGAAAAAAGCTTTAATGGTGCAATGGCTGTGCGGTTACACGCTGCTATGGCTGCAATTGTTAAACAAAGAAGGGGAGATGTGGCAGGGTTGGGACATCAGGCCTGAGAAACTGCAAGAGTCACAGTGTGAGAACAAGCGCTGATGGAACAACAAACAGCAAAGACTGTGTGGGACATGAACCATCAAGGACAGAGGGATTGATACGGGATTGGTACATCAGGGACAGAGGGATTGATACGGGGTCGGTACATCAGGGACAGAGGGATTGATACGGGATCGGTTCATCAAGGACAGAGGTACGTGATGTTTCAAATGCAAACCTGAGTTTGTATTAAATGTCTCTTTGCATCTTAAAGAGAGTCTGTGCCTCATCTGCTACACCACTTTATCTGTTTCCCAAATTGCGATTTAAACACCATTGTAAAAATAAAGCTTTCCTCCCTTAATTTTTGTCACATATTGTAATTAGAATTAATAGAGATATTGGAGCCCATCATAGCTAAACTGGAGAAAAGACAGCAGCCATGTGTATTTTTAAATAAAGACTAAATCAAGTCTGCTAGCTCATTATCTTTAAGCGTTTTACTGTGATCACCTCCCGCCCAAGGTTTTGTGTCTGTTGTATCAAGGCCTGACACCCACGGCCACAGTGGATGAATCACCATGGGCACAACACCAGAACCCGCCTGTTCGTGTCCAGGATATCCACTCCAGCAGACACTTTTTAGTAAAAGAGCACATCATGGAACTGAAAAACCATCTAATTGTGTCATTATGCACATTCACTGCTCTTTTTTCTGCTTTATATCCTTTGTAGTACACGGAGCCTGATTTTCCTTCTCTAGGGCCTTTCACCCGGTTCACCGCACTCGTGTGATCATTGCGCTGCACGTGGGCAAAATCAGCCGTGCCCTGTGTTTCTCCTGTAAAATAGTAAGAACACTGATATAATCGTGCCAGGAGCTGCCTTCACAGTGAATATTTGAAGGAACCCACTGCTAATGTATTTTTAATTGGTACTTGCGTAATGGATTAGATGCAACAAAAATCCATACTTTCTTTTATCCTTTGTATACAGGAGGTGGTTGAACTTTTCTGTAGCAGATTCTGTCACCTGTTGTAAAGCAAGATGGTCGTCTCCTGTGGGGAACCAGGATAGATTTATCCATACTCTATAAGCACCATCGATGAGCTGTATAGAGTGACAGCTTAAAAACAAACAAACCAACAACAAGAAACTAATGATAAAAACAACAAAAGAGGCAAAAAACCCCACACAAACCAACCCAAAAGCGCAGAGGCTCCTGAACGCCCCCTCTCAGTGCTGCGATGTCCGTTTTCCAGGGAGCCCGCGGGGTGTCCCCAGAACCACAGACACAGGTGACCCGGTGGGTGTTGCCAGCAGAGAACAGTCTGTGTGACCCAGCCCATGAGCTGCCCCGGGAAAGTCAGGGACAAAGGGCCGGGGCACCAGGAGGCTGGTTCCAGCTCACGGAACAGCCCGAGCCGGGACGGCCCCTGGCCGTGCCTCCTGTCCCGCCGCCGCGGGCTGTCCCGGCTCTGGGCATCGTTGCGCAGGGTCGTTTGAGAACCGTTCCTGAAGGATGCGAAGCGCCCAGAAAAGCAACACCTGCCCGGCTGCTGCTCAGCCGTGGGGAAGGGCTGGAACTGACCCCGTAACAGCCCCAGAGCTGCCGCAGCAGCGGAGGAGCCGAGTTATTGCTGCAGACGAGACTCGGGCACAGGCAGAGGCAATGTATTTTATTAGGCCAGAAGACATCTTGAGGAAAAATAATACTTTATAAATGTCGGGGTCTTATCTTTTATCAGCGTGTCTGCCGTGCCCGCGGCTCTGGGAAAGCGCGTTCAGGGAGCCCCGGCTGCCCGCGGGTCAGGAAACAGCGCTCGCGCTGCGGGCCCGGGGGCGCTGCGGGACCGCGCTCGGTGCTGCCGCCTGGTGGCCACAGCCTGGTACTGCAGCTGGGGAGCGGCGCCCTGTGCCCGTGCCGGGGGGACGAGGGGGCGCTGCCGCTGCGGGCGGGGTCGTGCCGGTCAGAAAGCAGGGGGGGCAGCGATCGGATGAGCCGCCGGGAAACAAAGAGGCCCCCGGCTCCCCTGGGGCAGCCCCTCTGCGAGGGGAATGGGCGAGGCGGCAGCAGGAGGGGGCGGCGTCTCCTCGGTCCCGGGCACAGGGGAGACAAACCTGCCGGCTGGAGCTCCTTAGGGCTCTCTCTGTTCACAATGAATTTATGGGTAGGAGACCACCCGCCCCTCTTCCCAGTGCAAAGCAAATGAGCGTGGTTTGTTGTTTCCTTTTAAACGCGGCTGCTGGAAGCCGCGCGGCGAGCAGGGGGGTGACGATGCAGAGCGGGCCAATCAGATCGCTTGGGAGGGCTGGAGGGGCGGGGCGCTGGTTGGCTGCCTAGGCATGTCAGTCGCCAATCTGTCCGGCTATCAGGTTGCCGGGGGGGCGGGCGTTGAGGTCTCCGTACTGCACATGCCCCAAAGAGCGAGTGCTGATAGGCGGAGAAAATGGTGATTGGCGTGCCGCCAGCAGCCAATGATGTAGCCAAAGAGGCGGGCGTTGTGGTCTCCCTACTGCGCATGCCGAAGCCGCGAGCGCTGATAGGCTGCGAGAGAGGTGATTGACGTGTCCTAGGCAGCCAACCGGGACGCGGCAAGGGGCGGGTGCTGCAGTCTCCCTCCTGCGCATGCTCAAACTGCAGGCGCCTCGCGGCGTTGGCGGGGCGGGGGGGGTAACCGGGAGCGAACGAGACCGGGGCGGCTGCGGAGCGCTCGCTGCGGCCGGCGGCCGGGCATCTGGAGGCAGGCGGCTCCGGGCCGCCCTTCATGAGGCTCCCCGGAGGCGGCAGAAGGGCAGAGGGGAAGGAGGCGACAGCCGGGGACCTCCCGCCGCGGGGGTCTCCGGGGCGCGGCGGGTGTCGGTGCCCGCGGAGCCCGACGGGACGGCGGGAGAGCGCGAGGGGAGTGGAGCAGCGAAAGAGGCGGCAGGTGAGTGCGGCCGCGGCGGGGGTGACCGGGGTGCCGTTCCACTTACCCCCCTGCCGAGCTGGCGAAGCTGGTGGGAGGCGTGTGTGTGACCCTGCGGGCAGGTGCGCTGAAGGCTGGCGGTTTGGAGCCGTGTCTCCCTCCGGCGCAGCGCCCGTGCCCGGTCCGGCGGTCCCTCCGGGAGCGGCGCAGCCCCCGTTAGTCGGGGGGACGTTGAAAAGCAGAGCTAAGGCGCGGTTGCAGGCTCGGTGGCGTGGCGAGCGGGGCGCCGCTTCGGCGGGAGCCCGGGGCGAGGCGTGGCGCGGCGGGTTCTGTGTCCTGGTGGCGCGGCTGTCACACCGCAGCTGTCTGTATGCTTTTTTGTTTTGTGGCGTTTGTTTTTTGGCTTATTTTTTGGGGATTCCCGCAACACGCGGCACGAGCGCTCGCCCGGGGCTGCCACGGCGGGTCTCAGTGTCGCCGTCCTGTGGGCAAAGCGCGGTGCTGCAGCCGGCCGCCCCAATGTGGTGCCGCGGCGCGCCTCAGTGCTGCCGCCCTGTGGCGAAACCCGGGTACTGCAGCGCACGACCTGGGGGCAGAGACGCCGTTTGACCCGAAGCGCTCAGAAGTGCCAGGTAAGTGCCAGAGAAGAAACACAAGCAGTCAGAGGTGCCCGATAAGAAACAAATGTCAGAACCGGTAGGAGCTGCGGCTTCACAGCTCTTTCAGCGTTGATCGTATGACGCTGATTTTGATGCTAGTCATTCTTACTTGCATTATGCTACAGTGTTCTGTTTGGTGCTGCTCTTGCGTAACAAATAATTGTGCTGTACCGCAGCACGCGATGATAGTGTTTTGTAGATTTATACTGCTGAAGAATTTGCAAGTATATTGAAAAGGGGGGAATTCAAGAGAAGCTGCCAAGTTAATGTATGCTGCGATGAAGTTACAGAACTCATACCCTCGTTAACCAGTTGACATGAGGGAAACGCTTTCTGACCCCCTGCACGATGAGGGGACATTTTTCACCTTTTAGACCCTTCTGCGTGACAAGAGGGAGACAGAAGATTAAATAACGCGTTGTTTAGAAGCTGAGAGCTTAGCTTATATTTAACTAATAGATGTATTGTCCGTGAGAAACAAAACATTTATAACTAACACCATCAATCATTTCTTAGCCTAGATATACTGTATGTTTAAAATTTCCAAAAAAAGTAACGAATATGTAGCAATTGTGTGACTATAAGCAATGCAAGAGCATCCAGTGGTGGGAGCACTTGGAGAGGACGATCCCTGGAGCCCCCCAGTGCTGATGAAAGAAACGTTGCCTGCTCAACAGCGTGATTGACTCTGCTGTCTCGCAAATTGCTCCGTTTCAGTAGGAGCCCGTCCCGTGGCCTCACAGGGCTGTCTCCTGTGGCGCTGCTGTGGGGAAGGCGCGAGATGCTTTCCTGCACCAGTGGGAGCGTTTGCTTTTATGCTGAGCGTGTCCTAAACGGTGTCAGTTTGTCTTATTGCCGTCTGGCATTGCTCCAATCGCTCTAGTTTCTCAAGGCTGCCTTGTGTTTCGAGGCAGCCCGTTTCCCTGGAATCCTCCGTTAGCTCAGCTGCTCTCCTGCCCCTTCTCCTGCCTAATTCCTCTGCTTTCTCCTGCTCTATTTTTTTCAGACGCTGAACTCTAATTTGGAATTTATGTTTTTCAGAGGCGGAGCTGCGAACGCCCAATGCTCAGCAGACCCCCCAGTCCAGGCGGGGAATGGAACGTGGGGAGCAGCGCCCGGGCGGGAGACGCGGCACCGTCCTCCGTCCCCAGCGTGCCGCAGAGGAGCGGGAGGCGACAGCTGGCTGGGGGCAGGTGCCGGGTGTGTCCCCAGCTCGCCAGAGCTCCCCCTGAGCCTCCTCCCGCGGCCCCGCTCGCCCCGTGCAGCCGCCCCCAGCTCCGGCAGCTCCTGCGAACCCGTCCCGTGTTCCTGGGCCGCTCTCGAGCCCCACGGTGAAGGCGGCAAGCCGGCCCTCGGCACCTCTCCGGTGGCCCCTGTGCAAGGAGCAGGCTCAGGCAGGGGTGAGCTACGGTGCTAATGGCCGCTGTTTCTTCTTTCCCGCTCCCAGAGGCCACGCTGAGGATGTGGCCGTTTGCTGCCCCCCCGGGGATGCCGTGGGCTGCGCCCGCCTCGGGCTGGCGAGGCTCGTCTCGCAGCACAGAGGGAAAAGGGACGGGGGAGCGCGTCCCGTCCGTGGACGGGTGCTGGCGCGGCTGGAGCCGGAGAGGTTGGGGAGAGGTAAAGAGGAAGAAACGAGGGGCCGTGGGCCCGACTTCTGCTTCCTGCGGCGGGCAAGAGAGAGAGCCCCTCTCTGCGGAGGGCGAAGGGTCCCTCTGCATGGCGTGCGGCGGGCCAGGCCGCCAACGCGCGCGACAGGGTCCGTGCGCGTATCCTGGAGCGGGACGGCTGCGTGGCGAGCGAGCCGGCGAGGCTGCGTGTCCCCGAAGCCTCGTCTCGTGGGAGCCCTGACACCCCACCGTGTTCTCCTAGGCTGAGGACGGCCGAGCGCCCCGAGGGAGGAGAGGAGGAGACAGGAGCGTCTGAGCTGTTAGAAGCCTCCTGGCAGCCACCGAAAGCGAGAGCCGCTGTGAGTCCCTGGCCCTCGGGGCCTCGTCCCCGGCTTGTGTGTCCTGGTGCCTCCCTGCCCCTCCGTCTCCTTTTTCCCCACGCTTTCTCTGGCCCATTGTCGCCCCCGCTGCTCTGCCGCCCCCGCTGCTCTGCCGCCCCCGCTGCTCTCTTCCTCTCTGTGTCTGTACGTGCTGCTCTGTCCCCCGACCTTCCTGTCTTTCTCTTTCCTTCCTCCCTCTCTCCGCCTTGTCTCTCTGTGCCTTTCTCGTGTTCCGCGTTGCTGGCTTTCTTCATTCTGTACGGCGCTGTTCCCGTCCTCGTTCCTGTTCTGAGCCTTCGTGCTGCCCCCCGCCCCGTTTTTCTCTCGTTTTGTTGTTTTTTCCCTGCCCTCCGTCTCTCCGCAAGGCTCCTCGTTCCTCTCTTTCCTCCTCCAGCCCCCTGTGCTCCCCGCCGTCTCTCTGGCTCTGCCATCGGTTTTGCCTGTTGCTCTCCCTCTTGCTTCCCGTTGATAGGAGGAGCAAAAGTCTTTTAGAAAGCCCTCGGCATGAGGTAGCAAGACTAGGCCTAACGTAACAGAAACCTAACAGAGAAAAACTAGCTCTATAGGGACTGGAGGTGGGGCAAAGCGGGATGTCCTTGGCTCGCAGGCTGGGAAGAGGGAACGTTCCACTGACTGGAGAAGGAGCTACTGGAGTAGCAGCACCAAATGGCAGTGGGCGTGCTCAAGAAATGAGGTCGAGAAGCCGACACCGGGGCGGGGGGGCACCGGGGACCACTGGAGACCCTTGACGGACACTCTGGCGTACCAACGATGGACTGCCAGCGGAGGGTGGCGTTATGGAAAGCGCTTCTGTTTAATGCATTAACTAAGCGCTAGCAGCAAATGAATATGCAATAGATGCATAGTTTATTCACAGCACAAGGAAGGCAGATTAAACATCATGCTCCAGTTGCTGGAAGCTGTGCTGTTGCTAGAAAAGTCACCGTCATGCGTTGCAAAGGGAAACACTGATCAGGAAACTGGAAATAAATTGGCTGTAAAACCAGCCACCGAAAGGATAGAGACCGATACAGGAGCCACGTCTCTGATCCCAGGTGGCTGTCTCCTCCAACCTCCATCAGGAAATTGTAACAAAGAGGCTAAGAAATGAATAGGAGATTTATAGCCGAATTAGAATTAGGGTCCAAAGAAGCTGTCACCGGCAACGGGAGGGTAGCGGTGCCTCGCGGCGTGAGGAGCTGATGCGCTCTATCGAGATTAGACAAAAAGGTAAGAGCAGATTTATAAACTCTTTGTTCTCTGCTTTGTTTTTTCAGACGCCTGTCCCTGTTTTCTCTTCTCGCTTTTGAAGAGAAGCTGCCAAGTTAACGTATGCTGCGCTGAAGTTACAGAAGATGTAGCCCTCATTAACCGGTTGACGTGCGGGAAAGGCTTTCTGACCGCCTGCACGGTGAGGGGACATTTTTCGCCTTTTAGATCCTTCTGCATGACAAGAGGGAGACGGAAGGTTAAGTAACACATTGTTTAGAAGCTGAGAGCTTAGTTTGTATTTAACTAAGAATTAACAGATGTGTTGTCAGCGAGAAACCAAACGGTTATAACTAACCTCATCAAATGAAGTAAAGAATGTGGCTTAGCAGTGCTGCTGACTCTGCCGTCCCATTTCTTTCCCCGTTTTCCTTTTCTACCTTTTTTTTTGGAGTGAATAAATGGGGGGGCTCCGGGGGTGATGATGATGTTGCTGGAGGAGCAGGCCAGCGAGAGTTGGGGGCTTACAGCCCCAAAATGCCTGAAGAGTCATGGGCGGGGTGTTCAGTGGTACTGTGGGGAGGAGAAATTTCTCCCCGTCTGCTGCAGGGAAAACAGAACAATCCCACACCAAAGCTGTCCTAGAGAAATACTCGCTGTTTGTCATTCAGGTTCTAGAACGGCCCAATGTCCTGTTAAAGGTTGTGGTGGTGCGGGTCAGGGATCCCCAGTCTGTGCCGGGACCACAGGACGGCTGCTGGTGGAACCAAAGTCAAGGACAACTTCTCAGAGGTACGAACCTTTCGATTTGTTCCCCTCAGGACACATCCATTTGCCTCTGGACCCCTCACAAGTTTACTCGCCCCCTGGATCCCTCAGAAACCCATTTCCTTCCAGTTCCTCTGCGATCACCCTGCCTGCCTTTGGGTCCCTGCAGGCTCTTTGGTGGCATCATGGTGCCTGTTTGACCTTTGCACCATTAAATTCCCCTCTTTTCTCTCTTCCCCTCGAAACTTGCCCATTTGCTCTTGACACATCCCAAAGGCCTCATTTTTCCCTCTTGTCTCCTCTCAGGACCCCCCATCTGTTGGCCCCTGTCGAGGGTTTAGATTGCGGGGTGACAGTAACACCCTGGCAGATGTATTCTTAACCCCCTCTCCCCCCACTTCCCCCTTTTGCCCCTCCCTCTCCCCCTTAGAGTTGGAAAAATTAACTATGTTTTACTAATGCTACTAATAAGAATAGAGAAAAACATGCAAAATATACAAAACCAGTCTTGAACGTCTCAGCCCCTACAGAGCCGGCACCCGAAGTCCTGGACTGGACTCTGCAGCCAACCAGAGCTGGATTCAGTCTCTCACTAGGCCTCAGTTCGCAGGGACAACTAGCAAGGTCCTCTCCTAATGTCACCATAAGCAGAAGGGACGAAAAAGGGGCCAAGAGGGCAAGATCCTCGTGATCTCCCACTTTTATATGAAGTATTCACGTGAATGGGATGTTATACACAGTTGGTCAGTTTCTTGGTCACCTGTTTCTTGTTGCACCTCTCGCAAGATGTGAATCTGTCCTTATCAACAAGTTAGCATTCCATTGCTCTGTTCACCAAAACAGGTATCTGATTCTCCAGGAAAATGCAGCTAATGTGAAGCTTTAGCTGACAGGCAAATTCACTAAAAGAGAAACTTGTTTTTTAACAAAACCAGGACAGCCCCCCACCGTGATCCCCTCAGAACTCCTCTGATTCCCATCTGCTCCTCTCAGGACAGCTGAGCTTGTCTTTTGGGGCCCCTGAGAGCCCCCATTTACCTTCTTTGACCTACCTTTGTTGTCATTCCCAGCCGATCCTGGTGTTTTCCATCCTTTGGGACTTACTTATTACTGTTGTGAGAGTCAGAGAGAAAACGAGGAGTCTCTGTGACTTAAAACTGTCATTGTTGATCCACAGTGTTTTAGAGACAGATTCTTGCAGGATTTATTAGTTAGTGCTGTAACTTGTAACCAAGAGTGAAAAGACACATGAACTGGTCGAATTGTATAAAAATGCACTTGTAGCAATAAATGGCATCTATTACTTTCATCTTGAAGGAACCTGGTCCATGTTGTTTGTCCGTCTCAACCGCGACAGTTAACTAAACATATAATGGGTGCCTGCTAATGAACTAACACTTTAAGGCTTAGCCACACAATAAATGCTTAGTTTAGAGCTTTATGTTAAGAAGAAAAGAACCCCATTGAATGCCAAGATAAGAAGTTTTACCACACCAGCTGTAACCTTGAGGAGACAAGATAATGAAGATTTATGGCAAAAGGGGGCGCCAGTCTGGTCTCAATCGACTTGGCAGCTTGGGTCCCAGTCAATTCAACATAATGAGCCAAAGGTACAAAGTTCACTGTGACGAAGCTGAAGGAGCTTCATCCAAAGACCCCCAAAGACCCCTCCTCAAATTCACCAAGTGGCACTGTGCAGGCGCAACAGGGGAGCGTCTATGGGAATGGTTCTCTGAGACTCATTTTAATCAGAAGCGGGAAAGGTTATGAATATGTATAGGCGTTCCTGGGGTCATTATGAATATGTAATACCTTACTGTATTTAAGCACAGCTCTTATTGTTTAAAGGTGTGCGTGTTGGGCGGAGCGAATCCCCCGCGCACCCAGCGCTGTTTTGCTTATGCTCTAATGAACATGTGTTTAAGGAATACAAGGAATTGGATTAAACGTTGTTTATCCATAGAAAAAGTGCAAGTTATTTATTTCAACAAACAGCAGTTTCCTTAATTAAAAACACCCCAACGTGTCCCCCAACAAAAATAACGCCAAAAATGCCATCAAAAAAAACACAGGGAGTTTTTAATACATTTCCTTTAGCTTTCGTTCACTGCGTTTAGTGCAGCAAATGACCGTCAGGAGATGGCTGTGGATCTGGCTGTGGAAGGGTGCGTGAAGGAGAAGGAGATGTGTGTAGAGCAGGATTGGTTGTGGAGGTGAGTGGAACTGGTTTGGGTGTGGGGTTGTAAATTCTTTTTGGAGGCTTCCTAGTTTCTGGTGTCACCTGTGGGGTGAAGTGTGATTCCGTGTGCAGGTTTGAAAGGTGCAACGTGCAGAGCTCCCTCATTTGCCACCAGATCTCCAAGTCACAGAGACAATGTTGCTGTGCAGCTGCTAAGGACAGTGCGTGTCCCGTGCAGAATAACATCCTTTGTGCTCCGTGTGCGTGTTCCTCCTTTGAAATGAAGTTGCACTGCCCGGTGTTTCACGTTGCGTGCGGTACCTGCTGGGCTGAGTCTCCTCCCCGCGCTCCGGTCGGTTCCATCGCGCTGCCGCAGCCTCAGCAGCACCGTGGGGTTCGTTGGACGCATTGTTGGTGGAGCCGGCACCAACAGTCTCTGGACACGTCGAGGCGCTGCGGTGGGTTTTCCTGGAAATTCCAGGGTGCTGGTGTTTTATTATTGAAACTGCTTACTTACTGTAAGACGTTTAGAATTAAAACTTAAATAAGAGTAACCAGAAGAGGCTTAGGGAGTTCCTGATAGAGCCTCAACATGTATGACAGAGCCCTGGGGGTCTCAACAGAGCCTGAGAAATCTTGACAGGGCTCAGCAGAGCCCAACAGGTCTCGACAGAGCCCTACAGAGCCCATCGAAGCCTGATAGAGCCTGACAGACCCCAAGAGGTCTTGACAGAGCCCTACAGAGCCCATCAAAGCCTGATAGAGCCTGACAGGCCCCAAGAGGTCTCGACAGAGCCCTACAGAGCCCATCAAAGCCTGATAGAGCCTGACAGGCCCCAAGAGGTCTCGACAGAGCCCTACAGAGCCCATCAAAGCCTGATAGAGCCTGACAAGCCCCAAGAGGTCTCGACAGAGCCCCACAGAGCCCATCAAAGCCTGATAGAGCCTGACAGAGCCCTACAGAGCCCATCAAAGCCTGATAGAGCCTGACAGGCCCCAAGAGGTCTCGACAGGGCTTCACAAAAACCAACAGTGTCTGACAGAGCCCGACAGGAGTGCAGGTGCTGTCACTTCAAGTGAGATTCCAGGTGATTTGATCAGGGTGGTGGGTGAGCCTGGGGTGATTGATCCCTCCCCTTTCCAGGCGATTGTGGGAAGGGGTGGGCGGGGCTCAGGGTATTTGAGCCCCAGTCCCCGGGGAGGGAGCTCATTCAGCTCTAGGACCGCTTGGGTGCTGGTTCTGTGCTGCTCCGTTGGCAGCTTTTGAGCTGTTTCAGCTACGTGGGCAGACGTCTTAGGAGAAGCAGAGGTGTCCGTTTGAGGCAAGAGCTTTGGGCACAGCAAAGGTTCAGTAGCAGCTGTAGTAGAAAGGTTGTTTGTCATTATGTTTCATTGACTGATTCAGTTCCGGGTGCTTTGCATTTTCCAGTAATTCCTGACTATGATGAAGATGGAGTGTTGTGTTTTGGTTTGCATTGCTGTATTAATAGCTGTTAATATAATCTCCTCTCCTAGAAGAGTGTTTTGTTTCCAGGACCTTTGCAGCGTGCAGCGGCCCCTGGTAGATCATTCAAATGTACCTCCCGGAGCTCAGCCAAGGTGAGCAATTACTCGTAGACTGCTACCGATAAATATTATTCAGGTGCCTAATCGTACACGTCCTTGCTTTCCTTATTGTAGGTGATGATGGAGAAAGTGACAGCTGCAGGAAGATCCCCGTTAGCCCACGTCACGTTTTCCTCTATTGAAGATGGATCTGGTCCCTTGGCCCTCCAAAAGTTAAGTGGAGGCACGAGGGCTGGGAAGGGGCTGGGAACTGCAGGGAGGGTTTAAAGTTCTCAGGCAGAAAAGGGCAGTCCAGGAGCAGTCCCCTTTGGGCAGATAAACGGGTCAGGGAACTTTACAGTGCCACACCAGCGTGCGCCGGGCAGGGCAGCTCCAGCTCGCGTCTGTTGTCGTGTAGTTCGGGAAGCGCGCCTCGCGCCTGTCAGACGATCCTGGGCTATCATTGCGCTCCAGGGGCACAAAAGTCATTTCAAGCGCCATCCCGGGGTCTGGCAAGCCGGTGCTGATCGGGGTAGCACCAATCGGGTGCCAGTTTTCTTGTATCGGCAGCTGAAAGGGTGCACGGTTCTTGCATCTTGAACGTTTCCAGTCAGTTGTGTTTTATGGTGTAGTTCTGGGCTGCCACAGCAGCTCTGCTCTCTACCCATCCAGTCTAAGGGACTGGCACTTCTTCCCAGCATCTTGAAGGTTTTAAGTCTTGCAGCAGCTTCTCTGTGTGTTTGCGCCAGAGCTGCCGTCTCATAAGGGGCCGTGACGTTCAGCTCCTTTTTTTTCTGGGGTTGTAGTAGAGGCTCCTCGCCTCACCGCTGCCTCCCTGCAGGTTATTTTGATCGATGCCATCTCTGGTTTGGAGTCATTTTTGTTGCGCCGCCGTCTCTGTGTGTGTGCGCCAGCGCCGCCGTCTCATAAGGGGCCGTGATGTTCGGCTCTTATTTTTTCTGGGGTTGCAGTAGAGGCTCCTCGCCTCACCGGTGCCTCCCTGCAGGTTCTTTTGGGCGATGCAGTCTCTGGTTTGGAGTCGTTCTTGTTATAGAGCATTTTTGGTGCTGTTGCTGTCGTGTCGTCTATAACGTTGTGTGGAGCGTCTGTCTGTGCACGTGCACATTTGGCTGGAGCTGCTCTGCCCGGAGTCGTGGAGTCAGGGGTGGGTGGACAGAGCTCTAGGGGTGCACGGTTAATCTGTGGACATGTTCACCTGCGTAGGCAAAGGTTGTGCAGTCATCTGGGATGGAGTAGCCGTGGGCAGGGGAGCGGACTGTCCCTTCCCCAGTGTTTTTTGGGACTCAATTAGAGCCTCTGGTGGGATTCCTAAACAGAAAGCAGACCTGTGTGATGGGCAACCTGTTGATGAGCATCTGGGTGACTTGTTGAATCCCTTAATTTCAGATGCAGAGGGACAACTTGGCAGGGAAGAGCGACAGAGGAGGCGAGCTGCGTGCCGTAAGCAGGTGGGTCGGTGCGTGGCGCCAGAGGGAAGCTGTGCCGTGTGGCTCTCGCTGAGCTTGGTCGTTTCTCTGTTTCCTAGGTGTGAAGCGAAGAGAAAAGCTGCGTATCGGCACCGCTGCTCCTCGGGCAAGGTGAGCACGGAGTGCTGGGCTGAAGCGGCAGCTGTTTTCAGGTCCTGTGTTGCCAGTGCAGGTCTGAGCGTCCTTTGGTTGCGTTTTAGAGGCGGTAGCTGAACGTCTTCGTGGTCAACAGCGTGGCGGGCAAAAGCAAGGGCGGCCGGCTGGGCGAGTGGCCCAGGTAAGGGAGGGTGAGATGGGACCATCTGCAGGCAGGCTGCGTTTTTGGGCGGCGTCCAAGTGCGTGCCTCTGGTTTTGCAGGTGCCACAGATGAGCTGCGAGAGGCGAAGCCGCAGGCCGGCCGGCAGCCCAGAAGGTGAGTCTGCGGTGGGTGTTGAGGAGCCCGGTATTGCCCGGTGACTGGGTTCAGCGTTTCCTTGTCGCTTCGCAGGCACTTTGTGGGCCCTTTGGACTGGGAGGAGCGTTTGCGGTGAGCCGGGCTAGGGGCGAGGAGGAGCATGGGGCCGGCAACTCGTTCCAGGTGCTGCAGTTCTTTTGCTTCTCGCCGTCTTAGGCGTCACGAGCGATGGGGGTTGGTTACCACGCCAGCGGCATGACACGCCGAACGGAACGCCGTGGAACTTAGCAGGAGGTGGGTGTTGCGGAAGGGGTCGGCGTTTACCCCACGACGCCGTGTGCCGGCACGGCTTAGCGAGCGTGTGTTTTCTCGTGTTCCCGTAGACGCTGAAGAGGAACCCGGCGATGCAGGAAGACGGCTGTTTGTGCACGTGCCGTTTTGCTCTGTTGAAGACGGGTTCGGTCTCTTGGCCCTCTGAAAGCTAAGTGGAGGCACGGGGGCTGGGAAGGGGCTGGGAATGGCAGTGTCGGGGGTATAGTACTGATAAGGGAAAGGAATGTCCAGGAACAGTCCCCTTTGGCTGGGTAAAGGGCCCAGGGACCTTTACAGAGCGATGCCAGCGTGTGCCGGGCAGGGCAGCTCCAGCCTGTGTCTGTGTTGTGTAGCTTGGGAAGCCTGCCTTGCGCCTGTCAGACGATCCCGGGGTCTCGTTGTGCTCAAGGGGCACAACGTGCATCTCGGGTGCCATCCCGGGATCTGGAATGCCAGTGCCAATCGGCTTGGTGCTAATTAGGTCCTGGATTCTTGTGTCATCAGCCCAAAGTGTGGATAGTGTTTGCATTTGGGATGTTTCCAGTCAGTTGTGATTTATGGTGTCATTCTGGGCTGGATCATCATCAGCTCTGCTCTCTACCCATCCAGTCTAAGGGACTGGCACTTCAAGATGCTAGGAAGAAGTTCTTAGTCTTGCAGCAGCCTCGTGTGTTTGCGCCGGCGCCGCCGTCTCTGTGTGTGTTTGCGCCGGTGCCACCGTCTCATAAGGGGCCGTGATGTTCGGCTCTTATTTTTTTTGGGGTTGCAGTAGAGGCTCCTCGCCTCACCGGTGCCTCCTTGCAGGTTCTTTTGGGCGATGCAGTCTCTGGTTTGGAGTCATTTTTGTTGTGGAGCATTTTTGGTGCTGTTGCTGTCGTGTTGTCTATAACATTGTGTGGAGCGTCTGTCTGTGCACGTGCACATTTGGCTGGAGCTGCTCTGCCCGGAGGCATGGAGTCAGGGGTGGGTGGACAGAGCTCTAGGGGTGCACGGTTAATCTGTGGACATGTTCACCTGCGTAGGCAGAGGTTGTGCAGTCATCTGGGATGGAGTAGCCGTGGGCAGGGGAGCAGACTGTTCCTTCCCCAGTGTTTTTTGGGACTCAATTAGAGCCTCTGGTGGGATTCCTAAACAGAAAGCAGACCTGTGGGATGGGCAACCTGTTGATGAGCTGCTGGGTGACATGCTGAATAACTTGATTTCAGATGCAGAGGGACAACTTGGCAGGGAAGAGCGACGGAGGAGGAGAGCTGTGCGCCGTAAGCAGGTGGGTCGGTGCGTGGCGCCAGAGGGAAGCTGTGCCGTGTGGCTCTCGCTGAGCTTGGTCGTTTCTCTGTTTCCTAGGTGTGAAGCGAAGAGGAAAGCTGCGTATCGGCACCGCAGCTCCTCGGGCCAGGTGAGCACAGAGTGCTGGGCTGAAGCGGCAGCTGGTGTCAGGTCCCGTGTTGCCGGTGCAGGTCTGAGCGTCCTTTGGTTGCGTTTTAGAGGCGGTAGCTGAAGGTCTTCATGGTCAAAAGCAAGGGCGCCAAGGTGGGCGAGTGGCCCAGGTAAGGGAGGGTGAGATGGGACCATCTGCGGGCAGGCTGTGTTTTCGGGTGGCGTCCAAGCACGTGCCTCTGGTTTTGCAGGTGCCGCAGACGAGCTGCAGGGGGCGAAGCCGCAGGCCGGCCGGCAGCCGAGAAGGTGAGTCTGCGGAGGGCGTGGAGGAGCCCGGTATTGCCCGGTGACTGGGTTCAGCGTTTCCTTGTCGCTTCGCAGGCACTTCGTGGGCCCTTTTGGACTGGGAGGAGCAGTGTGAGTCTGGGGGAGGCTGGGGGAGTCCTGGGGGGGATTTGGGGGGGTACCGGTGCATGTGTTGGGCACACACGTGCTGATCGGTAAGGAGTGTTACTACACCAAGGAGGGGGGTAGACCTGGGGGCCCCAGGGTGGGAGGTAGACCTGGGGGGGGGGTCCTGGTAGGGGGGTAGACCTGGGGGTCCTGGGGGGGTTTTGGGGACCCCAGGGGGTTTTGGGGTATTGAGGAGGTTTTACAGAACCCAGGGTGTTTTGGGGTGTCCTGGGGGGGTTTGGGGACCCCATGGGGCTCTGGGGTATCCCTGGGGGGTTTTGGGGTGTCCTGGGGGGCGGGGCCAGGGCTGGTTTTGGGGTGACCCCCCCCCAACCCACAGTCAAGCAGGTGTTTAAGGAGCTGGAGTTCCTGGCCTGGTACATGACCGGTGGCCCGCCAGGGTCAGGGTTTGGTTAGGGTTAGGATTACAGTTAGGGTTAGGATTAGACTTGGTTTAGCATTAGACTTAGTGTTAGGGTTAGGCTTAGGTTACCGCAATGGTGAGGTTTAGGCTTATGGCCACTGCCCACCCCACCCCCCTCCCAAGTTCTCCCCAATGTGCCTTCCCGGAGGGGTGTGCCCCTACCAGGCCCCACCCCCTTTCCAAGCACCCCACCCTCCCAGCTGGGCTCCTCCCCCTTGACCCACACTTCCACCCCCATTGGTGGGCTCCCTGCAGGGGGTGTGGCCTACAGACATACAACTCCTTCCCCTCCCCTGCTGAGCCATGTACCCGGCAGCATGACAGGGGCAGACAAAGCTCAGGAAAGACCAACAGAGCCAGACAGGGCTTGAGAGAGCTTGAGAAAGTCCGACAGGTCTCGACACTGCCTGACAAAGCCCGACAGAGCCCGAGAGAGTTTGATGGATCCTCACAGAGCCTGACAAAGCTTGACAGAGCCCAACAGGACCCGTCAGGGCCTGACAAATCTTGTCAGTTCCTGATAGAGCCTCAATGTGTATGACAGAGCCCTGGAGACCTCAACAGAGCCAGAGAAATCTTGATAGGGCTCAGCAGAGCCCAAGAGGTCTCGACAGAGCCCTACAGAGCCCATCGAAGCCTGATACGGCCTGACAGACCCCAAGAGGTCTTGACAGGGCTTCACAGAAACCAACAGTGTCTGTCAGAGCCCGACAGGAGTGCAGGTGCTGTCACTTCAAGTGAGGGTCCAGGTGATTTGATCAGGGTGGTGGGTGGGCCTGGGGTGATTGACCTTTCCCAGAGGATTGGGGGAAGGGGTGGGCGGGTCTCAGGGTATTTGAGCCCCAGCCCCTGGACAGGAGTTGATGCTGCTGGTTCTCTGCTGCTCCTTCAGCAGTCGGCAGCTTTTGGGCTGTTTAAGCTATGTGGGCAGTTGTGTTTGGAGAAGTGGAGATGCCTGTTTGATGCAGGACCTTCAGGAGCAGCAAAGTTTCAATACCAGCTGTAGTTGAAAGTATGTTTGTAACTAGGTTTCATTTATTGAATAAATTCCCGGTGCTTTGCGTTTTCCTGAAGTTCCTGACTGCAATGAAGATGACGTGTTAATTTATGGTTTGTATAGGCGTGTAACAAGTTGCTGATATAATCTCTCCTCCTAGGACTGATGCTTTGGTTATCTAGCAGGGGTTAAAATGACCCTCTCGTATCTATAAGTAGAGTTCTACCATTTCCGAAAGAAGCACCAGGACCATAAGGCAGAGTGTCTTTCAGGTTACTCTGCCTGGAGGTGTGCAGTCAGGGGTGGGTGGAATGCCCAAGCTGTTGATGAGCTCCTGGGAAACTTGTTGAATAACTTGATTTCAGATGCAGATGAACAACTTGGCACGGAGGAGCGACGGAGGAGGCGAGCCGTGCGCCGTAAGCAGGTGGGTCGGTGCGTGGTGCCGGAGAGAAGCCGTGCCGTGTGGCTCTCGCTGAGCTTGGTCATTTCTCTGTTTCCTAGGTGTGAAGCGAAGAGGAAAGCTGCGTATCGGCACCGCAGCTCCTCGGGCCAGGTGAGCACGGAGTGCTGGGCTGAAGTGGCAGCTGTTTTCAGGTCCCGTGTTGCTGGTGCAGGTCTGAGTGTCCTTTGGTTGTGTTTTAGAGGCGGTAGCTGAATGTCTTCATGGTCAGCAGCGTGGCAGGCAAAAGCAAGGGCGGCCAGCTGGGTGAGCGGCCCAGGTAAGGGAGGGCGAGATGGGACCGTCTGCGGGCAGGCTGCGTTTTCGGGCGGCGTCCGAGCGCGTGCCTCTGGTTTTGCAGGTGCCGCAGACGAGCTGCGAGGGTTGAAGCCGCAGGCCGGCCGGCAGCTGAGAAGGTGAGTCTGCGGAGGGCGTGGAGGAGCCCAGTATTGCCCGGTGACTGGGTTCAGCGTTTCTTTCTCGCTTCGCAGGCACTTTGTGGGCCCTTTGGACTGGGAGGAGCATTTGCGGTGAGCCGGGCTAGGGGCGAGGAGGAGCGTGGGGCCGGCGACTCGTTCCAGGCACTGCAGTTCTTTTGCTTCTCGCCGTCTTAGGCGCCTCGAGCGGTGAGGGCTGGTGACCGCGCCCGTGGCACGACGCGCCCAACGGAACGCCGTGGAACTTAGCAGGAGGTGGGTGTTTGCGGAAGGGGTCGGCGTTTACCCCATGATGCCGTCTGCGGAGACGGCTTAGCGAGCATGTGTTTTCCCGTGTTCCCGTAGACGCAGAAGAGGAAGCCGGCGATGCAGGAAGACAGCCCTTCGTGCACGTGGTGTTTTCCTCTGTTGAAGACGGGTTCAGTCCCTTGGCCCTCTGAAAGCTAAGTGGAGGCACGGGGGCTGGGAAGGGGCTGGGAATGGCAGGGTTGGGGGGTCTAGTTCTGACAAGGGAAAGGGCCGTCCAGGAACCGTCCCCTTGGCGCGGGGAAAGGGCCCAGGGACCTTTACAGAGCGATGCCAGCGTGTGCCGGGCAGGGCAGCTCCAGCCTGTGTTGTCTGCGTTGTGGCGTAGCTCGGGAAGCCTACCTTGCGCCTGTCAGACGATGCTGGGGTCTCGTTGCGTTCGAGGGACACGAAAGGCACCTCGGGTGCCGTCCCGGGATCTGGAACGCTGGTGCCGACTGGCGTAGCGCCCATTGGATGCTGGTTTTCTGGCATCAGCAGCCGAAAGTGTGGAGGGTTCTTGCGTGTCGGCCGTTTCTGGTCAGTGGCGTTTGTGGCGTTGTCGTGGGCTGTGCCGGCAGCTGTGCTCTCTACGCATCCAATCTCAGGGACTGGAACTTCAAGATGCTGGGAAGAAGTTCTTAGGCGTTGCAGTAGCTTCTCGTCTGGTTGCGCCGCCTCTGCTCGGTTGTGGTGGTGCTGTCGTCTGGTCAGGAGCCCTGATGTTGGGCTCCTTTTTCACTTGGGGTTATAGGAGAGGCTCCTCACCTGACCGCGGCCTCCCCGTAGATGATTTGGATGGATGCCTGTCTAGTCTCGGAGCGTCGTTTTCGTTGCGGAGTGTTTTTGGTGCCGTGGCCGTCGCGTGGTCTCTAACGTTGTGGGAAGCGTTGGTCTGCGCGGGTGCACATTTGGCTGGAGTTGCTCTGCCCGGATGTGTGGAGTCAGGGGTGGGCGGATGGAGCTCTGGGAGCCCCTGGTTAATCTGCTGACGCATTAAATTGCGTAGGCAGAGGTTGTGCGCTCGCCTGGGCTGGAGTAGGGAACCGAGGGGCCCAGAACTGGACACAATATTCCAGATGGGGTCTCACCAGGGCAGAGTAGAGGGGAAGGAGGACCTCTCTGACCTACTAACCACCCCCCTTGTAATACACCCCAGGATGCCATTGGCCTTCCTGGCCACAAGGGCCCAGTACTGGCTCATGATCATCCTGTTGTCCACCAGGACCCCCAGGTCCCTTTCCTCTACACTGCTCTCTAATATGTAAGTTCCCAACCTATACTGGAACCTGGGGTTGTTCCTGCCCAGATGCAGGACTCTACACTTGCCCTTGTTGAATTTCATCAGGTTATTCCCCGCCCAACTCTCCAGCCTGTCCAGGTCCTGCTGGATGGCAGCACAGCCTTCTGGCGTGTCAGCCGCTCCTCCCAGCTTGGTGTCAACAGCAAATTTGCTGATAGTACACTCTATTCCCTTGTCCAAATCGTTAATGAATATATTGAATAATACTGGTCCCAGTACTGACCCCTGAGGCACTCCACTAGATACTGGCCTCCAACTAGACTCCGCACCATTGACTGCCACTCTCTGGCTTCTCTCCTTCAGCCAGTTTGCAACCCACCTCACTACTCTATTGTCCAGACCCCACCTCCTCAACTTAGCAACTAGGATGCTGTGGGAGACTGTGTCAAAGGCTCTACTGAAGTCAAGGTAGACCACATCCACTGCTCTGCCATCATCCATCCACCTTGTTACATTCTCATAAAAGGCTTTGAGGTTGGTCAAGCATGACTTACCCTTGGTGAAGCCATGCTGACTGCCCCTAATAACCCTCTTATCCTTGATATGCCTTGAGAATGCACCAAGGACAAGCTGTTCCATTACTTTCCCAGGGACAGAGGTGAGGCTGACCGGTCTATAATTACCCGGGTCCTCCTTCTTGCCCTTTTTGAAGACTGCAGTGACATTTGCTTTCCTCCAATCCTCAGGCACCTCTCCCGTTTCCCAAGACTTGGCAAAGACGATGGGGAGCGGTCCAGCAATGACTTCAGCCAGCTCCCTCAGCACCTGCGGATGCATCCCATCTGGACCCATGGATTTAAGGATGTCCAGACTGTTTAATTGCTCCCTAACCCAGTCCTCCTCGACTAAAGCAAACTCCTCCATTGACCTGGCTTCATCCAGGGTCTCAGGGGTACAGGGCTCCCCAGGACAGCCTCCGGCAGAGTAGACAGACACACAGAAGGCATTCAGTAATTCTGCTTTCTCTGTATCTTCTGCCACCAGGGCACCCACCCCGTTCCTCATTGGGCCTACTTTGTCTCTGGTATTAGTTTTATCCGCTATGTATTTGAAAAAGTTCTTTTTGCTGTCCTTGACCCCTCTCTCCAGCTGTCATTCTAAGGAGGCCTTGGCTATCCTAGCTGCCTTCCTACATCCTCTAACAGCAGCCTTATATTCCTCCCAGGTGGCCAGCCCCTGCTTCCATGACCTGTAAACTCGCCTCTTCTGCTTGAGCATACCCAACAGATCCCTATTGAACCATGCAGGCCTCCTGGCTCTCTTCCTTGACTTCCTACGTGTGGGGATGCTCTGATCCTGAGCGTGGAAGAAGCAATCTCTGAATGCAGTCCAGCTCTCTTGGGCCCCTTTTCCTTCAAGCAGTCTTGCCCATGGGATTTCCCCCCGCAGTTGCTTGAAAAGGCCAAAGTTAGCCCTGCTACAGTTCAGGGTTGCAATTCTACTCACTATTCTGTTCCTGCCACACAAGATGCTGAACTCCACCATCTCGTGGTCACTGCAACCCAGGCAGCCCTCAACCTTTACTGCTTCAACCAGACCCTCCTTGTTAGTGAGGATGAGATCCAGCAGTGCACCTCTCCTAGTCGGCTCCTCCACCATCTGCATGAGGAAGTTCTCATCAAGGCACTGGAGGAACCTCCTGGCCTGTGGCTGGCTGGCTGAATGGTCCTTCCAGCAAACATCAGGGAAGTTAAAATCACCCACAACAATCAGGGCCTGTGACTATGAGGCCACTCTCAGCTGCCCATAGAAGGCCTCATCAACTTCCTCAGCCTGATCTGGTGGCCTGTAACAGATGCCCACAACAGTGTCACCCCTGCCAGCCTGCCCCTTGATCCTGACCCATGCACTCTCAACTCGCTCATCCTCCACTCCTGGGCAGAATTTAGTACATTGTAGTTGCTCTCTCACATAGAGAGCAACTCCACCACCACGCCTGGCCGGCCTGTCTTTCCTGAAAAGGGCATAGCCATCCATGACCACATTCCCGTCATGTGAACTGTCCCACCATGTTTCTGTAATTGCCACCAGGTCATAATCTCCTGACCGATCACAGGATTCTGACTCCTCCTGCTTATTCCCCATGCTGTGCGCTTTGGTGTTCAGGCATTTCAGGGAGCAAGCAGAGCACACCGATTTCTCCCTAGGGGCACAGGAGGCCACCCGGTCCTCATCAGTTTTAAAATGCTGCCCGACTGGGACAAGCCCAGCTACAAACCCATCCCCCTTCGAGCCTAGTTTAAAGCTTTCCAAATGAGCCTAGCTAATTCCTGCCCCAGCATCCTTTTGCCCCTGCGAGATAAACCTTTCCCGCATGTATGACACTGTCCGGACTGGTGTCTTATAAAACCAACCATTATCAAAAAATCCAAAGCCCTGCCTGTAGCACCAGTCTTGGAGCCAACTCTTTAGAGACTGAATTTTCCTTTTCCATCCCACATCATCACTTGAAGATGGAAAGAGTGAAGAGAAGATCACTTGAGCCCCTGAGTCTTTCACCATCCTCCCCAAGACCTTGAAATCGTTCTTCATTCCCCTCAGACTACGGAAGCAGCTTCTTCCTTGTCTGTCTGGAAGAGCAGCAGCGGGTAGTAGTCTGTTGGGTGCACCAGTTTGGGGAGCTGTCTAGCGATATCCTTGATCCGGGCTCCAGGTAGACTACAAACTTCCCTAAGATGAGGGTCAACTCTGCATATTGGACCCTCTGTTCCTGTCAGAAGGGAATTTCCTATGACAATCACCCTTCTTTCTTTCTTATCAGAGGCAGTCTTAAGTTGTGACATCAAGCGCCTCTTCCTATGTGATCTTGTAGGCAGGCTTGGCACCACCTCCTCACCTACCTCTTCTTCAAGATCCAGGGCTTCAAAGCTATCACGGAGGGGCACCTGGGGAGACAAAGCAGGCAGGAAGGGCGGCTGCCCGTGACACTGACCCGGAATACGCTTCCAACGCTCGTTGTCTTTTAGGTCCCCTACCTCTGCCCGACAGCAACAAGGGTGGGGCCGTCTCAGGACTTCGGCCTCTGTCCAAGAGGGCAGGAGGTCCATCTCCTTTTGGGGGGTACCTGCCTGGGACCTTTCCGACTGGCACATCAAGGTGTTACTCCACCAGTTGATGTCCCTTTCAAACTCCCTGATGGTCCTCAGCGTCTCAACCTCCTCCTTAAGTTTCATAACCATGTCGAGCAGACCTTGCACCTGCTCACACCTCACACAGGTGGAGTGCTGGCCTCCCTGCCCCGGCAGCAGCAGGCTCTGGCACTCCCTGCAGATGGAGACTGGAACAGCCACCATTCGGGACAGAACCTCAGTCTGCGTAGCCACAGTCTGTTTGGGACAAACTCTCCTCCTGGAGGCGACCACAGTCGTCAGCAGTCTGGGATGCTGGCAATAAGTTAGAGGGGCTGACAAGCGACAAGTGCTCTCTGCACCCTGCTGCACAAGCTACCACACCCGCTGCTGCAGCACAGTGTGGGTGGGACTCACCCGCTACACAAGCTGGTTGCTCCTCCCTGCATCTGGAGGGCAGCAACTAGGATTTTTCAAGGCAAGGGGAGGGGTTGTGGTCATCGTCACCGTGGAAGATGAGCTGACTAAGCTTCACTTGCAGTAAGAGAATAGACAGGGTGAACGTGGGCCTGCTGCTGAACTTCAGAAGAGTAGAATCAGACGGGACTGAGGTTCTTCATGGCTTCTTTTCCTCCGTCTTCACCAGCAAGGTCTCCTGGGACTTGGTTCCTGAAGGCAGGAGTCTGGAGAACACCCAGCAGTGGATGGGGCTCAGGTCAGGGGTGACCTGAGCAAACTCAAACACCATTACAGAACAGGAGATGGGTCACTTAACCAGCTCCCTGAACACAAGCATCACTGTGCTGTGGCACCTGAGATTCCCAGGAACACCCACCTCTTGGTCCAGAGGAGTGTGACTCCTCTCGAGGTGTCCTGACCTCTCTCCTCACTCACATTGTGATTTAGGCAACCCATTTTGTGACATATTCAGTATTTATCAGGAGATGCTCCACACCAATATGAACTGGAGGCTGCTGAGACCACCTGTTCTGGAAAGGGAGGGAAGGGTGAGCAGGGAAGGAAATAGAAGAAATTTGGATTAATTGCTATTTATTATGGAAATGCTCTGTGTTTGGTTATTCCTGAAATCTCCCTAATCATCCACACCAGACTTGAAGCCTTTAGGAAAATGATGCACAGAGCCTTGGCTTGTAAGAGCATTTTAGATGTCCATGAGCCCTCTGGTGCCATGAGCCTGAACTGCAGATACAGAGAGAATGAACAAACCTCCAATGAAGTGAAAGGCAGAAGCAAACCCCAAGTTTCTGAGGGTGTTTGGACCCCATGAAGGGCCATCACTTGACACAGCTGTGAAGGAAACAACCACTGCAGGTCCCTGTCCCTGGAGTCTACTGAAGGAAAGACATGGAGACAGTGGTTCTAGGTGGTGAGGGCCATGTGAGCTGGCTCTGATGCCATGTCAGCCATTGATGCTTGTTCATCACCAGAATGGCTGAGCCCTGACCCCTGGGACCTGGTAGATCTTTCTCCAATGTTTTTCAAGGCTTTTCCTGTGGTCAGTGTGAGTGTTTTGTGTTTTGGGGGTGGGTTTTATGTCAAGTGCTGTTGCTTTAACTGCAAGTCTCTGGTGTTCTGTGGAGTTGGAAATGCCTGAGAGTTCCTCACAGCTCATCCAGCTTCTTTCATACACCTGGCAATGGTCACCAATCACCTCAATGTCCCACTCTAAAACTTGCTCGAATCCTCTATTTGGATCCACACCCCATCACTCCAGGAGGTTCATGGATCCACCAGGTTCATGGATGATTCCTGAGGTCCATCCAAGTGTGGGCAGTGTAAGAGAGGAGCAGAGCAGGGTCAGCTCATGGGTCATGACTGAGCACAGCCACCCCAGCAGCAGCCGTTCCCCATCTCCCAGGCACAGCCATGCCCACAGCATGCAAATCGCACTGCCATACATGATTAGCCCAAGAGAGGCCTTTCTTCCTTCCACACTCCCAGGAAAATCTCCCTCCTGTTCCTCCTCCACCTGCAGACATCAACTGCTTTCCATTGCTGGGCTCAGACATGGCTGGAAGGGTTCACTGAAGCCATCAGCCATCTCATTGCTTCTCCCTGGCATGCCCTGACCTCTCCCACACCTACAATGGCCAATCACGGCTGCTCAGGCCTCCCGCTCTTCGGAAGACGCCTCGAGCCTCTTGGTTCTTCCTGGTGCTTATTATAAACTTCCTCGCCCTCTCCAGAGTTCACGGTGAGCTTTCTTGTCCATAACAGCCCTTTATGACCATGTCTTACTAAATGGTTGTGTTTGTATGATCATTTGTGCAGAAAGGGCAGTCACAGGACAGCACCCAATATGTCAAAACTGATGCACAGTGAAATGCCGTAAAGACCCGATGAGTTCCCCCTGTGTCGTTGTCTCTCCTGGAAGGAGTCTGTCCCGAGAAGGGGATCCAGCTCCTGCCACTCTCTGCAGAGGCACATGAGCAGTGTCCATCACCTGGGGACACAAAGGGTGACATTTGCCACACCACCCTTCATCTGAAACACTTAGATGTGTGCTTGTGGATGAGGTATGGAGCCTTATAGTGCCAATACCTATTTAACTGTCATTGCCAGAGGGGCGACCACACATGCAGAGTACTATTTTACACGTATTTAAATATAAGCATGTTAAACTTTTATTTTTCTTTTTAAAACCGTCATTCCCAGACAAATTACGCAAACACTTGAAGGATTACTCATGTCTTTTAACATGATTATCCTCAGAAGGCCACCAGCTTTGCTCCTCAGGAAATGGGATCCAGAGTCCAAGGGCAGGATGGTTTGGGCTCTGTGCTGGGATCTGGAAAATGAAACGTGCTCCCATCTCCCAGCCCCCTGCCCTCCTGAGTGAGGGTGTGAGACATTCTGCCAGCGAGGGCTGAACTCACAGCCATGACCAGTATCTTATGTCCAACTGCAGCCAACGGTGTCCTGCCAGCTCGGGATTGGAGCTTCCATTGCTGGAGGTGTTTAAAAGATGTGGAGATGTGACGATGAGGGATATGGTTTAGTTGTGGACTTGGCAGTGTTTCAGTGACAGTTGGACTCCATATTTCTATGATTATATGGTTCTATGTTGCTATGATTCTATGATTTGGGTTGGAACTATTCCAGTTCCCATCATTTCCAGCTTCCCTCAGAGGCAGCTGTTGTGTGGCACAACTGTCCTGGATCTCCAGGCAGGTTGGGCACTGGGTTGGTGTTGGCATTAGGAGTTTTCCACTTCCTGGGATAAAAGACTGTTGAGCAGAGACAGTTGTAGAGGTTTGGGTCACAGGGGTTTGCAGCAATCCTGTCAAAATCTGAGCAGGATGAGCTTTGGAGCCCAGGGAGGACAGAGACATTCTCAAGGATGGTTTTGAACAGTGGCACTATCTATCACTAATAACAGCACCAGGAAACTCCTCATTCTTGGTTATGCTGCTGAACTAAAGGTCTTTAGTGTCCCTCCCAGCAGTCATTCTCACTTCTCAAAACTACATCTCAGTAGTTATCCTCTTGCATGAGTTTCTGGTTCCAGCCAGGCAGAGGAAAGGGATAACAGAGTTTACTGGATGGTACAGATAAGATGGCCTGTTACAACACACCCCCAGGAGTACAAGGCTTTGGTGGACACTGCTGCTCAGTGCACAATAATTCCTTCAGACTGTAAGGCAACACAACTCATCAGTATTTTTGGAGTGACTTGGGGGATCCCAAGAGCTGACTGTTGTAGAGGCTGAAATGAGCCTAACTGGAAAAAAATGGCAAAAGCATCCCATTGTGACTGGCCCAGACGCTCCGTGCATTCTTGGCATAGACTACCTTAAGAGAGGGTATTTTAAGGACCCAAAAGGGTATAGGTGGGTATTTGGGACAGCAGCTATGGACACGGAGAGAATTGAAGAGCTGTCTGATTTGCCTGGTCTTTCAGATGACCCTTCTGTTGCAGGACTGCTGATGGTTGATGATCAGCAGGTGCCAGTTGCTAGCACAACGGTGCATCGTCGACAGTATCGCACCAATCGGGACTCTTGGATTCCTATTCAGAAATTGATTCGTCAACTGGAAAGCCAGGGTGTGATCAGTAAGACTCGCTCACCTTTCAGTAGCCCAATTTGGCCAGTGTGCGAGTCCAGCGATGAGTGGAGATTAACTGTAGACTACTGTGGCCTGAAGTGCGAAGGGGGAAAAAGGGTGAAGGGAAACCTTCTCCCACGATTTTGATTGTCTCCCCATGATCAGACCACGACAAAAACAAAGAATCAGTGCAGTGAGGCTGTAGAGTGGCCCTTGGCTTGTCCTGCCAACAAGCTCTGAATGCGGATTCTTGCCGGTGTAGCGGAGCAGGCAGCAGCGTCTCTGAGCAAAGCTCTGGGGGACAGGGTCCTGTGTGCTGGGCACAGCTTCCCTCGCCATTCTCTGCTCCCTCCTCCGTCACGCAGGGGCTGCCCCACGCCGCGCACAGCCAGTCCCAGCCGGGCCCGGAGGTGGATGTGTCCATGGCAACTGCCCGGGCTCTGTGACGTCATAACCAGAGCCATTGTGACACGGGGGTCCCCGCCCTGACCGTGGGGGTATTTAAGGAGCAGCTTCTCAGGAGGCAGCAGCTTCTCAGGAGCAGCAGCTTCTCAGGAGGCAGCAGCTCCCCTGGGTGCTCGCCGCAGCTCTGTGGTAGACGAGACCCAAGATGCCCATTGACGAGGAGGCGTATGCCCACTCCCAGCCCCCCGTGCTCCATAGGCCACAGGGGAGGGTCGGGACAGGGCAGGAGGGAGAGGCCGACGACGCGGCTCTGTGGGACACAGCCCTGCGCATCGTCAGTGAGGCCATGCGCAGGGCTGTGGCTGAGGTCCTGGCAGCTGGCCAGGAACCGGAGGAACAGCAGAACCTGGCCCAGAGCATGGACTTGCAAGACAAGAACAGCAAAGAGGGGTGCCAAGGCGGAGACACCATCCACAGTACCTGGATCAAGCCCTCGGTCCAGGAGCACCTCCAGGACGCCCCTGCAGGTCCCCAGGAGGGGCCTGGCTGGACCAGCTGCACAGACACAGAGGTGGCAGCAAAGGCAGAGCGCCCGGCACCTGCCCAGCACAGCCCCACAGAGGACCATGTGCCTCTGGCAGACATTGTGGAGTACATCGTCAGTGAGGCCATGCGCAGGGCTGAGGCTGAGGTCCAGGGACCTGGCCAGCAACCGGTGGAACAGCAGCACCGGGCCCAATGCATGGATGTTCCAGTGGCAGCACTAGGACCTGCAGGACCTGAAGCCGTTGAAGCTCACTTGGCTGGAGAGGATGAGGGACAGGCCAGCACAGCCCCTCTTGTCCCAGCTGCAGAGGAGGAAGAAGAGAACACGGTTTCTCCAATGCCTGCGGGACATGGAGGAGAGACCAGCGCAGACATGGCCTGCCCAGCGCAGGGCCCAGCTCCACGGCGACGGCCTTCCCGGTTCAGGAGGGCGCTGCGGGCTCTGCGCAGGGCTTTCCGCTGCAGCTGCACGGCGGGACAGCAAGAGGAGTAGAGCCCGGCTGCCAGCGCCACGCGGGTGCCTGGACATGCGGCTGGTCCTGGGCCTGTGCAGCGTCCAGAGGGAGCGTCTGAGGGTGCCACGCCAGGGATGGGTGCATGCACGTTGACAGCGGCGTTCACCTGCTCGGCCTTGGATTGTTTTCAGAAATCAATAAAGCCAATTAAAAAAAAAATGACAGTTTTCCCCCTGTGCTCATCTGTTTCTGCTCCACCTCGGGACAAAGAAGGCTGCAGGAAATCTCTGTCCTCGGGGTGTCCCGGCATTGGTTGCGGGAAGCCCTGGGCTGGTGCTGCCGCAAGCCGGCAGTTTGGCTGAATCCCCCTCAGGCTCCCTTCCCACCCGCCTGTCTCCAATTCCAGTCCAGGACTTGGAACATTTGAGATCTGTTGCTGACTTGGCCTGGTTGACCTGCACCGTACGGCATCCCTTTCATCTCACAAGGAACCTCCCCATTGCAGGGGTGTTTCGGAGCACCTACATGAGCTGATACAGGCGAGACCGTCCAAGCCCACATGTGGTCCCTCACCTCCACCGAGGGTCTTCCAAGTCAGGAAGAGCCGGCTGCTCGCTCCCTTGCTGGAAATCTGAGCCATGATCCATCTCTGCACAAGGCTTCCAGCATCACGAGAGCACGTTCAGGCCGGAGACACCGGGGAGAAGCGCTGCAAGCAGTGCTGGTCTTGAGAAGAAATCCACCCGCTCAGAGCTTCGTCTCAGATGCGAGTTATTCTGCACTGGGATTCTGGGGCCCAAAAATGGAGGGAGGCTCAGGTATAAACTCCATCAGCCAAGAGCCGCAGCAGCTGCTGATCCCTGCGTGGCGCATTGCCACGCGGCAGATGATGGAGGGGTATGGTGTTTTGAGGTCAGTTGCGTCTCAGACACTCATAATCCAGTCAGAATCATGTGGCTGTGAAGGGGACAGGATATGAGAAGTAAGAAATGTCACTGGAAAGGCAGTGCTGTGGTGCAAGAGGTGACTCAGATGGAGCTGGATCAGCCCATGGTTTGTGTTCCAAAGAGCAGCCAGTGAAGGTGCAGACACAGCAGTGAAGGTGCAGAAATGCTGGGGTGAGAGCATGTGGGGAAGCGAGATGTGTGTCTGCAGCCTGCAGGGAAAGAGGGGCAGGGGTAGCACCGGGTAGAACAGCCTGTGGTGGAGATGGCAAAGGGCACTGTAAGGCTGGAAGGGACCCACAAAACCCAGGTCTCTGTCCCCTTGGCCAGGGCAGTTGTCTCTGCCACTGAGGCCCAGGAGAAGACACGTTGTCCTCATGGCACTGGGGCCTCGGTGCCTCCTTGCAGCCCCATGGGGAAGCTGGAAGCTGTTGTCCTTCCCTGCGCCTTGCACACCCACATCCCACGGTCCCAGGAAGAGCCCTGAGCTGTGTGTGAGGGACAGGATCCCCCTTCCCATTGCCTGGAGCTCATGGCTTCTTCTTTCTGCTTCAGAAAGCAAAGCAAGTGGTTTCTGAGCATCAGAGCTGAAGAAAAGACTCAAAGGAGACCTCCTGGTGGCTACAGCTTCCTCACAAGGGGAGAAGGAAGGGAAGGTAATAATCTGTTCTCTGTGGTGACCAATGACAATACCCAAGGGAATGGAAGAAGGGTGTGTCAGGGGAGGGTCAGAGAGACATGAGAAAAGGTTCTTCACCCACAGGGTGCTGGACACTGAACAGGCTCCCCAGGGAGGTGTCACGGCCCCAACCTGACAGTGTTCAAGAAGAGACTGGACAACGTCCTCAGACACACGGGGTGACCTGTGGGGTGTCCTGTGCAGGGACAGCAGTTGGACTCCATGATCCTTTGAGTCCTTCCAACTCAGGACATTCTATGATTCTATAAAACACTAGGTCAAAAGTCCATGTTTTCATTGTGCAGATGAGTTGCAAACATACACATCATGTGCATGCCCAGTGTGTTCATGTGGTGAGATGAACCCAAGGTAGCACAAATGCTATCAGCTATTCCTTGGGGTGCCATAAAGGTCAGTGGGACAGAGATGGTGTTCAGGGGTCTCTTCCGACCTGTGTTAGTGTAGGATTGCATGAATCTTTTCCTTGGAGAGCTCTTTCACGTCAGAATAGAAATAGGAAGAAGAAAAAAAGGCAGAAGCAGAGATGTAAAATGTCTCAGAGTAAATACAGCAGCTCCTCTGAGGAACGTTTCTCCACTCAAACCCTTGATACGAATCTATTAGATACATTTCATGAAAGCAGCTTAGTTTGATCTGCTCACACACTGGACCACAAAGAGGGTGATGGTGGGTACGACGTCATGTGGTCACTGTGTCTCAGGAACTCATAATCCAGTAGGAAGCAATGGGTGTGGAGGGCACTGTGAGGTCACTTCTGTCTCTGCAGGGGATTGGCCAACAGCAGGAACATGGCTGGGAAAGGACTGTGAGGTCACACATACAGGACGAGCAATGGGGCCCAATCAGCATGGCTTGATGAAAGGCAGGTCCTGCTTGACCACCCTGATCTCCTTCTGTGACAAGGTGTCCGGCTGAGTAGATGAGGGAAAGTCTGTCGTGGGCAGTGAATCCGCCACACAGGCTGTGGGTGTTGTGTCCTTAGATGCAGTGAAGCCTTTGACACCGTGTCCCACAGCTTCTCCTGGAGAAGCTGCAGCTCATGGCCTGGATGGTGTATGTGCAATGGGTAAAGAACTGGATGGAAGGCATTTCAGAGCCATTTGTCCCCTTCCTGTTCACATGGGCATCCCATGAATGCATCACTGCTCTCTACCCCAGTGTAGACAGGCACAAGGCCTTCTCCACCTGGACCTCTCACCAATGCCACTGTTTTCTCCAGCACCCTCATCCTGGACTGTGGGATGCCCAGAACAGCCCTCCCAAGACAGTTTGACAAAGCATTTTTTCTGCACCTTCCCCACATCCCTGCTCAATCCCCTCATGTAAAGCTTAAGGACCAGAAAGGTTGGGTACAAGCGGGACATGGAGAAAAATGGTCAGGAAAGCTTTGAGGTGCACAGGGAGGCCATCACCATGTTGGCAAGCTGTTCTCTCTGAACAGGCCCAGAGGACCTGGACAGCATTTGCTGTGTCCCAGAAACTCGCCTGGAAGGTTGCCTTATGGAGAAAAGGTTTGGTCTGGGAAGGGACAGGGGCTGGTGGAACTGGCTGGTGTGACCGTGAGACATCTCTCCAACACCTCAGGAAAGTCCTGGCTCTCAGGGAGGCTGCATGGTCCTCTGAGAAAGAAAATAACAAAAATGACTTATCGTAGAATAATTGTGGTTGGAAGAGACCCTTAAGATCATCGAGTCCAACCATAACCTAAATCTGGCACTAAACCATGTCCCTAAGAACCTCTTCTGTATGTCTTTTAAACACCTTCAGTGATGGTGACTCCACAACCTCACTGGGCAGTCTGCTCCATTGCTTCAAAACCCTTTCCCTGAAGAATTTTTTCCTCATATCCAATTTAAACGTCCCCGTGTGCAACTTGAGGTCATTTCCTCTTGTCCTATCACTTGCTACTTGGGAGAAGAGACCAACAACCTCCATGATAAAACCTCCTTTCAGGTAGCTGTAGACAGCAACAAGGTCTCCCCTCAGCCTCCTGTTCTCAAGGCTGAACAGCCCCAGCTCCCTCAACCGCTCCTCATAAGACTGGTGCTCCAGACCCTTCACCAGCCTTGTCACCCTCCTCTGAACTCTCTCCAGCACCTCAATGTCTTCCTTGCCATGAGGGGCCTCAAACTGACCCCAGGATTCAAGGTGCAGCCTCACCAGTGCCCAGTACAAAGGGATGATCACTTCTCTAGTCCTGCTAAAGCTCTGATTGAATCAAGGCTCGAACAGCTTAGTGTGACCCAGTTGGTGACAGGTTGGACTGCAGACTCCTGAGGCCCCTTCAACCTCAGTTCTCTCATGATCCCATTGTGATGTTGGGCTCTGTTTCAGACTGGAGCAGAGCAGGCGATGATGGGGCAGGATCCACCTGTGCTGTAGGTGACCATCTAAACCAACATCTCAGCCAGGGAACCAGCCAACACCTCAATGTGACTCGCTCTGGGCAAAGTGTGAGGAGTCCTGGGCAGGGAAGGTTCAGAGGGCATGGGGTGCTAGGCAGAGCAAGAGGACTATAGCCCATAAGTTGGCAGGGCTGATCAGGAGGGCTTTAAACTAGGTTTGAAGTGGGAAGGGATTGAGACTGGGCTCTCCAAAGATCAGCCTAAGGATGGAAAGCCCAAATTAAGAGTGAAATCAGCAGCCCACCTGAAGTGCCTGTACACTAATGCACGCATTATGGGAAACAAACAAGAGGAGCTGGAAGCCATTGTGCAGCAGGAAAGCTATGACATAGTTGCCATCACAGAAACATGGTGGGATGACTCTCATGACTGGAGTGCTGCTATGTGTGGCTACAAGCGCTTCAGAAAAGATAGGCAGGGTAGGAGAGGTGGAGGGGTGGCTTTATATGTTAGAGAGTCACTCGACTCTGTTAAACTTGAGATCAGCAGCGACAAGGTTGAGTGCCTGTGGACCAGAATCAGAGGTAAGTTCAACAAGGCTGACATCCTCGTGGGTGTCTGTTATAGACCGCCCAACCAGGACGATGAAGGAGATGAATTATTCTACAAGCAGCTGGCAGATGTCTCAAAGTCGACAGCCCTTGTTCTTGTGGGTGACTTTAACCTGTCGGATATCTGCTGGGAGCTCAATACTGCACAGAAGAGGCAGTCTAGGAAGTTCCTAGAGTGTGTAGAGGACAATTTCCTTCATCAGCTGGTAAATGAGCCTATGAGGGGCAAGGCCCCACTAGACCTACTGTTTACAAACAGAGAAGGGCTGGTGGGAGATGTAGTGGTTGGAGGCCGCCTGGGTCATAGCGACCATGAAATAATAGAATTTTCAATACTCAGAGATGCAGGGAAAACCATTAACAAAACCTCTACGCTGGACTTTCGGAGGGCAGACTTTTGCCTATTCAGAAGCCTAGTTCGGAGCATACCCTGGGAAACAATGCTTAAAAACAAAGGGGCCAAGGAGGGGTGGACATGCTTCAAGCAGGAGGTTTTGAGTGCACAGGTACAGGCTATACCAGTGTGCCGAAAGGCTAGCCGGCGGGGAAGACAACCGGCTTGGCTAAACAGGGAGATTCTGAAGGAAATCAGAAATAAAAAGAGACTTTACCAACTGTGGAAAAAAGGGCTGGCTACTTATGAAGAATTTATGGAAATAGCTAGATCATGCAGGAAAAAAATCAGGGAAACAAAAGCGCAATTTGAGGTTAATTTGGCCAATTCTGTCAGGGATAATAAAAAGTCCTTCTTTAAATATGTTAATAACAAAAGAAGGGGCAAGGAAAACCTCCATTCTCTGCTGGACTTTGAGGGAAATATAGTTAACAAAGATGAGGAGAAAGCTGAGGTACTTAATACCTACTTTGCCTCAGTTTTCACCAGAAAGACAGGTGGCCCTCAGGACAACTGGCCTCTGGAGGTGGTTGACAGAGATAGGAAGCCAAACAGGTCCCTTGTATTCCAGGAGGAAACAGTTGGTGATTTACTGAGCCATCTGGATCCTCACAAGTCTATGGGACCAGATGGGATCCATCCTAGGGTGATGAGGGAGCTGGCAGAAGAACTTGCCAAGCCGCTCTCCATCATCTTCCAACAGTCCTGGCTCACTGGGGAGGTCCCATATGATTGGAAATTGGCCAATGTTACCCCAGTCCACAAAAAGGGCTGCAAAGCTGACCCTGGTAACTACAGGCCTGTCAGTCTAACCTCGGTGCCTGGCAGGGTTATGGAGCAGATCATCCTGAATGGAATCAGCACCTTCAGGATGGACAAGGGATCAGACTCAGCCAGCATGGGCTTAGGAGGGGCAGGTCCTGTCTGACCAACCTGATCTCCTTTTATGATCAGGTGACTCACCTGGTGGATGAGGGGAAAGCCGTGGATGTGGTCTATCTGGACTTCAGCAAAGCCTTTGACACTGTCTCCCATAATATACTCCTGCAAAAGCTGGTAGCCCGTGGCTTGGACAAGCGCACTCTACGCTGGGTGAAGAACTGGCTGGAGGGCCGGGCCCAGAGGGTGCTGGTGAATGGGGCCGCATCCAGCTGGCGGCCAGTCACTAGTGGTGTTCCCAGGGGTCAGTGTTGGGTCCAGTCCTGTGTAACATCTTTATTGACGATTTAGATGAGGGGATTGAGACCATCATCAGCAAATTTGCTGATGACACCAAGTTGGGAGGGAGTGTGGACCTGCTGGAAGGTAGGAGGGCTCTGCAGAGGGATCTGGATAGACTGAAAATGTGGGCTGATTCCAATGGGATGAAGTTCAACAAGGCCAAGTGCCGGGTGCTGCACTTTGGCCACAACAATCCCCTGCAGCGCTCCAGGCTGGACGCAGAGTGTCTGGAGAGCAGTCAGGCAGAAAGGGACCTGGGGGGACTAATGGACAGGAAGCTCATGAGCCAACAGTGTGCCCAGGTGGCCAAGAAGGCCAATGATGTCCTGTCCTGTATCCAAACAAGCGTGGTCAGCAGGACAAGGGCAGTGATCCTTCCCCTGTACTCTGCACTGAGGAGGCCACACCTGGAGTATTGTGTTCAGTTCTGGGCCCCTCAGTTCAGGAAAGAGATTGAAGTGCTGGAGCGGGTCCAGAGAAGAGCAACAAGACTGGTGAAGGGACTTGAGCACAAGCCCTATGAGGAGAGGCTGAGGGAGCTGGGGTTGTTTAGTCTGGAGAAGAGGAGGCTCAGAGGTGACCTCATCACTCTCTATAACTATCTGAAGGGAAGTTATAGCCAGGTGGGGATTGGTCTCTTCTCCCAGGCAGTCAGCAATAGGACAAGGGGGCATGGGCTTAAACTCTGCCAGGGGAAATTTAGACTGGATATTAGGAAGAAATTCTTTACAGAGAGAGTGGTCAGACATTGGAATGGCTGCCCAGGGAGGTGGTGGACTCGCCGTCCCTGGAGGTTTTTAAAGTGAGGTTGGACATGGCACTTAGTGCCATGATCTAGTAAACAGACTAGAGTTCGACCGAGGGTCGGACTCGATGATCTCTGAGGTCTTTTCCAACCCAGTCGATTCTGTGATTCTGTGATTCTGTGAAGACACAACATGATCTTGGCTTCATGCCTGCAGGCCCATCAGATGCCAGTTGATGTCAATGGATATTAAAATAAGAAGTGAAGACAAAGATCCAAAGCAAAGGAAGGTGTCGACATAATTTATTTTTCTTTGGTGTTGTTTCTTTTGTTGGAAATGGAAAGTGTTTTCCAGACCTGGGCATGCATCTAAGACACAAATGTCTTCAGCGCCAGGGACACAAACACCTGGTGCCAGTGTAGATGCCCTGGGAACCCCTGCCCAGGCTCCACCTGCACTGCAAGGTGCTCTGCTATCCCCAGGTCCTGTGTGAGAGATGTCAATCCCAGGCCTGCACCTCAGGTACACTGGGCCCCAAAATGGCCCAGGCAGTTTCTGTTGAGACAGCAGATGACTGATCTCTGCCTGGAAACCTCCACTATTTTGTTGTTGTTGTTTTGTTTTGGGCTTTTTTTTTGGTTGGTTCGTTGGTTGGTTTGGGTTTTGGTTTTGGTTGTTGTTCTTGGTTGGTTGGTTTGGTTTTTGTTTTGCTTTTGTATTGTGGCTTTTTTTGTTTATTTTGTTTGGTTTGTTATTTTCTTTTATTGGAGATTCTTTTTTAGGTTGGTTTTTTTTTTTTAACATATTAAAATTTAAAAGAAAAAAGCCGAAAAGGATATTATGGGGAAGTTTAACAAGGGAAGGAGAAGAAATATTGGTCTTCCCCTGTACTTCTATTACCAACACTCTGTGATTTCATCTCCCTCGTCATTCAGGAGTTCCCACCTCTCCTGATTAAGTGTCCCTGTCCAAGGACAACTTTCCAGCACTGTCTGGACGTTTGCCCTTCCCAGTGCTCTCTGGTTTCTCCTCCACTTACTCTTTGGTCATTCAGTGGCCTCTCAACTGTCTGGTTTCTGCTTTGAGCTTCAGAGAGTTACAAACTTGCCCCATTCTTCAGAGCTCTAATTAACATGGCAGTCAACACGTTCATTGTGTTTACTTCTATCCTCTCCTGTCTCTCTGTCTAAAGCAGTTCTTGTGTGGGTGTCCCTTGTGGATGCTGGACCTCATCAGATCCACTTACACACACTGCTGAGGAAAGTGTTTTGCTGTTGATTGAACTGTGCAGTGTTTGCACAGGAGAGCAGGTGGAGTTGGTGCACAGGAGCTGCAGCATCTCCTGCAGAGCTCAGTGGAGAAGTCTGATGGAGGAAGAGTGATGCAATCTCTGGTGGCCAATGAGGGAACCGGCAGACTAGGGGTGGGGGTGAGGAGCCAAGTTGCCCATACAGTGTCCAGCCTCAAGGGACTGTTCTCCTGCCTGTCCAGATGTCTTCAGGAGACCCTCGGGATCAATGTCCAGTGTAGAATGCTGCTGTCACTTCTTCTATACAGGGGAAAATGACAGAAAATACCCTTGAAAGAAAAAACCCTCCTTTATGAAATCTTCTTTGAAACCTTCATCAGCAAGTGTCCCATTGAAACCTCTGCAGTTAGTTCTATAATTCTGGAAGATGTGAAGGAAATTACAGAAAGAAACATCGCTCGTTAGGGCTTTCTGTGTTTTAATGAGCCCCATGGTGTATTTGGTGCTGAGTCCATGAACCTCAGATACCAAGGAAAGACTGAGGAATCTGCTCAAGAAGTCCAAGCCAGAACAAACTCCAAAGTACCTTGAAGCATTAATGGGCCCCACTGAGGGCTGTTACTGACAAAGCCTCCCCAGGGACTCCTTAGAGCAGATAATTGGAGGCTGTGATTGCATCAGGCAAAGGCAAAGTGCAGCAGCTCTGATGCTGAGAAAGCTCTTGGTTTGTTTGATGAAGGACAATGGCCAAGCCTTGAGCCCCTGCCCCTGGGAAGGGAGATCCTGTCCCTCACGTGTGGCTCAGGGTTCTTCCTGGGGCTGTGGGGAGTGCGATGCCCAGTGCAGGACAATGGTGTGACACTCCCTGGGGGTGCAAGGAGGCAATGGGGTGCCATGGCCATGACAACCATGTGTCTCCTCTTAGGCCTCGCTGGCAGGAACATCAGCCATAGCCAAGGGGACAAAGACCTTGGCTCTTGCAGGGACACTCAGCCTTGCCAGCACCCTTGGCCATGTCCACCACAGTCCATCCTGCACTGTCCCAGGCCTGTGGCTGTTTCCCCACAGGCTGCAGACACCCCATGCGCTTCTCCACCTTCTTCTCACCCCAGTGTGTCCCCACCTGTGCTGCTGTCTCTCCATCCTCACCAGCTGTTCCTGGAAACACAAAGCCATGGCTGATCCAGAGTCCCTCTGGCATCAGCAATAGGACAAGGGGGCATGGGCTTCAACTCTGCCTGGGGAAATTTAGGCATCTTTCCAGAGAGAGTGGTCAGGCATTGGAATGGCTGCCCAGGGAGGTGCTGGCCTCACCATCCCTGGACGTTTTTAAACCGAGATTGGCCATGGCACTTAGTGCCATGATCTAGTAAACGGACTGGAGTTGGACCAAGGGTTGGACTGGATGATCTCTGAGGTCTTTTCCAACCCAGTTAATTCTGTGATTTTCAAGTTAGGGAGAGCTCTGAGGTTCTCCCTGACCACAGGAATAATTCACCTGAGGTGCAGGGCTGATTTACAAGTGCCCCAGTGTCAGCATCCATGTACAGAGTCTGCTCATCAGCCAGGCAGCAAATCCATCATTATAGAAATAGAGACCAGGCTCTTGACCAGCTCCTTGCACCGAGCAATTGGCATGCCTTGTCTGCTGAGATTCCAGGGAACACCTGAACTTTAAGAACTGAGAAGTTTTAGTCCTCACTGAGCATCCTGGTTCATCTCCTGACCCATGTGGTGCTCCAGGCTGTGAAGAGAATCCACACCAACTTCTTGACTGGGCTAGTTCCATTTCACATGGTGCCAAACAGGGCAGATGAAGGGGACTTATAAATCCAATATCTGCTGCACAGTTCTTCAGAGATTAGAAATGTAGGGAACAATGTATTGTCAGTGCACACCACATAAAGATTCTGGCTTCCTTTGTGCCTTTTCACTTAGCTGGGATCTGTTCCCTGGCTTTCATTGGCTAAAAAGGAAATAACTCTCCTATGCCACCTGCCCCTCACACCAGAAAAAGAAAGGAGAAAATGTATGGAAGAGGGACGATTTGGGAAAAAAGTTCTGACTAAGAAGTGTATTCTTTCAATAATAAAAAGGTGGAAGTGGGAGAAAGCACTGTTCCAAGAACTTCGTAGAAGAGGCCAACTACTGAGATGCAAGATGTATTTTGAGAAGTGAGAATGACTGCTGGGAGGGAAATTAAAGAGCTTTAATTCATCAACATAACCAAGAATAGGGAATTTTCTGTTGCTGTTATTAGTGATAGTACCACTATCAAAAACATCCTTGAAAACGTCACTGTCATCCCTTGGCTTCAAAGCTCAGCCTGCTCAGTATTTGACAGGACTGCTTCAAACATCTGTGACCCAAGTCTTTTACCCAAGGAAGGCAAAAACTTCCAGTGCAGGCACCACACCAGTGCCCAATCTGCCTGGAGAGCCAGGACAGTTGTGCCACACAAGAGCCAGCCTGGACAGAAGCTACAGTTAGTGAGAACTGAAATATTTAAACTCCAATCATAGAATGACAGCATTATAGAATCATTTAGTTGGGAAAAGACACATAAGAACATGAAACTCAAACATAAGACCTCGACATAAGAACTCCAACAATAAACCATATCCCTAAGTGCCACATCTCCATGTCTCTTAAACACGTCCAGCAATGGAAGCTCCAATCCCGAGCTGGCAGGACACCGTTGGCTGCAGTTGGACATAAGATACTGGTCATGGCTGTGAGTTCAGCCCTCGCTGGCAGAATGTCTCACACCCTCACTCAGGAGGGCAGGGGGCTGGGAGATGGGAGCATGTTTCAGTTTACAGATCCCAGCACAGAGCCCAAACCATCCTGCCCTTGGACTCTGGATCCCATTTCCTGAGGAGCAAAGCTGGTGGCCTTCTGAGGATAATCATGTTAAAAGACATGAATAATCCTTCAAGTGTTTGCGTAATTTGTCTGGGAATGACGGTTTTAAAAAGAAAAATAAAAGTTTAACATGCTTATATTTAAATACGTGTAAAATAGTACTCTGCATGTGTGGTCGCCCCTCTGGCAATGACAGTTAAATAGATATTTGCACTATAAGGCTCCATACCTCATCCACAAGCACACATCTAAGTGTTTCAGATGAAGGGTGGTGTGGCAAACGTCACCCTTTGTGTCCCCAGGTGATGGACACTGCTCATGTGCCTCTGCAGAGAGTGGCAGGAGCTGGATCCCCTTCTCGGGACAGACTCCTTCCAGGAGAGACACATACACAAGGGGAACTCATCAGGGCTTTACGGCATTTCACTGTGCATCAGTTTTGACATATTGGGTGCTGTCCTGTGACTGCCCTTTCTGCACAAATGATCATACAAACACAACCATTTAGTAAGACATGGTCATAAAGGACTGTTATGGACAAGAAAGCTCACCGAGAACTCCGGAGAGGGCGAGGGAGTTCATAATAAGCACCAGGAAGAACCAAGAGGCTCGAGGCGTCTTCTGAAGAGCGGGAGGCCTGAGCAGCCGTGATTGGCCATTGTAGGTGTGGGAGAGGGTCAGGGCATGCCAGGGAGAAGCAATGAGATGGCTGATGGCTTCAGTGAACCCTTCCAGCCATGTCTGAGCCCAGCAATGGAAAGCAGTTGATGTCTGCAGGTGGAGGAGGAACAGGAGGGAGATTTTCCTGGGAGTGTGGAAGGAAGAAAGGCCTCTCTTGGGCTAATCATGTATGGCAGTGCGATTTGCATGCTGTGGGCATGGCTGTGCCTGGGAGATGGGGAACGGCTGCTGCTGGGGTGGCTGTGCTCAGTCATGACCCATGAGCTGACCCTGCTCTGCTCCTCTCTTACACTGCCCACACTTGGATGGTCCTCAGGAATCACCCATGAACCTAGTGGATCCATGAACCTCCTGGAGTGATGGGGTGCGGATCCAATGTCCTGGTTTTGTTAAAAACAAGTTTCTCTTTCAGTGAATTTTTCCTGTCAGCTACAGCCTTCATATTAACTGCATTTTCCTGGAGAACCAGACACATGTTTTGGTAAACCTAGCAATGGAATGCAAACTTATTGATAAGCACGGATGGACATCTCGCGAGAGGGGCGATGAGAAACAGCTGACCAACTGTGTATAACATTCCATTCACGTGAATACTTCATATAAAATGGGAGATCACGAGAATCTCCTCCCTTTTTTCCTTTTTTCCCTATGGCCGACATTAGGAGAGGACCTTGCTAGTCGTCCCTGCGAACTGAGGCCTAGTGAGAGACTGAACCCAGCTCTGGTTGGCTGTGGAGTCTAATCCAGGACTTTGGGTGCTGGCTCTGCATTTGCTGAGACTTTCAAGATTGGTTTTGTATATTTTGTATTATTTTCTCTATTCTTATTAGTAGCATTAGTAAAACATCTTCAATTTTTTCCAACTCTCTTCTCTCTGTCCTTCTTTTTCCCTCCTGATCGCCTGTCCTTAGTGGAAGGGGGGAGAGGGAGGGGCAAAAAGGGGGAAGTGGGGGGGAAGAGGGGGTTAAGAATACATCTGCCAGGGTTTTATTGTCACCTCGCAATCTTAACCCTCGACAGATAATTGGCGCCCAACGTGGGGCAAGAGAAAGGGGTAAATCTGGAGATTTTTGGCTTTTCTACTGCTCTGACGTACCTTTCGATTTTCTTGGCACGGTGCCAACTCATAGAGTTGTGATACTCGCGCGCCTGTTTGCTTCGGATATTATTTGGTTGTATTAAAGCAAAGTGAATTACATTGATTTAATGATGTTATGGCATAAGTTGTATCAGTTATTTTCTATATTGTGCTCACTGATTCCATATCTGTGCTGGGCCTTCTTTTTAAATCAAAGTATTCATTATATAACAACAAGGAACTGGACAATGCTCATGATGATATTGTGTGGTTTGTCACTGGTTTATTTCGTTATACTGCAGCCGCTAATGAATTTCTACTCGCTTCTGCTTTACCTTGAAAAGCCTCCAGGAGAGATTAAAGAGCAGTACGACTCTGTGTTTGCTAATTGGTCAAGCGAATCTTTAGAAAGGCTGACTAACAATACTTTCGTTTTTTTGCTAGGACAGTTCGCAAATGTTTTAGAGAGCTTTGAATATCCTTGGAGTTTTGATAGAACTGTGATGGTGTTATCTGGTTTGCTGAATGTGTGTCAGTTTGTGCTTCTGTTAAGAGAAATGGCGTTCAACAGGAGGTTTGCGTCCCATTTTAGTCCTGAGATTTGCGGTGCGTCTTCGGAAGCTTCAGCAAAAAGCACTCCTGGCCGCTCGAGGAAGAGCAAAACAGCGAAAGCTGCCCCCCCAACGCCTTCGCAGGCTGAAGCTACAGCTCCTCCGTAGAGTTCTTCTGCCAAGGTCACTAGTGATAACAATAAAGGCAGCCCCCCGTTCTTCACACACTGGGCACTGTTGCCGCTGTAACCATAGCGATCACTGTGACAGTCATTCAGACTCTGGAAATGAATCAAATGATGGTAAACCCATATCAGCATCAGTTGTTGGTTGTAAGAAAGTCTCTAGGAAGACTACCCATGCAGCAGATGATGGCACAGGGCCAACATCAACCCAAGGGGCACCATCAGGACAGGGAGGAGATGAAGTGACCACCACTCAGTACTTTTCTCCAGGTGAGCTGAGAGATCTGCGAAAAGACTTTAGTCGTCGTGAAGGAGAGAATATTTTAACCTGGCTGCTCCGATGCTGGGACAATGGGGCAGATACAATTGAACTGGAAGGTGGTGAAGCCAGGCAGCTGGGATCTCTGTCAAGAGATTCCACCATTGATAGGACAATTTCAAGAGAGTCTAATGCCACTACTCTCTGGACCCGACTCCTGGCAGCTATGAAAGTAAGATTTCCCTACAAGGAAGATTGTATATCCAAGTTAGGGAAATGGAATACTATGGAGAAAGGTATTCAATTCCTGAGAGAATTAGCTGTGCAAGAGATCATCTATTTTGGACCAAACAGCCAAGAAGGAACAGACCCAGATAGAATCAATTGTTCACGACCTCTGTGGCGCAGATTTGTACAAAGTGCATCACCTGCATATGCTAAGTCATTGGCAGGAGTGCTCTGATCATCTAGAGGTGGACAAGATATTACTGAAGTGATTGAGCAGCTCCGTGACTTTGAGGACAGCCTTGCTGGTTCTCTACGGGTTTGTGTCTCTGCTGTGGAGAAACTGTGTGAAAAATCTGATGACCGGTTTGAAAAGCTATTGCAAGAGATCAAAGAACTCAGAGAAGACAAATACCATTCACGACCTGCACAAACCTATGTTTCAGCTGTTAGGAAAAGGCGTTTCCAATCTCGAGAGAGAGGACAGAGGCAGCCCACAAAAAGAGGTTCACTGTGGTTCTCCCTACATGAGCAGGGAGAAAACATGAATAAGTGGCATGGGAGACCTATCTCAGAACTCAAAGAACGAGTACGTGAGATCAAAGGAAAAACTCCTAGGAAAGTGGCTGCTCCAGTTTACAAAAGGAGCAGAAGAGATTCTGATGCTCTTGAAGGAACCTCTAATTCACACCCAGAGACTGTGCAAAACAGAAATTAGAGGTGCCCTGCCTCCAACCAGGTGAAGGAAAGGGATGACAGACTTTATTGGACTGTACAAATACGATGGCCTGGTACAACACACCCTCAGGAGTACAAAGCTTTAGTGGACACTGGTGCTCAGTGCACGATAATTCCTTCTAATTATAAAGGAACGCAATCCATCAATATTGTTGGAGTGACTGGGAGATCCCAGGAACTGACTGTTGTAGAGGCTGAAATGAGCCTAACTGGAAAAAACTGGCAAAAGCATCCCATTGTGACTGGTCCAGATGCTCCATGCATCCTTGGCATAGACTACCTCAAGAGAGGGTATTTTAAGGACCCAAAATGGTATAGGTGGGCATTTGGTATAGCAGCTGTGGACACTGAGAAAAGTGAACAGCTGTCTGATTTGCCTGGTCTTTCAGATGACCCTTCTGTTGTAGGACTGCTGATGGTTGACGATCAGCAGGTGCCAATTGCTACCACGACAGTGCATCGCCGGCAATATCGCACCAATCGAGACTCTTTGATTCCTATCCAGAAGTTGATCTGTCAATTGGAAAGCCAGGGTGTGATCACTAAGACTTGCTCACCTTTTAACAGCCCAATCTGACCAGTGCGTAAGTCTAGTGACGAGTGGAGACTAACTGTAGACTATAGTGACCTGAATGAAGTTACGCCACCACTGAGTGCTGCTGTGCCTGACATGCTAGAACTGCAATTTGAACTGGAGTCAAAGGTAGCTCAGTGGTATGCTACAATTGACATTGCTAATGCATTTTTCTCTATTCCTGTAGCAGCAGAGTGCAGGCCGCAGTTTGCTTTCACCTGGAGAGGCATCCAGGACACGTGGAATCGCTTGCCCCAGGGGTGGAAACACCATCCTACCATCTGCCATGGACTGATCCAGACCACGCTGGAGCAAGGTAAAGCTCCAGAACACTTGCAATATATTGATGACATCATCGTATGGGGCGACACAGCGAAAGAAGTCTTTGAGAAAGGTGAGAGAATAATTCAGATTCTTTTGAATGCTGGTTTTGCCATAAAACAAAGCAAGGTCAAGGGACCTGCATGAGAGATCCAGTTTTTAGGAATAAAATGGCAAGATGGCTGTCGTCAGATCCCAATGGATGTGATCAACAAAATTGCTGCAATGTCTCCACCTACTAATAAAAAGGAGACACAGACTTTCTTGGGCATTGTAGGTTTTTAGAGAATGCATATTCCTGACTACAGCCAGATTGTGAGCCCTCTCTATCGAGTGACTCGTAAAAAGAACCAATTTGAGTGGGGCCCTGAACAATGACAAGCCTTTGAACAAATTAAGCGTGAGATAACTCATGCGGTGGCCCTTGGAGCAGTTTGGACTGGACTAGAATTTAAAAATGTCCTCTACACCGCAGCCAGAGATAATGGACTTACCTGGAGCCTCTGGCAGAAAGCACCAGGAGAAACCCAAGGTCCACCCTTAGGTTTCTGGAGTCGAGGATACAAAGGATCTGAGGCCAACTATACTCCAACTGAAAAAGAGATACTAGCAGCATATGAAGGAGCTCGAGCTGCTTCAGAAGTGATCGATACTGAAGCACAGCTCCTCCTGGCACCTCGACTGCCAGTGCTGAGCTGGATGTTCAAAGGGACGGATCCCTCTCCACATCATGCAACTGAAGTTATGTGGAGTAAATCAATTGCATTGATCACGCAACGAGCTCGAATTGGAAGTCCCAACCGTCCAGGAATCTTAGAAGTGATTACAGACTGGCCAGAAAGCAAAGACTTTGGGATGTCTCCAGATGAGGAGGAAGTAAAACGTGCTGAAGAAGCACCACCGTATAATACTCTTTCAGAGACTGATAAGCAGTATGCACTATTCACAGATGGATCCTGTCGTCTTGTAGGAAAACATCGAAGGTGGAAAGCTGCTGTGTGGAGTCCCACACAACAAGTTACAGAAGCCACTGAAGGACAAGGTGAATCGAGTCAATTTGCAGAAGTGAAAGCCATCCAGCTGGCTTTGGACATTGCTGAAAGAGAGAAGTGGCCAATACTTTATCTCTATACTGACTCATGGATGGTAGCAAATGCCTTGTGGGGGTGGCTACAGCAATGGAAGAAAAGCAACTGGCAGCGCAGAGGTAAACCCATTTGGGCTGCCACACTGTGGCAAGACATTGCTACTCGGCTAGAGAGCCTGCCTGTGAAAGTTCGTCATGTAGATGCTCATGTGCCTAAAAGTTGAGCCACCGAGGAACATCTAAACAACCAACAAGCGGATCAAGCTGCTAAGATTAAAGTAGCTGAGGTGGACTTGGACTGGCAACATAAAGGTGAACTTTTCCTAGCTCGGTGGGCCCATGATGCTTCAGGGCATCAAGGTAGAGATGCAACATATAAATGGGCTCGCGATCGAGGAGTGGATTTAACTATGGACACAATTTCACAGGTTATTCATGAATGTGAAACTTGCGCCGAAATCAAACAAGCAAAACGGTTAAAGCCTGTCTGGTATGGGGGGCGATGGTTAAAGTATAAGTATGGAGAAGCTTGGCAGATTGATTATATTACACCTCCACAAACGCGTCAAGGTAAGCGTTATGTACTTACAATGGTGGAAGCAACCACTGGATGGTTGGAAACATATGCTGTACCTCCTGCTACAGCCCAAAATACTATCTTGGGCCTTGAAAAGCAAGTCCTTTGGCGACACGGTAGGCCAGAAAGAATGGTACTCATTTCAAAAACAGTCTTATAGACAATTGGGCCAAAGAACATGGTATTGAGTGGGTATATCATATTCCATATCAGGCACCAGCCTCTGGGAAAGTGGAAAGGTACAATGGTTTGCTAAAAACTACACTAAAGGCACTTGGTGGTGGAACCTTTAAAAACTGGGATTCACATTTAGCAAAAGCCACTTGGTCGGTCAACACCAGGGGATCAACCAATCGAGCCGGGCCTGCCCAATCAGAGATTCTTCATCCTGTGGAAGGAGATAAAGTCCCTGTAGTACACATGAAGAACATGTTAGGAAAGGCAGTCTGGGTTACTCCTGCCTCAGGCAAAGGCAAGCCCATTCGTGGGATTGTTTTTGCCCAGGGACCTGGCAGCACGTGGTGGGTGATGCTTAAGGATGGAGAAGGGGATCTGAGTTTAGGTGAAAATATTCAATACTGAACTGCATGATGCGAATTGTCGTACTAACAGTATTTAATAAGTGTCTTCCAGATCAAGACAGTGATGATGAAACAAGAGCTAGCTTCTTCGAGTGGCACCTGACAACTTCTTCGAAGTTGATGTCTTTAACCCAAAAACAGTGGTCATGAAATGCACTTGTACCATTTTTCCTGCCCTGGGAGACTGTCGTGACAAAATGAACTTAATGAACTTTTCAAAGGATGGTCCACTGATTAAGATTAATTACTCCTGTGTATATATGTACATATGTGTATATATATATATATATAGTAGTAGTGATTAATTAGATTGTGTTGATAGATTGTATTGATAAGGTTTAAGTATTCAGTGAATGGCATATTATAAGGGGTGAAATGTCCTGGTTTTGTTAAAAACAAGTTTCTCTTTCAGTGAATTTTGCCGTCAGCTAAAGCCTTCATATTAACTGCATTTTCCTGGAGAACCAGACACATGTTTTGGTAAACCTAGCAATGGAATGCAAACTTATTGATAAGCATGGATGGACATCTCGCGAGAGGGGCGACGAGAAACAAGTGACCAAGAAACTGACCAACTGTGTATAACATTCCATTCATGTGAATACTTCATATAAAATGGGAGATCACGAGGATCTCGTCCCTTTTTCCTTCTCTTGTTCTTATGGCCGACATTAGGAGAGGACCTTGCTAGTCGTCCCTGCGAACTGAGGCCTAGTGAGAGACTGAATCCAGCTCCGGTTGGCTGTGGAGTCTAATCCAGGACTTTGGGTGCCGCCTCTGCAGTTGCTGAGACTTTCAAGATTGGTTTTGTATATTTTGTATTATTTTCTCTATTCTTATTAGTAGCATTAGTAAAACATTGTTAATTTTTCCAACTCTCTTCTCTCTGTCCATCTTTTCCTCCTGATCACATGTCCTGAGTGGGAAGGGGGGAGAGGGAGGGGCAAAAAGGGGGAAGTGGCGGGGAGAGGGAGGTAACAATACATCTGACAGGGTTTTATTGTCACCCCGCAATCTAACCCTCGACAGTGTGTCACAAACTCAGTAGGACAGCGTGTGTGTCACAAACCCCATTGGACAGCATGTGTGTCAAAAACCCCATTGGACAGAGTGTATGTCAGAAATACCATTAGAGGGCTTGTGTGTCACAAAACCCCATTGGACAGCGTGTTTGTCTCAAACTCCATTGGACAGTGTGTGTAGCACAAATCCCATTGGACAGCTTGTGTGTCACAAACCCCCTTGGAAAGTGTGTGTATCTCAAACCATATTGGACAGTGTGAGTTACAAACCCGATTGGACAGAGTGTGTATCAAAAATCCCATTAGACGGCTTGTGTGTCAAAAAGCCCATTGGACAGCGTGTGTGTTACAAACCCCATTGGACTATGTGTGTGTCACAAACCCCATTGGACAGCGTGTATGTCTCAAACCCCATTGGACAGTGTGTGTTTCATAAACCCCATTGGACAGCGTGTATATCTCAAAACTCTTTGGACAGCGTGTGTGCCAGAAACCCCTTTGGACAGTGTGTGTGTCACAAACCCCATTGGACATTGTGTGTGTCAAAAACCCCATTGGACCGTGTGTGTGTCACAAGCCCCATTGGACAGCGTGTTTGTCACAAAACCCATTGGACAGCGTGTGTATCACAAGCCTCATTGTATAGTGTGTGTGTCACAACCCCCAGTGGATAGCGTGTCTTTCTCAAACCCCATTGGACAGTATGTGTGTCACAAACCCCATTGGACAGCGTGTGTGTCACAAATCCCATTGGAGGGCGTGTGTGTCACAAACACCCCTGGACATTGTGTGTGTCACAAGCCTCATTAGACAGTGAGTATGTCATAAAGCCCATTGGGCAGTGTGTGTGTCACAAACCCCATTGGATAGTATGTGTAACTCAAACCCCATTGGACAGCGTGTGTGTCACAAAACTCATTGGATAGCGTGGCTGTCTTAAACCCCAATGGACAGTGTGTGTGTCACAAACCCCATTGGACAGCATGTGTGTCACTACCACTATTGGATAGCGTTTGTATCTCAAACCCCGTTGGACAGCGTGTGCATGTCGCAAACCCCATTGGACAGTGTGTGTGTCACAAATCCCGTTGCAGGGCGTGTGTGTCACAATCACCCCTGGACACTGTGTGTTTTTCACAAGCCCCATTAGACATTGTGTGTGCCACAAACCCCATTGGACAGTGTGTGTCACAAACCCCTCTGGACAGCGTGTGTCACATACCCCATTGGACGGCCTGTGTGTCACAAAACCCATTAAACAGTGTGTGTGTCACAAAACTCTTTGGACAGCGTGTGTATCTCAAACCCCATCGGACAGCGTGTGTGTCACAAATCCCATTGGAGAGGGTGTGTGTCACAAACCTCATTGGAGAGGGTGTGTGTCACAAACCCCATTGGACAGCGTGTGTGTCACAAATCCCATTCGAACGATTGTGTGTTACAAACCCCATTAGACAGCGTGTCTGTCTCAAACCCCATTACACAGAATCACAGAATTGACAGTGTCTGTCTCAAACCCCATGGGACAGCGTGCGTGTCTCAAACTCCACTGAACAGTGTGTGTTTAACATACCCCATTGGACAGCGTGTGTGTCTCAAACCCCATTGAACAGTGTGTGTTTCACATACCGCATTGCACAGTGTGTGTGTCACAAAACCCTTTGGACAGTGGGTGCCTCACAAACCCCATTGGACAGTGGGTGCCTCACAAACACCCCTGGACAGTGTGTCTGTCTACAAACTCCATTGGAGAGTGTGTGTGTCTACAAACTCCATTGGAGAGTGTGTGTGTCAAAAGCCCCATTGGATAGCGTGTGTGTCTCAAACCCAATTGGACCGTGTGTGTGTCACAAACCCCTTTGAACAGTGTGTGTGCCACAACCTCCAGTGGATAGAGTGTGTGTCGCAAACCCCACTGGACAGTGTGTGTTTCACAAAACCCATTGTACAGCATGTGTGTCACAAAGCCCTCTGGACAGTGTGTGTGCCACAAACCCCATTGGACAGCGTGTGTGTCACAAACCCTATTGGACAGATTGTGTGTCACAGACCCAATTGGACAGTGTGTGTCTTAAACCCCATTGCATAGTGTGTGTTTCACAAACACCATTGGATAGTGTTTGTGTCTCCAACTCCATTGGACAGTGTGTGTAGCACAAATCCCACTGGACAGCATGTGTGTCACAACCCCCAGTAGACAGCATGTGTGTCTTAAACCCCATTGGACAGTGTGTGTGTCACAAATCCCATTGGACAGTGTGTGTGTCAGAAACTCCATTGGACAGTGCGTGTGTCTCAAATCACATTGGACAGTGTGTCTGTCACAACCCCCAGTAGACAGTGTGTGCGTCTTAAACCTCACTGGACAGTGTCTGTGTCACAAATCCCATTGGACAGCATGTGTATCTTAAACCCCATTGGACAGTGTGTGTGTCACAAATCACATTGGACAGTGTGTCTGTCACAAACCCCATTGGACAGCGTGTGTGTCACAAAACCCACTGGACAGTGTTTGTGTCAAAAAAGCCCATTGCATTGCCTGTATGTCTCAAAACACATTGGACAGTGTGTGAGTTACAAACCACATTGGATGGACTGTGTGTCACAAATTCCATTAGAGGTCTTTTGTGTCACATACTCCATTGGACAGCGTGTGTGGAACAAACCCCATTGGACAGCGCGTGTGTCTCAAACCCCATTGTACAGGGTGTGTGTCAGAAACCCCTTCTTTGGTCAGCGTGTGTGTGTGAGAGACGCCATTGAACAGCGTGTGTGTCTTAAACCCCTTTGGACAGTGTGCGTGTCAAAAACCCCATTGGACCGCCTGTTTGTCACAAATCCCATTGGACAGCATGTGTGTCACAAACTCCATTGGACACTGTGTGCGTCTCAAACCACATTAAACAGCGTGTTTGTCACAAATCCCATTGGAGGGCGTGTGTGTCACAAACCCTCCTGGACATAGTGTGTGTCACAAGCCCCATTAGACAGCATGTTGTAGAGCGAGATAAGGACCAAGCAAAACAAGTCGATTCAATGTGAATCACGCTAAGCCATTTATTACAGAAACAAGTCTCCTTATATACGTAACTATATTCTAATCACGCGTCCACGCTCCAAGCATGGATTCGCTAAATGAGGATCGTGGGCTGTCCGTGCGCTGGAGTCTCACTGATGATACGTCCGATGATTCATGCCACGCCAGGACCCCGGTGATTGAGGAATGCCCCTCTTTCTCACAGCAGACTCTGTTCTCGAGGTGGCCTTGAGATACCTTTGAGCCTGACTAATTCAGTAACAGGTCTTAATCTATCAAAACCCATCCACAGCATGTGTTTTTCACAAACCCCATTGGACAGCGTGTGTGTCTCAAAAACCATTGGACAGAGTGTTTGTGTCACAAACCCCATTGGACAGCATGTGTGTTACAAACCCAACTGGATAGCGTGTTTGTCTCAAACCCATCGGACAGCGTGTATGTCACAAACCCCTTTGGATAGCGTTTGTGTCTCAAACGCCATTGGATAGTGTTTGTTTCACAAAACCCATTGGACAGTGTGTGTGTCACAAACCCCATAGAACAGTGTGTGTGTCACAAACCATATTGGACAGCGTGTGTGTCACAAATCCCATTAGACAGTGTATGTGTCACAAACCCCATTGGACATTGTGTTTTTCACAAACCCGATTGGACAGTGTGTGTGTCACAAATCCCATTGGACGGTGTGTGTGTCACAAACCCTATTGGACAGTGTGTGTGTCTCAAACCACATTAGACAATGGGTGTGTCACAATCCCTATTGAACAGAGTGTCTATCACAAACCCCATTGGACAGTGTTTGTCATAAACCCCCCTATGGACAGCGTGTGTGTCACAAACCCAATTGGACAGTGTGTGTGTCTGAAACCCCATTGGACAGCGTTTGTGTCAGAAACCGCATTAGACATCGTGTGTGTCTGAAACCCCATTAGACAGTGTGTGTTAAAAAACCCATTGGAAAGCGTGTGTGCCTCAAACCCCATTGAACAGTGTGTTTGTCACAAACCCCACTGGACAGCGTGTGTGTCACAAATCCCATTGGAGGGCATGTGTGTCACAAACCCCCCTAAACATTGTGTGTGTCACAAACCCCATTAGATAGCGTGTGTGTCTCAAACCCTATTGAACAGCATGTGTGCAACAAACCCAATTGGACAGTGTATGTGTCACAAACCCCATCGGACAGCATGTGTGTCTCAAACCCCGTTGAACAGTGTGTTTGTCACAAACAGCATTGGACAACATGTGTGTCAGAAACCCCATGGAACAGTGTGTGTGTCACAAACCCCATTGGACAGCGTGTTTGTCTCAAACCCAATTGGACAGTGTGTGTGTCACAAACCCCATTGGACAGGGTGTTTGTCACAACCCCCGTTGGACAGTGTTTGTGTCACAAACCTCATTGGATAGCGTGTTTGTCTCAAACCCCATTGAACAGTGTGTGAGTTACAAACCCCATTGGACAGAGTGTTTTTCACAAATCCCATTAGAGGGCTTGTGTGTTACGAACCCCATTGGATAGCATGTGTGTCTCAAACCCCATTGGACAGTGTGTTTTCAGAAACCACATTGGACAGCGTGTGTGTTTCAAACCCCATTGGGCAGGGTGTGTGTCAGAAACCCCTTTGGACAGCGTGTGTGTATCAGAGATGCCATTGAACACCCTGTGTGTCTTAAACACCATTGGACAGTGTTTGTGTCAAAAACCCCATTGGAACGCGTGTTTGTCACAAACCCCATTGGACAACATTTTTGTCACAAACCCCATTGGACAGCATGTGTGTGTCACAAACCCCTATGGACAGCGTGTATGTCACAAACTCCATGGGACAGCGTGTGTGTCACAAACCCCGTTGGACAGAGTGTGTGTGTGTCACAAACCCCATTGGACAGTGTGTGTGTCACAAACCCCGCCGTGCAGACCGCTTGTGTCATAAACGCCGTTGGAGAGCGTTTGTGCCTTAAATCATATTGGACAGTGTGTGTGTCACAAACCCCATTGAACAGCGTGTGTTTAACAAACCCTATTGGACCGTGTGTGTGTCACAAACCCCATTGGACCGTGTGTGTGTCACAAACCCCATTGGACAACGTTTGTGTCTCAAACCCCTCTGGACAGCGTGTGTGTCACAAACCCCATTGGACAGTGTGTGTGTGTAACAGACGCCATTGGACGGCAAGTGTGTCTTAAACTCAACTGGACAGTGTGTGTGTCACAAACCCCATTGGACTCTGTGTGCGTCTTAAACCCCATTGGACAGCGTGTTTGTCTCAAACCCCATTGGACAGTGTGTGTGTCAAAAACCCCATTGGGCAGAATGTATGTCACAAATACCATTAGAGGGCTTGTGTGTCTCAAAACCGATTGGACAGTGTGTGTGTCACAAACCCCATTGGATGGCGTGTGTCTCTCAAACCCTATTGGACAGCGTGTGTGTCACAAACCCAATTGGACAGTGTGTGTGTCACAAACCCCACTGGAAAGCGTGTATGTCTCAAATCCCATGGTTCATTGTGTGTGTCACAAAACCCATTGGGCAGCGTTTGTGTTACAAACCCCCCCATGGAGAATGTGTGTGTCTCAAACCCCATTGGACAGTGTGTGTGTCACAAACCCTTTGAACAGTGTGTGTGTCACAAACCTCCCTGGGACAGTGTGTCTGTCTACAAACCCCATTGGAGAGAGTGTGTGTCACAAACCCCCATTGGATAGCGTGTGTGTCACAAACCCCGTTAGACAGCTACCAGGGGTCTTCTCTTGGTTGCAGGGCTGGTTTATGCCATGACTGGAGAGAAGAGCAGGAGGTTTGTCCTGGAGAGCCAAATGGCAGAGAAGGCATAGGAGACAGCCAGCAGCTGTGCCCAGCACGTGGCCACCAAGGGCAGGGACAGCCCCCTGGAACTCCTGGGCACCGGGACTGCCTTGGGGCCAGCACTTCAAAGGCTTCCTGCAAAGGGTGCTGGGTGGGGCTGTGGTGAGGGGGCTTTGCAGCTTCCCCCTGCTAGGGAAAGAAGGAGAAAGGAAAGAAGGGAAGTGAGGTATAGTTCAGCTGTAAGGGACCTATAATGACCATCTGGTCCCACTGCATGACCAATTCAAGGCTGATCTAAAGTTAAAACACAGTAGTAAGTGCATTGTCCAAATGCCTCTTGAATGCTGAGGCTTGGGGCATCAACCAGCTGTCACAGAATCACAGAAGGGTTGGGCTTGAAAGGGACCTGTGGAGATCATCTAGCCCAACCCACCTGCTAAAGCAGGTTCACCCCGAGCAGATCGCACAGGAAGGTGTCCAGGCGGGTTTTGAATGTCTCCAGAGAAGGAGACTCCACAACCTCTCTGGACAGCCTGTTCCAGTGCTCAGGCACCCTCACAGTAAAGAAGTTTTTCCTAATATTCAGATGGGACCTCCTGTGCTGTGTCCGTTGCCCCTCATCCTATCGTTTAGAAGTCTGTTACAGTATTTGACCACACTCTCAGTAGAGGCTCAAGTCTGAACTTCCTCTGACCCAGGTTTGCACCATTATTCACACATGTCCTGTCACTGGATACCAGGGACAAGAGATCAGCACTTCCCTATACACTTCCCTCCTCAAGAAATTTGAGAGGGCAATGAGGTTGCTCATCAGCTTCCTTCTCTCCAAACTAGAGAAATCCAGATTCCTCAGCCACTCCTCAGAGGACATGCCTTCCCGTCGTTCACCAGCTTTGTTGCTCTCTGGACACATTTGAGTGCTTCACCATCCTTGTCAAATTGTGGGGCCCAGAACTGCACACGGCACTCAAGGTGAGGCCACACTAACTCTGAATGCAGCAGGATAATCACCTCCTTTGAGCCGTTGGTTCTGCTCTGTTTGATGTATCCCAGGATGGGATTTGCACTCTTGGCTGCCAGGACACACACTGCTGACTCTTGTTGAGCCTCCTGTCAACCAGCGCCCCAAGGCTCCTTTCTGCAGGGCTGCTCACCAGCCAATCCTCTCCCCATTGATACTTGTGCTTGGCATTACTTTATACTAGGTGCAGAATCCAGCATGTGGACTTGTTAGATTTTATGCCATTGATCATTGCCTAATGCTCCAATCTATCTAGATCATTCTGCAAGGCTCCTTGTCCCTCAGGATAGTCATCAGCACCTCCGAGGATGGTATTATCAGAAAATTTGCTAATGGTGCATTAAATTCCTGTATCCAGATTATTGATAAAAATATTGGACAGACCTGGTCCTAGGACTGAGTCCTGAGGAACATCCCTGGTGGCTTCCGTGAAGAATTTTTTCCTAATATCCAATCTAAACCTCTCCGTGTGCAACGTGAGGCCATTTCCTCTTGTCTTATCACTTGCTACTTGGGACAAGAGACCAACAACCTCCATGATAAAACCTCCTTTCAGGTAGCTGTAGAGAGTAATAAGGTCTCCCCTCAGCCTCCTGTTCTCAAGGCTGAACAGCCCCAGCTCCCTCAACCGCTCCTCATAAGACTGGTGCTCCAGACCCTTCACCAGCCTTGTCACCCTCCTCTGAACTCTCTCCAGCACCTCAATGTCTTCCTTGCCATGAGGGGCCTCAAACTGACCCCAGGATTCAAGGTGCAGCCTCACCAGTGCCCAGTACAAAGGGATGATCACTTCTCTAGTCCTGCTAAAGCTCTGATTGAATCAAGGCTCGAACACCTTGGTGTGACCCAGTTTGTGACAGGTTGGACTGCAGACTCCTGAGGTCCCTTCAACCTCAGTTCTCTCATGATCCCATTGTGATGCTGGGCTCTATTTCAGACTGGAGCAGAGCAGGTGATGATGGGGCAGGATCCACCTGTGCTGTAGGTGACCATCTAAACCAACATCTCAGCCAGCGAACCAGCCAACACCTCAGTGTGATTTGCTCTGGGCAACGTGTGAGGAGTCCTAGGCAGGGAAGGTTCAGAGGGCATGGGGCGCTGTGCAAGACACAACATGATCTTGGCTACATGCTTGTAGGGCCATCAGAAGTCAGTTAATGAAAGAGTATTCCAGAACTGGGAATGGTTTTCGGACACAAATGTCTTCAGCTCCAGGGACACAAACACCTGCTGCCAGTGTAGATGCCCCGGGAACCCCTGCCCAAGCTCCACCTGCACTGCACGGTGCTCTGCTATCCCCAGGTCCTGTGTGAGAGATGCCAATACTAGGCCAGCACCTCAGGTACACTGGGCCCCTAAAATGGCACTGGTTGTTTATGGTGAGACAGCTGATGAAAGATGTACTAAGGGTAGGAGAAGAAATACTGGTCTTCCCCTGTACTTCTATTACCAACACTCTAGTATCTCATCTCCCTCGTCATTCAGGAGTTCCCACCTCTCCTGATTAAATGTCCCTGTCCAAGGACAACTTTCCAGCACTGTCTGGACATTTGCCCTTCCCAGTGCTCTCAGGTTTCTCCTCCACTTGCTCTTTGGTCATTCAGTGGCCTCTCAACTATCTGGTTTCTGCTTTGAGCTTCAGGGAGTTACAAACTTGTCCCATTCTTCAGAGCTCTAATTAACATGGCAGTCAGCATGTTCATTGTGTTTACTTCTATCCTCTCCTGTCTCTCTGTCTAAAGCAGTTCTTGTGTGAGTGTCCCTTGTGGATGCTGGACCTCATCAGATCCAGCTTACACACACAGCTGAGGAAAGTGCTTTGCTATTTATTAAACTATGCGGTGTTTGCACAGGAGAGCAGGTGGAGCTGGTGCACAGGAGCTGCAGCATCTCCTGCAGAGCTCAGTGGAGAAGTCTGATGGAGGAAAAGTGATGCAATCTCTGGTGGCCAATGAGGGAACCAGCAGACTGAGGTTTGGGGTGAGGAGCCAGGTTGCCCATACAGTGTCCAGCCTCAAGGGACTGTTCTCCTGCCTGTCCAGATGTCTTCAGGAGACCCTCGGGATCAATGTCCAGTGTAGAATGCTGCTGTCACTTCTTCTATACAGGGGAAAATGACAGAAAATACCCTTGAAAGAAAAAACCCTCCTTTATGAAATCTTCTTTGAAACCTTCATCAGCAAGTGTCCCATTGAAACCTCTGTAGTTAGTTCTATAATTCTGGAAGATGTGAAGGAAATTACAGAAAGAAACATCGCTCGTTAGGGCTTTCTGTGTTTTAATGAGCCCCATGATGTATTTGGTGCCGAGTCTATGAACCTCAGATACCAAGCACAGACTGAAGAATCTGCTCAAGAAGTCCAAGTCAGAGCAACCTCCAAAGTACCTTGAAGCATTAATGGGCCCCACTGAGGCCTGTTACTGACAAAGCCTCCCCAGGGACTCCTTAGAGCAGATAATTGGAGGCAGTGATTGCATCAGGCAAAGGCAAAGTGCAGCAGCTCTGATGCTGAGAAATCCCTTGGTTTTTCTGATGAAGGACATTGGCCAAGCCTTGAGCCCCTGCCCCTGGGACGGGAGATCCTGTCCCTCACGTGTGGCTCAGGGCTCTTCCTGGGGCTGTGGGGAGTGCGATGCCCAGTGCAGGACAATGGTGTGACACTCCCTGGGGGTGCAAGGAGGCAATGGGGTGCCATGGCCATGACAACCATGTGTCTCCTCTTAGACCTCCTTGTCAGGGACATCAGCCATAGCCAAGGGGACAAAGACCTTGGCTCTTGCAGGGACATCCAGCCTTGCCAGTGCCCTTGGCCATGTCCACCATGGTCCATCCTGCACTGTCCCAGGCCTGTGGCTGTTTCCCCACAGGCTGCAGACACCCCATGCGCTTCCCCACCTTGTTTTCACCCCAGTGTGTCCCCACCTGTGCTGCTGTCTCTCCATCCTCACCAGCTGTTCCTTGAAACACAAAGTCATGGCTGATCCAGAGTCCTTCCAATGACCACAGCACTGTGCTCAGAATGACATTTCTTGATCCTGAGCTCCACTCTGGTCCTCCAGAGCTGCAGTTTCTGATTATTTTCCTTTCTCTTGCTGTTCCCTCTACCAAAAATAGTAAAATAAAATAAAATAAAAGATGTCATTTTGGAAAGTGATTTTCAGGATTTCTGAAGCTACTACTGCCCTTTCTTGTCATGGGTTTATCACAGCCACCAACCAAGACCTTGTGAGCTGCTCACATCCTGCTCCCAGTCCCCAGATGGGATAAGGGAGAGAACTGAATGGGAAGCGAGAAACATGTGGGTTTAGAAAAAATATAATAAGACAATAAAAATAATAAAGGTGACACACTACTACTACTAATGTACTATTTCTATATACATAAAGTAAAATATATGATACTCAGTGCAATCCCCCACATGACTCCAGTTGTGCTGAACAGGCAGCCCAAAAGAAGAGAGCACCCTGGTCCTGAACAGCTGATCCCAGCAAGAGAAAGTACAAGTGCAAAAGGCAGAGAGGCCCAAGGGCCAACTGAAAAGCAGCAAAACATCATAAAACTGAACTAACACTGAACTCCCAATAGAATGGAACTTCTGAACAGAGCTAACCAATGTAGCTGGAAAACCAAAACTAACGGGCTGGAAAAGGCATCTCCAGCTTTATACTGAGCATGACACTAATGGTAGAGAATAGCTCGTTGATTGACCTGGATGTCAATCAAGGTGCTGTCCTGTCTGTGTCCCCTCCTGCCAATTTGCACCTGCAGCTGGACTCCAGAGAAGTCCTTGGTTTCACTGAAAATAGTCCAGGTAAATTAAATAGAAATACATAAATTAAATTAAGAAAATACACTCAGTGCTATCCCCCGTGTAACTCCAGTCACACGGAGCAGCCAGTACTGCAGAAGGGAGCACCTTGGTCCTGAACAGCCCATCCCAGCAAGAGAGAGCAAAAGGGCAACAGGCAGAAAGGCCTAAAGGCCAACGGCAAAATGGCAGAACGGCAAAAGGCTGAACTGACATCAAACTCCTGACAGGATGAAACTTCTGAATGGAACTGACCGAACCAGCTGGAAAACCCAAAGTAACGGATGTAACAAGCCCTAAAAGCCGGCTCCAGCTTTAGACTGAGCATGACGCTAGTCATAGGGAATATGTCATTGATCAGCTGGCATGTCAATCCAGGTGCTGTCCTGTCTGTGTCCCATCCTGCCAATCTGCATCCACAGCTGGATGGTCATAGAAGTCCTTGGTTTCCCTGACAACAACCATGATCTCAGTGAGTTCTGACGTTCCTTACATACCAAATGGGAAACACTGTAAAGCTGATAAAAGAAAAAATGAACTCTATCCCAGGGAAGGAACAGCGTTATCTCATTATTCTCATAATAAATCTGAACAAAAGACTGTACTGACTGTGAAGGAGAGAGGTTCAAAATGCATGAAGAAAATCAACTCAGTTTCAGTAAAAACAGCACGTTTCCTCAGCCTCCCCTTCACCAGGCTAAAGAAGTTTGGGTCTCTCAGCATCTCCACACATGACCCAGACTTTCTCTGGCCACATGACAGCTCCTCCCATTCCTCCAGAATGGGGAACATCACACTGGGACACACGGCTCCAGATGTGACCACACCAGTGCTGAGTCATGATGGACAATAACTGCCCTTGTTTGGGTGGCCACGCTCCTCCCAGTGCAGCCCAGTGTGCTCATGGGCTTGTTCCTGTTTAGCACCACTGGGAACTGGCTGAACATCCAGGCTCAGAGGGTTGTGACCAGTGGCACAAAGCCCAGCAGGAGGTACCATGAGGAGCACTGAAGGACACCATATCCCCACCCAGCATCTCCTCCTACAGGTGTCTCTTGGGTCCCTGGAACCACCTCAGTGCCAAGGGGGAGAGCACTGCTTGTATGGGGTGGAGGAGATGGGGTCTGGAATGAGGGTCCACGGGCAGTTTCTGCTGGTTGTTCATGCAGCAACAAGCTAGGCTGGATATTTGGAGAGAGGAACTCTTCCTAAGGGCCTCCAATGGGCTTGGGGATGGTCTAGATGCCCTCAAGGACCTTTACGTCCTTGTTGTAAAAACATGTGGGGCCCAGAACTGCATACAGAACTCAAGGTGAGTCCACACTAATGCTGAATACAGCAGCATAGTCACCTCTTTTGACCACATGGCCATGCTGTGTTTGATGCACCCCAGGATGGGGGTTACTGTCTTGACTGCTGGGGGACAGTGTTGCCTCCTATTGACCCACTGGCTAGCCATCACACCAAATCCCTTTCTGCAGGGCTGCTCTCCAGCCGCTCTCTCCCAATCTACACTTGCACTCAGTGTTACTCTATCCCAGGTGAATATCCAACTCTTGGACTTGTTCAATTTCATGCCAAGTGCTGGGTCCTGCACTTGGGTCACAACAACCCCAGGCAGCACTACGGGCTCAGGGAAGAGCGTCTAGAAACCTGCCCAATGGAAAAGGCCCTGGGGGTGTTGATGAGCAGTGACTGAACATGAGCCAGCGTGTGCCCGGGTGGCCAAGAAGGCCACCAGCATCCCAGCATGCATCAGGAATAGTGTGGCCAGCAGGACCAGGCAAGTGATCATCCCTCTGTTCTTGGCACTGGTGAGGATGCACCTCAAATCCTGTGTTCAGTTTTGGGCCCCTCACTACAAGAAAGACCTTGGGGTGCTGGAGTGAGTTCAGAGAAGGGCAATAAAGCTGGTGAGGGGTCTGGAGAACAAGTCAGATGGGGAGCAGTGGAGGTAACTGGGGCTGTTTAGCCTGGAGGAAAGAAGGCTGAGGGGAGACCTTATTGCTGTCTACAGCTACCCTAAAGGAGGTTGTAACATGAAGGGTGTTGGTCTGTTCTCCCATATGGCAATTGGAGAAGGAGAGGAAACAGCCTGAAGTGGCACTTGGGGAGGTTCAGTTTGGATATTAGAAAAAATTTCTTCTTGGAAGAGTTTGTGAGGCATCGGAACAGGCTGCCCAAGGAGTGGTTGAGTCACCATCCCTGGAGGTCTTTAAACTACATATAGATGAGGTTCTTAAGGAATACGGTTTAGTGCCAGAGTTGGGTTAATGGTTGGACAAAGTGATCTTGAGAGTCTCCTTCAACCTAAATGATTCTGTGATCTCATTGGGATGAGAAACATAGTAAGGCAGCTCTCCCAGATGGAGTACTGGTATGGATGGATGGATGGATGGATGGATGGATGGATGGAGAAATGGATTGGGACAGAGAGGAGGATCAGCCTATCAGCCTAAGGGCTGGGGCCAGCCATGGCATGAAGGAAGCAAGGCCAGCCCCCCTTTGTCCCCTGCTCTGGTTTCCAAGAGAGCCTTTACACCCGTTGCTGGCAGCCCTCCTGTGCCAGTCCCTCTCACCAGCACACGACTCCTGGCCAGGAGCTCTTCATGCTGCTCCTGCTACCGCAGTGACAGAGCAGCCTGCCCTGAGCTGGGGAATGCAGAAACAGGGTTCTGTGGGTCATTCATTCCCCTGTTGAAGCACAGAGCACAGGGAGCAGGCTGTGGTGCCTGGAAACCACAGTGAGACAGTCCAAGGCAGATCACTGAAGGTCCTTCACCATCTCCAGGAACACTGGGCACCCACAGATGGACACTCAAACCAGCACCATGACGTAACATGATGCCCCATGTCCTCCTCTGAGCCCATGAAAAACACAACTACAGCAGCATGGCCTTGTGGGAGAAATTTATTCAGGCTGACCACAGCTTTGGAAGAAGAGCCCAAGCTCTAAAAACATGAGACTGAGGAAATCCCCTTTTGTGGGGTGTTTCAAAAAGATGGCTGCAATTTCAGAAATACAGTGATTTTAAAATGGGTCCACACCTGTATTACAGAGATGTGACACAGGACACCAGCTGTACCAGGGCCCCAGAAACAGGTAGACAGGTCTCTGAGTCACTGCTCTGGAGAAGTGCCGTGGGTAAAGAAACTCCTTGACAAACATGGTTATCACAGATGAAATGCGCAATGCACAGGAAGTTCCTGAGATGAACTGGAAATCACTTCTGAAGAGACATGGGTAACTTATTGCTGCTGACAGAAAAATGATTGAATCGGCTTCTTCAGTGCCACTTTGAGCTCCTGGATCCTCATGCTGTAGATGAGGGGGTTCACTGCTGGAGACACCACTGAGTACAGAACAGACACCACCAGGTCCAGGGATAGGGAGGAGATGGAGCAGGGCTTCAGGTTGGCAAATGAACCAGTGCTGAAAAACAGGGAGACCACGGCCAGGTGAGGGAGGCAGGTGGAAAAGGCTTTGTGCCATCCATGCTCAGAGGGGATCCTCAGCACAGCCCTCAAGATCTGCACATAGGACACCACAATGAATACAAAACATCCCTCAAAAAGAGAAGCACAAAACATGATAAGCCCAAGTTCCCTGAAGTATGAGTATGAGCAGGAGAGCTTGAGGATCTGGGGGATTTCACAGAAGAACTGGCCCAGGGCATTGCCCTTGCACAGGGGCAGTGAAAATGAATTGGCCGTGTGCAGCAGAGAATAGAAAAACCCAGTGGCCCAGGCAGCTGCTGCCATTTGGACACAAGCTCTGCTGCCCAGGAGGGTCCCGTAGTGCAGGGGTTTGCAGATGGCAACGTAGCGGTCGTAGGACATGACAGTGAGGAGACAATACTCTGCTGTGATCAGGAAGAGAAACAAAAAGAGCTGTGTTGCACATGCCAAGTATGAGATGGCCCTGGAATTCCAGAGGGAATTGGCCATGTATTTGGGGAGAATGGTGGAGATGGAGCCCAGGTCAAGGTGGGAGAGGTTGAGCAGGAAGAAGTACATGGGGGTGTGCAGGTGCTGGTCCCAGGCTATGGTGGTGATGATGAGGCCGTTGCCCAGGAAGGCAGCCAGGTAGATGCCCAGGAAGAGCCAGAAGTGCAAGAGCTGCAGCTCCCGTATGTCTGTGAACGGCAGGAGGAGGAACTGGGTGATGGAGCTGCTGTTGGACATTTGCTGGTTTTTTTCCATGGGGGCTCTCTTCTAAAAATGAAATGACAATGTAAAATCAGGACACGCTCCTCTGAGATAGCGACTCTATTTTTCATATAAATAACCACAACTGAAATGCATTTCCTTTCTCTCTTCTGTGCTGGCTGAGTGTGCTGTGAGCAGCAGGACCTCTGCCTATGTGCTGCCAAGTGACCAGCTTTGCTCTGCTGCAGTGGGGGCAAGAGAGCTGGTTTGTGACAGCTTTGACTTTGACAAGCAGTGTCAGATTTTATGCACCATTAATGGAAATGTTCAGTATCTGCACTCATGATGCTTAAGAGCATGGGCTGCAAAGCAGAGGCTTAGCATGTCATTATCATGATTTTGTCTGTGCTTTTAATTTCCCAATATCACATTTCATGAGTGGATTTCTGTAAGGGTTGAATTCCTCATTTCTATGACTGAAAATGTGAAGAGCCTTGACAGAGGACAGGCAAAAGGACTCATCTCTCTGTGGCTCAGTGCAGAGTCAGGAGAGCAGCTTTTACCCATTTGCCCTGTGCTTTCACTTGTGCTGCCTTGAAAACGGCTTCATAAACAAATCTCTGTAAAAGAAAACCCAAAACTGGACTTGCACTGGAGCAGGGGAGCCCTGTTTGAAAGGACAGATCTGCAAACTCTGCTCTGTCCCAGCCCAGAGGTGGAGATGTGATGGAGAGAGCACACCATGACCCTCATGATTCCCAGGAAGATCTTCCTTCTATTCCTCCTTCACTTGCAGACATCAACTGCTTTCCATTTCTGGGCTCAGACATGGCTGGAAGGGTTCACTGAAGCCATCAGCCATCTCATTGCTTCTCCCTGACATGCCCTGACCCTCTCCCACACCTACAATGGCCAATCACGGCTGCTCAGGCCTCCCGCTCTTCAGAAGAGGCCTCGAGCCTCTTGGTTCTTCCTGGTGCTTATTATGAACTTCCTCGCTCTCTCCAGAGTTCACAGTGAGCTTTCCTGTCCATAACAGCCCCTTTATGACCATGTCTCACTAAATGGTTGTGTTTGTATGATCATTTGTGCAGGAAGAATAGTCACAGGACAGCACCCAATATGTCAAAACTGATGCCGAGTGAAATGCCGTAAAGACCCGATGAGTTTCCCCTGTGTATGTGTCTCTCCTGGAAGGAGTCTGTCCCGAGAAGGGGATCCAGCTCCTGCCACTCTCTGCAGAGGCACATGAGCAGTGTCCATCACCTGGGGACACAAAGGGTGACATTTGCCAGACGACCCTTCATCAGAACCACTTAGATGTGTGCTTGTGGATGGGGTATGGAGCCTTATAGTGCAAATACCTATTTAATTGTCATTGCCAGATGGGCTACCACAGATGCAGTGTACTATTTAACAAATATTTAAATATAAGCATGTTAAACTTTATTTTTCTTTAAAAACTGACATTCCTAGCTAAATTTCACAAACACTTGAAGGATTATTCATGCGTTTAACGTGATTATCCACAGAAGCCCCACCAGCTTTGCATCTCAGGAAATGGGATCCAGAGTCCAAGGGCAGGATGGTTTGGGCTCCGTCCTGGGATCTGGAAACTGAAATGTGCTCCCATCTCCCAGCCCCCTGCCCTCCTCAGTGAGGGTGTGAGACATTCTGCCAGCGAGGACTGAACTCACAGCCATGACCAGTATCTTATGTCCAACTGCAGCCAATGGTGTCCTGTCAGCTCAGCATTGGAGCTTCCATTGCTGGACATGTTTAAAAGACGGGGGAGATGTGGCGCTTTGGGACATGGTTTGGTGGAGTACTTGGGAGCATTAGGTTTACGGTTTGACTCCCTGTTCTTAATGGTCTTTTCCAGCCTAAATGATTCTATTATTCTATGTTTCTATATTTTGGGTTGAAACCATTTCAATCTCATCACCTACAGCTTCCCTCAGAGGCGGCTGTTTTGTGGCACAACTGTCCTGGCTCTCCAGGCAGGTTGGGCACTGGGTTGGTGCCTGCATTGGCAGTTTTCCACTTCCTGGGGTAAAAGGCTGTTGAGCAGAGACAGCTGTAAAGATTTGGGTCACAGGGGTTTGCAGCAATCCTGTCAAACTCTGAGCAGGCTGAGCTTTGGAGCCCAGGAAAAATGGAGATGCTCTGAAGGATGTTTGCGAACAGTGGTGCTGTCACTAGTAACGGTAACAGGGAACTCCTTATTCTCACTGATGATGATGATAAACTAAACCTCTTTAATTTCATTCATAACAGTCATTCTTGCATTTCAAAACATCTACCACACCTCAGCAGTTGTGTCTTGAAAGAAGGTCTTAGAACAACGATTTTTCTCTCCGTGTGTGGTTTTTTTTGGTGTGGTTTTTTTTTGTGTTTTTTTTTGTGTTTCTATTTTTTTTTTTTTTTAATCATATAAAGAGTACACCACTTGAACACAATTAACACAAAATCATGCATCTTTCATGACTTTTCTCTTTTTTTTTTTTTTTTTTTTTTTTTTCCCCCCCTGGTGTGAGGTGTTGTTGAAATATGAAATAGGAGAACAGTTTCTTTTTGAGACAAAGAAGGCTGAGGAACAGATCCCAGGTCAGTAAAAAGGCACAAAGGAAGCCAGAATCTTTATGTGTGTGCACTGACACACACTGTCACCTGCATTTCCAGTCTCTGCAGTCCCAACCGTGCAGCAGAGTCTGGAGTTCTGAGCTCCCTCATCTGCCCTGTGTGACACGTGTAAAATGGAACTACCCCAGTCCAATGGCTGGTTTTGATTCTCTTCACAGCCTGAAGCACCACATGGGTCAGGAGACAAGCCAGGATACCCAACCAGGACTCACATACCCTTCACATAGATTTTAGGTGTTCCCTGGCATCTCAGAAGACATGTCACGCTGATATCTGGGTGCAAGGAGCTGGTCAAGTGCCTCGTTTTCATTTCTATAATGATGGATTTGTGTCTGGCTGATGTGCAGACTCTGTGCATGGATGCTGACACCTCTTGAAGAACCTGCTCTGAAAGAGTTAACAACACAGGCTGTTCTTTCTGGAGAGGCATTAGGACAGCAAAAAATAAGATCTTGGCTCAGGGCAAAAGAAAAAGGATGGAAAAGATGTGGTCAGGACTGTTTGGGGGCACTTGTAAAGCAGCCCTGCACCTCATGTGAATTACTTCTGTGGTCAGGGAGAACCTGAGAGTTCTCCCTAATTTGAAAACATGAAGGGGAAGGAAGGACAGCGTCATTCAGGCTTAAAGGGAGCTCAGGAGTTGTCTTAACCAACCTCCTGCTCACAGCAGGGTCAGACCAGATTGCTCAGCGCTTTATCCAAACACATCTTGGTCACTTTCTGGGACAGAGTGGGTGCGCACTCCTGGGAAACAGCTTCCAGTGCTGGACTGTCCTCATGACTGGAAAGTTTCTCCCTTTCTACAGCAACTTTCCAAGCCCAACCATCCAGATTGTTTATACCCATCTACTTGCACACTGACACAGACCATAATATCCTACCTTGGACACAAGAATATTGTGTGGGATGATGCTGGATTCCTTGCTGTCTTCCAGGTAACAGACCACCACTGCTCTGCCCAAGTCCACGACCCTGACCTTTCCTCACAGAAAGCAAAGAGGAATAACCTGCCCTGGGCAAACCCCGTCACCTTCTCTTCCAGACACCCAGAAATGGGGTCCCAGTGGCCATGCTCTGGGGCACAGCCCTTAGTTCTCCTGCTCACCCATGGGCCATTTTGAAAAGTGCACACACTGTGTGAGAGCTGCCAGTGGTCAGGGAGTCCGCCAGTCCCCATGAGCTTTCCAAGATGGTGCAGAGTGGCCTCACTGTGACATGGTCCTGCTGTCCCCGCTCCTGGGATGCTGCCCCTGCTGTCCCATAGACTGGAGAGGATTGTGTTAGTTCCGGTGACCCCTCACTTGATCCCCATCCGCTGCTGTTTGTTCTGAAGATTCCCGTCTCAAATCACAGAGGCCTGGGACACATTGCTGGTGAAGAGGGAGGACAAGAGGACACAGGGATTCTCACCTCTTTCTCCTATTCAATTAATCAGTAGCTACAAAGTGTCGTTGTTTGTCCTTTAACTGATCCTGCAGTAGACTAAGTTCTGATCTGGGCTCTTGCAGTGTTTGGAGGCTGCTGTCCTTGCAGGCCAGATGAACTCACTTCTGCCACCCTGCCTCGCAGTTCATTCCATCCGTGTTACAGCTCTGTCTGCAGCACTGACAGCTCCAGCTCCCCCAGTCAGGTCCCTGGCTGAGGACATGGCCTCACATCTGGGCTTAAGATATTCCTCGGCTGGTTTGGAGGAATTAGATCCTTTGCTGTAATCTTCCTGGTGTCCTGTCTAATGATGGGACAAGAAAAGTTGATTCTCATACAAATTCATTGTTTAATACAAAGAACACAATGATGTGTCTCTTCAGAGGAGAGAGAATCAACATCACTGATTACTTCAGGTTGTCTCAAAGGATGTGCCACCGGAGGCCCAGGGACACCTGGAGGAGCCCAGAGAGGACAGAGAAAGGGACATCATGGGCTGCTCCTGTGCTGCTGAGCTGGGCTGGGCTCCTGGGACACAGGGAGCTCATGGCAGCGGCAGCGCTGCAGAGAGACAGCTCTGCCCAGGAGCAGCTCCTCTGCACACGCAGCAGGGCTGAGGGCTCTGCCTGCAGCACCGAGGGCACAAGAGCCAAGCACAGGGAGGGGAAAGGCAATGTGGGGGGTTGGTTGCTGAGGGCTCATTGAAAGACCAGTCTTCACAGTTCTAACACGGTAAGTCTCTGGCTGTAGGACAATGCAGCTGCATTTCCTGGAGGGATCTCCTAAAGATGATACATTCCACAATTTACAGGATCTGTCAGGGCTTTCTCACTGTATTTCTCATGTAGATGACAAGAACATGGTCCAGACCAGCGCTTCCCTGCTGCACTGTCAGAGGGACAGGGCATGATGGCAGCTTCTGCGGAGGGTGACTGCAGGGGGAGCACCCAGGGGTGCCCAGGGCTGTCCTGCAGAGCAGGGTCCCTGCACCCCAGGGCTGTGCTGGGCAGGGACTCTGTCGCCTGCCAGGGTCAGAACTCAGCTTGCCCAGCAGATCCCATGGCAGCAGCTGTGGGTGGAAGGAGCAACCCCCGGCAGGGCAGGGTCCTTCTGCTTCTGGGATTGAAGGGAGCTGTGTGTGTCAGGGCTGCTCAGAGCTCCAGATCCCCCCACAGACATGGCAGAGGGTCCTTCTGAACAACAGCATCAACACATGAACAGCCGCAAGGGAAGGAGTCTGTGCTTTCAGTTTTCCACTTTTGCTCGTCTGGGTGTGCAGTGGGAGATGGGGATTCATTTCTCTCTTTGGAGAAGACACTGAGACCCCAGTTCTCGTTAGGACGTGTCTGAGCTGCTCCTGAGCCCCTGCACACACAGAGCTGCCCCTGGGCAGTGCCAGGAGGTGTGAGCAGGACAGAGCTGAGCACACAGCGGGTGGGACGGGGTCTGTGACACTGACAGGGAGCAGACCCAGGGACAGACACACAGCTGCAGGCAGCACAGACATGGGCAGGGAGATGGAGCTACAACCTGAAAAGCTTGAGATGAGATTCAGGACCCCCTGCCATCCCCTGCAGTGCAGACTCATTTCCCAGTGCAACCCCTGGTCTCCTCTCCTCCCCAGCAGACCCTCTGCCCCAAAGTCATGGGGTCCAGGTCAAGAGTCTCCACCTCAGCAGCTGGACCTCCAGGTGAAGGGTTCCTGCAATGGGGTACACAAAAAAGGTGCTAAAAGTACTTGCTCTCCAGTGTCATTATGCGAGTGGCAGCAGCACAGCCAGGTCAGGAGAAGGTTCCACAGCATGCCCGTCTGCCTTTCTGTCCTTGCTTTATTTTCTGGTAGCACTGCAGTGTTCTTCCCTGTTTCTCCACCTGTCCCTGGTCCTCTTGGTTTCTGGGGTTGTGGTGCGAGTGTGGGTCAGTTTTTGTTCTCACACCAACTCAGGGGGTCTTGCCCCAGAGCTGTTTTCATGGAAAACAGATGACCAATCTGCATTTTAAACTGTGATAAACTGTTTTTCTCACTTGGTAGAAAGAGAGACCGAGCTGAAACATCCCTCCATTAGGGAGGGGGTTTTCCATGAGAAACAGTCTGCTTATTTTCTGTAATAAGTAATGGTCAAAACTGTTATTGTTGTACAAATCAAGTAGAACTCAATTATATTATGCATATTGTTGTAAGCAGTAACTGCGCTTGTGCAAGTTTGATTATGTTTTGTAGAAATTTGTAGTGGCAGTTAAACCAAGGCCTGAATGCTTGGATAAGGCTGCAAGGTCAAATAGGACAAGCACCCCGCCAGTGACTCAGCTTCTCAAAGCCAGAAAACCAGCGGTGTCCGGTTTCTCAAAAGGCAACATCTTCCACAGCAACATCTTCCACAGCAATATCTTCCACAGCAACTTCTTCCACAGCAACATCTTCCACCAATCTGAGAGCTGCTGGATGCCCGCGAACAGCATCAACCAATGCGTGAACACGTGTATAACTTATATAAGCACCTACGAAGAGTAGAGTGTGTGCCTGTTGGCGGAACCGAGTTCCCCCGGTCACCCAGCGCTGTTTTGCCTAATTACCGCTTGCTTTAAATTCGCTAGCTTAATAAAATTAATTGATTGGCTCAAAAACTCGTCTTCATTTATAACAAATTTTGGTGCCGTGACTCGGATTAAGGATTTCTAGGAGGGACTTCTAAACTTCAGGGAGGCGCCCTGTCCCATTTTCAGATGGCCCTGGAGTGGATGAAGGATCGCCCTGAAACCTTAACCTCCGAACCCTAAATTCAGGTAATTAGGCAAAAAAATTAACCCCCGTAAAACTTTGTGCACAAAGAACCGGACGAAGACTCCAGGGAGGGTAAGTATAGAAAGCAATTCCGTTCGGTTGGGATGGGTTCCCTGGAGTGTGCTTGAACGAGACGCCCCCCCTTTGGGGAGGAAGCGAAGCAAGTGTGGACCCTGCCGTAAGGCAGGGCGGGACTCTCTAGTAGTGCGGTTCTCATTGCCCGCGAGGGCGTGAGCCACGAACGAGGGGTGTGTGTGTGTGTGTGAAAGAAGGCACTCCAGAAGATGGGACAGAGGAAGAGCAAGCCCTCTGATCTCATGGGGAAGGGACCCAAGGAGAGGTCACCGGCTATTCCCCGAGATTCCCCATTGGGCCTTATGCTCAAAAATTGGGAAGGTGCATTTTGCACGAGAAACAAGAGTAAAGAAAAAATGGTATATTATTGTATGTATGTCTGGGGTAACCAGCAGATCAGACCAGATCATTTGTTTTGGCCAATATTTGGGTCATTTGAGGATTGGATTTGTCAGGCCCTAAATATTTATGTAAATGACAAGGAACACTTTAATCCTGAGGAAAGTGAGTATGCACGTTGTTGGCTACCTACTGCCACTCGCGCTGGTATTTTCGCTTTAAGTGAAAAGAAATCTGGTCGCAAAAAGAGAGTTCCTGAGGAACTTCCAGCCCCTCACCCTCCTTATAATCCCCCGCCAGTAGTAGGCCCAGGACTCCCCTCTCCTCCAATGCCATTGGCCCCTGAGGAAGAGGAGACCGACTTCTCAGGGCCAACAGGAGATACTCGGAGAATCACAAGGAGTCAAGCTAGGCAGCAGATTACGTCAGAAATAGGACAACAGGCACCCTCAGAGACGAGGTTATATCTGTTGCAAGAAATAGCGATGGGAGGTCCACAACCCGGGGTAGGGTTTGTGTCGGTTCCTCTAAATTCAGGGGATGTGAGAGAATTTAAGAAGGAAATGGGAAGTTTACTAGAGGACCCCCTAGGAGTGTCGGAAAGGGTAGATCAGTTTTTGGGGCCCAATTTATATACTTGGGATGAGTTACAAGCAATTCTAGGGATATTATTCACCGCAGAAGAGCAGGAAATGATCAGGAGGGCAGGAATGAGAGTCTGGGACCAGCAACACCAGCAAGGGCCAGGTGCTAATACCAAATGGCCCCAGCAGCACCCTAATTGGAATAATCAAAACCTGTAACACAGGGGCCATATGGGAGATCTCCGCACTATAATCGTACAAGGGATTAAGGAATCGGTCCCTCGAGAGCAGAACATAAATAAAGCCTTTAATGAGCAACAAAAGAAAGATGAGACTCCCACAGAATGGTTAGAAAGATTACGAAAGAGCTTGCAGCTTTACTCCAGGATAGACCCTACGAGACCGGTCGGGCAAGCTCTTTTAAAAACTCAGTTCGTGGCGAAGTCGTAGCCGGATATTAGAAAGAAGTTAGAAAAGTTGGAAGATTGGCAAGAGAAAGGGTTGGACGAGTTGCTAAGGGAAGTGCAGAAGGTTTATGTGAGAAGGGAGGAAGAGACCCAGAGGAGACAAGCTAAAATTTTGGTAGCGGCAGTTCGAGAGGGACAGAGGACGGCTCCACAGAAGGGAGGGCCACCATGCATAGGTGGGAACGGGCCACCTCAGAGAAGTCAAGTCAGACCAAAGGATTTGAGGGAAATCGAATGTTTCTACTGCCAGAGGAAGGGACATATGCGAAGGAACTGTAGGAAACGTATACAGGATGAGAAAATGTATCATGCTGAGTAGGGGTGTCAGGGGCTCTATTTGCTGGGGACTTCTAAAACAATGGAGCCCTTGATAAAATTGAAATTAGATCCCCAGCACCAGGAGATGGAATTCCTGGTAGATTCAGGGGCAGAAAGATCTACTGTCCAAACTGTGCCCTGGGGATGCACCCCGTCCTTGGAGAAAATACAAGTAATAGGGGCAAAAGGGGAACCCTTTTCTGTACCCATAATTAAAGGAGTAGAAATAGAATCCCCATCCCGGATAGGGGTAGGGTCCTTTTTATTAGTACCTGAGGCCGAATATAACCTATTAGGAAGAGATTTAATCGTAGAATTAGGAATTAGTTTAGAGGTAAAAGATCAAGAATTGAAGGTGAAACTGTATGCTTTAACAGCCGAAGACAAAGATAAAATCAATCCAGAAGTATGGTACACTCCTGATTCGGTAGGGAAGTTAGAAATTCCACCGATTACAGTGACAATAATGGATCCGGGAGTACCGATACGTGTTAAACAATACCCTATATCACAGGATGGGAGGCATGGGCTGCAACCTGTAATTGATCGATTATTACAACAGGGACTGCTAGAACCATGCATGTCGCCCCACAATAGCCCCATATTATCTGTAAAGAAATCAGATGAGTCCTATCGTTTAGTACAAGACCTCCGTGAAGTAAATAAAAGAACGGTAACTAGATTTCCGGTAGTGGCCAACCCCTATAACCTATTAAGCCAAGTGTCCCCAGAATTGACCTGGTATAGTGTAATAGATCTAAAGGATGCCTTCTGGGCCTGTCCCTTGAGGGAAGAGTGTCGTGACTATTTTGCCTTTGAGTGGGAGAACCCTGATACCCATTGGAAACAACAACTTAGATGGACGGTTCTTCCACAGGGATTTACTGAACCACCAAAACTCTTTGGACAGGCCCTGGGACAAGTCCTGGAAGACTTTGAACTGGAACCTGGGGTAGTTTTAGTACAATATGTAGATGACCTATTAATAGCTGGAAAAAGCCAAGATAGTGTGCGAAGCACCAGCATTAGGTTATTAAATTTCTTGAGCCTAAAGGGTTTAAAGGTATCAAAATCTAAACTGCAATTTACTGAGTAAGAAGTAAAATATCTAGGGCACTGACTGAGTAAAGGGACTAAGAAGCTAGATCCAGAGCGAGTAAACGCTGTTTTGTCCCTCCAGCCTTCCAAGAATAAAAGGCAAGTGCGACAACTTTTAGGTCTTTTCGGCTACTGTAGACAGTGGATTGAAAATTACAGAAACAAGGTTAAGTTCTTATATCAGAAGCTAGTGGGGGAAGGCCTGATGAAATGGAGTACAGAGGATGATGAGCAATTAGAAAACTTAAAAACTGATTTAGTAAATGCCCCAGTACTGAGTCTGGTGGATACCCGGAGGCCTTTCTATCTATTTGTTAACACGGAGGGTGGAACAGCCTTCGGGGTCCTAACGCAAGAATGGGCAAGTAAAAAGAAACCCGTAGGATATTATTCCAAATTATTAGATCCAGTTAGTCGCAGCTGGCCTACTTGTTTACAGGCCATAGTTGCTACTGCCCTCTTAGTCGAAGAAGTCGGGAAAATAACTATGGGAGGAAAATTAAAGGTATACACACCTCATAATATATGAGGAGTATTACGGCAGAAAGCTGATAAATGGATTACAGATGCTACGTTACTGAAACATGAAGGAATCCTGTTGCACTCTCACAAGTTAGAGCTTGAAACTACTATATTGCAGAATCCAGCTCAATTTCTGTATGGAGAACCGAGCGAACCCCTTTCCCATGACTATACCAGGGTAATAGAATATCAAACCAAGATAAGGGAGGATTTAGAGGAAGAGGAGTTGCTATGTGGAGAAAAAATTGTAGATGGATCATCGCGGGTGGTGGACGGAAAAAGGAAATCAGGATACGCCATAATAGATGGAAACAGCTGGACAACTAAGGAGTCGGGTCCCCTTAGCTCAGGATGGTCGGCGCAGGCTTGTGAGCTGTTTGCAGTACTAAGAGCATTACAATTATTGAAAAATCGGAGAGGAACGATATTTATGGATTCTAAATATGCATTCGGGGTAGTGCACACATTTGGAAAAATATGGGAAGAAAGGGGCTTAATGAATTCTCAGGGTAAAGGATTAATACATGAGACCTTGATAAAGCAAACTCTGGAGGCATTAAGAGGGCCCAAATAAATCGCGGTAGTTTATGTAAAGGGCCATCGGAAGGGAACCTCCACACAAATAAGAGGGAATAATTTAGCAGATGAGGAAGCTAAGAAAGCTGCGTTACTGGTAATAAAAGCAGTTGAACAGGACTCTGTACAAACTAAGTATGCTATGAGATTTACAAATCAGGAAAAGGAGAAATTGGAACAAATGGGAATAGTTGAACGGGAAGAGAAGTGGTGGCTACCTGATGAGAGGGAAATGCTCCCAAGAGGAGTAGCTTGGTGAGTTTTGAGAGAGTTTCATAGGCAAACCCATTGGGGAGTACAGGCTCTGGTAGACCAATTCGCTAATAAATATATGACCCTGGGGGTGTATGATCTAGCAAAAAGAATCGTCGGAGAATGTTTAACATGTCAAAGGATAAATAAACAGCGCCTTAGAGAAAGAGTCCCTGGGGGGAGGCAACTAGCCAAGAAGCCATTCGAAAGGATTCAGGTAGACTTTACGGAGTTACCGAAGGTAGGCAGATATAAGTATCACCTAGTTTTGGTAGATCACCTAACTCACTTTGTTGAAGCCTTTCCGGTAGCTCGGACCACTGCAAGGACGGTAGTAAAAATATTATTAGAGCATATCATACCTAGATATAGGATCATGTCAGTTATCGATTCGGACAGAGGGCCCCATTTTACTTCCAAAATAATTAGAGAAACGTTAGAAGCTCTGGGAACCAAATGGGAGTATCACACTCCTTGATACCCCCAGAGTTCAGGGAAAGCTGAAAGAATGAACGGAGAAATTAAAAAACACCTGACCAAATTAATGATAGAGACCAAAATGAGCTGGGTGTAGTGCCTCCCCTTAGCCCTCTTGAAGATAAGAACACAACCAAGGGCTGATACAGGACTTTCCTCCTTTGAAATGTTATATGGAGTGCCCTATGATTTAGAGAAACCAATAGAACACCCTAAAGTGGAAGAAAAGATGTTACAAGAATAACTCATAGAGCTCATGAAAAGGAGGCAAGAACTGTTAAAGCGAGGCCTGGTGGTTCAAAGACCACCTTTAGATATAGCAATACATAGAATTAAACCGGGAGATCAAGTACTCGTAAAAACATGGAAGGAATCGTCGTTAACCCCTCGCTGGGAGGGACCTTTCCTTGTTTTACTCACCACAGATACCGCAGTCCGCACCGCAGAAAGAGGATGGACACACGCTAGCCGAGTAAAAGGTCCTATCCTACATACAGACTGGGAAGTCACCGGGAACCTGGACAAGTTAAAGTTGACCTTCAGGAGGAAACAGACACGTGACGAATAGCCGTAGATACTAAGCTTCTTATGGACAACTGTAAGGAATTGCGGAAGTCACATATCGCGTGTCCTGTATGCAAACAATGTAATCCTTGGGTATGTCGTGTGTGTAGCGGGTGTGGGATATAGCAGTGGGAAAAGTTTCCTTATGTTGAACGATGGTGTAATGAGTGTTTGGGAAAAACCATAAATACTGTGGAAATATTAAGAATTACTGGACGGGAAAATTGGCCTAGATACGGACATTATAGAAGAGATTGGTACGAAACTGTTGCACAGTTAGGAGAGGAACTTATAGTTAAGAACATAGAGTGTAGTAAAAATATTCAGTACTTTCTGTATGACCCGTAAGTCGAGACATTTAGGAAATAACCAAGAGGAAGTGTAAGAAGCGGGAGTGTTCCAGACCCTGTGAGGATTCGGGACAGTGGCCAAGACCTGGTATTCAAAATAGCCCTATTGGATTGAATACCGAAAAATGGGTTGTGAAAGAACAAGGAGAGGATTCAGGAGGCAGTTCCCTGAAGACTACAACTGCTGCCGAGAAGATAACTTACCCAGCTATTCTGAAGCGACAGAATAGGCCTAGGGCAAGGCAGAGGGGTATCCTTGTGGGGATTGGCAAGTGCCTCTGAAAACTTCTGAAATAAAGCAACTCCGTTAAGCAAAACAACCCTCAACAAAATGAACTTCTACTGGCTGATTTCCAGCCGACCAGGGGCTGGGTCGCTCTCCCTAATCCTCTTTACCTTACCGGCAATAATAGCAATAGACCAGGGGAGTTCCCACCAACCTTTTAAATGGACCCTCTATCGGTGGGAAGGCCAAATGATCATACAACAATAGACCACATCAGGGTCACCCTCTTTTACTCCAGCCTTATGCCAATTAGTTCAGGTTAAGCCATGCCTTAACAAAGTGGGGTTTCACATGTGTCCCAGCACAGGGCCCTCGTATTGTAATACCCCAGGACACTATTACTGCGCTTACTGGGGGTGTGAAACGATTGCCTCAAACTGGCCAATTCCTCCGGCAAATACTGATAAGTTTTTAAAGGTTGGGTGGGGACCTGCAGGGTGCATTCCCCCTACGGGAACCAGAAGTCGGTGCCACCGTCATGCTTGCAAGAAAAACAAGCAAGAGAAGGATGGCAACCGTGAATATATATTCCTTAACGTAACAGACCTTGAACATGGTGGATGGCTTGTTGGGAAAACCTGGGGAATGCGGTATTATGAACCGGGTGAGGACAGAGGAGGCATGTTTATCATAAAGAAGGAAGAAGTTAAACCGACCCTTCGAGCAATAGGTCCCAATCCAGTAGTAAAATCCCCTCCCCCTCTAGGTAGGGAAACAAAGACAGTAGAAAAAGAGAATATAATAGTAAGAGAGGAAACTGTCACTGAAACCTTGAAATCTCTAAATACTGAAGCCCCGGAATCTTTAAATCCTTTATGGGAAATTATCCGAGCTACTTATCAAACCCTAAACCATATTCAACCCAACTTAACCAATAGTTGCTGGTTGTGTTATAACGTTAATAACGTTATAACGTTATTCCACCCTTTTATGAAGCTATATGGGATAATCGTCTGTATACCATAAGCAATGAGTCTGCACCCGTTCAGTGTCTTTGGGAAAAGCAGAAAAGAGGGATAACTATGCAACATGTAACTGGGATAGGGACTTGTATAGGTAAAGTACCAAATTCCAAGAGGTCACTTTGTGGGAATATCATACCGAGCCTTAATGAAACCACAGGATATATTATTTCCCCAAATGGAACAAAATGGATATGTTCCAGGACGGGACTTACTCCATGTGTGTCTTTAAAAGTGTTAAACAGTTCCCGAGAGTATTGCATGTCAGTTGTCATTATTCCAAAGATATTATATCATTCAGAAGATGTGATGAATGATATTTGGGATACAGGGCTCCATCGGATCAAGAGAGAACCCATTACAGCTATTACCATAGCCACGTTGCTAGGGTTAGGGGCAACCGGAGCAGGAACAGGAATAGCTTCACTCGTACAACAGAATCAAGGATTCAATTCCTTGAAGGCTGTGATAGATGAGGACTTAGAGAGAACTGAAAACTCCATAACCGCCTTAGACAGATCTCTAACCTCACTATCTGAAGTGGTGTTACAAAATAGAAGAGGAATGGATCTCCTTTTCTTACAAAAAGGGGGGCTATGTGCAGCCTTAAAGGAAGAGTGTTGTTTTTATGCAGATCACACAGGAGTAGTCCGAGATTCGATGGCAAAATTAAGGGAAAAACTGGAACAGAGAAGAAAGGAAAGAGAAGCTGCCCAAGGATGGTATGAATCTTGGGTTAGGCAATTCCCGTGGCTAACTACATTGCTATGGACAATAGCTGGACCCTTAATAATATTATTACTTACCCTAACCTTTGGAGCCTGTATCCTAAATCGACATATTGGACTAATTAAAAGCTGTGTAGAGCAGGTACACCTTATGCTGCTACAGAAACATGGTACTGATGAAGAAGCCGAAATAACCTTACTAGCCCGAGAAGCGGTAACTCGATTTGATCAACAAATAAATGGGTAAAAGGAAAGGGTGGAATTGTAATAAGTAATGGTCAAAATTGTTATTGTTGAACAAATCGAGTAGAACTCAATTATATTATGCATATTGTTGTAAGCAGTAACTGCGCTTGTGCAAGTTTGATTATGTTTTGTAGAAATTTGTAGTGGCAGTTAAACCAAGGCCTGAATGCTTGGATAAGGCTGCAAGGTCAAATAGGACAAGCACCCCGTCAGTGACTCAGCTTCTCAAAGCCAGAAAACCAGCGGTGTCCGGTTTCTCAAAAGGCAACATCTTCCACAGCAACATCTTCCACAGCAATATCTTCCACAGCAACTTCTTCCACAGCAACATCTTCCACCAATCTGAGAGCTGCTGGATGCCCGCGAACAGCATCAACCAATGCGTGAACACGTGTATAACTTATATAAGCACCTACGAAGAGTAGAGTGTGTGCCTGTTGGCGGAACCGAGTTCCCTCGGTCACCCAGCGCCGTTTTGCCTAATTACCGCTTGCTTTAAATTCGCTAGCTTAATAAAATTAATTGATTGGCTCAAAAACTCATCTTCATTTATAACAATTTCCTCAGAGAATTCTCCCCTAACTTGTCACTGTCTTTCCTCCTTGCACAGGTCCTCATGCCCACAGGCAGCCGATGTCCAACAGCAGCTCCATCACCCAGTTCCATCTGCTGCCATTCACAGACACACAGGAGCTGCAGCTCTTGCACTTCTGGCTCTTCCTGGGCATCTACCTGGCTGCACTCCTGGGCAACGGCCTCATCAGCACCACCATAGCCTGAGACCAGCCCCTGCACACCCCCATATACTTCTTCCTGCTCACCCTCGCCCTCCTTGACCTGGGCTCCTTCTCCATCACTGTCCCCAAGTCCATGGCCAGCTCTCTGTGGGATACCAGGGCCATATCATACTCAGGTTGTGCTGCACAGCTCTTTTCATTTGCATTCTTGATAGTAGCAGAATATTGTATGCTCACAGTCATGTCTTACAACCGCTACGTTGCCATCTGCAAACCCCTGCACTATGGGACCCTCCTGGGCAGCAGAGCTTGTGTCCACATGGCAGCAGCTGCTTGGGCCACTGGGTTTCTCAATGCTCTGCTGCACACGGCCAATACATTTTCACTGCCCCTGTGCAAGGGCAATGCCCTGGGCCAGTTCTTCTGTGAAATCCCCCAGATCCTCAAGCTCTCCTGCTCACACTCTTACCTCAGGGAACCTGGACTTATTGTGTTTACTCTCTTAATAGGATTTGGCTGTTTTGTGTTCATTGTGGTGTCCTATGTGCAGATCTTGAGGGCCGTGCTGAGGATCCCCTCTGAGCAGGGACGGCACAAAGCCTTTTCCACCTGCCTCCCTCACCTGGCTGTGGTCTCTCTGTTCGTCAGCACTGCCATGTTTGCCTACCTGAAACCCTCATCCATCTCCTCCCCATCCCTGGACCTGGTGGTGTCTGTTCTGTACTCGGTGGTGCCTCCAGCAGTGAACCCCCTCATCTACAGCATGAGGAACAGGGAACTCAATGAGTCTATAAGGAAAGTGATGACTGTTCACTTTTCAAAAGCAGTAATGAAGTGAACTCCTGCTTCTGCATGTCACTTGTAATATTATGCATTACTAGTTCAACCTAGGTTCTGTACGTTGGTTTTTTTTTTTCTTTGGTTTTAGGTATTCTTTGTTGTATTAATGCTACCCACAAGCAAAATTATTTTTCATCTTGTATCTATGTCTGTATCTACATGTCTGGTGTGACCCGTTGTCTTTTTCTAAATAAGGAGCTCTACTCTCTGTGTGTACAAATGAAATAAAGGGCCCCGCACTGAGTTGTTTGCCCAGAATCCTCTCTCTGGGATCTCTGGGGCTGCAGGAGCCATGTCTGTGTGCTGAGGGGGAGTGAGCAGGAGCCACCCTGAGCTGGGTCTTCCTCCCACCCTGACCAGCATGAGCCTGCGGACTCACCCCATGGCCCTGGGCACCACAGCCCACTTGCTCTGCAGAGCAGCACCGCCAGGTCGAAGCTGTGTGGAGCATGGGAAGGGGGTGCAGGAACAGCTGGCCAGGTCAGCATAGCTCAGGTCTCTTGAGAAAGGGCTCAGTGGGGAGACGGGATATTCCAGGAGAAGAGTGGGGCACTGTATGTGTGCAGAAAAGACATGGAAAGAGAAACCCTTTGCTGCAGGTGGCAGCTTGGGGCAGGTGGCCCTGGCACTGTGGCTGCAGGACCTTCCTGAGGATCCTCTAGGCCAAATGTCTCATGCTGTCCTGGGGAGCCAGTCTGGACCTGCATCTGCAAGCTGCCTGTGCTGGAGACCCACTCAGCTTGCTGGCTGGATGAACATTCTCACTGTCCTTCATTCTCACTGGTCCCCACTGCTGTGGGACCAGTTCCAGTTCCAGTGTGGCTGCTCTGCTGGGCTCAGCTGGGGAGAGGGCAGGGGGGTGGCACAATTCAGGAGGGGGTGGGAGGGCTGAACTGGCAAATGTCCCAGAGAAGAAAATACCAGTGAAGGGCTGAAGTGTGTGAGTGTGCAGGGCTGGCACACGGCAGTGTCCTCTCCCAGCCAGGCCTCCTGGGAGAGCCCTGAAGCACCAGCAGAGCAGGGGCTGCTGTGTGCCCATGTTCATGGGACAGCCTGGGGAAACTGGCCCAGCACAGTCACCACAGACCAGCCCCTCATAACCACTTTTTCCTGCACTGGCCCTTCACCCCACCTGAGAGAGGTTGTTCATCCCTCAGCACAAGGACACTGAATGACTAAGTCAGAAGCCAATGTTTCCACTGTATGAATGAGATAGGATCATGCATTTAATGTACATAAGATGAACCCGACTCAGTACAAACACCATCAGCTGTTCCTGCAGGTTCCCTGAAGGCCTGAATGCAGCACTAGGATGTGCTGCCTTGAACTGAGGTCCCCATGTCCATTCCACATGACGTGGGACATGAAGGTGGCCATACCTATGGATCTGGACCTGCTGGATCATGGGCTGAGGCCTATTGTCTGAGGTTTAACAAGGCCAAGTGCTGGGTCCTGCACTTTGGTCACAACAACTCTATGAACGCTACAGGCTCAGGGAAGAGTGTCTGGAAAGCTGCCTGGTGGAAAGGAATCCGTGGGTATTGACTGACAGTGGCTGAACAGGAGCCAACATGTTCTCAGGTGGCCAAAAAGACCAACAGCATCCTGGCTTGTATCAGGAATGGTGTGACCAGCAGGACTAGAGAAGTGATTTTGCCGTTGCACTGAGCACTAGTGTGGCTGCACCTCAAATCCTGTGTTCAGTTTTGGGTCCCTCATCTTGAGAAGGACAGTGAGGCACTAGAGAGATTGCAGAGGAGGTGACAAAACTGTTCAGTGTCTGGAGCACAAGCGTGGTGAGGAGCGGTTGAGGGAGCTGGGGCTGTTCAGCCTGGAGAACAGGAGGCTGAGGGGAGACCTTCTCACTGTCCACAAGTGCCTGAAAGGAGGTTGGAACATGGAGGGTGTTGGTCTCTTCTCCCAAGTAGCAAGTGATAGGACAAGAGGAAATAGCCTCAAGTTGCACCAGAGGAGGTTTAGATTGGATATTAGGAAAAAAATATTTCCCAGAAAGCATTGTCAGGCATTGGAACAGGATGCCCAGGGCGGTGGGGTGGAGTCACCATCCCTGGAGGGCTTTAAAAGGGGCTTAGACGAGGTTCTCAGGGACATGGTTTAGTGTGAGAGCTGGGTTATGGTTGGACTCAATGATCCCAAGGGTCTCTTCCAATCAGAGTATTCTATGATTCTATGATTCTACCTCAGATGAAAGTCCACAAAGCCAACTCAGTTATGGATGCCGGGCACAACCCTGACATTTGTGTGTGTGACTCTGGGAACAAACCCCACTGACCCAGTGAGATTCACCTCAGTTGCCCTGTGATTCTGGATTGTGTTTTCAAAATGACAGTGCAATCGAGGAGGTCCTGGCATCCATCAAATCCATCTTCAAGAAAGGCAGGAAGGAGAATGGGGAGAATCACAGGCTGTTCAGCTTGTCTCTGTCCCTGGGAAGGCGATGGGACAAGTCCTCCTGCAGCCATCTGCAGGCACTTGAAGGACAAGAAAGAGACTTGTGAATCAAAATGGGATGGGGAGAGACAGGCATGTTGTGTGTGAAATTGTGCCAGGCCTTGGACATGGTCTCTTGTGGTGTCCTTATTGACGGATTGGTGCTGTCTGGGCTGAAGAACTGCATGCTTGGTGAGAAGTTGACTGAAACATCAAGCCCAAATATCATCTGTGATGCAGTGTCCTCTGTGCAGTTACCTGTGTCATCCACCAGTGATCAGCATTTGGGCCAAAACTGCTGAAGGTCTTTATTGTCCCTTCTGTGATGTGATGGAGATGATGCAAAGCTGAGTGGAGACCTCGAAAAACATCACCTGGTCACCCTGCTTCGAGAAGGAGAGTGAAGCAAGAAGATGTTCAGGGCTCTCTTCAAACCTGACCGACTCTATGATCCAATGGATCTTTCCCCTCGACATGTTTTTGAACATAAAATCTGAAGAAAAAAAAAAAAAGGCAGAACAGCAGAAGTAAATGATGTGAAATTAAAAAGTAACAGTTACTGCAAAGAAAGTTTCTCCACTCAAATATTTAGAAGGAAATATATTTGTTTAATTTAATAAAACTAGGTTACTCTTATTCGGTCAGGTCCTGGGCCATACGGCGGATGATGGAGGGGTACGGTGTTTTGAGGTCAGTTGCGTCCCAAACACTCATAATCCAGTCAGATTCATGTGGCTGTGAAGGGGACAGGATATGAGGAGTAAGAAATGTCACTGGAAGGGCAGTGCTGTGGGGCAAGAGGTCACCCAGAGGGAGCTGGATCAGCCCATGGTTTGCGTGCCAAAGAGTAGCCGGTGAGGGTGAAGACACACCAGTGAAGGTGCAGAAATGCTGGGCTGAGAGCAGGTAGGGAAGCGAGATGGGTGTCTGCAGCCTGCAGGGAAAGAGGGGTAGAGGTAGGACCGTGTAGAACAGCCTGTGGTGGAGATGGCAAAGGGTGCTGTAAGGCTGGAAGGGACCCACGGAACCCAGGTCTCTGTCCCCTTGGCCATGGAAGTTGTCTCTGCCACTGAGGCCCAGGAGAAGACACGTTGTCCTCATGGCACTGGGGCCTCGCTGCCTCCTTGCAGCCCCTTGGGGAAGCTGGAAGCTGTTGTCCCAGTGTTGTCCTTCTCTGGGCCTTGCACACCCACATCCCACGGTCCCAGGAAGAGCCCTGAGCCGTGTGTGAGGGACAGAATCCCATTGCTTGAAGGTCATGGCTTCTCCTTTCTGCTGCAGAAAGCAAACCAAGGGGTTTCTGAGCATCAGAACTGAAGAAAAGACTCAAAGGAGACCTGATGGTGGCTACAGCTTCCTCACAAGGGGACAAGGAACAGTAGGTATTGATCTCTTCTCTCTGGTGACCAATGACAGAACCCAAGGGAATGGCAGAAGATGTGCCAGGGGAGGGTCAGTTGGACATGAGGAAAAGGTTCTTCACCCAGAGGTGCTGGACACTGAACAGGCTCCCCAGGGAGGTGTCACGGCCCCAGCCTGACAGTGTTCAAGAAGAGACTGGACAACGTCCTCAGACACACGGGGTGACCTGTGGGGTGTCCTGTGCAGGGACAGGAGTTGGACTTGAAGATCCTTCTGAATCCTTTCCAATTCAGGACATTCCATGACTCTATGAAATACTAGGTCAAAAGTCCATGTTTTAATTGTGCAGATGAGTTGTAAACACACACATCAAGTGCATGTCCAGCGTGTGCATGTGGTGAGATGAACCCAAGTGAGCACAAATGCCATCAGCTGTTCCTTGGGGTGCCATAAAGGTCAGTGGGACAGAGATGGTGTTTGGGGGTCTCTTCCAACCTGTGTTATTGTAGGATCCCATTAATCTTTTCCTTGGAGATAGAAAATGCTCCAGAGTAAATACAGCAGCTCCTCTGAGGAGCGTTTCTTCACTCAAACCCTTGATAGGAAATCTATCAGGTACATTTGATGAAAGCAGCTCAGTTTGATCTGCTCACACACTGGACCACAAGGAGGGTGATGGTGGGTACGATGTCGTCTGGTCACTTGTGTCACAGGAACTCATAGTCCAGTAGGAAGCCAATGGGTGTGGAGGGCACTGTGAGGTCACTTCTGCCTCTGCAGGGGATTGGCCAACAGCAGGAACATGGCTGGGAAAGGACTGTGAGGTCACACACACAGACGAGCAATCGGGCCCAATCAGCATGGCTTGATGAAATGCAGGTCCTACTTGATCAGCCTGATCTCCTTCTGTGACAAGGTGACCAGCTGAGCAGATGAGGGAAAGTCTGTCGTGGGGAGTGAATCCACCACACGGGCTGTGGGTGTTGTGTCCTTAGACTGCAGTAAAGCCTTTGACACCGTATCCCACAGCATCTCCTGGAGAAGTGGCAGTTCACGGCCTGAATGGTGTATCTGCGATGGGTAAAGAACTGGCTGGAAGGCATTTTGTATCTTGCAGCCATTTGTCCCCTTCCTTTTCACATGGACATCCCATGAATGCATCACTGCTCTACCCCAGTGTAGACAGGCACAAGGACTTCTCCTCCTGTACCTCTCACCTCACCCGTGCCACTGGTTTCTACAGCACCCTCATCCTCTACTGTGGGATGCCCAGAACAGCCCTCGCAAGACAGTTTGACAAAGCCTTTTTTCTCCAACATCCCCACATCCATGCTCAATCCCCTCATCTACAGTTCAAGGACCAGAAAGTTTGGGTGCAATTGGAGCATTCATAAAAATGGTCAGGAAAGCTTTGAGGTGCGCAGAGAGCCCATCAACATGTTGACAAGCTGCTCTCTCTGAACCAGCCCAGAAGACCAGCACAGCATTTGCTGTGTCCCAGAAACTCACCTGGAAGGTTGGGATATGGAGAAAAGTTTTGGTCTGGGAAGGGACAGACAGGTGCTGGTGGAACTGGCTGGTGTGACCGTGAGACATCTGCCAAACACCTCAGAAAAGTCCTGGCTCTCAGGGAGGCTGCAAGGTCCTCTGAGAAAGAAAATAGCAAAAATGACGTATCATGGAATCATAGAATAATTGTGGTTGGAAGAGACCATTAGGATCATGGAGTCCAACCATAACCTAATTCTGGCACTGAACCATGTCCCTAAGAGCCCCATCTATCTGTGTTTTAAACACCTTCAGTGATGGCGACTCCACAATCTCACTGGGCAGTCTGTTCTGTTACTTGAAAACCCTTTCCCTGAAGAATTTTTTCCTAATATCCAATCTAAACCTCCTCGTGTGCAACTTGAGGCCATTTCCTCTTGTCCGATCACTTGTTACGTGGGACAAGAGACCAACACCCTCCATGATAAAACCTCCTTTCAGGCAGCTGTAGACAGCGACAATGTCTCCCCTCGGCCTTCTGTTCTCAAGGGTGAACAGCCCCAGCTCCCTCAACCGCTCCTCATAAGACTGGTGCTCCAGACCCTTCACCAGCCTTGTCACCCTCCTCTGAACTCTCTCCAGCACCTCAATGTCTTCCTTGCCATGAGGGGCCTCAAACTGACCCCAGGATTCAAGGTGCAGCCTCATCAGTGCCCAGTACAAAGGGGTGATCACTTCTCTAGTCCTGCTAAAGCTCTGATTGAATCAAGGCTCGAACACCTTGGTGTGACCCAGTTTGTGGCAGGTTGGACTGCAGACTCCTGAGGTCCCTTCAACCTCAGTTCTCTCATGATCCCATTGTGATGCTGGGCTCTGTTTCAGACTGGAGCAGAGCAGGCGATGATGGGGCAGGATCCACCTGTGCTGTAGGTGACCATCTAAACCAACATCTCGGCCAGGGAACCAGCCAGCACCTCAGTGTGACTCGCTCTGGGCAACGTGTGAGGAGTCCTGGGCAGGGAAGGTTCAGAGGGCATGGGGCGCTGTGCAAGACACAACATGATCTTGGCTACATGCTTGTAGGGTCATCAGAAGTCAGTTAATGAAAGAGTATTCCAGAACTGGGAATGGTTTTCGGACACAAATGTCTTCAGCTCCAGGGACACAAACACCTGCTGCCAGTGTAGATGCCCTGGGAACCCCTGCCCAAGCTCCACCTGCACTGCAAGGTGCTCTGGTCTCCCCAGGTCCTGTGTGAGAGATGCCAATCCCAGGCCAGCACCTCAGGTACACTGGGCCCCTAAAATGGCACTGGCTGTTTATGGTCAGACAATTTGTGACTGATGTTTGTCTGCAAATGTGCACTTTATTGTTGTTGCTCTGTTTGTGGTTTGTTTTGTTGTTTTTGTTGCTGTTTTGTTTTTGGTTTTGGTTGTTGTTATTGTTTAATTGGTTTGAGGGTATTTTTTGCTTTGGTTTTGTGGGGATTTTGTTTCTTTTGTTTGGTTGGTTTGTTTGATTGGAGATCTTTGTTTAGTTGGTTTTTTTACATATAAAAATTTAAAAGAAGAAAGCTAAAAAGGGAATTATGGGGAAGTGCACTAAGGGTAGGAGAAGAAATACTGGTCTTCCCCTGTACTTCTATTACCAACACTCTAGTATTTCATCTCCCTCGTCATTCAGGAGTTCCCACCTCTCCTGATTAAATGTCCCTGTCCAAGGACAACTTTCCAGCACTGTCTGGACGTTTGCCCTTCCCAGTGCTCTCTGGTTTCTCCTCCACTTACTCTTTGGTCATTCAGTGGCCTCTCAACTGTCAGGTTTCTGCTTTGAGCTTCAGGGAGTTACAAACTTGCCCCATTCTTCAGAGCTCTAATTAACATGGCAGTCAACACGTTCATTGTGTTTATTACTATCCTCTCCTGTCTCTCTGTCTAAACCAGTTCTTGTGTGGGTGTCCCTTGTGGATGCTGGACCTCATCAGATCCACTTACACACACTGCTGAGGAAAGGCTTTTGCTGTTTATTGAACTGTGCAGTGTTTGCACAGGAGAGCAGGTGGAGCTGGTGCACAGGAGCTGCAGCATCTCCTGCAGAGCTCAGTGGAGAAGTCTGATGGAGGAAAAGTCATGCAATCTCTGGTGGCCAATGAGGGAACCAGCAGACTAGGGGTGGGGGTGAGGAGCCAGGTTGTCCATACAGTGTCCAGCCTCAAGGGACTGTTCTCCTGCCTGTCCAGATGTCTTCAGGAGACCCTCAGGATCAATGTCCAGTGTAGAATGCTGCTGTCACTTCTTCTATACAGGGGAAAATGACAGAAAATACCCTTGAAAGAAAAAACCCTCCTTTATGAAATCTTCTTTGAAACCTTCATCAGCAAGTGTCCCATTGAAACCTCTGCAGTTAGTTCTATAATTCTGGAAGATGTGAAGGAAATTACAGAAAGAAACATCGCTCTTTAGGGCTTTCTGTGTTTTAATGAGCCCCATGGCATATTTGGTGCTGAGTCCATGAACCTCAGATATCAAGGACAGACTGAAGAATCTGCTCAAGAAGTCCAAGTCAGAGCAAACTCCAAAGTACCTTGAAGCATTAATGGGCCCCACTGAGGCCTGTTACTGACAAAGCCTCCCCAGGGACTCCTTAGAGCAGATAATTGAAGGCTGTGATTGCATCAGGCAAAGGCAAAGTGCAGCAGCTCTGATGCTGAGAAAGCCCTTGGTTTTTCTGATGAAGGACAATGGCCAAGCCTTGAGCCCCTGCCCCTGGGAAGGGAGATCCTGTCCCTCACGTGTGGCTCAGGGCTCTTCCTGGGGCTGTGGGGAGTGCGATGCCCAGTGCAGGACAATGGTGTGACACTCCCTGGGGGTGCAAGGAGGCAATGGGGTGCCATGGCCCTGACAACCATGTGTCTCCTCTTAGACCTCTTTGTCAGGGACATCAGCCATAGCCAAGGGGACAAAGACCTTGGCTCTTGCAGGGACATCCAGCCTTGCCAGTGCCCTTGGCCATGTCCACCACAGTCCATCCTGCACTGTCCCAGGCCTGTGGCTGTTTCCCCACAGGCTGCAGACACCCCATGTGCTTCTCCACCTTGTTCTCACCCCAGTGTGTCCCCACCTGTGCTGCTGTCTCTCCATCCTCACCAGCTGTTCCTGGAAACACAAAGTCATGTCTGATCCAGAGTCCCTCTGAATGACCACAGCACTGTGCTCAGAATGACATTTCTTGATCCTGAGCTCCACTCTGGACCTCCAGAGCTGCAGTTTCTGATGGTTTTCCTTTCTCATGCTGTTTCCCAACAACAACAAAAAAATTAAATATTGACACCATCTTGGAAAGTGATTTTCAGGATTTCTGAAGCTACTACTGCCTTTTCTTGTCATGGTTTTACCACAGCCACCAACCAAGACCATGAGAGCTGCTCACATCCTGCTCCCAGGCCCCAGGTGGGATAAGGGAGAGAACTGAATGGGAACGGAGAAATTTGTGAGTTTAGACAAAAAATTAATAAGACAATAAAAATAATACACTACTACTAATAAAATACTTATACTAAGATATACATAAAGTAAAATATATGACACTAAGTGCAATCCCCTACAGAACTCCCAATGTGCTGAAGAGGCAGGCCAAAGGAGGAGAGCACCCTGGTCCTGAACAGCTGATCCCAGCAAGAGAAAGTACAAGTGCAAAAGGCAGAGAGGCCCAAGGGCCAATTGAAAAGCCGCAAAACATCATAAAACTGAACTAACACTGAACTCCCAATAAAATGGAACTTCCGAACATAGCTAAGTAAAGTAGCCAGCGACCTTGGCAGAGGAACTCTGCGGAGGAGCTGTAGCTTCAGCCCGTGAAGGCACCGTTGGTGGGGCAGCAGCTGCAGCGGCAGCTTTCGCTGTTCTGCTCTTTCTCGAGCGGCCAGGAGTGCTTTTTGCTAAAGCTTCCAAAGACGCACCGCAAATCTCAGGACTAAAATGGGACGCAAACCTCCTGTTAAACGCCATTTCCTTAACAGAAGCACAAACTCACACACATTCAGCAAACCAGATAACACCATCACAGTTCTATCAAAACTCCAAGGATATTCAAAGCTCTCTAAAACATTTGTGAACTGTCCTAGTGAAAAAACAGAAGTATTGTTAGTCAGCCTTTCTAAAGATTCGCTTGACCAATTAGCAAACACAGAGCCGTACTGCTCTTTAATCTCTCCTGGAGGCTTTTCAAGGTAAAGCAGAAGCGAGTAGAAATTCATTAGCGGCTGCAGTATAACGAAATAAACCAGTGACAAACCACACAGTATCATCATGAGCATTGTCCAGTTCCTTGTTGTTATATAATGAATACTTTGATTTAAAAAGAAGGCCCAACACAGATATGGAATCAGTGAGCACAATGTAGAAAATAACTGATACAACTTATGCCATAACATCTTTAAATCAGTGTAATTCACTTTGCCTTAATACCACTAAATAATATCCAAAGCAAACAGACGCGCGAGTATCACAACTCTATGAGTTGGCACCGTGCCAAGAAAATTGAAAGGTACGTCAGAGCAGTAGAAAAGCCAAAAACCTCCAGATTTACCCCTTTCTCTGGCCCCACGTTGGGCGCCAGTTATCTGTCAAGGGTTAAGATGGATCAGCCTGCATGTCAATCCAGGTGCCATCCTGTCTCTGTCCCCTCCTGCCAATATGCATCTGCAGCTGGATGGCCAAAGAAGTCCTGGGTTTCCTTGACAACAGCTGAGATCTCAGTGAGTTTTGACATTCCTTTCATACCAAATGGCAAACACTGTAAAGCTGATAAAAGGAAAAATAAACTCTATCCCCGGGAAGAAACAGCGTTACCTCATTATTCTCACAGGAAATCTAAACAAAAGATTGTACAGGCTGTGAAGGAGAGAGGTTCAAAATGCATGAAGAAATTTAACTCAATTTCAGTAAAAACAGCATGTTTCCTCAGGCTCCACTTCACCAGGCTACACACTGGGTGTAGTACACCAGTAGTACACACTACTACTACTACTCCACACATGACTCAGACTTTCTCTGACCACACGACAGCTCCTCCCCATTCCTCCAGAATGGGGAACCTCATACTGTGACACACGGCTCCAGATGTGACTGCACCAGTGCTGAGTCACGACGGGCAATAACTGCCCTTGTCTGGGTGGCCATGCTCCTCCCAGTGCAGCCCAATATGCTCGTGGGCTCATTCCTGTTTAGCACCACTAAGAACTGGCTGAACATCCAGGCTCAGAGGGTTGTGACCAGTGGCACAAAGCCCAGCAGGAGGTACCATGAGGAGCACTGAAGGACACCATATCCCCACCCAACATCTCCTCCTACAGGTGTCTCTTGGGTCCCTGGAACCACCTCAGTGCCAAGGGGGAGAGCACTGCTGGTATGGGGTGGAGGAGATGGGGTCTGGAATGAGGGTCCTGGGGCAATTTCTCCTGGTTGTTCATGCAGCAACAAGCTGGGCTGAATATTTGGAGAGAGAAACTCTTCCTAAGGGCCTCCAATGGGCTTGGGGATGGTCTACAGTTTCCTGCATGCTGCCTTTTCTGCTGGAGATCACAGAGGCTGCCAGCCCTTTAGAGGACCCAGGACAGGCCTGGTCCTTCCTCTGGTCACAGCTGGACCCCAGTTCTCCAGCTCGGCCCCAGCTCAGGAGCCTTGTCTAGGGGTGACGTTTGGGGTAAGGTTGATGAGACGGGTGCATAAGTTTGTCCCAAGGACATGTGATGAGCACCAGGACTGAAGTACCAGAGCAAAAGGATGTGGCTTCTGGGTGAATACTTTTTTCAGTGCAAGTCTGGACACAGGATCCCAGATTTGCTTTCCATGCCAACCTTCACGAGGGATGATGCACTAAGAGATAGCAAGTGGGGGACACCAATCCTTCTTCAGCTACTTCCCAGGTCTCATGAAGTGCCAGGACAGCAAGGACTTCTGGCCCTGCACCCTAAACTCTGGTTATAATCATGGGGCAGCTGAACACCAGCATTTTTCTCTCCGAGGCAATTTCCAGCCCAGGTCAGCTCCTGTCTGATCTCCCCCATCCCTCCTCTGATCTGCTCTGGTGCTCCTGGCCCCATCCTGTGCTCCCCACAGGGCCCCAACCTGGCACTGATGCTCTGCAGAGCAGGTTGGCTGCAGGACCATGGGGTGACTGCACACTGGTTGTGCTGCTCAGTGAGGGACACAGATGCAACTGCATGGGCTGCACTCTCACTGAACTCTTTCCTGGAGGTCTAAAGCTCTGGAATTGGTCCAGTGTGACAGTTCCCAGCCTTCTTGGGAGTGTGTAAGGAGGCCATGAGGTGCCCCAGTGCATGAGGACATGTCTCCTCCCAGGCCTTGGTGGCAGAGGCGATGGCCATAGCCAAGGGGACAAAGACTTGGGTTCTCTTGGTGACCTCCAGCCTTGCCAGTGCCCTTTGCCATCTCCACCACAGGTTGTCCTACACTGTCCCTCAGCTGCTGCTGTTTCCCTGCAGGCTGTAGACACCCATCTCACTCCCTCCCTTTGCTCTCACCCTGGTATTTCCATACATTGACTGATGTGTCTCCACTCTCATGCTGTTCCTTGAAACACAAGTACATGGACTGATCTCCTGCTCCTTCTGGATGATTTCTCGTACCACAGCACTGCCCTTTGACTGACATTTCTTCCTCCTCATGTCCAGTCTCCACCTTCCAAGCTGCGCTGTGTGGCAGTGTTTCTCTCTGCTGTAGAAAGGAGGATCCTGAAAACTACTGACCTGTCAGCCTCTTACCTGTGCCTGGGAAGATGATGGAACAGATCCTCCTAGAAGCTGTGCTAAGAAACAAAGAATAGTGACACAACAACTTCCCCAGGCAGCCTGTTCCACTGCTTCACAACCTTTTCCATGAGGAAATGTTTCCTAATATCAATTCTGAACCTTCTCTGGCACAAGGTGAGGCCATTTCCTCTCATCCTGTCACTTGCTACCCAGGAGAAGACCAACACCTCCAGCCTTGTCCCCCTCCTCTGCACTCACTGCAGCACCTCAAGGTCTTTCCTACAATAGGGGGCACAAAACTGAACCGAAGATTCAAGTTGTGGCCTCACCTGCACCAAGTACAAGGGGATGATCGTTGCCCTGGTTCTGCCCACTACACTGTTCTTGATGCACACCAGGAGGCCATTGGCCTTTTAGGCCACCTGGGCACATGTTGGCTCATGTTCAGCTGCTGTTAATCAACACCCCCCAGGCCTTTTTCCAGCAAGCAGCTTTCCAGCAACTCTTCCGCGAGCCTGTGTTGTTGCAGGGGATTGTTATGACCCAAGTGCAGGACCCGGCATTTGGCTGTGTTAAACCTCAGACAATTGGCCTCAGTCTAATGAACCAGCAGCTCCAGACCCCTCTGTAGAGCCTTCCTACCCTCCAGCAGATAAACACTCTCACCCAATTTTGTGTCATCTGCAAACTTATTGAGGGTGCACTCGATCTTCTTTTCCACATCGCTGATAAAGAGATTAAACAGAACTGGCCCCAATACTGACCCCTGGGAACACCACTCGTGACCGGCCACCAACTGGATTTGGCTCCATTCACCAAAACTCTTTGGGCCCATCCCTCCAGCCAGTTCTTGATCCATCACAGATAAACCATCCAGGCCATGAGCTGCAGCTTCTCCAGGAGATGCTGTTGGATACGGTGTCAAAGTCTTTACTGCAGTCTAAGGACACAACACCCACAGCCTGTGTGGTGGATTCACTCCCCACGACAGACTTTCCCTCATCTGCTCAGCCGGTCACCTTGTCACAGAAGGAGATCAGGCTGGTCAAGCAGGACCTGCCTTTCATCCAGCCATGCTGACTGGGCCCGATTGCTCGTCCTGTATGTGTGACCTCACAGTGCTTTGCCAGCCGTGTTCCTGCTGTTGGCCAATCCTCTGCAGAGGCAGAAGTGACCTCACAGTGCCCTCCACATCCATTGGCTTCCTACTGGACTATGAGTTCCTGAAACACCACCATAGCCTGGGACCAGCACCTCCACACTCCCATGTACTTCTTCCTGCTCAACCTCACCCTCCTCGACCTGGGCTCCATCTCCATGATTCTCCACAAGTCTATGGCCAATTCCCTCTGGGACACCAGGGCCATCTCTTACATAGGATGTGCTGCTCAGCTCTTTTCATTTGCCGTCTTGATCACAGCAGAGTATTGTCTCCTCACTGTCATGTCGTACGACCGCTACGTTGCCATCTGCAAACCCCTGCACTACGGGACCCTCCTGGGCAGCAGAGCTTGTGTCCACATGGCAGCAGCTGCCCGGGCCACTGGGTTTCTCTATTCTCTGCTGCACAGGGCCAATACATTTTCACTGCCCCCGTGCAAGGGCAACGCCCTGGGCCAGTTCTTCTGTGAAATCCCCCAGATCCTTAAGCTCTCCTGCTCACACTTCTACCTCAGGGAATTTGGGCTTATTTTTTTTAGTGCCTGTTCAGTTTTCATGTGTTTTGTGTTCATTGTGGTGTCCTATGTGCAGATCTTGAGGGCCGTGCTGAGGATCCCCTCTGAGCAGGGACGGTACAAAGCCTTTTCCACCTGCCTCCCTCACCTGGCTGTGGTCTCTCTCTTTGTCAGCACTGTCATGTTTGCCTACCTGAAGCCCTCCTCCGTCTCGTCCTCATTCCTGGACCTGGTGGTGTCTGTTCTGTACTCAGTGGTGCCTCCAGCAGTGAACCCCCTCATCTACAGCATGAGGAACCAGGAGCTCAAGGATGCCCTGTGCAAACTCATATCCCTCTTTTTTCTGAAGCAATAAACTGGCCATCTTCTTCTATACAGGAGTTTTATTGTAGCTAATTACAAGCCCAGCCTGTCAACTTGATTTTCTGGTGTTGTTGGTTGTTTTCTTATTGTGATAATGTTGTCATCCCCTTTCTAAGTCACTGTTGGCTTTTCTTTTATACCTGTTGGCTGCTTAAATGAGCAGCAGTGCTCTCCTTGTCTCTAAAAAGAATAAAGGGCTCTTTAGTGACTTGTTTGTCACTATATTGTTCCTGCAAGGGCTTTTTGGAGCTGCAGAGACAGTTCCTGTGCGTGGGTGGAGGGCAAAAAAACTGCTCTGGCATGGCAGCCCTGCCAGGGAGCACCAGCACTTGGTATTCCAGAGCTGTTCTGGTTCCACTCTCTCACTCTCCTTCTCATCCCTGGTGTTGGTGCAAGGCCTGAGTGCTCTGGCAGCTTGGTCACCGTCCTGCTGTGTGTCAGTCTGTGAGCGCAGGCAGGGACAGGCAATGGGCACTGCTGTGACAGAGCTGGCTTCACAACACCCTTTCCACAGAGAAAGGTGATCTCCTCAGGGCAATACACGATGGTTTATATCTTCAATCATATGCTTACGATAGTGTCCCACAGATTCAAACACCACTGTATAGATAGAGTGTGTTTGTGTACAGGGCTGGCACACAGCAGCGTCCTCTCACAGCCAGGCATCCTGCCAGAGACCTGCAGGACCAGCAGAGCAGGGGCTCGGCTGTGCCTCTGTGCACTGGACACCCCACAGAAGCTGCCCCAGGACATCATCATGGATTGGCCCCTCTTAACCACCATTTCTAGCTCTGGCCTCTCTTCTCCACTCACAGAGGTTGTTCTTTCTTCCATGGAAGGACATGGAATGAGTAGGTCAGAAATTCATCTCTGCATTGTTCAGATGAGATGTGAGCACGCACATCATGGATGTGAGGTGAGATGAACCCAGGTGAACACTAACGACACCAGCTGTTCCTGGGGGTTCCATGAAGGCCTGTGGGACAGACAGTGTTTCAAGGTCACTTCACGTTGGGAGTAACAGCCCACGGGAAACCACCCACTGGGATCTTCTTCCTTGAGCTGAGATCCCCGTGTCCATTCCTCATGACGTGGGACATCTCAGATGAGTGCAGAGTAGGTGACACACCACAGGGCTGAGGTGTCTCCCATCCTTGAGAGTGGCAACAGGAGGCCAAAGGGACACTGTGATTCCTACCTCTGTGTAAAAGGGACAGCCTCTGTCTCTGAGCATCCCTGGGTACATAAGAATTTCTGAGACTGGCTGAATCCTGACATTTCTGTGTGTGACTCCAGGAACAATCCCCACTGGCCCAGTGAGATTCATCTCAGCTGCTGGGACAGGCTCATTGCAAGTGCTCCTGCCAGCTCCATCACCCTTGCCCATGATGCTGGATTGTGCTTTCAAGAGTGACAGCAGAATCAGAGTCAAGTTCTGAGGTCCTTGGGAAAGGAAGATGTCAAGCCCATCTTCAAGAAGGGCCTGAAGGAGGATTTGAAGAATTCAGGGCTGGTCAGCCTACCTCTGTCCCTGGGAAGGGGATAGGCAGCGTCTTCCTGCACCAGTTTCCCGGAACCTGAAGGACAAGGAAGGTGTTGCTGAACCGAAATGAGCGGAAAACCCAATGAGTCCCAAGAAATGCTCTGGACTCATACCAGAGCTTTAGACCCCCGGGAATGAGCACAGTGAGAGTGCAGCCCATGCAGTTGCATCTGTGTCCCTCATTGAGCAGCACAACCAGTGTGCAGTCACCCCATAGTTCTGCAGCCAACCTGCTCTGATGAGCAACCGTGCCAGGTTGGGGCCCTGTGGGGAGCACAGGGAAGGGGCCAGATGCACCAGAGCAGATCAGAGGAGGGATGGGGGAGATCAGACAGGTGCTGACCTGGGCTGGAAATTGCTCTGCAGAAAAATATGCTGGTGTTCAGCTGCCTCAAGATAACACGCAGATTTTAGGGTGCAGGGCCAGAAGTCCTTGCTGTCCTGGTTTTTCACAAGGCTTCGGAAGTAGCTGGAGAAGGATTGGTGTCCCCTACTTGTCATCTCTTAGTGCATCATCCCTCGTGAAGGGCAGAATGGAAAGCAAATCTGGGACCCTGTGTCCGGACTTGAAATGAAGAAAGTATTCACCCAGAAGCCACATCCTTTTGCTCTGGTACTTCAGTCCTGGTGCTCATCACATGTCCTTAAGACAAACTTATGTACCCCTCTTGTCAACCTTACCCCAAACGTCACCTCTAGACAAGGCTCATGAGCTGGGGCCGAGCTGGAGAACTGGGGTCCAGCTGTGACCAGAGGAAGGACCAGGCCTGTCCTGGGTCCTCTAAAGGGCTGGCAGCCTCTGTGATCTCCAGCAGAAAAGGCAGCATGCAGGAAACAGTAGACCATACCCACGTCCCTTGGAGGCCCTTGGGAAGAGTTCCTCTCTCCAAATATCCAGCCCAGCTTGTTGCTGCCTGTAAGCTGGATCTGATGAGGTCCGCCATACACAAGGGGCACCCACACAAGAACTGGTTTAGACAGAGAGATAGGAGACGATAGTAATAAACACAATGAACGTGTTGACTGCCATGTTAATTAGAGCTCTGAAGAATGGGGCAAGTTTGTAACTCTCTGAAGCTCAAAGCAGAAACCAGACAGTTGAGAGGCCACTAAGTGACCAAAGAGCAAGTGGAGGAGAAACCTGAGAGCACTGGGAAGGGCAAATGTCCAGACAGTGCTGGAAAGTTGTCCTTGGACAGGGACATTGAATCAAGAGAGGTGGGAACTCCTGAAAGACGAGGGAGATGAAATCATAGAGAGTTGGTAATAGAAGTACAGGGGAAGACCAATATTTCTTCTCCAATCCTAAGTACGCTTCACCATAATTCAATTTTTGGCCTTTTATATTTTTAAATTAGTATGTTGAAAAGAACGAACCACAACCAAACCCACACACACACACACACACACACAAAAGAAAAAAAAAAAAAAAAAAAGAGGAACAATGACAAAAAAATACAACAATAAAAAAGTGCACATAAAGAGCCAGTACCGTTTTAGGGGCCCAGTGTACCTGAGGTGCAGGCCTGGGATTGACATCTATCACACAGGACCTGGGGAGACCAGAGCACCTTGCAGTGCAGGTGGAGCCTGGGCAGGGGTTCCCAGGGCATCTACACTGGCACCAGGTGTTTGTGTCCCTGGAGCTCAAGACATTTGTGTCCTAAATCCATTCCCAGTTCTGGAAAACTCTTTCCTTTTCAAAGAAAAGAAATGACACCAAAGAAACAAAAAAAGTATGTTGACACCTTCCTCTGATTTGGATCTTTGTCTTCAGTTCCTCTTATTTTTATTTTCATTGACATTAACTGACATCTGATGGGCCTGCAGGCATGAAGCCAAGATCATTTTGTGTCTTGCACAGTGCCCCATGCCCTCTAAACCTTCCCTGCCCAGGACTCCTCACACGTTGCCCAGAGCGAGTCACACTGAGGTGCTGGCTGGTTCTCTGGCTGAGATGTTGGTTTAGATGGTCACCTACAGCACAGGTGGATCCTGCCCCATCATCGCCTGCTCTGCTCCAGTCTGAAACAGAGCCCAACATCACAATGGGATCATGAGAGAACTGAGGTTGAAGGGACCTCAGGAGTCTGCAGTCCAACCTGTCACCAACTGGGTCACACCAAGGTGTTCGAGCCTTGATTCAATCAGAGCTTTAGCAGGACTAGAGAAGTGATCATCCCTTTGTACTGGGCACTGGTGAGGCTGCACCTTGAATCCTGGGGTCAGTTTGAGGCCCCTCATGGCAAGGAAGACATTGAGGTGCTGGAGAGAGTTCAGAGGAGGGTGACAAGGCTGGTGAAGGGTCTGGAGCACCAGTCTTATGAGGAGCGGTTGAGGGAGCTGGGGCTGTTCAGCCTTGAGAACAGGAGGCTGAGGGGAGACATTGTCGCTGTCTACAGCTACCTGAAAGGAAGTTTTATCATGGAGGTTGTTGGTCTCTTCTCCCAAGTAGCAAGTGATAGGACAAGAGGAAATGGCCTCAAGTTGCACACGGGGAGGTTTAGATTGGATATTAGGAAAAAATTCTTCAGGGAAAGGGTTTTGAAGCAATGGAACTGACTGCCCAGTGAGGTTGTGGAGTCACCATCACTGAAGGTGTTTAAAAGACATACAGAAGAGGTTCTTAGGGACATGGTTTAGTGCCAGATTTAGGTTATGGTTGGACTCGATGATCTTAAGGGTCTCTTCCAACCACAATTATTCTATGATTCCATGATAAGTCATTTTTGCTATTTTCTTTCTCAGAGGACCATGCAGCCTCCCTGAGAGCCAGGACTTTTCTGAGGTGTTTGGCAGACGTCTCACGGTCACACCAGCCAGTTCCACCAGCACCTGTCTGGCCCTTCCCAGACCAAACCTTTTCTCCATAACCCAACCTTCCAGGCGAGTTTCTGGGACACAGCAAATGCTGTCCAGGTCCTCTGGGCCTGTTCAGAGAGAACAGCAGGTCAACATGTTGATGTGCTCTCTGTGCACCTCAAAGCTTTCCTGACCATTTTCCTCAATGTCCCGCTTATACCCAACCTTTCTGGTCCTTGAACCGTACATGAAGGGATTGAGCGGGGATGTGGGGAACGTGTAGAAAAAAGGCTTTGTCAAACTGTCTTGGGAGGGCTGTTCTGGGCATCCCACAGTCCAGGATGAGGGTGCTGGAGAAAACAGTGGCATTGATAAGAGGTCCAGGTGGAGAAGGCCTTGTGCCTGTCTACACTGGGGCAGAGCAGTGATGCATTCATGGGATGCCCATGTGAAAAGGCAGGGGACAAATGTCTCTAAAATGCCTTCCATCCAGTTCTTTACCCATTGCAGATACACCATCCAGGCCATGAACTGCAGCTTCTCCAGGAGATGCTGTGGGATACGGTGTCAAAGGCTTTACTGCAGTCTAAGGACACAACACCCACAGCCCGTGTGGCGGATTCACTCCCCACGACAGACTTTCCCTCATCTGCTCAGCCGGACACCTTGTCACAGAAGGAGATCAGGCTGGTCAAGCAGGACCTGCATTTCATCAAGCCATGCTGATTGGGCCCAATTGCTCGTCCTGTATGTGTGACCTCACAGTGCTTTGCCAGCCGTGTTCCTGCTGTTGGCCAATCCCCTGCAGAGGCAGAAGTGATCTCACAGTCCCCTCCACATCCATTGGCTTCCCACTGGACTATGAGTTCCTGAAACACAAGTGACCACATGGCATTGTACCCACCATCACCCTCCTTGTGGTCCAGTGTGTGAGCAGATCAAACTAAGCTGCTTTCATCAAATGTATCCAATAGATTTCCTATCAAGGTTTGAGTGGAGAAACGTTCCTCAGAGGAGCTACTGTATTTACTCTGGGGCATTTTACATCTCTGCTTCTGCCTCTTCATTTATTTTCTCTTCTTCCTCTGTCTATTGTGACGTGAAAGAGCTCTCCAAGGAAAAGATTCATGGGATCCTACAATAACACAGGTCGGAAGAGACCCCCAAACACCATCTCTGTCCCACTGACCTTTATGGCACCCCAAGGAACAGCTGACAGCATTTGTGCTCACTGGGGTTCATCTCACCACATGCACACACTGGACATGCACATGATGTGTATGTTTACAACTCATCTGGACAATGAAAACAGGGACTTTTGACCTAGTGTTTCCTAGAATCACAGAATTTCCTGAGTTGGAAGGATCCACAAGGATCATGGAGTCCAACTCCTGTCCCTGCACAGGACACCCCACAGGTTTACCCCGTGTGTCTGAGGACGTTGTCCAGTGTCTTCTTGAACACTGTCAGGTTGGGGCCGTGACACCTCCCTGGGGAGCCTGTTCAGTGTCCAGCACCTCTGAGTGAAGAACCTTTTCCTCATGTAAAACTGACCCTCCCCTGTCACATCTTCCTGCCATTCCCTCATGTTCTGTCACTGGTCACCAGAGAGAATAGATCAGTACCTTCCCTTCCTTCTCCTCTTGTGAGGAAGCTGTAGCCACCATGAGGTCTCCTTTGAGTCTTTTCTTCAGCTCTGATGCTCAGAAACCCCTTGGTTTGTTTTTTCAAGCAGAAAAGAGAAGCCATGAGCTCCAGGCAATGGGAAGGGGGATCCTGTCCCTCACACACGGCTCAGGGCTCTTCCTGGGACTGTGGGATGTGGGTGTGCAAGGCCCAGGGAAGGACAACACTGGGACAACTTGCTTGACCATGCTTGACCATGCTTGACCAACCTCATAGCCTTTTATGAGAATGTTACAAGGTGGATGGATGATGGCAGAGCCGTGGATGTGGTCTACCTTGACTTCAGTAAAGCCTTTGACACAGTCTCCCACAGCATCCTAGTTGCTAAGTTGCAGAGGTGTGGTCTAGACAATAGAGTAGTGAGGTGGGTTACAAACTGGCTTAAGGAGAGAAGCCAGAGAGTGGTAGTCAATGGTGCGGAGTCTAGTTGGAGACCAGTATCTAGTGGAGTACCTCAGGGGTCAGTACTGGGGCCAGTATTATTCAATATATTCATTAATGACTTAGACGAGGGAATAGAGTGTACTATCAGCAAGTTTGCTGATGACACTAAGCTGGGAGGAGTGGCTGACACGCCAGAAGGCTGTGCTGCCATCCAGCGAGACCTAGACAGGCTGGAGAGTTGGGCGGGGAATAACCTAATGAAATTTAACAAGGAAAAGTGTAGAGTCCTGCATCTGGGCAGGAACAACCCCAGGTTCCAGTATCGGTTGGGAAATTACATATTAGAGAGCAGTGTAGGGGAAAGGGACCTGGGGATCCTGGTGGACAACAGGATGACCATGAGCCAGCACTGTGCCCTTGTGGCCAGGAAGGCCAATGGCATCCTGGGATGTATTAGAAGGGGGGTGGTTAGTAGATCAAGAGAGGTCCTCCTTCCCCTCTACTCTGCCCTGGTGAGACCCCATCTGGAATATTGTGTCCAGTTCTGGGCCCCTCAGTTCAAGAAGGACAAGGAACTGCTGGAGAGGGTCCAGCGTAGGGCAACCAAGATGATTAAGGGAGTGGAGCACCTCCCTTATGAAGAAATGCTGAGGGAGCTGGGTCTCTTTAGTTTGGAGAAGAGGAGACTGAGGGGTGACCTTATTAATGTTTATAAATATATAAAGGGTGAGTGCCATGAGGATGGAGCCAGGCTCTTCTCGTTGGCAAACAATGATAGGACAAGGGGCAATGGGATCAAGCTGGAACACAAGAGGTTCCACTTAAATTTGAGAAAAAACTTCTTTCTCAGTAAGGGTGACAGAGCACTGGAACAGGCTGCCCAGGGAGGTTGTGGAGTCTCCTTCTCTGGAGACATTCAAGACCCACCTGGACATGTTCCTGTGCAACCTCACTTAGGCGTTCCTGCTCCAGCAGGGGGATTGGACTAGATGATCTTTTGAGGTCCCTTCCAATCCAGAACATACTGTGATACTGTGATACAACAATTTCCAGCTTCCCCATGGGGCTGCAAGGAGGCAGCGAGTCCCCAGTGCCATGAGGACAATATGTCTTCTCCTGGGCCTCAGTGGCAGAGACAACTGCCCTGGCCAAGGGGACAGAGACCCGAGATCTGTGGGTCCCTTCCAGCCTTGCAGTGCCCTTTGCCATCTCCACCACAGGCTGTTCTACATGGTGCTACCCCTGCCCCTCTTTCCCTGCAGGCTGCAGACACCCATCTCGCTTTCCCACCTGCTCTCACCCCAGCATCTCTGCACCTTCACTGCTGTGTCTGCACCCTCACTGGCTGCTCTTTGGAACACAAACCATGGGCTGATCCAGCTCCCTCTGGGTCACCTCTTGCCTCACAACACTGCCCTTCCAGTGACATTTCTTACTCCTCATATACAGTCTCCATCATCCAAGTTGCACATTGTGGGTTCTTTTTTATCTCTCTTGTTTTTTTCTGCTACTAAGGAAAACTCAACCATCTCAGAAATTGTTCTTCAACCAGGGAACCCAACCCGTTATGCTTCTCGTGGTCTTTTACCTGACAGAATGCAAGTAACCTCACCATGGTCTTCTAAATCCCACAACTGCTGCTGGCCTTTCAGTTCTCTGACTGACATGACCATGTTCCTGCTGCTGTCCTGTCATGTTCTCAGGTGGGATGGACATGACAGCCATCACAGCCACACACTTGTGACTGGATTATGAGTTTCTGAGTCACAACTAACCTCATAATACCACACCCATCCATTCCCCTCCTCAGCACCCCGGACCTGACCAAGACTGAAGCATGTTCTACACAGTCCTACACCTGCCCCTCTTTCTCTGCAGGATGTAGACATCCATCCCACTTTTTCACCTTGCCTGAAGAGAGCTCTTGTCTCACTCATCTTGTCTCACTATCCTGCTCAAGGCCAGGTGAACCAGGGGAGGTTGTTCGTGGCCTTGACCCACCTTTTCATCACCCTCGAAAGAGCTGAAATCCCACTCTACAGGAGGATGTGTCCAATCCCCTTCCCAGGGACAGAGGCAGGTTGACCAATGTGCAATTCTCCCAATACTTGTTCTGGCCTTTCTTGAACATGGCTTTGATGTCTGCCTTTTCTAAAGACCCCAGAACCTCTCTGATTACCCTGGTTCTTATGAGGTCACAATCCAGAATAACAGGCAATGGTGAGGTAGCAGACTGGAGCACTTGCAATGATCCTAAGGCAGCCGAGATGAATCTCATTGGGCAGTGGGGTTTGTTCCCGGAGTCACACACAGGAATGTCAGTCTGTGAGGTGTCCACATCTGAGCTGGCCTCATGGACTCCTTATGCACGCAGGGATGTTCAAAGACAGAGTCTGTCCCTTTTACACAGAGGCACTGGCCTCCTGTTGCCACTCCAAAAGGACAGGAGACACCTCAGCCCTGTGGTGTGTCACCCATGTCCCACGTCATGAGGAATGGACACAGGGACCTCAGTTCAAGGAATTACAACTGCTGCATTCAGGTGATTTCCTATGGGATGTTCCTCGCAACATGAAGTGACCTCAAGACATTGTCTGTGCCACAGGCCTTCATGGAACCACAAGGAATAGTGATGATATTTGTGCTCACTTGTGTTCATGTCACCTCACGTACGTGATGCACATGCTCACTTCTCATCTGTTGTCCTGGTTTAGTTAAAAACAAGTTTTTCTTTTAGTGAATTTGCCTGTCAGCTAAAGCTTCGTATTAGCTGCATTTTTCTGGAAAGTCAGACACATGTTTCGGTAAACATAGCAATGGAATGTGAGGTCACTGATAGGACAGATGTATATCTTGCGAGAGGGGCAATGAGAAAACCGGTGACCAGAAACAGACCAACAAAGTATAGCATCCCATTCATGTGAATACTTCGTATAAAAGTGGGAGATCATGAGGATCTCACCCCTTTACCTTCTGGCCGACATTAGGAGAGGAGCTTGCTAGTATTCCCTGAAAACTGAGGCCTAGTGACAGACTGAATCCAGCTCCGGTTGGCTGCAGAGTCTAGTCCAGAACTTCGGATGCCGGCGCCTCTTCTGCAAGAGCAGTTGCTGGGACTGTCAAGATTGGTTTTATATATTTTGTATTATTTTCTCTATTTTTATTGGTAGCATTGCATTAGTAAAACATTTTTAATTTTTCCAACTCTCTTCTCTCTGTCCTGCTTTCTTTCCCAATCGCCTGTCCTGAGTGGGAAGGGGGGAGAAGAAGGGGCTGAAGAAGGAAGGGGGAGGAGAGGGGGCTAACAACCACATCTGCCACGGTTGCCATCCCGCAATCCAAACCTCAGCACCTGTATAAAGCAAACATGGACTGCTGAACTACTCATTCGGTGTCCCTCTGTGGAGGGAAGAACAACCTCTGTGGGTGAGAAGGCCAGTGCTAAAAACGATGGCTGTGAGGGGGCAGCTCCATGACGATTGACCTGAGGCTTCTACCAAAGGGGTGTCCAGTGCACAGGGGCACAGCCCAGCCCCTGCTCTGCTGGTCCTGCAGGTCTCTGGCAGGAGCCTGGCTGTGAGAGGACACTGCTGTGTGCCAGCCCTGCACACACACACTGTTCAGCTGTACTCTGGTGTTTAATCTGTGGGTCACTTTCTTGGACATGTTCTTGAGATAATTTTTTTGAGAAGATTTAAACCTTCAGGCCCTGCCCATAGGAGATCACCTTTCTATCTGGAAAGGTTGTTGTGAGGCCAGCTCTGTCACCGCAGTGCCCATTGCCTGTCCCTGCCTGTGCTCTCAGGACTGACACACAGAAGAACGGTGACCAAGCTGCCAGAGCACTCAGGCCTTGCACCAACACAAGGGATGAGAAGGAGAGTGTGGGAGTGGAACCAGAACAGCTCTGGAAGAACAAGTGCTGGTGCTCCCTGGCAGGGCTGCCAGGATGGACTCTGTTCCCCTCCCCCACGCACAGGAACTGTCCCTGCAGCTCCAAACAGGCCTTGGGGGAATAATATCAGTGAAAAAAAAAGTCACTGCAGAGCCCTTTATTTTGTTTAAATAAACAGAGAGAATAGCTGCATATTTATACAGCCAGTGGGTTTGAAAAGAAAAGCAGACAATGAATTAGAAAGGGGATGACAAAAACATCATGATTTATTAAAAAATAAATACCACCAACACACACACAGAATCTCGGCCTCTAATGAGTTACATTAAAGCTGTTATCTGTTAAAGAGCGGATGACGGACACTTTATTATTTTTGAAATGCCTCCAGTGATTAGTTTCCTCAGGGCATCCTTGACCTCCTTCTTCCTCATGCTGTAGATGAGGGGTTTCAATGTTGGAGGTATCATTGAGTATAGAACAGACACCACCAGGTCCAAAGACGGGAAGGAGATGGAGGGGAGCTTAAGGCAGGCAAAAAAAGAGGTGCTGGAAAACAGAGTAACCATGGCCAGGTGAGGGAGGCAGGTGGAAAAGGCTTTGTGCCGTCCCTGCTCAGAGGGGATCCTCAGCATGGCCCTGAAGATCTGCATATAGGACACCACAATGAACACAAAACACATGAAAACTAAACAGGCACTAACCACAATAAGCCCAGCTTCCCTTAGGTAGGAGTGTGAGCAGGAGAGCTTGAGGATCTGGGGGATTTCACAGAAGAACTGGCCCAGGGCATTGCCCTTGCACGGGGGCAGTGAAAATGTATTGGCCGTGTGCAGCAGAGCATTGAGAATCCCAGTGGCCCAGGCAGCTGCTGCCATGTGGACACAAGCTCTGCTGCCCAGGAGGGTCCTGTAGTGCAGGGGTTTGCAGATGGCAATGTAGCGGTCGTACGACATGATGGTCAGAAGACAATATTCTGTTGACATTGCAAAGATAAAGAGAAAGACCTGGATAACACATCCTGCATTGGAAATGGCCCTGGTGTACGAGAGGGAATTGGCCATAGACTTGGGGAGAATGGTGGAGATGGAGCCTAGGTCAAGGAGGGCGAGGTTGAGCAGGAAGAAGTACATGGGGGTGTGGAGGTGCTGGTCCCAGGCTATGGTGGTGATGATGAGGCCGTTGCCCAGGAGGGCAGCCAGGTAGATGCCCAGGAAGAGCCAGAAGTGCAAGAGCTGCAGCTCCCGTGTGTCTGTGAACGGCAGGAGGAGGAACTGGGTGATGGAGCTGCTGTTGGACATTTGCTTTTCGTGAACATGGGGCGCTGTCATGAGGAAAAAAAAAGTGTGAAGTCAGGGAAGTGTTCTCTGGCAAAAATCAAACCAAGTCCCATAGACCCTCCTCTGTCACACACAGACACCTTTTTGATTTTCTAGGACAACTTTCTTCAGCACTGTGCCTGGAGCCCTGTTCGGTGCTGGAAAATGTGCAACCAAGAGCAGGGCCTGTGCCCATGGGCTCTCGATAAGTCAGCCTGTTCACAGGCACTGCCTGGGGGCATCTTCCTGTTTTCAGGCTGGAAAACAGGACAGGTCAGACTAAGGCTGACGGGTCCAGCCAAGGTGATGCAGGCACTGTGCACAGGCAGAGAGAGGGGTGGTGAAGGGATGTCATGAGCCTTCTGGCAGATGTACTGATCACTCAGAGTTGCAGTTTAGGAGTCTCAGTGACTTGTTTAAGCATGAGAGCTCATTTTCATTTTATCCTTTCCTGCACCCCCACCCCTTGGGAGAGGAAACTGAAAAGACAGGCTCAGGAAAGCTCCTTATCTCTCTGGTAATCCTTGCACTGATCTTGTCCTTGAGGCATCCCCTTGGAAAAATTCTGGGGGTGATCTGGAGCTGTGAGCAGTGCTGACTCACACAGCACCCTCCACAGCAGAAGGACCTTTCCTTCACAATAGTGGTTTGTCCTTCCCCCCACAGCTTCTCACCTCAGTGTTGCTGGGATCTCCCGGGCAGGCTGAGCGCTGACCCTGGCAGGCGGCAGAGTCCCTGCCTGGCACAGCCCTGGGGTGCAGGGACCCTGCTCTGCAGGACAGCCCTGGGCACCCCTGCCTGCATATTTACATTTACACCCCACAGCCACCCTGGGGAGAACGCAGCATTCACGTCTTGTCACTGACAGTGCAGAAGGCAATCCCTGCTCTGCAGCACATCATCTCTGATCAGAGAATCTCTGACAGCTGTACTTACACCTCTCGCAGGCTCTGCAATGTGACAGCTTTCTGAGATCCTACCATGATTTGCAGCCACAGGCTTCATATCTGAGAAGATTTTGTTTCTGCTGACCTCTCAGCATCCTCCCAGCCCAGATTGCATTTCCCTCTCTGTGCCTGGCTCCTGTGCCCTCGGTGCTGCAGGCAGAGCCCTCAGCCCTGCTATGTGTGCAGAAGAGCTGCTCCTGAGCAGAGCTGTCTCTCTGCAGCGCTGCCGCTGCCATGAGCTCCCTGTGTCCCAGGAGCCCAGCCCAGCTCAGCAGCACAGGAGCAGCCCATGATGTCCCTTTTTCAGTCTCCTCTGAGTGAGAGGTGTCCCTGGAGCTCCAGAGGAATGGACCATGAAACAGTCTGAAGTAACCAGTGATATTTCTCTCACGTCTACTGAGACAGTTCTTTCCTGCAGTAGTATCTTTATATTAGAAAATAATTTTGGCATGAGAAACATATTTTCTTGTCCCGTCATTAGACAGGACACCAGGAAGATTATAGCAAACGATCTAAATTCTCCAACCCAGATGTGAGGCCATGTCCTCAGCCAGGGACCTGACTGGGGAGCTGGAGCTGTCAGTGCTGCAGACAGAGCTGTGACACGGATGGAATGAACTGCCAGGCAGGGTGGCAGAAGTGAGTTCATCTGGCCTGCAAGGACAGCAGCCTCCAAGCACAGCAACAGTCCCGATCAAAGCTCAGTCCAGACCTGTAAGGCAATTCAAGGGCCCAATAATGAGCTGTTACTACTGCAGGAACAGTTAAAGGAGAAACACAGACACTGTGTGGCCACTGATGAATTTAATATGTGAAACAACTGATATTCTCTGTATCTCTTGTGCTCCATCTTCACCAGCAAGGTCTCCCAGGCCTCTGTGGCTGGAGGCAGAACAATCAACAGTGGATGGGGATCAAGTCAGGGTCACTGGAACTAACACAATCCTCTCCAGTCTATGGGACAGCAGGGGCAGCATCCCAGGAGCTGGGACAGCAGGACCATGCCACAGTGAAGCCACTCTGCACCATCTTGGAAAGCTCATGGAGACTGGGGGGACTCCCTGACCACTGGCAGCTCTCACACAGTGTGTGCACTTTTCAAAATGGCCAATGAGTGAGCAGAGGAACTAAGGGCTGTGCCCCAGAGCATGTCCACTGGGAACCCATTTCTGGGTGTCTGGAAGAGAAGGTGACGGGGTTTCCCCAGGGCAGGTTGTGCCTGTCCATCCTCTTTGCTTTCTGTGAAGAAAGGACAGGGTTGTGGACATGGGCAGAGCAGTGGTGGTCTGTTTACCCGGAAGTTACCAATGCATTCAGCATCATCCCCCACAACATTCTTGTGCCCAAGGCAGTATATTATGGTCTGTGTCAGTGTGTAAGTAGATGCGTAAAAACAATCTGGATGGTTGAGCTTGGAAAGGTGCTGTAGAAACGGAGAAACTTTCCAGTCATGAGGACAGTCCAGCACTGGAAGCTGTTTCCCAGGAGTGCACACTCACTCTGTCCCAGAAAGTGACCAAGATGTGTTTGGATAAAGCCCTGAGTAATCTGGTCTGACTCTGCTGTGAGCAGGAGGTTGGTCAAGACACCTTCCAAGGTTCCTTTAAGCCTGAATGACGCTGTCCTTTCATCCCCTTCATGTTTTCAATTTAGAGAAAGCTCTCCGGTTCTCCCTGACCACATGAATAATTCACAGAGGGTCCGGAGCTGCTTTACAAGGGCCCCCAAATGGCCTTGACCACATCTTGTGCATCCCTTTTCATATGTGCCCACTCAGGGTCTTCTTTTTTGCTGTCCTTATACCCTTCCAGAATGAACAGCCCATCTTGCTAATCCTTTCAGAGCAGGTTGTTCAAGAGGTGTCAACATCCATGTACAGAGTCTGCACAGCAGCCAGGCAGCAAAGCCATCGTTACAGAAATGGAGATGAGACACTTGACCAGCTCCTTGAACCCAGATATCCGCATGACATCCCTGCTGAGATTGCCGGGAATACCTGAACTGTAAGAGCAGAGCATGTGAGTCCTGGTTGGGTATCCTGGCTTGTCTCCTGACCCATGTGGTGCTTCAGGCTGTGAAGAGAATCAAAACCAGCCATTGGACTGGGGTAGTTCCATTTTACACGTGTCACACAGGGCAGATGAGGGAGCTCAGAACTCCAGACTCTGCTGCACGGTTGGGACTGCAGAGACTGGAAATGCAGGTGACAGTGTGTGTCAGTGCACACACATAAAGATTCTGGCTTCCTTTGTGCCTTTGCACTGAACAGGGATCTGTTCCTTGGCCACCTTTGTCTCAAAAAGAAACTATTCTCCTATTCCAAGAACACCTCACACCAGGGAAAAAAGATAAAAGTTATTAAAGATGCATGATTTTGTGTTAATTGTGTCCAAGTGGTGTACTCTTTATATGAATCAAAAAAAAAAAAAAAAAAAAAAAAAAAAGGAGAGAAAAAGCATTATTCTATGAACTTTTTTCAAGACACAACTACTGAGGTGTATGACTCTTGGGAATGAAATTAAAGTAACTTAGTTTATCATCATCATCAGTGAGAATAAGGAGTTCCCTGTTACTGTTATCAGTGACAGCACCACTGTTCACAAACATCCTTCAGCGCATCTCCATTTTTCCTGGGCTCCAAAGCTCATCCTGCTGAGAGTCTGACAGGATTGCTGCAAACCCCTGTGGCCCAAATCTCTACAACTGTCTCTACTCAACAGCCTTTTACCCCACGAAGGGCAAAACTGCCAATGCAGGCACCACACCAGTGCCCAACCTGCCTGGAGAGCCAGGACAGTTGTGCCAAAAAACAGCCGCCTCTGAGGGAAGCTGGAGGTGATGGGATTGAAATGGTTTCAACCCAAATCATAGGCATTTGCACTATAAGGCTTCATACCGCATCCACAAGCACACATCTAAGTGGTTCAGATGACGGGTGGTCTGGCAAATGTCACCCTTTATGTCCCCAGGTGATGGACACTGCTCATGTGCCTCTGCAGAGAGTGGCAGGAGCTGGATCCCCTTCTCGGGACAGACTCCTTCCAGGAGAGACACAGATACAGGGGGAACTCATCGGATCTTTACAGCATTTCACTCGGCATCAGATTTGACATATTGGGTGCTGTCTTGTGACTGCCCTTTCTGCACAAATGATCATAAAAACACAATCATCTAGTAAGACATGGTCATAAAGGGCTGTTATGGACAAGAAATGTAACCATGAACTCTGGAGAGAGCGAGGAAGTTCATAATAAGCACCAGGAAGAACCAAGAGGCTCAAGACCTCTTCTGAAGTGCAGGAGGCCTGAGCAGCCGTGATTGGCCATTGTAGGTGTGGGAGAGGGTCAGGGCATGTCAGGGAGAAGCAATGAGATGGCTGATGGCTTTAGTGAACCCTTCCAGCCATGTCTGAGCCCAGAAATGGAAAGCAGTTGATGTCTGCAGGTGGAGGAGGAACAGGAGAAAGGTTTTCCTGGGAATATGGAAGGAAGAAAGGCCTCTCTTGGGCTAATCATGTATGGCAGTGCGATTTGCATGCTGTGGGCATGGCTGTGCCTGGGAGATGGGGAACGGCTGCTGCTGGGGTGGCTGTGCTCAGTCATGGCCCATGAGCTTACACTGCTCTGCTCCTCTCTTACACTGCCCACACCTGGATGGTCCTCAGGAATCATCCATGAACCTGGTGGATCCATGAACCTCCTGGAGTGATGGGGTGTGGATCCAAATAGGGGATTCAAGCAAGTTTGGGACTGGGACACTGAGGTGACTGGTGACCATTGCCAGGTGTATGAAAGAAGCTGGATGAGTTTTGAGGAACTCACAGGCATTTCCAACTCCACAGAACACCAGAGCCTTGCAGTTAAAGCAACAGCACTTGACATAAACACCACCCCCAAAACACAGAACGCTCACACTGACCACAGGAAAAGCCTTGAAAAACATTGGAGAAAAATCTACCAGGTCCCAGGGGTCAGAGGTCAGCCAATCTGGTGATGAACAAGCATCAAGGGCTGACATGGCATCAGAGCCACCTCCACATGGCCCTCACCACCTGGAACCAGTGTCTGCAAGTCTTTCCTTCACCAGCCTCCAGGGAGAGGGACCTGCACTGGTTGTTTCCTTCACAGCTGTGTCAGTGATGGCCCTTCATGGTGTCCAAACACCCTCAGAACTTGGGGTTTGCTTCTGCCTTTCACTTCGTTAGAGGTTTGTTCGTTCTTTCAGTATCTGCAGTTCAGGATCATGGCACCAGAGGGCTCATTGACATACAAAATGCTCCTACAAGCCAAGACTGTGCATCATTTTCCTAAAGGCTTCAAGTCTGGTGTGGATCATTAGGGAGATTTCAGGAATAGCCAAACAGAGAGCATTTCCATAATAAATAGCAATTAATCCAAATTTCTTCTATTTCCTTCCCTGCTGTCCCTTCTCTCCCTTTCCAGAGCAGGTGGCATCAGCAGCCTCCAGTTCATATTGATGTGTTGCATCTCCTGATAAAGACTGAATACGTCAGAAAAGTGGGTGCCTAAATCACCATGTGAGTGAGGAGACAGGCCAGGACAGCTCAATAGGAGTCACACTCCTCTGGACCAAGAGGTGGGTGTCCCTGGCAATCTCAGGTGCCACAGCACAGCGATACTTGTGTTCAGGGAGCTGGTAAAGGGATCTATCTCCTGTTCTGTAATGGTGTCTGTGTTTGCTCAGGTCACCCCTGACTTGAGCCCCATCCACTGCTGGGTGTTCTCCAGACTCCTGCCTTCAGGAACAAAGTCCCAGGAGACCTTGCTGGTGAAGATGGAGGCAAAGAAGCCATGAAGAACCTCAGTCCTGTCTGATTCTACTCTTATGAAGTTCAGCAGCAGGCCCACGTTCACCCTGTCTGTTCTATTACTGCAAGTGAAGCTCTGACAGCTCATCTTGCTGCCCTTCCCGTGCAGGTATCAAGTCCAGGGCAGCTTTGTCATCATCCCCACATCCATGCACAAGGTTTCTAAATTCCTCCTTTGCAGCTTCCCCTGCTCCCACCTCCTGTGTGCTGCCTTTTGCCCTGCAGCTCCATCAGTGCAGAGGAGCAGCCTCAGGAGATAAATGCTTCTGTTCATGGGTACTTGGAGAGATCATTCTTGTGCTTGGAGCAGCCTGTCCTGTAAGGATTATCAGATTTCCTGAGCTCCTCCACCCTTCACACCTACTTCCATGTCACCACTTTGCCCACCATCCCCCATTATGTCCAAGCCTTCTCCTCTGGATTCCACCAGCCTGTGCTCTGCTGCTGGCCTTCCTCCCTCCCCTCTGGTGCCTGGGACCCCACCTTGGCTGTCCTGGTCACAACAGCCAAGGTGGACACTGATGTTCACATCCCTTACCAGCTCTTTCTTTTTCCCAGTTCCAGATTCAGGTGAGCATCACCCTTGTTGGCCCACCAGGCAGCCATGTTGAGCAGTTGGCCCAATATCCTTTGGACTGTTGGCAGCTGCAGCTTTTCCTGGCCAGTGAATGTCAGGGCAATTGCAGTTCCCCATAGGAACGTATTCGTTGACTGGTGAGTTGCTCAAGTTGCCGACAGAAGATCCATTTCTTCTCCATGATCAAGTAATTTGTAGCACACAATATGTTGTCACCCTGTACTGGGTTTACATGACAAAGTCTTGGAACCGGGTGTGAGTGTGGGTGTGCTACAGTTGTCACCGCTCTGAGAAGACAACAGGAGTTTGACCAATGTCAGACAGAGCTGATTTCAGCTGCTCCAAGATGGACCCACTCCTTGCCCAGTCTGAGTCACTCAGTGATGCTGGCAGCACCTCTGGCATATTGTATTTGAGAAAGGGTAAAAAATGCTGCACAACAGCAAGTGGGAGAGAGGAGGGAGGAGATGTGAGAGAAGAGCACTGCAGACACCAAGGTCATATCCCATAGGACCCAAGCAGGTCCCTCAGCAGGCCAAATCCTGCTCTCCTGAAATCCTGCTCTTGGCCTTGTTCTCATCTCCCAGGAGCCTCAGCTCCACTTTCCCATCCCTGACTGTTCCATCCTGACCAACTCTTTCTGGTTTGTAAGTGTGAAGTCCCAGAGGGCACCTCACCCCACTGACTCCTCAGTCACCCGTGTCAGGAAGATGTTGTCAATGGGCTCCAACACCCACCTTGTCCCCAGCCAGGAACCTGGGAGGTGTGAGACCATAGTCCTGCCCTTGGCCTTGCACAGCCCCACATCACACTGTCCCAGGAAGGGCCCTGGGCAATGTGGGAGGGACAGGATCTGACTCCACATGGTTGGGCGTCAGGGCTTAGTCCTTTGGTTAATGAAACACATTCAGGTTTACTCAGCATCAGAGACAACGTTACATTGCTTTTCCTGACCTGTCGTCACTGCCTCCAGTTTTCTACTCTAACCAAACTCTGGGGTCAGTTCTTCAGTAGGTTCCCTCAGTGGGACCTGTGTGTATTACAGGAAACTTTAAGTTTGCATCTGACTTTGACTTCTTGAGAAGTTTCTTCAGCTTCCCCTCATGGTCTGAGGTCCATGGACTCAGACCCAAACCCACCAGAGGGGTCATTAAAGCGCCTTGTGCTGCTCCTGTGCTGCTGAGCTGGGCTGGGCTCCTGGGACACAGGGAGCTCATGGCAGCGGCAGCGCTGCAGAGAGACAGCTCTGCCCAGGAGCAGCTCCTCTGCACACGCAGCAGGGCTGAGGGCTCTGCCTGCAGCACCGAGGGCACAGGAGACAGGCACAGAGAGGGGAAAGGAAATGTGGGGGGAGGATTGCTGTGAGGAGAGAAATCTTCACGGACGTTAAGTCTGTTGCTGCACGTTATTGCATTTTTAGATTATGGTGGAATTTCCTAATGCTGGTACATTCAATGAGATACGTAAGTAAAAATATTAAAGACTTTCTTCTATAGTTAAGGAGGACCTGCAGCAGAGCAGGGATTAAGCCATCAGAGCAATAACACATGGCAGCTGCCTCTTGCTGAGGATGACTCCAGGTGTGTGAAGCTGTTTGCACAGGCAGGGGTGCCCAGGGCTGTCCTGCAGAGCAGGGTCCCTGCACCCCAGGGCTGTGCCGGGCAGGGACTCTGCCACCTGCCAGGGTCAGCGCTCAGCCTGCCTGGGAGATCCCAGCAACACTGAGGGGAGAAGATGTGGGGAGAAGGAGCAAGATCTGGTAGGGCAAGGTCGTGCTGTGGAGAGGGTGCTGTGTGGGTCAGCACTGCTCACAGCTGCAGATCACCCCTGGCATTTTTCCAAGGGGATGCCCCATGAAAAGATCAATGTAAGGATTAGCAGACAGATAAGGAGCTTTCCTGAGCCTGTCTTTTCAGTTTCCTCTCCGAAGGGGTCGGGGGTGCAGGAAACGATAAAATGAAAACGAGCTCTCATGCTTAAACAAGTGACTGAGACTCCTAAACTGCAACTCTGAGTGATCAGTACATCTGCCAGAAGGCTCATGACATCCCTTCACCACCCCTCTGCCTGTGCACAGCACCTGCATCACCTTGGCTGGACCCGTCAGCCTTAGTCTGACCTGTCCTGTTTTCCAGCCTGCAAACAGGAAGATGCCCCCAGGCAGTGCCCTGTGAACAGGCAGGATCTGTAGGGCCAGGGGGAGGGCACAGAGAGTGGGATGGTCTGTGAGCACTGACAGGGAACAGACATGGACAGGGAAACACCTCCCAGGGGAGAATTTCCAGGCAGCAGGGAAATGATCAGAAATGAGAGGAAACCGAACCCAGAATTGTTATGGGAGGGAGAACAGAGAAAAGTCCCTGTGACCCCCTGCAGGTCAGATCCCTCCTGTGAGCAGCCCCCTGGCCTCCTGTCCCACCCAGCAAAGCCTCTGCCCTCAGGGCCGGGGGCTCCAAGGCATGAGGCAGCTCCTGTGCAGCCAGAGCTGCAGTTCCTCTGCAGAGCACAGGGGCTGAGAGCAGCTGCCCGGCACTGTTGGTGTCTGGGAGGTGGCTGCACAGCTGGGGAAGGGGCACGCTGTCTGAGTGCCCGGCTGCCCCTGCCCTGGCCTCTCTCACACCCACCCTCACCACATTTTCCTTCTTGCTCCCCTGCTCTGGGTCACTGCTCTTGGGGTCTTGTTCTTGCTGTCAGGCTCTCTGGGGATGGCAGTTTCAGCTGCAGAGTCACAGCCTGATCTTGTGGGTCCTTTCCTGCAGGTGTGTCCATGGGCACACGTGTCCCAGCTTTGCTCTGACCTGTGGGCTGTGGGCAATGCAGTCTGTGGGGCTGGGGAATGAGCTGAGTCTCCCTCAATCAAATCACATTATTAGGACATTTTGCTATGTCTTTGAGGTTTCCTTCCAAGTGGTGAGCTCCCCACCAGGATGCAAACCTGTGCAATAGTACCTTAGTGTTATCTAAGGAACACAGAAACACAGAGATGTTACATCATTGAAAATGCTGTTTGGTTTGTGAAATGAGCTGTGCCTGTCTTGGGCTACTTGTGGGGTGCTGAGACCTTAGGAAAGGGTGAGTTGTTGAGGCTCCATATGTCAATGTTGAACCCCAGTTCTGTCCCCTGTTCTCATGCCCCCTGCTGCAGAGCAGGGCTGACTCCTTGGCAGCCAGCGGGCACAGGCCCTGCTCCTCATGGCACCTCCAGCCAGCACCACCCAGGGCTCAGACACCGAGCTGGAGGAAGGTCTGGAAAAAGACAAGGGGTGTGGAGCAGGGGAGGGTGTATGAGAAATGGCTTTGATTTTGCTCAGAGAAGTCACTGATAACTTGTCCCTGTCTTTTCCTCCTATGACAGGTTTCCCATGACCATCAGCAGCAAATGTCTAACAGCAGCTCCATCACCCAGTTCCTCCTCCTGCCGTTCACAGACACACAGGAGCTGCAGCTCTTGCACTTCGGGCTCTTCCTGGGCATCTACCTGGCTGCCCTCCTGGGCAATGGCCTCATCATCACCACCATAGCCTGGGACCAGCACCTCCACACCCCCATGTACTTCTTCCTGCTCAACCTCGCCCTCCTCGACCTGGGCTGCATCTCCACCATTGTCGCCAAATCCATGGCCAACTCCCTCTGGGTCACCAGGGCCATCTCATACTCAGGATGTGCTACACAGATCTTTTCATTTGCCTTCTTTGTAGCAGCAGAGTATTGTCTCCTCACAGTCATGTCGTACGACCGCTACGTTGCCATCTGCAAACCCCTGCACTACGGGACCCTCCTGGGCAGCAGAGCTTGTGTCCACATGGCAGCAGCTGCCTGGGCCACTGGGTTTCTCAACGCTCTGCTGCACACGGCCAATACATTTTCACTGCCCCTGTGCAAGCGCAATGCCCTGGGCCAGTTCTTCTGTGAAATCCCCCAGATCCTCAAGCTCTCCTGCTCACACTCCTACCTCAGGGAACATGCGCTTCTTGTGGTTACTGTATTTTTTGACCTCTGTTGTTTTGTGTTCATTGTGATGTCCTATGTGCAGATCTTGAGGGCCGTGCTGAGGATCCCCTCTGAGCAGGGACGGCACAAAGCCTTTTCCACCTGCCTCCCTCACCTGGCCATGGTCTCTTTGTTTGTCAGCACTGCCATGTTTGCCTACCTGAAGCCCCCCTCTATATCCTCCCCATCCCTGGACCTGGTGGTGTCTGTTCTGTACTCGGTGGTGCCTCCAGCAGTGAACCCCCTCATCTATAGCATGAGGAACCAGGAGCTCAAGGATGCCCTGTGCAAACTCATATCTTATTGTTTTGTAAAGCAATAAACCACCCATCTGCTTCTACATAGGCATTTTAATGTAGCTAATTACAGGTCCAGCCTGTCATCTGGATTTTTTGTTGTTTTTGGTTGTGTTCTTATTCTGATAATGTTGTCATCCCCTTTCTAATTCACTATTGGCTTTTCTTTTATAACTGTTGGCTTTGCAAAGGAGGATCCGTGCTCTCCTTCTCTCTAAACAAAATAAAGGGCTCTTTAGTGACTTGTTTATTACTATATCCTTCCTGCAAGCACATTTTTAGAGCTCCAGGGATGGTTCCCGTGTTCATGGGAGGAGGTTAAAAGAGTCCACCCTGGCAGCCCTGCCAGGGAGCAGCAGCGCTTGTTCTCCCAGAGCTGTTCGGGTTCCACTCTACACTCTCCTTCCCATCCCTGGTGTTGCTGCAAGGCCTGAGTGCTCTGGCAGGTTGGTCACCGTCCTGCTGTGTGTCAGTGCTGTGACCGCAGGCAGGGACAGGCAATGGGCACTGCTGTGACAGAGATGGCCTCACAACAGCCTTTCCAGACAGAAAGATGGTCTTCTCTGGGTAGAGCTGGAAGGTTCAAGTCTTCAACTTCTTACAAAGTTTTTCTCAATAACATGTCCAAGAAAGATTAAACCCCAGAGTACAGCTAAACAGTGTGTGTGTGCAGGGCTGGCACACAGCAGTGTCCTCTCACAGCCAGGCTCCTGCCAGAGACCTGCAGGACCAGCAGAGCAGGAGCTGGGCTATGCCCCTGTGCACTGGACACTCCGTGGAAGGAGCCCCAGGTCAATCATCATGGACTGTCCCCTCACAACCACCATTTCCAGCACTGGCTTCTCACCCACAGAGGCTGTTTTCTCTCCGTGGATGGACACTCAATGAATAGTTCAGCAGTCCATGTTTGCTTTGTACAGATGAGATGTGAGCACACACATCATGTACATGAGGTGACGTGAACCTGAGTGAGCACAAACACCATCAACTATTCCTTTCCATTCCGTGAAGGACTGTGAGACAGATGAGGTCTTGAGGTCACTTCATATTGGGAGGAACAACCTATGGGAAATCACCTGAATGCTGCACTGGGTTGTGCTTCCTTGAACTGAGCTCCCTGTGTCCATTCCTCGTGATGTGGGACATCTCAGATGAGTGCAGAGCAGGTGACACAGCGCAGTGCTGAGGTGTCACCTGTCCTTTGGGAGTGGCAACAGGAGGCCAGAGGGACACTGTGACTCCTGCCTCTGTGTGTAATAGGGACAGACTCTGTCTCTGAGAGTCCCTGGGTGAACAAGGAGTCCTGAGACCAACTCAGATATGGATGCCTGATAGAACCTGATATTTCTGTGTGTGATTCCATAAACAAATCCCACTGGATCAGGGAGATTCATCTCAGCTGCCTTGAAAAGTATCATTGCAAGTGCTCCAGTCTGCTCTGTCACTCTTTCTTGTGATTCCAGATTGTGCTCTCATAAGTGTCAAGGAAACCAGAATGGCTCTTGGGTCCTTAGAAAACGCAGACCTCAAACCCATCTTCAGGAAGAGCAGGAACAGGAATGGGGAGAATAACAGGCTGGCCACCCTACCTCCCTCCCTGGGAAGGGGATGGGACAAGCCTCCTGCAGCCATTTCAGGAATGTGAGTGACAAGGAAGGGATTGCTGAACCCAAATCAACAGGGGAAAGAAAGGCATGTTGTGCACAGGGCGTTTGCAAGGCTCAGACATGGTCTCCTTCTGGCCAGAGTGGTGCTGATGGGGCTCAAGAAGTGGATGCTGGGTGGGAAGTTGGCTGAACCATCCAGTACAAATATCACCAGTGGTACAAAGTCCTGTGTGCAGCCAGTTACTGGTGTCATCTCTCAGTGACCAGCACCTGGACAACACTGTTGAATGTCTTTATTCTCCCTTTCCAAGACATAAGAGACAGCACTTTAAGTGCCTTGAGGATGATACAAACCTGGGTGGAGGCCTTGAGCAGCCTCACCTGGTTCACCCTGAGCAGGAGAGTGAGACAAGATGAGTGAGACAAGGGCTCTCTACAAACCTGAGTTATTCTGTGATTTGACAGAATTTTTGCCTTGGAGAGGTTTCTGCAGAGAGAATAGGTGGAAGAATAGGAAAAAAAAAAAAAAAAAGGCAAAAGAGGACATACGTGCTGTGTTAACATAAGTACAGTGGTTCCAGTGAGGAGAGCTTTTCACTCTCATTGTTAGTAGGAAATATATTTGAATAATTTGAACAAGGTGAGGAAGTGAGATGGGTGTCTACAGCCTGTGGGAAAGAGGGGCAGGGGTAGGACTGTGTAGAGCATGGTTCAGTGTTGGTCAGGTCCTGGGTGCTAAGGAGGGGGATGGGTGTGTGTGGTATTACGAGGTCAGTTGTGTCTCAGACACTCATAATCCAGTCAGAATCCTGTGGCTGTGAAGGGGACAGTGGGGTCAGTTCTGTGTCTGGAGGTGACAGCCCAGCAGCAGGGACATGGCTGGGAAAGAACCTCTGCCCAAGGGCCCACAGGGCCTACCCAGGAAGAGACCTTGGAGACGGGTTGTCATGTCCATCCTACCTGAGAACATGACGGGACAGCAGCAGGGACATGGTCGTGTCTGTCAGAGAAGCTGAAAGGCCAGCAGCACTCATGGGATTTAGAAGATCATGGCAAGGTGACTTCTCTCTGGTCAGGTAAAAAAGCACAAGAAGACTAATGGGTTGGGTTCCCTGCATGAAGGGCAGTTTCTGAGGTGGCTGAGCTTTCCTTGATAGTGGGAAAAAGCAGAAGAGGGAAAAAAATATCACAAAGTGCAATTTGGAAGGTGAGGAATGGATATGAGGACTAAGAAATGTCACTGGAAGGGCAGTGCTGTGGGGCAAGAGGTGACCCAGAGGGAGCTGCATCAGCCCATGGTTTGTGTTCAAAGAGCAGCCGGTGAGAGTGCAGACACAGCAGTGAAGGTGCAGAAATGCTGGGTGAGAGCAGGTGGGGAAGTGAGATGGGTGTCTGCAGCCTGCAGGGAAAGAGGGGCAGGGGTACCACCGTGTGGAACAGCCTGTGGAGGAGATGGCAAAGGGCGCTGTAAGGCTGGAAGGGACCCACAGAACCCAGGCCTGTGTCCCCTTGGCCAGGGCAGTTGTCTCTGCCACTGAGGCCCAGGAGAAGACATGTTGTCCTCATGGCACTGGGGCCTCGGTGTCTCCTTGCAGCCCCATGGGGAAGCTGGAAGTTGTTGTCCCAGTGTTGTCCTTCCCTGGGCCTTGCACACCCACATCCCACAGTCCCAGGAAGAGCCCTGAGCCGTGTGTGAGGGACAGGATCCCCCTTCCCATTGCCTGGAGGTCATGGCTTCTCCTTTCTGCTTCAGAAAGCAAACCAAGGGGTTTCTGAGCATCAGAGCTGAAGAAAAGACTCAAAGGAGACCTCATGGTGGCTACAGCTTCCTCACAAGGGGAGAAGGAGGGAAAGGTACTGATGTCTTCTCTCTGACGACAGAACTCAAGGGAACGGAAGAAGGGTGTGCCAGGGGAGGGTCAGTGGGACATGAGGAGAAGGTTCTTCCCCCAGAGGTGCTGAACACTGAACAGGCTCCCCAGGGAGGTGTCACGGCCCCAACCTGACAGTGTTCAAGAAGAGACTGGACAACATCCTCAGACACACGGGGTGACCTGTGGGGTGTCCTGTGCAGGGACAGGAGTTGGACTCCATGATCATTTGGATCCTTCCAACTCAGGAGATTCCTTGATTCCTCTGAGGAATGTTTCTCCACTCAAAACCTTGATAGGAAATCTATCAGATACATTTGATAAAAGCAGCTCAGTTTGATCTGCTCACACACTGGACCACAAGGAGGGTGATGGTGGGTATGACGGCGTGTGGTCACTTCTGTCTCAGGTACTCATAGTCCGGTAGGAAGCCAATGGCTGTGGGGGGCACTGTGAGGTCACTTCTGCCTCTGCAGGGGATTGGCCAACAGCAGGAACATGGCTGCGAAAGGACTGTGTGGTCACACACACAAGACAAGCAATCAGGCTCAATCAGCATGGCTTGATGAAAGGCAGGTCCTGCTTGACCAGCCTGATCTCCTTCTGTGACAAGGTGACCGGCTGAGCAGATGAGGGAAAGTCTGTCGTGGGGAGTGAATCCGCCACACGGGCTGTGGGTGTTGTGTCCTTAGACTGCAGTGAAGCCTTTGACACCGTGTCCCACAGCATCTCCTGGAGAAGCTGCAGCTCATGGCCTGGATGGTGTATGTGCGATGGGTAAAGAACTGGCTGGAAGGCATTTTGTCCCCTGGAGCCATTTGTCCCCTTCCTGTTCACATGGGCATCCCATGAATGCATCACTGCTCTACCCCAGTGTAGACAGGCACAAGGCCTTCTCCTCCTGAACCTCTTATCAATGCCACTATTTTCTCCAGCAGCCTCATCCTGGACTGTGGGATGCCCAGAACAGCCCTCGCAAGAGAGTTTGACAAAGTCTTTTTTCTACACTATCCCCACATCCCTGCTCAATCCCCTCATGTACAGCTCAAGGACCAGAAAGGTTGGGTGCAAGTGGAGCACTGAGAAAAATGGTCAGGAAAGCTTTGAGGTGCACAGAGAGTCCATCACCATCTTGGCAAGCTGCTCTCTCTGAACAGGCCCAGAGGACCTGGACAGCATTTGCTGTGTCCCAGAAACTCGCCCTGAAGGTTGGGATAATGAGAAAAGGTTTGGTCTGGGAAGGGCCAGACAGGGGCTGGTGGAACTGGCTGGTGTGACCATGTGGCGTGCAGTGACCGTCTGCCAAACACCTCAGAAAAGTCCTGGCTCTCAGGGAGGCTGCATGGTCCTCTGAGAAAGAAAATAGCAAAAATGACTTATCATAGAATCATAGAATAATTGTGGTTGGAAGAGACCCTTAAGATCATCGAGTCCAACCATAACCTAAATCTGGCATTAAACCATGTCTCTAAGAGCCCCATCTATCTGTGTTTTAAACACCTTCAGTGATGGGGACTCCACAACCTCACTGGGCAGTCTGCTCCATTGCTTCAAAACCCTTTCCCTGAAGCAATTCTTCCTAATATCCAATCTAAACCTCCCCATGTGCAACTTGAGGCCATTTCCTCTTGTCCTATCACTTGTTACTTGGGAGAAGAGACCAAAACGCTTCATGACAAAACCTCCCTTCAGGCAGCTATAGAGAGTAATAAGGTCTCCCCTCAGCCTCCTGTTCTCAAGGGTGAACAGCCCCAGCTCCCTCAACCGCTCCTCGTGAGACTGGTGCTCCAGACCCTTCACCAGCCTTGTCACCCTCCTCTGAACTCTCTCCAGCACCTCAATGTCTTCCTTGCCATGAGGGGCCTCAAACTGACCCCAGGATTCAAGGTGCAGCCTCACCAGTGCCCAGTACAAAGGGATGATCACTTCTCTAGTCCTGCTAAAGCTCTGATTGAATCAAGGCTCGAACACCTTGGTGTGACCCAGTTGGTGACGGGTTGGACTGCAGACTCCTGAGGTCCCTTCAACCTCAGTTCTCTCATGATCCCATTGTGATGTTGGGCTCTGTTTCAGACTGGAGCAGAGCAGGTGATGATGGGGCAGGATCCACCTGTGCTGTAGGTGACCATCTAAACCAACATCTCAGCCAGGGAACCAGCCAACACCTCAGTGTGACTCGCTCTGGGCAAAGTGTGAGGAGTCCTGGGCAGGTCAGGTTCAGAGGGCATGGGGCGCTGTGCAAGACACAACATGATCTTGGCTTCATGCCTGCAGGCTCATCAGATGTCAGTTAATTTGAATGAAAATTGAAATAAGAGGAACTGAAAACAAAGATCCAAAGCAGAGGAAGGTGTCAACATGCTTATTTTTTTGTTTGTTTCTTTGGTGTGGTGTCTTTTTTTTGAAAAAGAAAGGGTTTTCCAGAACTGGGATGGATTTAGGACAAAAATGTCTTCAGCTCCAGGGACACAAACACCTGGTGCCAGTGTAGATGCCCCGGGAACCCCTTTCCAGGCTCCACCTGCGCTGCAAGGTGCTCTGGTCTCCCCAGGTCCTGTGTGATAGATGCCAATCCCAGGCCAGCACCTCAGGTACACTGTGCCCCTAAAATGGCCCTGGCTGTTTATGGTGAGACAGCTGATGACTGATGTACTAAGGGTAGGAGAAGAAATATTGTTCTTCCCCTGTACTTCTATTACCAACACTCTATGTTTTCATCTCCCTCGTCATTCAGGAGTTCCCACCTCTCCTGATTCAATGTCCCTGTCCAAGCACAACTTTCCAGCACTGTCTGGACGTTTGCCCTTCCCAGTGCTCTCTGGTTTCTCCTCCACTTGCTCTTTGATCATTCAGTGGCCTCTCAACTGTCTGGTTTCTGCTTTGAGCTTCAGAGAGTTACAAACTTGCCCCGTTCTTCAGAGCTCTAATTAACATGGCAGTCAACACGTTCATTGTGTTTATTTCTATCCTCTCCTGTCTCTCTGTCTAAAGCAGTTCTTGTGTGGGTGTCCCTTGTGGATGCTGGACCTCATCAGATCCACTTACACACACAGCTGAGGAAAGTGTTTTGCTGTTTATTGAACTGTGCAGTGTTTGCACAGGAGAGCAGGTGGAGCTGGTGCACAGGAGCTGCAGCATCTCCTGCAGAGCTCAGTGGAGAAGTCTGATGGAGGAAAAGTGATGCAATCTCTGGTGGCCAATGAGGGACCCAGCAGACTGGGGGTGGGGGTGAGGAGCCAGGTTGTCCATACAGTGTCCAGCCTCAAGGACTGTTCTCCTGCCTGTCCAGATGTCTTCAGGAGAGCCTTCGGGATCAATGTCCAGTATAGAATGCTGCTGTCACTTCTCCTATATACTGGAAAATGACAGAAAATACCCTTGAAAGAAAAAACCTCCTTCATTAAGTCTTCTTTGAAACCTTCATCAGCAAGTGTCACATTGAAACCTCTCCAGTTAGTTCTACAAGTCTGGAAGAACTGAAGAAAACTACAGAAAGAAACATTGCTCATTATGGCTTTCTGTGTTTTAATGAGCCCCATGGTGTATTTGGTGCTGAGTCCATGAACCTCAGATACCAAGGACAGACTGAAGAATCTGCTCAAGAAGTCCAAGCCAGAACAAATTCCAAAGTACCTTGAAGCTTTATTGGGCCCCACTGAGGGCTGTTACTGACAAAGCCTCCCAGGGACTCGTTAGAGCAGATAATTGAAGGCTATGATTGCATCAGGCAAAGGCAAAGTGCAGCAGCTCTGATGCTGAGAAAGCCCTTGGTTTGTCTGATGAAGGACAATGGCCAAGCCTTGAGCCCCTGCCCCTGGGAAGGGAGATCCTGTCCCTCACGTGTGGCTCAGGGCTCTTCCTGAGGCTGTGAGGAGTGCGATGCCCAGTGCAGGACAATGGTGTGACACTCCCTGGGGGTGCAAGGAGGCAATGGGTGCCATGGCCATGACAATCATGTGTCTCCTCTTAGGCCTCGCTGGCAGGTACATCAGCCATAGCCAAGGGGACAAAGACCTTGGCTCTTGCAGGGACATCCAGCCTTGCCAGCACCCTTGGCCATGTCCGCCATGGTCCATCCTGCACTGTCCCAGGCCTGTGGCTGTTTCCCCACAGGCTGCAGACACCCCGTACGCTTTCCCACCTTGTTCTCACCCCAGTGTGTCCCCACCTGTGCTGCTGTCTCTCCATCCTCACCAGCTGTTCCTGGAAACACAGAGTCATGACTGATCCAGAGTCCTGAATGAACACAGCACTGTGCTCAGAATGACATTTCTTGATCCTGAGCTCCACTCTGGACCTCCAGAGCTGCAGTTTCTGATAGTTTTTCTTTCTCACGCTGTTTCTCAACAACAACAAAAAAATTAAAAATTGATGCCATCTTGTGTGGATGGGTTTTGATAGATTAAGACCTGTTGCTGAATTAGTCAGGCTCAAAGGTATCTCAAGGCCACTTCAAGAACAGAGTCTGCTATGAGAAAGAGGGGCGTTCCTCAATCACCGGGGTCCTGGCGTGGCATGAATCATCGGACGTATCATCAGTGAGACTCCAGCGCACGGACAGCCCACGATCCTCATTTAGCGAATCCATGCTTGGAGCGTGGACGCGTGATTAGAATATAGTTACGTATATAAGAAGACTTGTTTCTGTAATAAATGGCTTAGCGTGATTCACATTGAATCGACTTGTTTTGCTTAGTCCTTATCTCGCTCTACATCTGGTGACCCCGACGTGAGATTCTGACCGGCGTACCACGGAAGATGGGGAAAAGCCTAGAGCGGCCCAGCCGGAGGCGGATCAGCTGGACTGAGAACCGGGCGGAGGCGTACGGACGTTCCGCATTTTGTTGAAGAAGTCACCGTAAATGGTGAGCGGCTGGGAGCGGGAGGAGGGAAGAGTGAAGTTATGGGGCAAAATAAATCCTTTGAGGAAGAAGCCGTAGTTAAACTCCTCCTGCCTATTCTCTCTATGAGAGGACTTAAATAAGAAGAAAGTAACATATGTGGACTATTAATTCAGTATAGAATTAAAGGCTACCCAGGAGAAAACGAGAAGGCTTTTAAACGTTAACTTTGGGATGATAAAAGGTAGAAATTATGGAATAGGGTCAGCAATGGAGATGATAAAGAAACTAAATCACTAGCGACTAAATGGAAGCTTAAAATTTCCACCTTAAAAGACTTTAAGGCTGAGCGGGCTACCGTTGCCAGAATTTTTCCAGCGTTGCAGCCTGATAACAAATCTAAAAATGACTGTGAAGTTTACCCGGATCGTGTCTTTTGACCCCCTCCCCACTCCATCCCCTGTTGTGCCGGCGGCACTGATTCAGCAGTCTGGGGCGGCGGGAGGAAAATTACTGAGTGGATGGCCTCCCATACCATCACACGACCCTAAGGAGACCAAGCAGTCCAAGGAACTGGAGTCAGATAATTTGTCAAAAGAACTGTGTGAAATGTAACAGCTATAGATCATTTAGGACAGAACAATGGGGATTCGTTGAGGGGGGCAGGTGTCCCACAACTCCTGGAAGAGACACTAATCGACACACCGCAACTACAGACACGATAAGTTTCTGAAATCCTGAGGCAGTCAACAGATCTTGCATATCAAGCTATGAGAGAGGTGCCAAATCATTTGCAACTATTAATCAGGGTCCCAATGAGAATTACATGCAATTTATTGACCATCTTCAAGACGCCATCAGTAAGCAGGCCGAAAACTTAGAAGCTAAGGAAGCACTAGTGTTGAGATTAGCAGTAGAGAATGCTAATGTTTGCTATCAACGTGTTATTTGCAAGTTTTCCAGTACATATTATGTGCTCCTGTGTATTGCCTCTCTGAAAATCAAGCAGCTTGTCAGGAATGTGAGTTAATTGTTTTACTAGTTGTTTTTAAGTGTGCTGTAAAACCTTCTCCCACTTTTCCCATTCTCGCTGCAAGCAGCCCTGTGCCTTCCTCCCCCTCCCTCCCCCCCCTTCTCAAGGTTTTTACTTGCAAGATGGGGTCAGGAATAATTGTTTTCAGTTGTGTTCCTAAAAAATCAGTATTGGGAGGTGTTTTAAAACTTAGGAAAGCACTCGGAATTATAAGGAAGGAAGATCTTGTAAAATATCGTAATTACTGGTGGCTGCAGTATAACTTAAATGATTGGGAAAAGTGTCCGGACAATAGAATCTTGTTGCGATTAATGTTGTTTTTAGGGTGAGAAGAGCAGGACAAAATAAATCCCTACAAGAGATCATTAAATCATTTCAAACAGTTTTACAGGCGGGGTGCTTTGAACTTCAACAAGCTGAGAGAGAGTTAACTGATAACACACAGGTCACAGAAAACTTGTTAAAGTCTGCAAGATGCTTTGCTTATTAACCTGTTTTCTTTGTGGGTATCGGTTTAAGCATGTTGCAATATTGGTAGGTCTGTGCTATATGGTACGATAAGTTCACAGTCTGTTAAATCCATTGACTCAAAATGTGCATTTTGTGATAATTCAGAAGATCATGAGTAATTTAGTTCTTTACTGCGTGAATGTCATCGTGGGATTTTGCGTGTCGTGGCTGTTGTTTTTCTCTCTAACATGCTAGCTTTATTCCAGCATTCAGACTTGCACAACTCTGTGACAGGCTGTGTCTCCTCTCGGTGTGCTGGATTTGATTTTTCCGTATGCACATCAAGTAAAGAATCCTGGTTTTGGAATAACAGCTGTAGCGCACCAGATGAGACACTAAAACAAAACAAAACAAAAAAAAAGGGCCTTGCCCAGTCCAGCTCTGTGCCGATCTGGGGGTCCTGCGCGCACTGACCCATTTTGTCAGGGAGACTCAGCGGCACCGCTACCTGGCCGAGCAGTAAGTGGTTCAAAGGTGCAATGCAAAAATTGAGATATTGTCTTAAATTAGTGTGACTGTGATCCATCTGCATATTTGAACTTGGTATATGGTTTTCATATCTGAGCTCAGTATTTTAGTTTGCATATTCATATTTGGTACCAAAAGAATCTTGTTTGGGGAGATAATTACAAAATGGGAACCGGTTCCACTGCTAAAATTCCACCTTGCTCCCCCTTAGGATGCATCCTTACACATTAGAGTAATTGCTTATATTGTTAGAAAAGCATTTAAATTGTTAAAATGCTATGATAGATGTGAATTTAGAAGAGGTTGTATTTAAAAGTTGCTAGAGTATTAACTGATTTGGATTTAGGAAAATAGAATAATGGATTTATGTTTATTATACTGGTTTATACTGTTTTTTGACATCTCTAAATTGTAACAGGTAAATGGAGCTAAGGAATGTAACTATTGCTGAGCTACTTGAAATTGCATATAAAGTGTATTATGGCTGGAATGAAATGGGAAAACAAAAGACCAAAACATCCCAGGCCTGTGTGCAGCTCATTATAACTGAGATAAGCCAGCTGCGTGACCTTGGTTATATCTGAACTGCAGTAAGAAGAGAAAGAAACAAAACAAAAAAAAAAAAAAAAAAAAAGGAAAAACCTGGCTGCCTGCTTTTAAAGCAGTGAAAGGGGGGTTCTCTCTCCCCCCCACTGCAGTGCTGTAATACTGACTGGAGCAGTCCGAGGGTGAAGTTTAAAGGCATCCTTAGCAGACCCATAGTTCTAATGAAACTGGAAAATTAAACCAAAAATTTGTTGATAGACTTATTCTGTGGTAATTAGTTGTAAGAGACTTCTTAGTAAATTCACCATGCTAGTTTTTGAGGTCATGGGAGAAAACGAAAGAAAGGCCATTTTTTGAGACCAATGGAATGCCAAATTTGGAACAAAGTTTTAATACATGAATTCTTATATTTGCCAGAAAGTCCTATACCTCTCTTAGGTTGAGATTTGCTAAGTAAATTGTAAGCCTAAATAATGTTTTCTGAGAATTCTGTTTAGTTGCATGGCCTACAAGAAGCTGCTGGGATGCTGCAGATCTGCTTGTGCAAGTGAGAAATCTCCAAGGAAATTTCAAATGCTGTATTTCCACTAGTGTTAACAGCCAATGTTTCGATAAAGCAAATACTACACTGATAGATCTGAAACAGGACTTCGATCTGGTAAGGGAAAACAATATCCAATAAATATGACAGCCAAAATGGAGTTAGAAACTTTGAGGAATGAATTTATGACAACCTTACAGGCTGGCTGCATTTGATTGGACTTACAGATTTGTCTATTTATAGCTACAACATAGAAACAACCTGTGGCTATTGTGGGACAGTATGATGAGATTGCTAGCAAACTGATATACTGACTGTTATATACCAATTGTCATTCTGATCAAGAAAATGCAGGGAAAGAATTTAAGTCTTAATAGGCCATGATCCTTTTGTCATATATGTACCATTTGTGAAATTTAATTCTGATTTTTTTTTTTAATTTGTAATCTATGTCTTTATAAATTGCACTAGCTGGTTTTCTTAACAGCACAGCTTTTGGCATGCCTAAATGTAAATTGCTGCAGAACCTGCAAGTCTTTAACATCAGGTCATAGGCCATACTTGTATTTGGTCTGATCCTACATACTTGCAAAGTTTTTGTTGATGGTTCTGGGAAGTCTCATAAAGCTGTAGTGGTTTAGTGTGGAGATAACAATTGGCGTCATTCTGTAAAAATTATTGAAGGTTCAACCCAATTAGCAGAACTTGGCACAGCTTTAAATTACTTAGAGCTTTTTAAGGAGGAACCTCTAAATTTGATTTGTGATTCTGAGTACGTAGTCAAGGTCCAATGCACGTATCTGCTTCTGAACTGTGTTTTTTTTGTTTGTTTGTTTGGTTGGTTGGTTTTTTTTTTTTAAAAAAAAAGGGGGAAGTAGGGGAAGCACCACAAAACCAATTGTCAAAAGCATTGTATGTGATGAAATACTTTGCAAGTATGACCCAAAACGATGCTAAATCAGAAAGAACCTACATTAGTTATGGTCAAATCACTAGTCAATTAAAAAGGCCACATCAATTGATAACCTGGAGAAAAGGTTATGTTTGTGTCATTACAGGCCAAGGATTGAAGTGGATTCAACAAAGATTCAACGGATGCAGATGGACGGGAGGGAGATAAGTTGTGAGGACTGTTTCACATGTAAACCATGGATCCTAATTCAGTGTTACAGATATTCGCAGACCTGGTGGTCTAGAAGCCTATTAGCAAGCAGGTGGTGTACCTTCTGTGGAGAATGGCAATTTGAACAATCAGCAGGAGATCCAAAAGGGTGATATTATGATTAGATAGTCAATGCATAGATAAGGTAAAATTATGAGATATCTCTATCATAGTAATCTAAGTTCAGGAACTGATAAAGTTTTAGAAGGGATATTAAGGTTAAGCTATTGATCTTTTAAATAGGTTAAGATAACTTTTAAGATATTAATTCAATTATTAGTATATGCTGATGATATTAAGTATGTTACCCTATAAACTGCGCAGTTATAAATCTTTTAGGAATTTAAGAGAATATATTGTATTAACTTGTCTGGTTATTTTGAATCTATTAAAATAGTGTGTTAATAAGGTTGTCATAGTAGAATTAAGGTTTTAAGAATAGGCAGGTAGTTGTTTGATCTTATTAAGTAAGGTTTAACTGCATTATATGTAATTGTAATTATGTTGTTAATCACGTGTTCTGTGTTGCAGTATATTTCAAAAATGATGCACCGTGCGGTTTAAGGGGCCTGACTAATTCAGGAAAAGAAAGGGGGAAGTGTGGATGGGTTTTGATAGATTAAGACCTGTTGCTGAATTAGTCAGGCTCAAAGGTATCTCAAGGCCACTTCAAGAACAGAGTCTGCTATGAGAAAGAGGGGCGTTCCTCAATCACTGGGGTCCTGGCGTGGCATGAATCATCGGACATATCATCAGTGAGACTCCAGCGCACGGACAGCCCACGATCCTCATTTAGCGAATCCATGCTTGGAGCGTGGACGCATGATTAGAATATAGTTACGTATATAAGAAGACTTGTTTCTGTAATAAATGGCTTAGCGTGATTCACATTGAATCGACTTGTTTTGCTTAGTCCTTATCTCGCTCTACAGTGGTCAGTGGGGCAGAGTCCAGTTGAGGCCTGTATCTAGTGCAGTCCCTCAGGGGTCAGCGCTGGGGCCTGTATTATTCAATATATTCATAAATGACTTGGATGAGGGAACAGAGTGACTGTCAGCAAGTTTGCTGATGACACCAAGCTGAGAGGAGTGGTGACACTGGAAGCTGTGCTGCCATTGAGAGACCTGGACAGGCTAAAGAGTTGGGCAGGGAGAAATTTAATGAAATAGAACAAGGGAAAGTGTAGAGTCTTGAATCTGGGCAGGAACAACCCCAGGTTCCAGTGTAAGTTGGGGAATGACCTATTAGAGAGCAGCGTAGGGGAAAGGGACCTGGGGGTCCTGGGGACAGCAGGATGACCATGAGCCAGCACTGGGCCCTTGTGGCCAGGAAGCCAATGGGACCTGGGGTGGGTTAGAAGGGGGTGGTCAGTAGGTCAGAGAGGTTCTCCTGCCCCTCTGCTCTGCCCTGGGGAGACCACACCTGGAATCTTGTGTCCAGTTGTGGCCCCTCAGTTCCAGCAGGACAGGGAACTGCTGGAGAGAGTCCAGCGCAGCCACCAAGATGCTGCAGGGAGTGGAGCATCTCCCGTGTGAGGAAAGGCTGAGGGAGCTGGGGCTCTGGAGCTGGACAAGAGGACACTGAGGGGTGACCTCATTAATGTTTATAAATATATACAGGGTGAGTGTCAGGAAGATGGAGCCAGGCTCTTCTGGGTGACAACCAATGATAGGACAAGTGGTAATGGGTTCAAACTGGAACACAAAAGGTTCCACTGAAAGATGAGAAGAAACTTGTTCCCGGTGAGGGTGTCAGAGCCTGGCCCAGGCTGCCCAGGGGGTTGTGGAGTCTCCTTCTCTGCACACATTCCAACCCGCCTGGACACATTCCTGTGTAACCTCATCTGGGTGTTCCTGCTCCATGGGGGGATTGCACTGGATGAGCTCTCCAGGGCCCTTCCAGCCCCTCACATTCTGGGATTCTGGGATTCTGTAGTTTTCTTGAATGTAAGAAATATTGAATAGTAAAAAAACCCAAAAATACTCCATAATAATAGATGATTTTTTCAAAGCCATTTATGATGACTGATACGCATGAGGAAGAAATCTTAGATATAAGTAGGAACAAAATAATTAACTTAAATCAGGCAGATAATTTCTTATATATTTTTAAAATTACAGTGTTAGCAAGAACTATACTCCAGGAGATTTCAAGCTGGTTTCTAACAACTTGTTTTGCTGGTCAAATGCTGAGGACTACAAGTTTCTGGGACTTCTAGGACAATATACCTGGGACTCCAGAGCTTCCAGTGCCTTGGAAGCCTAAACTGTATTAATGGTCTTTAGTCTTTGCTTTCACAGGAGGGATAAAAAAAGCAGTAAAGAAAAATAAGTAGGTATAAAATTGTACAGAGAAATTTCCATAAGATAATATAGTGAGAAGGCTGAAACATAGTGGCCCATGTTGTTCTAAAACAACAGCAAATGGGTTCTCTTTTTAGGAAAGCATTGCTTAAGCATTTTATTTTTTCCCCTTTTCCCAACTGTTTAGCTCTACAATAATAGCAGCAGTAGAGAAAAACAAGGAAATTAGCTTATTTGCTTTATTATGCAATAGAACTGGTTTATTGACAAGACTGTTGTTGCAGTCACTGACTCAAACTGAATCTTGTGAAGATCCTGTTCTTTGCTGTTTCAAAACAGAATCTTGGCACTTCCTCATTCTTTGTTCATAGTCAACTGCATTTCTATTGTTGGTGGTTACTCTGTGAGCACCTCTATTAATGTATATGGTACTACTTGTAATTAATACTGACATATAGTAAAGGTGATAGGTTCAAATTTCTAGCAGCACTTCGCACTGATGTGGAGTTGTCTTTCAAAAGATTGTTGGGACAATCTGTCCAAACGTAAACATCTGAGATCTATTCTGAAAATATAGCATGGTATTCAGTGGGAACATGTGGAAAGAATTGTATCTTGCCAAGAATAATTGGCTATGCAAAAATAGGATGGCAAATAACCAGCTGTTTACCAGTTCTTCACAAAAATTTCTGTATATTGTGGATGATAAACTGAGCTTGAGATAACAACTTTGTGCTATGACACAATAGGCAGATGTAGTATTGGCCTATATATGGAGAAACTTAGTCTTAAGGACACATAAAATCCTGCTGTAGTCCTGTACTGAGATGAAATGCTATCAAAGGTACTTGACCCCATAAGTTAAGAAATACATCAACAAAATGGTGGTGGTCTTCAATGTAAAATGTGCTCAGACAGACTGAAAGATCTAGGGCTCTTTAGTTAATAAAAGACCAGAAGGGAAAGTTGCAGCAATTTACAAGTAGGTAAAGAAATGTTGCAGCAAACAAGGGAAAAATCTGTTTCCCACATCCATATGGGCTATGCCAAGATGTAATGTGTGTAAACCGAACCACAGAAGATTAAGTGTAACAGTAAGGAATGGTTGCATGTTCTTTATCAGGCTGGACAGAGATCAGGCAGTAATGATGCAGCGTGTGGTAGGGATAAAATCTTTTTTTTTATGAAGAGAAAAGCTTTTTAGTTCTCTGCCACAGTGCAGTTTCCTTTAGTAAAAGGTTCACATGGACAGTGAGTCATTTCTGGTGGTACTTCAAAAATACTTTCAAATTTTCACTCACGTTAAACCATCGCGTAGCTGCATCCATGACACCATCACAGCCCAACACTTGCTGCGGTTTTAGGTAGCAAGGTGGCATCTGTTACACACACAGTTGTTTTTTGGCTGAGATGCAAACCCTATCTGTGCAGTAAAGCTTAAAAATACTCCAGACAGGTGCTACACCACCCTCCATTGCCATAAAGCACATCAGATTGGGCCACTCTCTTTAAACGCTTTTTCCACTGAATTTTAATATGTGTTGAGTCCGTGTTTTCATTATGTTGTGTGATGTGCTGTTAATGTATCTAGAAAACTGCATGAAGTGGAGTGAAGGCTATGGGATTAACCCATGTCCCTTTGGCATCATGCATTTTTTGTATAATCTTGTAGAAATCTCTAAAAAATCTGCTCTAGAAACAGAAATTTATCTGGTATGAACATGGCTTGAATTTCCTCAGGAACCAGTGACTATCATCTCAAACATTACCCATTTTAAGATGAGCATACAATTTCCTACTGGTTTTCTTCAAAGCAGTTCATAACAACGTAAACAATGTTTTCAAAAACAGCACATACAAACAAAACTGTTGACATTTTTTTTTTTCCCTGTGAGGGGAGAAGAAAACAAAACATGGTATAAACATTAATCTTGGTGCTCAGTGCATTTCTGGAAAATGGCTGCTGTTAGCAATGTAAAACAAAAAAAGAATGGAACTATATTATGTGTTCAGGGTGAGAATTTGACAGGTTCAGGAGGCTTTGACACTGCAAAAGCTGATAGGGTCATCTGCTCTGAGGGAATGCCTACCACTGGTTCAGTCTCAATCAGTTGATAAAAACAGCATTTTCCTGCATGCAGTTTTAAAGTAAACGAACGTTATTTTTGTTTTGCTTTAAAAACCTCTGCTTTAAAGCTCGGCTGCTCGTCCTCCCCCTCTACTCAGCCCCAGCGAGACCACACCTGGAATATTGTGTCCGGTTGTGGCCCCTCATTTCCAGCAGGACAGGGAACTGCTGGAGAGAGTCCAGTGCAGCCACCAAGATGCTGCAGGGAGTGGAGCATCTCCCGTGTGAGGAAAGGCTGAGGGAGCTGGGGCTCTGGAGCTGGACAAGAGGACACTGAGGGGGGACTCATTCTTGGGGATCAATATGGAAAGGGTGAGTGTCAGGAGGATGGAGCCAGGCTCTGCTGGTGACAACCAGTGACAGGACAAGGGGCAATGGGTGCAAACTGGAACACAGGAGGTTCCACTGAAAAAGGAGAAGAAACTTGTTGGGGGTGAGGGTGGCAGAGCCATTTATTAGTTGTACCTCCTTTTCTGTCATGTATATGTTCTTCCTAGTCCTCCGGATTTATCCTGGGTATATACTCTTGAGTAGAGTCACACCTGGTCTGGTCATTTGCAGGTTTTCAGGAAAACATCATGGTCCCAGGACCGCTAGCCCCGCAAAACTCTGCTTTTAGTAATAGTTGTCAATTCTCTTGGCAGTAGTCTGCAATCTTCCCAGAGAGCTTGTCATACTCTTTTCTTATTCCTGGGATATTACTATAGAAGAATAGGATTAAAACAAAGTTGTAGTGGAGAATAAACACAAATAAATAGAATTTGCCAAATTCAAATTTAAGCAATATGCACACTTCTCATCACCCTGTCTGGGACACCAAATAAATGAGGTTTCCCTTTCATGTTCATTTTTACTGCTCCAGAATTGCTCTGTTACTAGTTATGTTGTTCTACGTGGTGACTAATGTAGCTTGCTTAGGTCAGAGAATTTTCCTCAAGCAGAAGGCTAGAAGAAAGGGCAATGGGACAATCAATAATTAATCATCTCTTAGATCAGGCAGCTCTTCCTCCTCAAAAGTGAGTGCTGGAAAATAGTGTGAATACTGTTTTATGAAGTATGTCAACTCTGCCTCTAGCTAAACCCTTCCAAAGCTGTACATCGAGTTTGCCGGACAAGAGACTTCAATTTGAACTGGTTCAGTTTGCCAGCCATTCAGCAAACATGCTCTGTTGACTGATTATTCTGCTATATATATAGAAGCCAACTTCTCAAAAATTAGCCTTGACAGAAGCCAAGTCTGAAGCGTGCATTGGGTGAACAAATATTTAAGTTTGCAACAGGAAAGACTGCTTATGAAAGAAGTCAGGTGGTAGAAAAGCAGGATGGTTGGACTTGGCTGAAGTAACTGGAGGGTGAAATACACATACATAAGAGATTGTTGCTTTCTCTTGACAGTCCTAATATGTGAATACAGAAATTGGAGGTGAGAAAGACAGCAATCCAGTACACATTATTTTATTTTCCAACTGTTTGCTAACCTTTCATAGTTTCACAAAAAGAATTGGAAAATATAACAGAAAAATTTGAATTGAAAGATCACCTGCATTACTTTTCTGATAACACCTTTGTGAATGGATGACTTCAATTTATTGTACAAAATGTGGTGGCATAATTTTTGTGCCCTACACATAAACATGCAGTAGAACTTACCTGGTTCAGATATCATCATTGTGAATGTGCCAGAAATAATTTAAAGATTCAAACTTTATGTTGCCAAAATAAAACTTCATAAAGAATGCCTTAGATATTTAGCCATAAAAAATTAACTATCGTTTTGCATGTTCCTTCATATGTATTTCTTTGATGTATTTACTGTCACACAATTCCAGATCATGACAGAACATATTTGATGGTCCAGCGATAAATTCTACCATCTGATCTTCTCAAGAAACAAACTGTACAAAATGCAAGTGCAGGACATTCCAACCATGCTTCTGTGCTCAGGAAATGATGCTGAGGACAGGGCTTTCAATTATGAGTGAGAATGTATATCTAAACGTGTAGTTACATGTCTTCCTTTTCCTGTGATCTATATGCTAAAGTCTTTATCTTGCATCATAAGATACATATCACATGTGTGAGAAAACTGAAGGAACAGTGAGTTGCAAGGGTGCGTTTATCTTGAGATGACAACATGCATCTAGAAATCAGGACCCAGATGTTGGCTGCTGCTGAACTAAGAGTTATGTAAAGTACTCACAGTATTAATCACAGTCATGTATTGGATATAATATTTTAGTCTTTGTAGTGCTCCAGGGTCTTTTTAATATTTTTTGTCATTAGGAGAAAAATAAATCTTTAGCTCTGTGATTTTTACATACACAGTTAAGACAAAATGCACAAGGATAATTACAAGCTGAAATAAAGAACAAAGATCTGTGAAGGATAATAACGTAATGCATCATCTGCACTCATGTAATTTACATTGTTTGCACTGTTTCACATGCCCAAATTAGCTTTTTCCTTTAAAGAAATCTGCAGAAGCAAGTTAATTTGCATGAGTTATGTCTGTACAGTTGTGAATTTAGCACTCATTCAATATTTTGCATAATACTTCTGAATAGTTTTATTATATGGAGATAAGCAAATTCAAGCCTTTTTTTAATTTTTTTTCTGTAATTCTGGGATTTCCCTATATAACAGTAATAGCATGAGCTAAAATAAGATGGCTGGTCTTTCATTTGATTATACCATAAGGTGTCTTAAAGATGTATGACAAAGTTTGCCAAAAAACTGAGATTTAGTGGAAAGGTTAGAGAGGTCAGTCTTCTATGTATATATTCTTTATGCTTAATGGGAGGTGTGCTTCTTTTTTGGGAGGTATTCTTTAGTTTCAAACTCTTCCTTGTCACAAGGAGCAGCAGATCAAAAAATAAAAAAGAAGCAAAACCAATATTTTAACAGCTTTGCTGCTTCTTGTCTTTAAAAATTATGAATAGTTTTGTCCAGTTGGATTTCATGGACATGTGCCTACCAGCTTTCTGATCTTCGGTATCAGCTACTGTTAAATTCTGCACATATTTAACATTCCCAATCTGGAATGAGAGGATTTGTCATGAGTCACTGATTACATGTTGGTGGTGGTGGTGGTATTTTGTCCTTTGAACTCTGAGGAAATCTGTTACCTACATTGTTTTGGCAACAAAGTCATGTTATCAAACTCCCTTTCTACAACAGTTGTCAAAGGCAATTGAAAATGGAGGCAGCAGGATTTGGAACATGGTTATTCAAGTTTATCAGGGAAAAAAAAGGTCTTGTGGTATTTTCATAGTTATGTTGCTAAGTTTAACCCATCATTTCTTAAGCAATAGCCTGTAAAATGTTTTACTAATTTAAGTCTCCCACAAACTGGTGAAATTCTGTGAAGGAATACATTCTCCCCAATCACCTAGAAAAAAATGTTTGTTAAGATCTTTCAGTTTTTGCAGCAGATCTTCGTGCCTAGCCAAGAATAATTAAAAGCAATTAAAGTGTATTATCAGTTTAACAACCTAAGGGAAAGGCACATAGTAAATATTTATAGGTAAACTCAGAGATCTTTGAATCCATATTATTCAATTGCTTCTCTTATTGACTTTCCTATTTTTAGAAAAAAAAAAAAATAAACACTTCAGGCAATAAAAAAAAGACGTAATATGGTCCAACACAGTGGTGAGAATACAAGCATTTGGATAAATTATTAAAGCATAGTGCATTATTTTCCATAGTTAAATTGTCTAGGTGTTTACTGCGAAGGCACACTTAGCATTACACTTCAGAGTTTTAATAGTATTTAATAATTTCCAGTTTTATTAATTTCTGTTTGATCTAATGTTTTTCATTGCTCAGAGTCGTTGTCATTGTCCTGGAGAATTTTATCTATGATATCAGATATGGAAGACTGAAGAAAACCTTCAGGTAGTCTGCTTGACAGTTTTGTAATGAAACAGTCTGAATACATAAAGTTAAGGAATAGTTCTAACTCTACTGACAAAAAATGGAAAATTTTCAATTCCAGAATATGGAGTTTATTTTCTTTTGAATTACATTTCTATTCTAGGAGGAAGGTAATATATTACACTCCAAAGTAAATAATCTAATTTGAACTGAAAAGTTATGCTTTTGTCTGGCTAGCAGTAGCAAAAACATCATCAAAACCCACCTGGTTGACTGAACGCGGTGTTCTGAAGGGACTAATCCTGATGTCCTAAAAAGAGCTCCAGTGCTGGCAATCTATAAAAGCACTGTGTTGTTTTGAGTTCATTTCAGTTATTTTTCCTAGTGGTGCTACGGATTTTCTCAGAGCAATGAGCTGATGTAATTTCATAGGTCTTATGAGTTATTTCTGTTTTGGTGCCTTTGTTCAAGTGAGTTGTTGGTTCATTCACAGAGTAGGTTTTCTCTCTGCCCAAGTGCTCATCCATTGTTTTTCCCTAACTGTAAAGTAGAAAATATATAGCAAGAAAGCATTTTTAAAGAATATTTTACTATGAACCACAGGCTGTTGTTGACTGAAATCGTGCAAGGAGGATTTTCATTGCTGCTTCCTTCCCTGGTAAAAGATGTTGTGGCAGGCACCATCAGATTATTCTTTCATAATTGACAGGCACTACACAGGGATAAGAGAAGTCAGCAATGTGAACTGTCCCATCGTTAGCTGAAATTACCATGACATATATATAATTCCACCTCAATCTTCAACTTGCCATTAGGTAAACCATCAAAGGCGTGATGGTGGATCAGCATGGAGAACACTGCAAGGCTCCTCGTTGCCTTCTTGTTCCTCTTTGCAGCTTCTTCCATTTATTTCTTCTTCATCCCTCCTCACCATCCCATCCTTGGACTACCAAGAGGCCACAGAGTTGTTAGTGCTGTCAGGTGCAGGGGCAGAGTTTGGCAGGTACCTCCTTCCCATGCACCAAAATTGGTGTATCCTGCATATGAAGTGAGTTAGTGTTCAGGGTACTTTTGACACTAGAAAATTATTTTTCCTTGACTCTTCTTTCTCTGCAGTGTCTAAACCAACACTACTCACTGGCAGAATCCATTCCAGGCCCCAGCTATGAATAAATTTTAAGCATTCTCATCCAGTGTTATAAAAGTTAGTTCTCACTATTTTTCCAGTCCTTTTGGGCACATAGATGTGACAACTGTTGAAGAGGGTGGCTGGACCACAGTCCTGTGGTGGTAAACTTCTCTGTGGACCTCGATGAGCTGCTGCAACCTGCAGGTTGTAGTAGATGAAGGTGTAGACAGGAGCCCCACTATTAGATTATTTCTCTTCATAGGTCAGTACACGGTAGCTCAACAGAAGATGAACTTAAAACTCTTCACCGTAGTCTTCCATTGTAAGGTTTATTTCAAAAACATAATTCTGTGTGTTTATTTTGTTACAGATTTAAAGGTGAAAGTATAGCTGTTTGGAAATGTTCTAGGTCTTCTTGTTTCCTTCCGTTTCTTGTTCTTGCTTCTGCTATAAAGAAACCAAACAATAAACACAAGGCAAGCAGCCAAGCACTCTGGCATTTTATTACCTGAATCTTACACTGCTTCTTTGGAGTTCCTTGCCACTAGATACTCTGAATTATCCAAGTTCACCATAATTAGTGCAAGATGAGTTTGTGAAAGAGAAGTCCCCTGAAGATTACTGAATAGAAACTATGTCTGTTTCAGGAAGCTCCGGAATTGTAAATGGGGAAAATGCTGGGAGAAATATCACATCTGGGCAGCTTTTTTGGTCCTTGTTGGAGGCAAGGCCAGATAAACTTTTGTTCATATTCAGTACAGCTCCTATTAAGTTCCCATTGAGGCAAGCCAGTTTTTCCAGCACTTTAATACTTTCCCTGGTTCATGAATTTTGTAATCTAATCCAAACCCATCATGAAAATATTGCAGCCTATTTTTCACATTCTCACCAGCATTATTTTTATGTAAATTGCTGAACAAAATCTTGAGTTTATTCTAAGGACTCCCCTTCTGTAGTAAAACCACAGTTTTACCACCCATAAAAACCAATTCCAGTGTACTGCAGCCCTCAGAACAGTAAGCATTGCAGAAAAATAAATTTTACACATAAGTTAATAAGGAAAATATTATTTTCTCAGCAATGGGTAAGAAACAAGAAACAGTGGACACATTTAGTTGTTTGGTAAATCGAATGTATGTAATTTCACCTCATCAAATAGCGAGCTGGACTATGGTAAGTTTTCGAGCTCTAAAAACCTGCAACTAGTTCTGCATAAGCTGCGTTTATCTGTATTGAGTTGTCAACTCAGACAATTTTTCTCAAGCTTGTAGTTAAGCAAAAGGGGAGATATTTCAGCGAGAGGCATGAACAGTCAGGATGGTGATGTATGCATGCATACATATATACATTATATATATTTAAGGCGTGGGTGGACTGACTGTTGCTTAAATATAACCTTTCTTCATTCCTAGTACTAAAAAAAGATGTGATAATGGTGTCAAAAAAAAAGTGTGGATCAGCATGATTTGAAGATATAATGCCCAACAGAGCTGCTTGATGATGTTTCCCCTACATCACACTGATGCTGAGTTGGCTGCTCCACAGCGGTCTTTTATGTGCCAAGGTTTGCTCAAATAGTCTTAGAGTGACTCCTTGCACTTGGGTTTAGAGCAAAATTCTTGTCGGTGAAGGTTCACCTGCTCAAAAATACCCTTTGAGTTTGTTTGGGAGGGAGTCGTTGGTTTTCTTTCCATTGAAGGAAACCACCTATAGCTAGACTGCCTATTTTGGTTCATTTCAAGCCTATTTATTGGCATCCTTTTACTTTATGCAGGCCTGGTTTTACAAATGGAAGAGACATTGTTGCTGATTTTCTGATATATGTTTTATTAATTGTGCTTTTTTTTATTAACTACAACAAATTGTCTGATCAAAATGGGTTAAGAGAACTCAGTGCTGACAGAGTTTCAACTCTGTATTAACCCTTTACAATACTGATAAGGAAATGATTGTTACTGACAGAGTAAAACCTGAATTGTAAATTATATATACATTCAGCATCTGGCAAAAAGCAGGTATCTTCAGGCCATCTTTAATGTTATAATGCATACATAAATTGACTTCTTTGTACTGAGTAGTATTAATTACATAAACTCTTACCTGAATTACTGAAGGTACTCTCCATGGAGTTCTTGTTAGCTTCAGTGAGCTTGATTCTGTATCACACGTGCTAACTTTATTCCAATGAAATGGCTCTGAATTTATCAATTTTCCTCCTCACCTACACTTGAAGATAACAAAGCCAGAGCATTGTACATCAAAATTATATGATCTAGATATATTGCTCCATTTCCTTTAGCTTTGTGTACACAGCTATTTCAGTGAGCTCTGGTTTCAACAATCTGGAGGTGCTGCGTTCTGATTAGTATTGTGTTATTTTTCCTCAGGTAATATTTACATCAGCAGAAATCATGGTGTTAATTTTTGGCATGTTCTACTGCTTGCAATTTGTCCTACACAATTTGCTTTCTTCCCTCTCCTGCCACCCACCTGAGCTGAACCACATTGCAAAGTAATGCAAAAGCCAAATCATTATTCAACATCCTGAGATAATTCTTTTAATTCTTAGCTTTGGTTTATGTACAGTATTAGAATTGTGTGCATTGCCAATAGTTAATTGCCTGTCCATTCCTTCAGTTGAACTTCACAAGCAGCTAAATTTTATTGCATTAATTTGCAATCTAAGCAATAAGATTGTGTCATTCCATTAATATATGTGAACAAATAATTAGTTACTCCACAGGTAATAGCTGAATTTACCTTTAGAATTACATTTACAAAGAGCAACATTTCTTGATGTATGTTTTCTTTTTTTTATTATTTTGGTAATTTTTTTTATTATTATAACCTCAGTACTTTGAGATTACAAGTTCTTTGCTGATTTTTGTCAACATTTTTAAGTACATATCTAGAAAGTATCTGGATTCATTAGTGTACACGCTGTGGTTTTAAAAGAAATATTTGATGCTCTGCACCTTACTGGACCACCTGGTACTTTAGAACGCTTTGCACTTTCAATTATTGTAAAAGCATTTTGATGTTGGTCATGTATGTTAGTAGCTGTTAGAGAAAAGCTTGTTTCAACATCTGTCAAGGCCACAAGGAGTTTTTTGATAGTGCCCAAGGGACTTTGGGACAGATGCTTTGCGTGTAAGGAATACTAGTGACCCTGGAGTGAGGTTTGAGAAATACGTTGCATTTCCATTCTACTCATCCAGTGAAATCAAGTTCCTCCCCGACAAATAACAGAGGTGCAGAGCCTTAATCTGATGCTGCTCTGAAAAACCCAAATATATTATTAGTGTTATGTTCTGGATCAGGGATTCTCGGGAAGTCTCAGACCATTAATGGTTTTTGGCCAGACCGCACCTTCCTGTGAGAAAGTGATTCAGCTGCTTAATGAGCATCAGCTGTCATTTGAGAAAACCACGGTTATCCGTTCTGGCCTCCATCTATCTCTTCATAAGTAGTAGATCTTCCACAGGTCCTATGTTGTATGTAATGATCACGTACAGATACTTTAGATCTCCCGTGACATGAAATACGTGACTCTAATGCCATTCCAATGCACCGATACACACCACAATGCCTCCTCATGTCCTACTGGAGGTTCCCAGCTGCTCACAGTGCTGCATCCTCCATCCATGGAGACCATAGAAACAGCACCATTTACAAATGACCAAACCACAAAGGATTTACATCGTGTCCTCAGACATCAATGGGAAAACAGGAGTACCTTAGCAATGATTAAAACTGAGCTTTCAAACACATTTCCTTAGGGAATCTGATTTTCTTAATGCTGTTATGTCCTTTTTATTCCAGTAAAACCGAGTAAGTTGATGGGGTTTTTTGTTTGCCTTTGTTTATTTGTTTGTTTTTTTCTCCATAGAAAAATCATGACTTTGTTAACTGCTCCAAAGAGCTAAGCTTATTTTAATATTTTGGTTTTATTTCCTCTAGTCCTAGGCTACCACTACGCTAATATTAATTTATATGCGTAACGCAGTATCTCACTATAATTCATTAAGGAAATACATGTCTTTCTTAAACATTATGTCATACTATCAAGCAGCGGTTGCAAAACAGCCCAGGCTGAGGTTTGCACCCCAGGTTTTACTGAGCGATACTGGGCTTTAATAAACTTTAGGAACATGGTATCTTCTCGCATTGTGCTTCGCTTCAAGTCATTTCCTTGTTTATAAAAATATACACACACATTTCTGCCAAATAAATAGTTACAGCCCTGAAGCATCTACTGCCTGACTTTGGCTTTTTCCTGCATTCAGGATGTACTCGGCATTTGTACAGTATTAAACAAATGCCCAAAGTGCCCCCAAACTGCTGTTTCGGGAATGCCGTCTGCCAAAAGTGCGTCCCCACTCTTTGCTGATGCCACGTAATTAATTAAAAGAGGGGCAGTGCGAGGCCGAGCTCCTCAAACACGGACTTTGGAGCATCCCCATGAATATGGTCAACACGGTGGGGTCAGCAACAGGAGCGTGTTGGGGCGAAAGGTAATTTCTGCTGCCCTTTCTGCAAACTTTGTCCATGCGGACGTGGCTTCCTGCCAGCATTCCTTTCATGTTGTAAATACAGTGGGGGATACAAAATGCCGTTGTATTTATGTGTGCTTAAGGATGGATCCTGCATGTATTTTTGAAGGCGAGTGGAGTTAACTGGTGCAAAGTCTGTCGTTGTGGGGGTACTTGGCTGAGTGGAGGTTGTCACTTTAAAGTTTTGTAGGGCCAGATGCCTTCTCATGTTCAGCTTGCACTAAAATTAACAAAAAAAATCAGAGAATAAGCTATTCTTGTAATTTCCATGTAATTCTGTAAATTGCCAGAGCCATGGCAGTTTTTGTATTGATAATGGTTTGGACGTTTTTTTTCCTTTCCCTTTTCCTCTCAATTCTTGAAAAAGTGTTTCATCCTGACATTTCCAGTGCTTGCCAGGAGCCCTCCCGTGCTCCCCCCGAGGTCAGCGTGTTTTCTGACCCCACGTGTGCTCGTCCCACCTGCAAACCACACACACCTAGTTTGCCGAGCTGGGCTGTGCCCCCCTGGCCCCTCCATCTCCATGTCCTATATCTGGCCATGCCCTTCTGGTGGTCTCCTGGTCCTCTTTGGGTTCCCTAAAGCCCTGGGAACCCCAACTGCTGGGGCAGGTGAAGGGCTGCCCATTGCTGCAGAACAAACTCCAAGGTTGGCCAGAAACAGCGACACTGGGTCCTGCAATGGTGATGCTTAAAAATAAGTAGTGTTTTTTCCCCAGGGCTCAGACAGCTGAAATTCTGTGTTTGTGGTTTTCAGAGATCCCCTTGGTCTTGTAGCTCTTTGCCCTGATTTCTGTCACCTGGCTGTGGTGAGGACTGCACCTGGCTTACCGGCACCTCTGGATGTTGGTCTTCTTCATCATCTTCAACAGCCTGCAGGTAAGAGATGGCACCTTTTCCTTCGGTGCTTTCACAGAGCTGGGGGTTGTCTCCCCCACTCATATATTGGGCATCTCAGCTTCAGCAGAAGCATTAATTTTGTGTTCTGTTTATTTCTGAAATAAATGCAAATTAAACCAAGGGATGCATTGTTTTGAAACAATAGCAGTACAATTGCATAGACTTAATTTCATAGCTAATACACTGGGAAAGTCGCTTGCTTTTGTATGTGATATATTACTGGGATAGTTATAGCAGTAAAACTGAAATATCTGCAGCCTTTGCAAAAATATTGTGTATTTCAATTTTCTGTATCTGTTAACTCTACTTAAAAGAAAAAAAAAACATATATATAACCATAATATTGATTTGTTGTTGTTGTTGTTGTTATTAGAGGTGACCCTCAAAGCTTAGGTTTTCTCTTGCAGTATACGTATTGATAAAGCAAAGCTCTTTTCGTCTGAAAAAAAATCAAATACAGACTAGATGTTGATTATGAGTTTTTAAAAAAGCAAATAGCCTTTTGCAGAATTTTAAACGTGCAAGTGCTTCAGCTGGACTCAGTGCTGCACGACACTGAATTCAATGCTATACTGCACATTATGGAACTGTTTATAGAACAGAGGATAGTATATCACAGATGACAAAATTATGTCTGGAAACAGGGAAATGATGAGGAAATAAAAATAGATGTATCCAAATTCATGGTGTGCAAGTTCTTCTGCCGTTTTTACAAGAGAAATGGGTGTGTTACCATGTTTGATTTACCTGTATTAAAAATTCTTACACCTCATCAAATAAAAATGAATTTAAAAGATATAGTTTCACATAACAGATTTATTTTAGATTTGAATTCAAAAGGTGGGAGTTTCCTTAAGGAGAAATCTAAACATTTCCAAAATGTACATGTCAGAAGTATTTTTTTAAATGGAGAAAAAAAAAAAAGTAGCTTATTCTCCTTGCAATACATTTAATTATTCATTACATATTGCCATATAACTATTCTGTGTATATTAATGTTGCCAGTTTCAAGACGCCAATTCACGCAATAGGGTCAAGAAGTAAAACAGGATGTTGAAAGCCAGTTGTGTAACATATGAGACCCACAAGGTCTGCGGGGATTTATTGTGTCAGTGGTTCAATATGATAGCAGGTGGTATGAAAAACACAGATATAAAAGTGTGCCTAGAATTTTGTTTAAGTCATGACTGCTGCTTGCGATGCACCACTCCAAAGTTAGGATTTTGTTTAGATACAGTTAAAAGTAAGATGAAATATTTTCTCAATTTATGTGAGGTTTTTCAGTTACTTAAATTTACTGCTCTTTATATAGTTTTATTTCCATTCATACACTCAAAAATCATCAAGTTTTAGAAAGTTCGTTTTCTTTTTTTTCTTTCTCTCTGTCTCTCTCTCTTTTTTCTTTTTCTCTTTCTTTTTCCTTCTTTCTTTCTTTCTCTCTCTCTCTTTCTTTCTTTCTCTCTCTCTTTATTGCTTCCTCTCTCTCCTTCTTCCTTCCTCCCTTTCTCCCTTTCTCCCTCCTTTTCCTTCCTTCCTTCCTTCCTTCCTTTCTTCCTTCCTTCCTTCCTTCCTTCCTTCCTTCCTTTCCTTTCCTTTCCTTTCCTTTCCTTTCCTTTCCTTTCCTTTCTTTCCTCCTCTTTGATAGCTGTCTGATCTCTTATCAGCATTGCTTGTCCCTACAAAAGGTATATAACAATAAGACATGTATGTAGTACATAACTCCTGTGTGCTTCTGATGGAACTTTTCAGTGGGTATTGTAATGTCAGAAATATTTCTACCGCAGTTCCACGCAACCCATGAATTCATGTTTCTGTGGGTATTTTGGTACTCAAGGACCCAACATAAATAACTATCAAGAGCTCTGTTTGTCCATGGGCTCTATGCTGCAGCAGCATGGGGTCATGCACAAAGATCAAATAACCTCTGTGGGCAGGTGCATTTCTAATTTTTCAGAGGCATGTCCCCAAATACGTCTCCACTCTCAACTGGACAGGTGGGAAATGTATATTCAGAAACTTCGTTAGGAATCCTTGTGTTCCGTCGTTATCGCCGCTGTGCAACCTCATGCATGGCGCAGAGCCCTAATTTCAAACCCATGGTGATGCTACATTGTCCTGCCCATAATTCTTCTTTTAACTCTCTGCCAGCCTGAGCAACAGCTTCACCAATGGTTATCATCCCTATTCTATCCTAATTACATCAATATTGGTCTTCCACATCAAAAGGAGAAAGGTGTTATCTTTTGCTATTCCTAGCCCTAGAGAAACTGTAAAACCTCGAATATAAAATAAATGTTCCTTTTTTGAAAGGAGATGTGATAATTCCATAATAATGTATACTCTCTTCCTGCTTAATATTTTAAATTAAAAACATGGAGGTCTGTAGCGCCAACTCAAACAGCTATGGAGAAACCAAGTTCAATTTTTAAAAACTTTTATTACCCTTTGCCTGAATTTTCAGACTTAATGGCACATTATTCACTAGCTTTTATTACTAGATGTTGGAAATTACTTTTTAAAGCCTAAAGTTACCAAATATTTAAAAGGAAAAGATACCTTGTTAGGGTTCCCACCTCGCTGGCTGAAAAGATCCCAGTGGACTCTTTTGCATGTGAGCTTTCCTTCAAACAGATGTAGGTGTGGGTTTTCTGGGCATTTTCTTTCTTAACATAACAGTGCAAAAGAGCAGATGTACAGAGCAGCTTGCTGAGGTGAAGTAACAAAAGCTTAAATTGTCTTCCATCAGCACATATCAGTAAAATAACCAACAACCTTTAACAACAATATCTTACAGATGTTTTTCAAGAGGCCACCACATCTGAGAAGAACTTTATGTTGCCTGTCTGTGCTCCCACCTTTGGGACAGCCTAATTGTCTGCTTGAAGCAGTTCTCACCTTCTTCCAAGGGAAGTGCGTTACTAACGATTTTTCCTCTTATCTTTTACTGTGATGTTGTATTAAATGTACTATCATAACATAACTGTAAATGACATGGGGTTAAATATTTTGTGAGCGGCCCTGTGGGCTCAGTGCAGAGAAATTGTGTAGTATTATAATTAAATCCTCCAGAGCCTTAGTTCTTTAGCTTAGTCATTCAGTCTGCTTCCACAGAGCCCAGGTCAAGCTCTCAGGTCAGTCATTTCACTCTGAGACCCAATAGTTTATTTTGGCCTTTCCATGCATGTTTGTGGGCTGAAGAGAATGGCTCTGGGTTTGTATGCAACAGCAGAGGCTGTTAGTACTAGGCTGAGGTTTTGTGGGTATTTTAATGAAATCTTCTTAAGAATACAACATTAATATTTACCACATTTTTAACGGAGGTGTCATTGCCTGTATTACTAACTTCAATACCCAGACCTGCCTTCTTTCGATCCCTTTGGAGTGTGTATGTTTCTTCTCTTAACATCCCGCAGGCCTGGCAGACCTGTCAACAGAACGTGACATTTCTCTGCACTTCATACTTGCTGCAACTGGCGAGGACGATGTCTGTGTGTCTCTGGAAAAATAAAGTGGTGCCAACTTGGCCAAAGTTGTTTATATGATAAACACAGAGAAATATTACAATACCAACAGTCTTGTTTTCATAGTGCTTTAAGACTATTTTTACAGTGTTAAAGGTCGAAATGAAAAAGAACACAACTGTCAAAAGTGTGATGAAGGACAATTCAATTCTCAAACCAGTGCTTTTGAAAAAAAAAAAACCCACTGAGACTGTGAAAGCTGTGGTTGCAGTGACACAACCCGAGTGTCTGCATCCTGCCCATGCTCTTTGAGAATAAACAGCCCGGTAGCTGCTGGTGATAAAATAAGAATGGATCAATATGACTTGATCCATGGCATCTTCATGTGTATGATCATTGGTAACTCAGTATTGTTTGGGCAGGACCATTTGCCTTGTTTTGATTTCCCAACATTCAGTTGCACTGGTTTCTAATAGAGATGCAGGGTGGTGAGAATAAAACCACAAACCCCTTTAGATACTTCAAACAAAACCGCAGTGGTGGCACGTAGGAAGTCAGCTCTACAGAGTGTGTCTTCTTGAGACTAGATTTGGATGGGAATGAGTCAAAGAAGGTTCCATCTTTTTTCCAACTAACCTCCTTGGTAGCATTGGGTTTTGTTAGGTATAAGCTTCTGTTTGTAAGGCATTGCTGTAATATTTTCAAAGAGTGCTGCCCAGGACAAGGGTCTTAGTCTCTGCATGACAGCGAGGGGCAGAAGTGGTGGCAGCAGGGGGAGTGGCAGCAAGGATGTTTTGCATATCAAAATGCATTTCTGTTGTTCTGGTAGGTTCCTCAGAAATAGCAATGTCTGAAGCACACAGAGAGTTAAATCAGGAGTCCAGGCTGAGTTAGGGAGATGCTGCTGAAGGAGATATCTGCTCTGGTGAGACCCCCTGCAGTGCTGGTCCAGCTCTGGGTCCTCAGCACAGGACACACATGGACCTTCTGGAGAGGGGCCAGACAAGCCACAGGAATGATCTGAGGCCTGAACAGTTCTGCTGGGGGACAGGTTGAGACAGTTGGGGTGTTCAGCTGGAGAAGAGAAGCTCCAGGGAGACCTTATTGTGGCCTTTTCTTACTTAAAAGGGGTCCATGAGAAAGATGACAGACTTTTGAGCAGAGCCTGTTGTGACAGGACAAGGGGTGATGGTTTAAACTAAAGGAGGGAGATTCAGACTGGACACGAGGGAGAAACTGTTGTCCCTGAGGGTGGTGAGAGCCTATGCCAGGTTGGCCAGAGAGGTGGTGAATGAACCATCCCTGGAGACACCCCAGGCCAGGCTGGACGGGGCTCTGAGCAACCTCAGCTGGTGAAGATGTCCCTGCTCATGGCAGGGGTGGCACTGGGGAGCTGGGAAGGTCCCTTCCAACCCAAAATATTCTATTAATTACAGCATTTTATTTCATGTTCATTTGTTTTAAAAGAGTGAGTGTCCACACTCGGGGCTGCTCAGGAGCGTGACACAGCGTGGGCCTTGCACGCCAGTGCCTCATGTCCCTGTGGTTCTGAAAGACAGGGCTATGCAGCATTTTCAGCTAATGGCTTTTCTTGAAAAGTACAAAATCGCTTGAAATGTGTGTGCAACTTTTGTGGCTAGGTCCTCAGGGACTAAAACACCAGAGGCTGCTCTGAATTCAGTGTCATCACTGTTATCTGTTCTTCTTGGGGGTTTTATCCTTTCACGTCCATTAAACATCTTAAATTAAAAGAAATACATTTGCTGAACCCATTATGCTTGACCTACATCAGAGTCACTGGATTTGTTTATAGAATGAAAGGACATCTTTGTTCCTTTTTAGTGTCTTTTAAGTGCAACATGTGTTTGCATCAGATTTTTCGAATGTATTCACTTACATGTATCAAAAATAAATTTCAGTTAACTGCTGTGGGTACTTGTGACAAAAAACCACAATAATCTAGAAAAATGGAAAAATGTTTTCTCAAAATAGTTGGTTTTAACACTTTTTTGTTGGTCCACTGTTAAAAAAAAAAAGGTGCACATGGATCTCTATGTCTTAATAGCAACTGTATGAGGATATTTCCAGTGTTTGACCATCTGAGACTGAAATCCCATTGAATCCCATTAACTTCTGTTATATGTCACTTTGGATCACAATGCTTTGTCATATAGTTTTGGAATCAGAAATTATAAATCTGTGGATCATGAAGTGCTGCTGCCTGTCCTATAGGGATGGAAATAAGCATACCTCTTGGGTATTTGTACTCCCTGTGTATCTTCAAAATTCCTTTCATTAGGAGTTCTCAAATACAATTAGATGAAACTCCTTACTGTTTATAATCCCATTTATTGCTTTCATGCCAATGGGTACCTTTCCAATAAATTGTTCTGTTTAGGGCAGTTGGTTTCAGGGTTCTAGAAGACAATGTGAAGTACAAAAAAAACCCAATTCAAATGTAATTGTATTGCAGCAATTGGGAAGAATTCAGAAGTCTTCTTTCTGTACTCTTTTGGTTAACCCCTTCTTTAGTAATTGTTGAACTGGTTGATTATCAATTGAAATGGATTCTTTTCACTCGGTATTAGTGCAACCTAAAAATTCGAGAAAGTCAGATGTCATAATCAGAAGTTCAATTACTGTATTTCTTTGCAAAAAAAAGAAAAAAATAAAAGCCATGGTTATAATTCGCTTCTTGGCTAAGTCTAAAGGTCAGAATTAGCAAGTTTTAAAGAAGAATTGCAGAGGGATACAGCAGGGGCTTTGTAGTAATCACAAATGAAAGACAGTGCTGAATTTGTGGATATCGTAGAGAACCTAATTTATAGTCACAACTTGGTAGCTGTGACGGCAGCTGTGCAGTTTGCACAAGATGGAAATTGGGGCAAGAATTCAAAGAGCCAGCAGGTCAGTAAGGAAATAAAGAATTGTGGCTAGGGGCCAGCAGCCAAATCCTATTGTGAGGGTGGCGCTTAACCACATTTTCACTATTATGACAACTGTGAAACTAAAGTTGGTTTTATTATTGTTGAGATCTTGGCTTTGCTTTGCAACCGTGTGGGTTCAACCAAATAATCATTTTCAATAACTCTTTTGCATTGGGTTTTGTGTGTTTGTGTGTTTAGCTGTGGGCCTCAGGATATGAACTTTCTTATAACTTCCAGGTCTCTGACGGTCAGTGGCATCATCTCTTGTTTTCCATAGAAATGCGCTGCAGCCCTTTGAGGCATGAACTGCTGGCGAAGGGAAGGCATCACGTAAGACTTCGCTATGACCACCTTCAAACTCTGATCTACACTTTTCCTCTGTTTCAGGGTCTTTATGTCTTTGTGGTGTATTTCATCCTGCACAACCAACTTTGCTGCCCTGTCAAAGCAAGTTATACTGTAGACATGAACGGGCACGCAGCTCCGGGATCGCCTTTCTTCACACATGGCAGTGGTCTGCCGGTGGCGGGTGGAGAGATCAGCAAGTCCACTCAGAACCTCATCAGCGCTATGGAAGAGGTACCAGTGACTCTATGGTCGTTACCTTGTGTGTTGGAAGTGTACCTGGAGATTTAACTGCAGTACTATATGTAATACACAGGAATAATTATAATTATAATTATAATTATAATGATGATTATGGTGATAATAATAATAATAATAATAATAATAATAATAATAATAATAATAATAATAATTTATTACTATTATTTACTATTATATAATATTAATTATTATAATATTATTATATATTATAATTTATGTTATGTTATGTTATGTTATGTTATATATACTATATGTTGTATTATATTATATTATATTATATTGTAATAAATATACTAATAATTATTAATAATTATATATTATAATATATCTTTATATTAAAAGTATATAAACATATATTAATATCTTATTAGTATATATAATGATATTTAAAATATATAATATAATATATAAAATATATAACATATATAAATATATAAATATATTAAAATAAATAATATGTAATATATATAAAAATATAGAAAGCTTCCATAAATATAATATAAAATATATACATATAATAATAACTATTATTATTATCATCATCATCATCATCATCTGGCTTTGGAGAGGGGAAGATTTTTTTTCCATAAAAATTTTTATCTTTAGCCATTCTATGAATTTACAATTCCTTGGCAACATCACCGGTACAGAATTTCCTCCTTTCTACTTGAGTCTTCAGTTTGTTATAGAGGCTGGTTAAAGTGTTGCCAAAACTAGGTAATGCGAAATCAAAACAGCAAGTTAATTCAGCTTACTATAGGTGTTAGATGAGTTTTAAGTCTTCAGCTTTCCAAAGTCATGCTGTGCAAAATTTCTGGAAGTTTTGATAGAATAGAATAAAATTAGAATAAAGTTGGAATGAAAAAATGATAAAAGGAAGAAGAAGAGGAGGGGAGGGGAGGTGATACTTTGAGGGAGATTGTTTTAAGTCTCTTTGTTGCCGGAGCTGGAATGCTGCTAGTATCACTTTTCACTGTCTGTAGTAAACCAAGGTGATTTTGCTGCTAGGTACAAGTTGATAGAGCTAGTTGAAAATTTTCCAGTTAAACAGGTTGTTTTTTTTTTTTTTTTTTTTCCAGGAAAAACACTGATTTAATGGAATTGAGATATTTCAAGGGAACCTGCCAGTTCTAGCAGTAACTTTTGTGGAAACCAAGCTGCTCACCTGGCAGGTTTGTCTGTATTTTAAAGCTCCTCAGCTTCCTCCTGGCAGATCACTAAATTTATTCAACTTCTTAGCACCTCATTTAAGGTTGTGCCTGACCCCTCAATTTAGTGGACAGCACAGCATCTCAGCATTACATGGGAAGTTTTCATGTTCCTGAGCTCCTAAATGGTAGATGAGCAATAAAACAAGAAAATATATTTTGACTATTCAAAAATATATATTTTTTTTAGAGTTCACTATTTTGTCTTTTCATTACATTTAAGGGGGAGGTAGATTTTCAAAACTACCTCTTGTCCTATGAAATGGAATTCCAGTTTTTGGTGCCGCTCAAAAAATAAACAGGAGCGGCACAAAAAATAAACTATCACAAAGTTGATATCGAAACTATAGGGCTGTATGCCACCACCAGAACCTTCAAAGACTGGCAAATTGCTTTAAAATATTCTATTGGTAAACACGAGAAGCAGCATGTTGCCAACTGTAGATCATACAATGCAAAATAATTATTAGTGGCTATAGAAAGGAGAAGCGGGGTCCAGCAGAGGAAGAGGCATTGGTAAGAGAGGAGTGAACTGGAACCTTTCAGTCCCTTAATTTAAAATTATCCGTAACAGGAGGCAGTGTTCAGAAATAGCAATATTTTTTCAACTTCTTGAGATGGCTGGGAGAAGCATCAAGACCACAAGATTAAATTACTTGTAACCAAGTTTTATATATTTATTTATAGATATATGTATATATGGGGTTTTTATTATTTTTATTTTTTAAAGGGCTACCTAGTTCACTATTGAAGTGACAGAATAGCTGGATGCCAAATCCTTTGGTCCTGAGTTGGACTCTGGTCATGGTTTCTAGTTTCTGTACTGTAGTTTTCACTTAACCTTTGCAGGTGTCTGCAGACTGGGAGCGGGCATCCCTGCAGCCTGCCAGTCAAGCTAGTGCTGCCTTTAAGCAGAGCCCACAGAACGGCAACGTTTTCCACCCTTCTAGAGGATTTAGTACCGGCTCGTTGGTTGCTGATGAGGAATCACAAGAGTTTGATGATCTAATATTTGCTTTAAAGACTGGTGAGTGACTCTTCGCCTTGCTCCTCAAAGGTTATGTTGCTATTCGCCCTAACGATGTCTCCATTCCATGAGATCCAATTAACAAGATCTGTTCATATAATCTGATTGCCAGTTAAAATTACGAAGTAAATTTTTTTTGCCCTTGACTGCTGTTCTATAAAAATCACTGTGCAGGCTCTCTAAAGTAACAGAAGGAGTCTGAAAAAATATGTTTTGAGTCATGATGATAAGCAGACCTACAGAAAGTAGCAACAGATTGAAGGCTCTGACATTTTTTCACAAGTGCTTATGTGGCTCACTTGCTGCCTCTAAACACGGGCTGTTTTGTCTTCTTTTCAAATTGATATCTAGAGTGTATACAATGACTATCTTTATTGTATATACATATCTCTCTGAGAAACAGCATAACTTCATAAATATTGATTCTCCCACTAAGTGTAAGACAAAATATTTATATAAGATACGTTTGGACCTGAAAAATATTGTATTCTGGAAAGATAACCTAGATAGACTTCTGCCCAAACACAAGAGCCAGCTGTGAGGAGATCACTGTGCTGCTGGAGGACAGAAGCAGGCGAAGCCACTCTAGGTGTCCACACTCAAACTAAATCATAGAATCATTTCAGTTGGAAGAGACCGTCAAGATCAAGCCCAACCATAACCTAACTCTATCACTAAATCATGTCCCTGAGAACCTCATCTGTGGCATCTTCTAAACCCCTCCAGGGATGGTGACTCCACCACTGCCCTGGGCAGCCTGTTCCAATGCCCGACAGCCCTTTCCAGGAAGAAATTTCTCCTAATATCCAATCTTAAACCTTTCCTGGTGCAACTTGAGGCCATTTCCTCTTATCCTATCACATGCTACTTGAGAGGAGAGGTGAACATCCTCTATGCTCCAACCTCCTTTCAGGCAGTTGCAAACAGCTCAGCCTCCTGTTCTCCAGGCTGAACTACACCTGCAAAACAAAACACTTGTTATCAGACTCTTCTTTATAGCCTTAGAGTTCAAGTCTTCCAAATCCCAGGCTTTGCCCTCAGTTATGTGTCGCTTTTCTGCCTTCTCACCCACTCCACCAAAGAAACTTCATGTTGTTCAAATGATGATGTAGATAGTCAGAGGTGGCCACAGGTGGCAGAAATTATGTGAAACCTGATTCAAAGATAGGTCAGCATGGGAATGTCTGAGAAGTCGACCACAAAGGCAAAGGAGCACCAGCTGGTAAGACCTGGCAGATGCTAAGCCAAGCCCATCTCCTGTAGGCACCAGATGAAATGTAAATGGAGCAGCTTGGTAGTAGGTCACCTGAATGAACTCTGGAGATATTATGAAGCTTTGCCAGAGACAGACGAGAGGTACTGGTGACATTAGTGGGTTAAGTGCTCTGGAACCTGTCATTTCAGGAGTTTGTTCCCTTTGGTGACACCAAGGAAAACAGTCAAACTGGTTGTAAGACTGGGGATGCCACTGGTGAAGGGGTAGTTTTAATCAGTATATTCATACTACTTTATCTCCTGAGCCAATTTCTATTGCAGAAAACTCCTCTAGTTATGAAGATAAATGGATGATTAATAACTTGCCTAGTGCTAAGAAATACTAATTTTTATGAAGACCACCACGAAATCTGTGCTATTAATTTTCCTGGACATTTTGCAGACTGCTTCTACTTTATTATGCAGTTAAAGATTTTAGGCAAGACTTTCAAATGTAGATGCATAAGCTAAGAGTTGCAAACCTTTTTTTTTTAAGTACCTAAGAATGTAGCTTTTACTTTTTTACTGTGTTCTGAACATTTTGAAGGAAAACAGATAATTCATAGATTGCTAATAAGATGTGAAGCCATTCACATCTAACACTCCCACCTTCGCTTACAGCGTTTACTGCTTTAGCAGCTCAGATGACATCAGTTGGCCTATTTTCTGCAGCAAACTCTACACACTGTGGAAGACTGAGCCTTAAATCATGAAGAACTATCTAGGCAACAGCAGTAGTCAAAACTCATGGTTAATATAATTTGCCGTAACTTCAGCATTTAATGATTTTTTAACAAATCTTCAAGCCCCATCCATATTTAATATGTTTTCAGTCCTTCCAAAGGAAGCAGGTCTAGAACACGCTTTTTATTATGCCACCTAAATTTTGTTATTGCTTTCTTTAGTATTTTATTATCATTTGTTCTTATGAGCCTTTGTATTTATGTGATTTGAAGCGGAGACCTCAGGCCATAGTCAGAGAAAGATATTTTTGCTTTCACCACTGATTCAAGTAGTACCTCACCTTTTCACCCCAGTGCTTATTGATGTGTCAAAACTGTGTCCCCAGCAACATTGCAGAGGCAGAAAAAAAGAAGATTGTTTCTAAGCCAAACCAGTTGTGCCATCTGGTTTCAGCTCCATGTGTATTTGAATAAACCAAACTGATGAGGCGGTGTTGAGTTTAGAGTAGCTTTCACCACGGAAGTAAATATTTATCAGCTACTGCCTTGGATACAAGCTGTAGCTCTACACATCCTTTTGAACAAAACCCATGAGATTTTCTGTAAATACAAGGCATATCTGTTTTATTATTCTCATCCAGACTTGCTCTCCAGTCCAGCTTAGTGGACAAGGAGTCGAGGTGCTCCCAATGGCACGAGGGAGGAACTGTGAAGCAATAAAAAGGGAGATGAAGCAGTGGAAAGTGGGATTTCTTTTCTGTTTGGCAGGACAGGTTTATGCTGCTAAAGTGCTCACTGAGCTGTGGTCTGATGGCAATTTTGAATCATAGAATCATTTTGGCTGGAAGAGACCCTCAAGATGATTGAGTCCAACCATAACTCTGGTGTTAACCCATGTCCCCAAGAACCTCGTCTAAAAGCCTTTTAAACACCTCCAGGGATGGTGATTCCACCACTTCCCTGGGCAGCTTGTTCTACTGCTTCTCAACCCTCTCCATGAAGAGTTTTTTCCTAGTGTTTTGTGGCACTGAAAGGAGCTGGTCTCCTGCTCCCTCCTGGCAGCACATTCCTTCTTCCTCCATTACATCGTTGCTTGTACTCACATGAAACCACAACCACTCAAGTGAGAAACTCCTCTCCACACCAGTCTGATGCCCTTTGGGCACTGGTCCTGGCTCTAAGGAAGCCATTGGACATCAGCAACTAGAAGACCAGCACCTCTTCTCTAAACAGGCTAAAATGCACAGGCAGCTGAGATGCCTTTTTTCTGCCTTGCTCTTGTCTGTCACTTGCTGTAAGCACTGCTTCTCAAAGCTTTTTAGACCAGGTTTTATCTCAGTAGGCTGAGAATTCCTCATCTGGAGCCTCTAGGAGAGCAGGGGAAAGGTGCTTTGCACCACATTGGCTGTTTTTATCACTCCCAAAATGAGAAGTGTGGTTTTTAGGTATAGATAAACTGAAACAGAAACGCCCATTATCTGTTCCCTAAAGCTGTCAATCTGTAACCAAACTCAGCCTCAGCTGTGCTAAAATATCTCCCACTCTGAAGGCTGGCTGAGGATCAGCACTGATTAGCAGAGGAATATGCAAAAAAAAACCCTTTATGCCTCTTTGCACTTCATCCGTCCAATCTGCTTATGTAGTTTGGAGCTGTCTGGAGGTTGCTTTAATTTATGCCCACTGTCTGTAGCTGCGAGGTTTAATCTGGCAGCCAGGATCAGTGAGAATGAGGGTATAATGGCAGCAAAGCTACAATCTCATTCCTGTCCTCCTGCCCCACTCTCACACTGCAGCTGTAGAAATGAAAAACAACTGATGCAGGTTAAGAAAAACATCATAAAAAATGAAACAGATCCCTACAGAACAACTTTATTCTTTAACTTGCGGTGGTTTAGTAATTCACAGCTTGCAGTGCAGCTCCACAAATAGATGTGTTGGCACACTTGGCCTTGTCGCCAAAAAAATGTGTTTTAGAACTATGCACTTAGCCCTTGGTTCCATAATCATTAATACTGGGCCTAATTACAGATTAACCTGAAGTATGGACTGGGTCAGATGAAGGCATACAACTGCATTTCTAGCAAATCAGGTGGACAACAGTGCACTGTTTCTTAGCCAGCTTTCATGCTAGCTTTATGCAAGCTTTGCATCACGTGTAGAATTTTTTGTTCGATGCAAGAAATACAAAAGTCGGATTTCTTACATTGTAAAACCATGGCCTCTGAATGCCTTATCAATAAATTGCTCCTTTCCATTAAATGCATTCATGTCCGTACAGGAATATATAGTTAGGATTCACTATGCTCACTATATCACCTCGTTTCTTATACTGTAGGTATCTTTTGGAAGGCCAGGCAGCTCTGAGGAAGTTTATGTGAAAGAAATAATAAAAGAAAAAAGATAATGTAAGTGCATGTCCTGCCTATTGATATGTGCTAAAACCTTTTTTTAAAAATTATTTTTATTGTTTATGAATTTGGCTTAAAGCATGTATTTTATTATATTTAATTAATGGCCTTTATAATGAATCAAAGTGTAAGCTACTGATCTCTGAACTTCCATCCATATTCCCATCTCCTGCATATGCTCTTGTCCTGCCCCTTCCGTGATGCAGAAAACCAAACCCATTCATTGGTTTGGGTGAGAAGTGAATTTAAAACACAACAAAGCCTTTGAAAGAGGCCCAAACCCCTCCAGTGATGGTTGATGACCCACCCCTGTAGGATTTGTTTGCAAAGACATTTATGGGTTAGAGCAGAGAATACCAGTCTAGCACATGGTACTTTCCAAATATATATTGGTCGCTATCAAGGGAGGATATTGCTACATCCACATCTCAGTGTACTTTTGGCGCTTGATAGAGCCAAATATGATAAATCCTAAATAAATATTCTACACAGATAATACCTGGGAAAAAAAAAAATCTACCGTATAAGTTAAAAACCCCACACAAATGCAGCTATTACAGTAACGATGCTATACAAACCAACTCGAATTTTCAATCTAATGCAGCTAGGGTTCTGAAGTCAGCACTGGTTAAACCTTGGTGTTGCTGCTGTAGGTGCCTGGCTTAAGAATTAAGCATCTCATGTTGGGCATCCTGAACTAGAGGAAAAACTTGAAATCTCGGATTCTGAAAGGTACCCAGTGCCACATCCTGGAGATGTTACAGGGCAGATAAATTGCACATGGTAGCAAAGTGCCAGATTCGTGCCCTGCCTTATCAACCTACATCATTTCTGCTTTAAAGGGCTCTCTTCACAGGCAGAAAGGAAAGAAGGGTAGATGGATTGCGTGTTCATTCAACTTCCCATTTGTGATTGCTCACAAATATGCAACCTGTTGTCTGTTGAACGTAACTGCATAATATCCAGGCAGCATTTTCAGTCCAGTCTGAACTTTGTAGAAGTCCAGTTGCCTGTTGGTGTCATTTCCATAAAGTTAAAACCCTAAAATAAGAATTAAAGTTGGTTTGTGCAGCTTATTCATATCTATCTAATACATCCTACGCATACGATATAAATAATGAATGATTCAGAAGGCAACATGGAAGCGCTTACAATGTAAAAATTCACATCAGAGGTATGAGTACAGCAATTACAAAACAAACTCGGTTGTTCTAGTGAAAGTTTGAGACATATCTGAACAGGTAGGTGGTGAGTGCTCAAGAGCACGTAGGAACAGCGAGACAAAACCCGTCACCAGTAGATGTCACTGGAGGGATCTCGCTGGGCTTGCAGAGCCAGCTGTGAATTCTCAGTTTCTATCTTAGTCCTCGGATGCAAAAAGAAAGGAAGAAAGGCCTCATTTTCCTGCATCTTTTCCTTAAAATAGTTGTTTCACAAGCTGGGGAAAGTCATACTCCCGGCTACATACCACCATCCAACTCTAGCATCTCTAGTGGGGGGGTGCATGCTTTTTTGGATCTAATTGTGTTTAAACTCTGCTCTAATCTGAGAACAAGCTGGACCTATGAACTCTGTGAAACTTTGTCGTGTAAACAGACGTACCCTCCCCAGTCTGCCGAGTGTTTGGTAAGCTGGTGTCCTGGTTACATTTCAGCTCTCATTCCTAAAAAGGATCCGCTCTCACATAGTTTGTCTTTGCATCAGCAGCAGAAGAAGGCTGTTGTAAACCCCAAGTAGCCTACTTCAGTCTCTGGTTTAACAAGTTCCTGATAAGAACCTCCATAACAACAACAACAACAATCTTCTCTTGCTTTGCACAAAGCATACACATATATGACACTTAAAAATATACACATAGTGTAATACCATATTAGACCAGTAGCTGGTCTTTATATAGTGACCAACATGAGATTCTTTAAGAAACCTCATTCTGAATAATTGCAGTGTAGCCACCAGGAAGATAAGTATTTTTCTAACCCTCACAGTAAGTGTTCACCTTAAAATCCGAACCCAGGTTGATCACATTTATATATTATTTGAAACATTTTCAATGGTGTATTTCTCCCTTTTTGAAATTTGTACCCTCTTAAGACTAAATAAGTGTTTTGAGTAAATTCCAGTGTTGATGGTACATAAGCACTGTTGTTTTGTTTCACAATTCAAAACGTTTTATTTACCTCAAGGTTATTACCTTGTTCTTCTGTCCCCAAATGGTAAATACAGGAGTTTAATTTATCTTCTCTATTACACTCGTGTTTCCTTTCTAAAACAAACAGTTTTAGAGAAGATAAGGGAAAAAAAAAAAAAAGAACCAAAACAGAACCAAACCAAGTAATTTGCTTATGCGATTGCTGTTTTTCCCAGGACTTTCAAGCAGTTTTTAGTTATTAGAACCATGATTAAATAAAAAGGTTAAACATGCATGTAAATTTAAATCAGTAAGTACAACTTGATCACCCACAGTACCCTTATAAACAAGGATTTTAATGATTCTGAGCCTGATCTTCTTGTCCGTATTATTGTGTCTCTGTACATTGATAGATTTTTACTCTTGCCATACTCGGACAGCAATTCCTGGTCTCTCAAGAGCTTGGGTCAGAATCCCAGGATGTCAGGGGTTGGAGGGCCCTGGAAAGCTCATCCAGTGCAATCCCCCCATGGAGCAGGAACACCCAGATGAGGTTACACAGGAAGGTGTCCAGGCGGGTTGGAATGTCTGCAGAGAAGGAGACTCCACAAGCTCCCTGGGCAGCCTGGGCCAGGCTCTGACACCCTCACCGGGAACAAGTTTCTTCTCAAATTTAAGTGGAACCTCCTATGTTCCAGTTTGCACCCATTGCCAATGTCCTGTCACTGGTTGTCACCAGAAGAGCCTGGCTCCATCCTCCTGACACTCCCCCTTTCCATATTGATCCCCATGAATGAGTCCCCCCTCAGTGTCCTCTTGTCCAGCTCCAGAGCCCCAGCTCCCTCAGCCTTTCCTCACACGGGAGATGCTCCACTCCCTGCAGCATCTTGGTGGCTGCGCTGGACTCTCTCCAGCAGTTCCCTGTCCTGCTGGAACTGAGGGGCCACAACTGGACTCGTGCAGTAGATCACAGTATCACAGTATCACAGTATGTTTGGGATTGGAAGGGACCTCAAAAGATCATCTAGTCCAGTCCCCCTGCTGGAGCAGGAACGCCTAGATGAGGTTGCACAGGAACATGTCCAGGTGGGTTTTGAATGCCTCCAGAGTAGGAGACTCCACAACCCCCCTGGGCAGCCTGTTCCAGCGCTCTGTCACCCTTACTGAGAAGAAGTTTTTTCTCAAATTTAAGTGGAACCTCTTGTGTTCCAGCTTGATCCCATTACCCCTTGTCCTATCATTGTTTGCCACCGAGAAGAGCCTGGCTCCATCCTCGTGGCACTCACCCTTTATATATTTATAAACATTAATAAGGTCACCCCTCAGTCTCCTCTTCTCCAAACTAAAGAGACCCAGCTCCCTCAGCCTTTCCTCATAAGGGAGATGCTCCACTCCCTTAATCATCTTTGTTGCCCTATGCTGGACCCTCTCCAGCAGTTCCCTGTCCTGCTGGAACTGAGGGGCCCAGAACTGGACACAATATTCCAGATGTGGTCTCACCAGGGCAGAGTAGAGGGGAAGGAGAACCTCTCTCGATCTACTAACCACCCCCCTTCTAATACACTCCAGGATGCCATTGGCCTTCCTGGCCACAAGGGCACAGTGCTGGCTTATTGTCATCCTGTTGTCCCCAGGACCCCCAGGTCCCTTTCCCCTACACTGCTCTCTAATATGTAATTTCCCAACCTATACTGGAACCTGGATGCCAAAGAACACACGTTCACTCCATAACCCAGACACCAAAACCAGCTGTAAGGAGGATCGCAGTGCAGAAATACCCATTTCTCACCTGGATGCAGTAGGGCTGGGTTCACATGGTGCTGCACCCAAGTTTGGCCCCTACCAGCACTTCTTCCAGACCTCCGCAGGGAAGTCTACCCAGACCTGCAGGTTCTTCTGCCCAGGTTCTCTGACCAAAGCTCCATGTTCAGAATTGCAGCCTGAATTCCCATAGAAAAGGAGCATCTCACCGCTGCCCCATTTTCCATACTTCTTTTCTGCTTGATTTCATAAAAGTGGAACAACATGGGGCATAGAAAATTAAGTAAAATCAAGTAAGCTACCCTTATATTGTCTTTTGCTGAACAAGCCAAAGCCTGGGATGTCAGCAGAGGCAGAAATAAGGGAGGCACTGTACAACTGATAGAAACTCCTGAAAATATTTTTTTAGTATGAAAATGTAGATTCATGCTTCTCCCAGCATACCCTTTTTGGGGCTTTTTTGAGCCAAATGTAATTCTTTTGCAATTCCCTTGAACCATGACTACTTACAGACCTGCTTCTGCGCAAAATGAACAACTTCCCTAGGTATTTGTGAGATCGCTATAAGACCATGTCTTAAATTAGTCTCTCTTGAAATTACCATGTCTAATCATACTGATGTGCGGTTGTCCACAAATATAAAGCTCTGCGGCCGCCGGCGGCTCCGGGCCGGGAGGGGGGGCGGGGCCCGGTGGCGGGCGCGGACGGGATTGGCTCGTGCGCCGGATGGGCGGGGCCACGCTGCGTAAGTGCGAGGGCGGAGGAGTGCGTGCCGCCGGTGCGGCGGCGGGAGGAGCGCGCGAGGAGCGGCGCGGCCGGCGGTGAGCGAGGGGCGGGCGGACACCGGGGAGACCGGACGGGGCCGTCCCGGTCCCGGCTGAGGGAGGAGGCTGGAGGGGGAGGGACGGGCTGGTTTGGGCAGGAGGAAGGCGAGGGGCAGGCAGCCGCAACAGCGCGGCCCCGGGCCGGGCCGAGCAAGGGGCGAGGGGGAAACACGCGGGCGGCTGTGAGGGAAGGGAGCCCCGGGCTGAGCGCTGCGCGGGGCTCGGGCGGGGCCGTGGGGCGGAGGGGGGAGCCCGTGGTGCCACAGGGCAGAGGGAGGAAGGCGAGCGGGAGGGGGCAAAGCCGGGTCGGGAGGGGCGGGGGCGGCGCTGCCGCCGGGAGGGGCCGGGAACGGGGGGAGCGGCGGAGCAACCTGAGGGCGGGACGGCGCGGAAGGAGCTTTGGAGGGAGAGGCTGAGGGACCTCGGGGGGGTGACATCGGGGAGGCTTTGGCGGGAAAGGCTGAGGGACCTCGGGGTGGGGGGTGACATCGGGGAGGCTGCAGGGGGCAATGCTCAGGTAGCTCAGGACGGGATGGCACTCAGGTCTGGTTTCAAAGGGAAATGCTGAGGTACCTTGAGGAATGGACACTGGGCTGGGAACTATGAACACATCAGATGGTTAAGAGAGTGTTCATGACAGAAATTGGTGCAGTGAAGTATTCCAGCAAAGAGCGGGAGAAGAGCCAAACTTAGATCAGGCCTCCTAGGACGCCTGCAGGTTTGGGGACAGGGATGACGAGGTTGTTAATCCGGTCCTAACTGTTTCTTTCTCTGTCCCTCTCTTGCAGCACCTGACTGAATGGAGGAGCAAGTGGACGGGAAGTTCCTGCGCCACACACAGATCACATTTATCGCTCTCGCCCTCAGAGACCCGGAGATCCAAACCGTTCGCATCGTGCCTTGAAGCAGCCTGTGCTCATGCGCTTCTCCCAGGGAGAAGGCGGAATGGCAGTGACTGGCCACGTTAAGCCACAGGGTGCACACTGTGCAGCTGTCAAGCCCAGCTCTGCGTTAGCTCACACCTGCGGTTTTGCGCCGCACACGCACATTTGAGTTGTCGCTGGTTGTTGCAGCGTTTGGCTTTGGTGAGGACAGCGTGTGTTTGTCAGCAGTTGGTGTAGGTGGCATCTGGAGGAGAAAGCGATATTTCTGTGCCAGAACTGGTTGGTGTTTGCATGGTATTGTGGCGGTTGTTCCCGCAGGCGATGAGTGCTGGAGCATTATTGCAGGATGAGGGGATTTTGGAGGCTTGTCTGCGAGATGCACTAGAGGCAGCAGTTGAAAGCGAAAGGCTGAAATTTGGAGGGTTTGTCGGTGGGTTTTGGACGGTTGTCAGCTGAAGAGTTGGCTGTTTGCAGGTGAGGTGTAGGGCAGAGGGTGAAGCTGACTTTGCCTGGGCGGCGCAACTGGCTGGGTGTGCAGAGCTGAGGAGAGCGGGCTGCTGCGGGTGACCCTAAAGCTGGAGAACCAGCCGGCAGCTCCAGACGCTCCCGCTGCCGGGCAGGGCCGTGCAGGCCAGTGCCCTGGGGCACAGCGACGTGACCCTCCGCAAGTACCAAAGAGCAGGTGAGGACCGTGGGCATTTGTACTGAACTGTGACATCTCTAACCCGTGACACTGGGGTCCAGCAAGTACCAAGGAGCAGGTGAGGACCGTGGGCATTTGTACTGAGCTGTGACATCTCTAACCCGTGACACTGGGGTCCAGCCTGAGCAGGGCATGTGCGGAAGCTGTGCTGCAGGGAGGGCAGAGCTGAGGGGCTCTTGGGCTGGTGTAGCTGGTGTAGCTCAGTCCTCCGTGTGTTTCTCTTCAGGGGGAGCAGCGTGCAAAGGAAAAGCAAGGAAGGAGGTGAACCTGTGAGGAACAGTGATGGATAAAGAGGGTTGGAGCGCACCTGCCAGTCAGGAGGGATCCAGAAAGAAGACACCAGTGGTGGAACCGCAGGTCAGGAGAGCTCAAGGAGGGAGAAAGGTGACTGTGGCCGTATGGGTTTTTCCAGCTCCCACACCAATGAGAACAGTTTGGATAACAAAAGAAATGTATGCAAAACCAATAATTAAAGGCACAGAATGTTTATATGCTATGTATGGGGTAGACCTGAAGGTATATTTCTTCCTACAAGGAAGGAGAATTCACAGTGGTAATTAACTGAAGATGTGAATTTCCAGATTGCATTGTCAACATACGCAGATAACATATCAGTTTATTACCCTTAACATAAACTGTGTGCTGAAATTGGTAATTTACCGTTGTACAGCAAATGCTGCTGTCAGCAACAACCAGTAAGCGACAAGACTGTATTTACTGATGCCTCTGGTTGCTCACATAAAGTTGTAATTACATGGCTAAACTCAGATACCCAGTGCTGCAAACACAAGGTAGAAAAAGAGACCAAGGGTCAAACAAGTGCTTGAGCTGACAGCTGTCAGGATCGCTTTGAGGTGTGCTGTAACGAGCCTTTGAATGTTGTAACTGGCTCATATTATGCAGCTGGCATACTTAACTGCCTGGAAGCTTCTTTTCTTAAGGAAGAGGATAATGCTCTTTCGATGGCTGAATTGAGAATGCTATGATTTCTAATAAATCGTTGACATCATGGTTATTATGCAATGCACACCCACTCTCGCACGGCCCTTCCAGGACATCGTGCGGAAGGCAGTAGGAGGGCCAATGCACAAGCTGTGCCGCTAACTGTGCCTACAGCCTTGGAGCAAGCTAAATTATCACATAAATTCTTTCACCAGAGTGCAAAGGCGTTAATATGACAATTTCAAATGGCAGTGGATCAGGCCAGGAGCGTTCTTATGTCCTGCCCTGGTTTCCAACAGTTGGTGCCGGTGCCATCCACAGAGGGTGTTAATCCAGGAGGGGTTACTGCCAATGAAGTACGGCCAGCGGATGTAACGCATTGTTCTGAATTGGGTAAATACGTACGTGTTTCTGTAGATGCTCATTCCAGATTTCTCGTTGCTGCTGCACGCGCTGGTGAAAGAGCACGAGACGTCTGTAACATTGCTTGGCGTGTTTTGCTGTTTGAGGAGTTCCACGATATGTAAAACCAGAGGAAAGCGGAACACACGCTCGATTAGAGGAGCGATCCCCCAGTGCGCTGTAATAGAAGTGCCTGCTTTTTTAACACTTTCAAAACAGTGTTAAAGTGTCTGTTTGCCGACTTTTCGGTATCATTTCTGGTGACGAGGATGGGATAATCTGCCTGATCTCCCGTGGATCCCAGGATCTCTGGGACCTTGTGCCGGCACCGGGGAATTCCTGGAAGGGACCACAGCTCCTCGGACCAGCTCGGGACATGGGTAAAACCCCATCAATGAGATAAGGCACTTTGATTGTTTGGTTTGCATACTGCCTACAGAAGACGTGTGGTGAAACCAGGGCCTTGGGTCTTCATTTGCATCTTTGCAGATGTGTAGTATAGGTATGCATTACATGCAATGTATAAGATATATATTTTAAATCATATGTTGCCTATTCCATAAGGCATATTACACAATACATAATGTTACATATGCATTGTCTTTATCCCCTTCAGATCCATTTGTTTTGAAAAAGGTTAATCAGGGAAAGAAATGGAAACCAGTAAAAGGCTTGTTGAAAAACAGCTATTGGTGTAGAATACACAGAGAACATGAGATCAAAATTGTCCCTCAGTCAGTCCAGGGTGGACGATTTAGACTGTATTTACCGTTGTAAAAACAAAGCTTTCCCCCCTTAGTTTTTGTCATGTATTGTAATTAGAATTAATAGAGATATTGGAGCCCGTCCTAGCTAAACTGGAAAAAAGACAGCAGCCATGTGTATTTTTAAATAAAGATTAAATCAAATCTGCTAGCTCATTATCTTTTAGCGTTTTACTGTGATCACCTCCCTCCCAAGGTTTTGTGTCTGTTGTATCAAGGCCTGACACCCACGGCCACAGTGGATGAATCACCATGGGCACAACACCAGGAACCCGCCTGTTTGTGTCCAGGATATCCACTCCAGCAGACACTTTTTAGTAAAAGAGCACATCATGGAACTGAAAAACCATCTAATTGTGTCATTATACACATTCACTGCTCTTTTTTCTGCTTTATACCCATTGTAGCTCTTAAAAATTCAATAGTTTGAAAAGGATTTCTATTTTGGCTCTGCACACGGAGCCTGATTTTCCTTCTCTAGGGCCTTTCACCTGGTTCACCGCACTCATGTGATCATTGCGCTGCACGTGGGCAAAATCAGCCGTGCCCTGTGTTTCTCCTGTATAATAGTAAGAACGCTGATATAATCATGCCAGGAACTGCCTTCACAGTGAATATTTGAAGGAACCCACTGCTAATGTATTTTCAATTGGTACTTGCATTATAGATTAGATGCAACAAAAATCCATACTTTCTTTTATCCTTTGTATACAGGAGGTGGTTGAACTTTTCTATAGCAGATTCAATCACTTGTTGTAAAGCAATGAAATAAATAACTTAGGCTTTTTCTATGGATAAACAACATTTAATCCAATTCCTTAATTGTATTCCTTAAACACGTGTTCATTAGAGCATAAGCAAAACAGCGCTGGGTGTGCGGGGGATTCGCTCCGCCCAACACGCACACCTTTAAACAATAAGAGGTGTGCTTAAATACAGTAAGGTGTTACATATTCATAATGACCCCAGGAACGCCTGTACATATTCATAACCTTTCCCGCTTCTCATTCAAATGAGTCTCAGAGAACCATTTCCATAGTCTCCTCCCTGACCCTTCACCGTTGTGCCTGCGCAGTGTCACTTGGTGGCTTTGAGGAGGGATCTCTGTGGTCTCTATGGTCTCTGTGATCTCTATGGGACTCTATGGTCTCTATGGGTCTCTGTAGTGTCTGTGGATCTCTATGGTCTCTATGGGTCTCTGTGGTCTCTATGGGTCACTATGGGCTCTATGGTCTCTATGGGTCTCCAAGCTGCCAAGTCGACCGAAACCAGACTGGCCCCCCTTTTGCTGTAACTCTTGGCTGTCTTGTCTCCTCAAAGTTACAGCTGGTGCTGTAAAACTTCTGATCTCGGCACTCGATGAGGTTCTGGTTTTTCTTAACACAACTGGTTACATACAGCTCTAAACTAGATATTCATGATGTGGCTTCAAGTGTTAGCTCGTTAGTAGGCCCTTTTTATGCGGTTGGTTAACCCTGAAAATGTTAGCTCCCTCTATCAATATAACCTCATAAACAAGTTTCAGAACTTTTTATATAGAACTTACCCACCTTTTCCTTTTTGCAGGTTCAGAGCCCGTATCAGAGTTGTATCTGTAAACATGAAACATCTCAGCACGAATCACAACTGCATTTCTCACAGACAGAAGTGCCTGAACTCCACAGCTTGCCTGGCAGTGCAGAGAGCAGGAAGTGCGGTGAGTCCTGGGCCCTTGGGGACATTTCACCCTGTTTTGTGTCCCAGTCCCTCCCTGCTCTCTCCTCTTTCCTGCTGTGCCCTTCTTCCTCTTCATCTCTTCTCCCTCTGGCCCTCTGCTGCTCTACCTTTTCCTCCACCCTTCTGAATCTCTGTGCAGGGTTTCTCGTATCTCCCTCTCCGTCTCCACCCCTCTGTGTGGAGGTGGTCTGTGATCAGGGCTGTGGACTTGCAGGCAGTGCTTTTATGAACGTTTCCTGGTCTTGCCATTTCAAGCCCTTCCTACTCCTGGAAATTTAAGACGGCATTTCTTACTCCGAGGCTCAGACGGGAGTTGGACTTACTGTTGAACGGCTGATATAATGTGCTCCCTGAGGAGCACATCTTGCTGTTTTGTTGTTTTCCAACACCGTCTGAACTTTGGTCAGCAAGAGGAAGAGTGGTGACAGAGTCAGTTATCTGAGAGCAACGTGTTCCTGTACATTTCCCGTCTTTCTGTGGTGAAGGATTCCTTCCCTTGCAGAGAGGACTGTGAGACCTGCGCCTGTCAGGTGGGACTTTCCCTCCAAACATGGCGCAGCCTCGTCCATTGTGACATCAGCCACTGCTGTTGTGTCACAAAGCAGCGTCAGCGCTGAGGTCGGCACAGCAGGATATAAGACCAGGGGTCTCCCTGCGCCTCGGTCACTCTCGATCTTGAGGGAACTGAGATCGCAGAGTTTCTGGCTCACTGCTGAGCGAGCAAGATGCTTGTTACCTGCATCTCAGCAGGTACCAAGAGACAGATGGAGACGGTTGAACGTCTGAATGCGTATGTTTGAAAAATCCTCCTCCCCTTTCCCCAGGTGTTTTTTTTCCACCTCATGAGCTGGGGTGGGTGGCGGGTGGGCAGGAGAGGAACACGAGGGCAGCCTGGGAGCTGCGTCTGGAGCTGCTGGAAGGCAGCAGCCGCCTTTCAGTCTCTTCATGAATGCGAGGGCTGGGCCCAGAAAGCCCTTGATCTCTGCAGAATGAGGGACAGGTCCATTTTGGATGGGACAGAGAGAGTCCCAGGGGTGGCCCAGACACAGCCTGCCGCAGTAATTGTGAGAGCTCAGCTCCATCCTGTATTGTGCTCTGTTGGCTGTGGGTCTGACTCGTGTTCCTGACAGAGGAGGTTTCCTTGGGAAACCTGCTCAGCTCATCACCAGGGCTCTGCCTCAGGAAAGGGGCTCAAGATCCTCAGGGGGGTGCGAGGAGTTCTCTAGGAGAACAAAAGGGGTTGTTTATTCCTGATGAGTGTCACTGTGAGCCTGTTGAGAGCCTCCTCGAACAGGCAGGAGGAATTTCCCCCTTGCAGAGCGGTGTGTGCTGTGTCTTGGCAGATCAGGCTCAAGGCAGCAGGGCCCAGACACCAGAGGGTTTCTTTGGCGCTTCCTTGGTTGCCCGTTGCTTGCCAGCACGCATTGACATTCAGCCACCCTCCCTCTTTCCAGTCTGCATTTGTCTGCAGTTCTGCCAAGAGAAGGGCCAGAGATAACCCGGCTGCTAAAGAAACACTGCGAGAGGGGAGACACACACCCCCCTGGCAGCTGTTGGACTGTAGGGGCACAGGCTGAACCTTCTCTTGAGAGGGTGGACAACAGGAGCAGCACAAGTGTCCATCGGATGCTGGGCAGGAGAAACAGGCGTTCATTATGTCCTTCCATTTCCAGAGAATCCCTCTCCAGCCCCACAGATGTGAAATGTGGACACAAGTCCTGTTGCAACTCCTGCTCTTAGTCCAGAGTCAATCTTGAGCCCTTTGTCCCTAACGGAACAATCTTTGCCATGACAAATCCCCCACTGGTGCAGCTGGTGACACCTCCAGCAGTGACTGGAGCTGGTGCAGGACCAAGCCAATGCACACGGCAGGAACGCCAGGCTCCACGGCTGCAGTCCCTGCTGCTCCTGCTGCTGCTCTCCAGTCTGCTGCTGATCTGCATGGGAACCGCCAGCTTCACCAGCCTTTTCTTTATCTGCTCTGCAGGACGATGAAGGCACTGAAGGCATCGATCCTGGTGCTGCTTCTCGGTCTATTCTCTTTCGGTGAGTCTCTGCAGAGCTCCAACCTGAGGACAGTGCTTTAGGAGGTACTTGGGGCTCCATCCTGCCCTGTTCCGCTTCCCCTGCTGTGAGCAGAGGAGCTCAGCCAAGAGCAGAAAGTCCCCACAGAGCTGTGCCGGTCCCTGCTCCAGCGGGACGGGTGTGGGTGAGGAAGGGCTGAGTTGCCTTCCCCAGGAGGGCTGAGCCAGTTCTCTTCAGCCCAGGGAGAGGCTGTGGCTGAGCTCTCCTGCCCCAGGGGCTGAGGATGTTCTGCAGGACAAGGAGCACAGTCCAGGGCAGGGAACGTCCGTCTATTGCGGAGCCCGTACGCCATGACGGCCACTGTCAAAGACAACAAGAGGAGAGACAACTATGGCACTTGGGAGAGACACAGAAAGAGGAGCGGGCAGCCCGAGGCATAGCCCAGCCTTAGACCAGGTTCTAAGCTCTGGTTTGTATCTGACAGGTGTTTACCATGTGGGACAACTCGGCACCTTAACCCTCTGGAGCACTGCACCAGAGATAGGAGACCTCAGTGCAACCCTGTCCCTGCCCGTCCAGCTCCATAAGCTCCAGGAACAGCTTTATCATCTGCGCTGGAGCACTAAGGATGTCACCGAGCGGGCTCTGCAGGAAGGACTGAAGCAGGCAAAGCTCACAGGCGTTACCGGACGGGTAAGGGCACAAGGCAGATGGATCTGCTCAGGGGTTTTATCCTCCATCCGCACGTATCCTACTCCATTCCTGTCACAGCCAACAGGCTGGTGCTGCTGGAACAAGTGCTGCCATGGCCACGCTTCCTTTTCCTGTTGCTCCACGCTTCCTTATGGGGAAGAGAGAGCGTGACAGGAATGACAGCTGTCTGAGTTGGACCTTCCTCTGCGCCCAGATCTCGGGTCCTCCTCAAGGGAGGGCTGGAAAGAAGGAATGGTATCAGAGGTCCAGAGTTAAGCCAGGCCTATCTCATGCCCAGAAGGCTTGTCTGTCCGTGCCGCCTGGCTTGGGGCCTCTGCACAGGAACAGCCCCTTCCCACAGCTCCAGCATTCAGAGCACTGGAGTGGGCAGCCCCTGCTTTCTGATCCCGACAATCAGAGCAGAGCAAACCTGGGAGGCTTCCAGGCAATGTGGGCATTCCCTCCATCTGAAACGGGCCTTGTCCCCGCTCACCTTGGCTGGCCTTGCAGGGGAGCTGCTTGCCCCGGTCCTTCTCCTTCCAACAGGCGCTCTCCTTTGTGTTCCTTCCCAGGCTGTTCACGAGATCATCAGTCAAGCCCTGGAGAAGCTGGAAGAAATGCAGGTCACGATGCCAGATTACGCCCTGAAATCAGCAGGTACTGTGACATTGTACAAACAAACCAGTTCCAAAGCGCTTCCTGTCCAGATTCACAAGATGGGCATTGAAACATGCCCAGGGGTAGGAGAGAAGGAGCGAGAAGTCACGGGTCACCTCGTGCCCTAAAAGTGCCCCCACTGACAGAGCCTGTAACGGGCCAGACGCCATGGGAGGAACAGAAAGGCTGGTTCATAGTCTTGCTTATTTCCACGGCCAAATACGACAGTTTGATGACTCCCTGCCGTGTGTTCCAGAGGGGCCGTGCCATCAAGACAAAGGGGAACACGCTGCAGGACATGGATGGCAACTGAGAAGCCTTTTTCAAATCAACAGTGCAATATTCCCCCTGACACTGCCTGATGATCATGCTCATGTTTTAATTTCCAGGGGCAGCCGTCATTCATTCCAGGACTTCTCCATCACTTCGGGATGCCAAAGCAAAAGTCTTCCTGTATTCCCTGCCATTGATGGATTACATGAGGTCCCCTGAGCTGATTCTGGAGGTAGGAGCACCAAGAAGCAGTAGAACCAAGGTCGGGAGCATGAAGCGCACACACTGCTCAGAGTTGCCTTTCCCCTATCTTTGCTCCTCGAAGCTTCTTCTCCTGCCTCCTTCTCGCATGGACCTGCTCTCCTCCTGTGTCTCCCTGCTGAGTGTTTCCTCTCCCAGAGTGCCCCAGGTTCTCCACGGGAGCTTCTGCCAGGCCAGGCTGCTCCTGCAGTCTGTGTCTGCCCAACTGCTGTGCAAACTGTCAGCATGGCACGGCAGAAGAATGGCAGAGGAGCCTGCAGAGCTCTGGGATGTGCTCTCAGTGAGCATCAGCAGGTGCTGAGAGCCTGCACTGTTGGAGAGCCCCACGTTGGGCTCTGAAGCCGTCCTGGCCCTGCTGCTGAGCTGCCTGCGCAGTCTGAAGAGCCGGCTGGTGCCAGTGGAAGGAGCTGGGGGTGGATGAGAGGGAACGAGTGCTTCCCCTGGCAGGAACGGGTCATCCAGGGGGCCGGAGCTGCCCCCTGCTCTGGGCAGGGCCCTTTCAGCCACACCGACCCTGGCTTGTTCTTGGTGAGGGCTCTGGATGGGGAGAGGCCACTGAGCTTCTACAAGTAGCGCACCCAGCTCCCAGCCATTGAAGGGCTTCTCTGCCGAAAGGGTCTTGTGATACGTGATTTCCCACACCTGCTGCTCTGTTCAGTACCCGCAGGGTCCCACCAAAGGCCCTGGCTGCAGTTCAGAGCAAAGCTGATTGGCCAAATAAGTTCTTAATCCTCTGATGCTTATAGCAGGAGTGAGAGCCAGGGCAATGTTCTCCATGTGAATGTAGTTTCTTCTTGTCCTTTCAGCCGGAGAATCATCCTGGCAACTGCTGGCCCTTCCCAGGGAGTCAGGGACATGTGTTCATCAAGCTGTCCATGCCGGTTGTTCCCAGAGCCGTCACCATGGACCATGTCTCAGGGACAGCGTTCCATGGAGAAAGCATCTCCAGAGCTCCCAAGGACTTTGCTGTCTACGTAAGTGATTTCTCTGGAGTTGGGGGCAGGTGGTTGCACAGCATTGCTAAGCAGAGGGTGAAGATGGGTGAAGGATTCTGGTGGCCCGAAGCTTAGTCCTGTCTCTCAGAACAAACAGGATCCTTGGTGTTGCTTCCTTCCCATTGTGTTCCTCTTTTATTCAATGTACCACTCTAAGCTTCTGGGGCAAGATGCTACTCCAGGAGCCACACAGAGAAAAGGAGCTGGACAGTGCTTGGTCCTAGACCTTCTTGTCTTCCAGTCCCAGTGCATTTGTGATCCTCAGGTCACCTCCCTCTCACTGGGAGCGTCTGCTCCTTTTCTGACAGGCAGCCTGGACTCGTTGAGTGGGCAAGTGTGACGTGCTGCCCACACGCAGCTTCTCATCTTGTCCTTGTGCTCATGGTCCTTGGACTCCGTAGCTGAAATAACCCCGTACTTCACCAGCTGAAGTTCAGTCTCCCATGGTGCACAGACGCTCTGTTTTCTCCACCCCATATTTCTGTAGGGCTTCAAGGAAGAACACGAGGAGCAGGGAACGTTCCTGGGACAGTTCACTTTCCTGGCGGCGCTGAATCCCAGTCAGACCTTCCAGCTGAAGGTATGGGGACACAGAGGGAGGAGAACTGCAGGAGAGGAGGAGAAATACGGCTGGATAGGGAGAGGCTTCCCTGCCAAAGGGTACAGGCAGCCCTGTCCTTGAGGGAGTGCCACGCTGCCTTTCTTCTGCTTTAACTTCCTGGTGGTGGATGGCTGCACTGCCGTCTTCTCTTTCATTTTGGGGTTAAACTTCAGTGCTTAGAAGCACCACAGTTGAAGCTGGAAAAAGCTTGACTGTCTGGACCCCAAGTGCACACAAGCGGCCACATCCCGTAGGATGCGGGACTGCTGGTCTGCCAGTTAGAGACCAGAAATACTGGTCTTCCTGAGGGTTCTGTTGGTGCTGGCAGTGAGCAATGACAGGGAGGCCATTCTGTTTCCGTGGCTTTCTAGAGAAGGCAATGAGACATGTTGGGGCTGCTAGTTGGGATAAAAGCCATTTTTGGAGCTCCCTATTGGGATTAAAGGCAGTTTTAAGGTTCCCCGTTGATCCCCATTGACTCCCATTGACTCCCATTGACCCCCATTGACCCCCATTGATCCCCATTGACCCCCATTGACTCCCATTGACCCCCATTGATCCCCATTGACTCCCATTGACTCCCATTTGTCCCCATTGACTCCCATTGACCCCACTGAGAAATTTGTTGGTTTCAAGCCTCCCCAGAGCAAAATTTGTCAAATTCGAGGTGAAATTTGTCAGTTTTGAGGTGAAATTGTACGCCAGCACTGGGTCCTCTGACTGTGGAAGCCTGTGCCCCAAAGCAGGCGAGAACTTTCCAGTGTATTTGCTGAGGCGTCTGGTCGCTGCTTCTTCCTTTGCTGTTCTCATGGCCCAGTGAGGGAACATCTGCACCACGACAGGTCAAAGCCCCCGCGGGGCAGCAGGAAGGAAGCTGCTGATCGAGGCCGTCGCTGCGGCACTTCTGTCAGTGCTCACGGGCCAGAGAGGAAAAGGCGACTCATTTCTTCTTGTCCTTGCAGAACGAGCTCCCTGGAGTCGTGAATTACATCAGGCTGCAGGTGCTGAGCAACTGGGGCCACCCGGACTACACCTGCCTGTATCGGTTCAGGGTGCACAGTGATCCGCCCAAAGACGGGGGAGACACAGCAGTTGCATCTGTCAATAAATTCCATTAATGTTCACCCAGTCGAGTTCCCGTCTGCTTTGCCTGTGATGCTGCCTGGTCCTCCCTGAGCTCACTGGAGCTCCCCGGCCTTCTCTACATCCACCAGCTTATGGGAGACTTCAGGACTCCACAGCAAGATTGTCCTTGTTAGGGAAAACAGGAAAACTCAGTCACAAACCTGCAGGAAGCCTGACATGCACACACTTGCTGCGACACAGGAACATCAAGAAGGCCCTGACTGTACACCAAAGATTAAATTAATGGACAGGTTTCCTGTGCAGGAAGCAACTAAGGATCCACTGAATGGAACCATCTGTTGTTACCTGCTTTCACAAGAGGCACGTGCTGCTTCAGCTGCCATCTTTCAGTCTGTTGCCGATGAGAAAATGGAAGTGTGTGTTTTTGTAAGAAGGAAGCCTTAATTGGAAAGTTGGTTCATGGACTTATTTGCCTCTCTGGGCACATCTCGAGTTGATAGCCCAGGAACTGTTACAGAGTGATTAGTAAAGCAATCCCAGGACACTTAAGAGATCCCATACCCACATGAGTCTGTCCTTCCTTTTCACCTGAGTTCCCCAAGCCCCAAGGCCACAGAGACCCATAGAGACCCATAGGGACCCATAGAGACCCATAGGGACCCACAGAGACCCATGCAGACCCATGGAGACCATAGAGACCCATAGAGACCCATAGGGACCATAGAGACCTGTAGAGACCATAGAGACCCATAGACACCCATAGGGACCCATAGAGGCCACAGGCAGGACCAGAGGGTCCGTGAGGTCAGAAAGCACATCAGAGCGCTGGTACAGTCATGGTGACAGCAGAGGGAGAACAGAAAGAGATGCAGTGACCTGGCTGGGACAATGCTGCTGATGTGCCACCTGCCACACAAACACAGACACAGATGCATCAGCACATGATACAGAAGGCAGAAGTTAGAACACATGAAGCACTGTGGGTCAGCTAGGGACCTTCCAAACTACATGTGGGAAGGATGATCTACCTGGAGACAAGAACATCACCTGCCAAAGGACGCAACAGGAGAGCACTGGAAAACGAAAGATTAGATAATGTGGAGCAGCAGGTGACCGAACAATATCAAACTAAGTACAAATTCTGGGTGGTTCCCTATGGACATAACAAGACATGCGTAGAAAGAACTGAACAGGGAGAATAAATCAATTGGTATAGTATGTGTGAAATGGCAACAGCGCACAGAACACGCCCTCCTGGTAGAAACTAAAGCTGCACTATTTTAAGGAACATTTAATGAAGAATTGTTGTTTTTACATCACTGAGGATCTGGCACCTGAGCCCAACATGGGGGAAGAACTGAGAGACATCGTACTATGAATCCTTAATGTAAAACACAGTCCTTTCCCAGAATATATACTGACACCTGTATATATACTGATACCTGTATTGACAAGTTAATTTAGGGGGAAGGACCAAGAGACATCAGACTATGAAGTCTTAACGTAAAACACAATCTCTTCCCGGAATATATACTGATACCTGTATATATACTGACACCTGTATATATACTGATACTTGTATTGACAAGTTAATTTAGGGGAAGTGCAGCCAAAGTACCAGGAATCCATATTGATAAGGGGAAGGGTTATTGTCTGCACCGAGGGAGTCTGTAAACCCTGAAGTACCAGCCAATGGGGAACAGGGAGGAAAATTGCGGCCGGGATTTTGGGGAGATATAAGCAGGGGCTTTTTGCCCTATTCGGTGTGCCTGCCTTTAGGTAGAACATCCGGGCTTGCAAAATCATTATTAAAATGTGCTTTGCTGAGAGATCCTGCCTGGGCCTATTATATTTGCAAAATAATTGTTTCCTACACTATTTTTTTTAAAAAATGCAGTACATTTATTATAAACATTCAGACAGGGAAAAGTTAGGGTTACCCTTCCCATTAAAAATGTTTTTATTTCATGCAGTTATTTGATGGCATCAGTGTGGAGAGTTTTTCTTTCCTTTTAGTCTCTATAGGGACAGACAGAGGCCTCGGTGGGTCCTGGAGGAGGTGGGAAAGATGCCTGGGAGGGAGGAGAGCACGGGGAGATGGGGACAGAGGTGCAGACAGAGCAAAGAGCCGGTGCTGGCACTGAGGACACTGCTGCTGTGCAGGTGCTGCTGGGGTCACAGCTCCAGAGCAGTGACAGACATGAAGGGGCCACAGGCTTGTGCTGGTCCCTTGTGGAGCAGAAATCCCCCTGCAGCCTCTGGAGCTCCACGCAGGAGCAGTGTCGCCACCACGACGATCCTTTCTGCACCCCTTGTTCCACCCCATGGACGTCGGGCTCAGGTCCCACACGACCCAACACGTCCTCACCAACCACCACTCCCCTTCCCCCGCTTTGATGTCACACACAGACAGTTGCCCGCAGTCCATGGGCCGCCCCTGTGAAACGTCCATGAAATGTCACAACAGCCATTGAGCTCATGGAGTCCGTGGCTTTGGGCTCCGTCTGTTCCGTGGCCACTCCGGACAGCACAGGTGTCTGTTCACAGGCACCAAACCCAGCTCAGGTGGGAACCAAGAGGGTCCCCTCGTGTTCAGGCCCAAAGCGCCATCTGTAGCATCTGCCCGTCCTTCTGAGTGCCCAGAGCCTCCTTCTTGGGGCCAAATCCTCATGTTCAGGGTCCCATCGTGTCTTTTATCACCCACGGCCTTTGTTCAGGGCCCACAGTTTCATTTTCAGGTGGAGCTCGTTGCCTGGCAACAACCAACCACAAATCTATGGGAAGTCAGAGGACCCAGGACAGCCAATCACATTTGAGAAGGCGGGGTGAGTCATGTGACTGATAGGTAACCAGCCAATCAAGCTTTGAGGCCTGCAGGAAAGGTGATGAGAGTCGAACAGCTTGTCAGCATTGAGGGGCGGGCTGTGCTGGCTGCACCAATCACGCCTGGCGGGAGTGCAGCACATGGATGACTGACAAGAGGTCTGACCAATCATTTGATGTGAGGAGCCAGGGAGAAATCCCAGACCCAGCACCGCCATCCTGACAGGGGCTGAAGAGGCCCCAGCGTCTGAGAACCTCCATCGCTGCTCTCTCACGGATGGTGGGAAATGCCCCGTGGTGCTGGTTCCAGCAATGGAAGCGGAGCCGCTGGCCGTGCAGAGCCCAATGCATCTGGGCTGCTGGATCATGGAGATATTGCTGCCCGGCTGGAGAACCTGCCTGTCAGAGTTTGCCACGGAGAAAAGCCATGTGCCCAAGAGTCGGTCCAGTGAAGAACCCGATTGAGCAACCAGCAGGGGGATCGAGCTGCCCAGGTTAAAGTGGCTGAGGTAGATTTGCACTGGCAAGATGAAGGTGAATTATTGGTGGCCCATTGGGCCCACGATGCCTCAGGTCACCGAGGAAGGGATGCAACACATAGATGGGCTCGTGATTGAGGGGTGGACTTGACCATGGACTTAACATTTCACCATTGTGAAACATGCGCTACGATCAAGCAAGACACGCAGTAAAAGCCTGTGTCGTATGAGGGGTGGTGACAAGTGTCTGTATCACAGTGCCACAAACCTGCCATGGCGAGAGCTCTGTGCTTACAATGGTGGAAGCCACCACCGGATGGCTGGAAACATGCCCCGTGCCCCACGGCACTGCCCACAGCACTGTCCTGGGCCTTGAAAAGCAAGTCCTGTGGCAACATGGTGTCGCTGGGGAGTAATTGAGGGTTCTGCTCACTGCAGAACAGTGTTTAGATTTCTTAAAGACAAGTGCAACTTCAAGAATTCAGTGGCAGGTTGACTCTATTATTTACTGCATGGGGAAATATGCCAAGCCGAACGCTGCTGGCCTTCTCTCCAAGTGCCTGTATGCGTTCACGAAGCAAACTGTCCGGATTCTTGCCTCCCTGATAACCGTTCACGCTGGAGTCTGTGTCCTGGAGCTCCGAGGACAAACTCTCAGGTGAGGCCGTACCCATCACGGTGCACACGGTCAGGATTCTTCTCTCCCTGATAACCCTTCGCTCCAGAGTCTGTATTTCAAGCTCTGAAGGCAAACTTTCAGGGCAGGCCTGTACCCGTTTGCAAAAGCGAACTTTCAGGCATTCCCTTCCTGACAACCGTTGGCCCTGGAGTCCATGTTTAAAGCTCCAGTGGCAAACTTCTCTGATTCCACGCGGGCTTTGTTGTGTTCAGCTGCAGACATTGCTTATTGTCCATAACCTTGCAGTTACTGTTTTGCCTGAACGCAGATTTCTTTCTTCTCAGTGAACTGCAATGTAGGCCTTATCTTGTAAGTGTTCAGTGTAGTTTGTAGTTGCTTTTGGTAGATATGAGCAGAACTTTACATCTTAAAATGTTAGCAAATCCAGCTTACCAAGTAACATGAAGCAAAGAGTATATTAAAAACCATGTCCCTAAAGAATTGATTGTATTTAGTGTGCATCTACTTAAGGTAAATGATTAATATTAAACTTAAATTGGTCTCATCCACTGATCTCTGAGTAGTAAAACCATTGCCACACAGCTCACTTATTTATGAGGGAGATCTCAAAGTGGCTTATCCAGGCTGTCATATTTATGGAATGAAGTGATTGACTCGTAGTCAAACTGCAAACAGTAAGAAAAGTCTGCACAAGACTTGTGCGCCCACAAGTTCCCGGCGTTCAGTTGCCGTTCTGCTTCGCTGTGGGTCTCTGGGCAGGAGTTCTTGGCCTGGTTACGGCTCAGGCCCTTCCCTCCTCTGGAGCCTGGACCAAACTGCTGTGGGTTTGGCTGGGGGTGACTGGGGGATCGAGTGCATCTGCCACACACGGCAGCGCAGAGAGAACTGAGCCAGACAACACAACTCCTTTCCACAACATCCTCATAGACGCCTGGAGCAAGGAGCGTGGCATTGAGTAGGTCTGTGACATCCCCATTATGCACCAGCCGCTGGGAAAATGGAGCGGTGCAACGGACTGTTCAGGACTATGCTCAGAGCAATGGGTGCTGGAACTTTTAGAAACTGCGATTGAAATTTAGCAGCCAGGTGCCCAGGGCTGAGCTGGCCTGAGCCTCCCAAGGGGACATCCTGAAAAATGGCAGAGAGACCCCCCATCCGACATAGGCTGGCCTGGCAGCAGAGACCCCCCAGATGCCCCCGGGTGGCCTGGCAGGAGGAGGTTGGGGCTCCCCAGGAGGTCACATCTCCACCGCAGCCCAACCAGGTGTATGTGGCCCAGCCACCGCAGCTCGGCGAGTGAGGGGCCCTGATTGTCTGGGCAGGGTGGGGCACAGCGATCGCTCCCCGCTCGACACCAGGGTCACGGTTCCCCACACACTGGCAGGGGGTTCCATGGGTGGTGATTATGCTGCCTGAGGCCCAGGGCTGCTCCGAGCTGGGAGCCGGCGCCAGCACAGCCTCTGCGGGCAGAGGGGACCCAGCTCCTGATGCAGGGCACGGGCAGCGAGAGGCAGCTGGGCAGGCAGGAGGCAGCCGTGCTGTGGGACGGGGACCTTTCCTGCCCCTCTGAAGAGAGTTCCTCACCCGCTGCACTGGGCACTTTCCCCGTCCTGCCTGGCTCCAGCATCGCAGCCCGTCTGCTGGGCACCCCCAGCCCTAACACGCATGGGGAGACTGTGTCGGGGCAGCGGGCACTGGGATGGACGTGGGGCAGAGCTTCTTCCTCTGCTCTGTCCTGCCTGCAAACCCTCTCTGCAGCCCTTCCTGCTCTCCCCCTTTATTAGATGCCGATTCATTACCCGTGAATGGATTTCTAAGGGGATACATGGACTCCATCGTGTCCTTTCTCAGCAGCCCAGAAAAGGTAACCGCAGCCGCTTTAAAGGTGGCTGTGCCAGCATCTGCTGACAGGGGCTCTGCTGCGGGTGCTGGAGGGTGCTGGCTGGGCAGAGCTGCTGCGCCCAGGTCTCTAATGGGCACTGCATCCCCATGCTGCGGTGCCACTGGCCGCTTGTCCCCATCTCACGCTCCCTGTTTGTCTCTCTGCTCCCCGGCTGCCAGGAGGAGAGCCACAAGATTGGGTTTCTTATGGACATCCGTGACCTGTGCAACACCAGCAGGCGCCGCTGCTCGCCAAGGGATCTAGATGTCTTCTGCCAGAGACACGAGCTGGCAGAGAATATCGAGGTGGGGGGATACCCGGCAGCGCTGGGGAAGGGGTCGAGGACTGCGGCACCGGCATCTGTGAGGACAGCGTTGGGCAGGGCCAGGGGCTGGTGGCGCTGGGTGCTGGCAGCTGCAGGTCCCATCCTGGCTGTGCTCTGCAGGTGCTGCTGGAAGAGGAGCCCAGGGACCAACTGCGCACAGCGCTGCAGCAGATCGCCATGCGTGCCACTGCCGAACTGAGGTACCTGCCCATCCCTCCTGGGGACGCCTGCACGAGGGCTCGAGGCGCTGCTCCAGATACCAGCGTGTGGCTGGCTGCTCTCTCTCTTTGCAGCGCAGTGGAGAAGGTGCTGGAGGGCAAGGAGACAAGGCTGCTCCAAGCCTGCTTCTCCAGTGTCTTCTCGCTTCCTCCAGCAGTCGAGGACATGGACCTTTACCTCTACTTAGAAATAAGTGCTGTGTGAGCTACAGGAGCCCCCGGTCCCTCTGTCTGCTCCCCTATCACCCCGTGCCGCGATATAACCAGAGATCCAAGGCAGGGCAGGGTCTCAACTCTGCTGTCGCACCCTCATCTCTTCATCCCCTGCCTGTGGGCCTGGCCACGTGCAGTTTCACAGGCTGCTCTGCCCATAGCAGATTATTTGCCCCTGGGTCTCTCCCAGGCACAGCGCAGCAGCGCGGGAGTCGTCCCTCGGTGCTGGGAGTACACATCAGTCTCCTGGGAGTGAGAGGGATGGCTGGAAACATGATCACAACCCGTTGTCTTCTTGCAGACCATGCGGTCCATGGACAACATGCTGCAGGCGTTGCTCCTCAACTCTCGTGCCTCCAAAGTCAGCGAGCTGCTGCAGAATATCTTCCAGGTCTGGGTGTGTGAAGTTTGGGCTTCACAAGGGCTGTTCCTCACCCTGGGGGACGGGGTGTCCACTCTGGAGGTGACAGTCCCACCCCGTGCCGTGCAGAGAGTGCACTGCCGGGAGGGTGCCCACCTCCCCGGGGAACCAGGGGCTGCCCACCAGGCTCTTCCGCAGCACAGTGGCCGCAGAGGGTGGCATCTGCCTTCCTGCCTGGCCACGGGGCTGGCCCGGGGCATTTGTCCCAAAGCTGCCAGGGACCACAGGGCAAGAACCTCACTACAGGCTTTGGTTGAGTCCTGGGGAATCTTTAATGGAGTGGGCCAGTCCAGCACAGGCGTTGAGCGGTGCTGCTTCTGCTGAAGTGGTGGCTGCTCCCAGGGCTCACCAGCAGCTTCTCTCTTCCCAGATGCTCTTGACTTTGAGCAGCTCCGAGAGAGAACATGTGCGGCAGAGGGCCGTGGGGAGGATTGAGTGGCTGAGCGTCTTGTTGGCTGAGAATCCCACACTGGAGGTAAGGAGCCAGGCACCCTCTGGCCACACCGTCTGCCCATCCCTGCACCCCAGAGCAGCCTGCAGCTCTCCCCACGCGGCACTGTTGCCCAACCAGCTGCTTTAGAAGCTGTGACCAGCACGGCCCTGGAAAGAAAGTCCTGCCTGCCCACGGAGCCCTGGACACGCGCTTGGGTTCAGGGCTTTGGCACAGCTGCCTGCCCTCAACCCTCCTGCTGTTCTGTCTCCCTCACCCAGGCGTGGTGCCGCCCTAGGACAGACATACACGGCCCTGTCAGCTACAGAGACATCCAGATCCCAGAGCTGGGACAGCTGCTGGGGCATCTCCTCCTTTCCCAACATTCCTGGGAAGAGGCAAGAACTCTGGCTCGAGATGCAGTGCAGCACCTCGCTGTCTTCTTGGCTGGACAAAGCAGTAAGAGATGTTGTGTTGGGCTTGATCCCTCTACACACAGGCATCTCCCAATGGGTCTGCTCCTGTTCCTCACCTCCTTTGTCCTTCCCAGCTGCTTCCCGTAGCATCCCAGCTGCCATTTTGCTGCAGCAGCTGAGCATTCTCCCGAAGTCTGGGATCTGTTCTCTGCTGCTCTCCTTCCTCCCTCCTTTCAGGATCCTGAAGCCCGCTGTTTTGTGGTTCCCAGACCCAAACATACGGCTGATTGCCATGACCCAAAGCCATGATTTTCCTGCCAGTGAAGAGCAGGTCTATCTCTGAGTCCTCCTGGCTAGAGCTTCCAGTGCTTGGAGCAAGAAGCTATTCCTGATGCCCTCCAGAATTCTCCTTGACCACTTATGCCCTGCCATCATGAAGGCAGATCTCGGGGTGCTTTGGGAAGCTTGCTGACAAAGCTGCTGTGCTTTACTGAGTTCTCTATGTTTCCCCACTGTTTAGACAGGAGGAATCAAGCAAGGGGACAGGTGATGGCAGATCTCCTTACCCGACTGCATGTCGTTGCCTGGGATGTTCGTCCTGAACACACACAAGCTTACTTCACTATATATCCATTCATCTCCCTCCCTTAGGGCCAGCAGATTCCCCCAGGATTGCACATCACTCTGGGCTACGTTGTGACGTAACCTACGCCCTGTTTGACAAGCAAACAGACAGCAGAGGCTGCTTTCACTGGGAAAAAAACATCACACTCAGCGTTTTGAAAGCCAAACAGCAGCAACACCTGAACTCCTGCATCTTTAGCAGGACCTAGAACATGGGGCTGAAGCAGCCACTGGCAGGAGCACCAGAGAACCACAGAACTGTCTCAGCAAATCCTTATTCCCAAGCGCTGTTGAAGGAGTTTCTGCCCGCTCTGCCGGGGCTTTCCCCGAGCCCAGCAGCGCGGCTCTGCCGTGCGGTACTCACTCCAGCGAGCGCAGGTACTCCGAGTGTGCGTCTCTTCAACGTCCATCTGCAACAGAGAAAGGTGACTTCGTGATAGGATTACAGAATCGTTTGGGCTGGAAGAGACCCTCAAGATCATCGAGCGCAACCATAACCCAACTCTGGCACTAACCCATGTCCACAAGAACCTCATCTACACGTCTTTTAAACTCCTCCTGGGATGGTGACTCCACCACACCGCACAGTGCTCGGCCACGCGCTGCTTGTGGAAGGGGCCGCTGCTCTTCTCCCACTCAGCTCTGACTTCGTCGAGGGGGATCAGCGCTGCGAGGAGAGGGAAACGCTGGAGGTGACACCGGGGGACTCAGCACGGCCGGGGCAGGGAGGGGGTGGTGGGGCACAGACCTGTCTGGAGCCACGCTGCTCTTTCCAGCTCGGCATTCTGGCGGTTCTCCCTCAGGATCTTCTTTCTTGCCTTGATTTCCTTTGCCCGCAGCAGCTTCTCATGAGGCAGGCTGATGTTGGTCTTTGGCTCTTCAGACAGGGGTGTAAAAATCACATACATGATAAATTCCAATACCCAAAATACCCAAACGCAAAATGCTTGCAGAGCGTTAGAGAGACTGTGAAAGAGACGCAAACTCGAAGACAGCAGAGACTCGAATCTACCACCTCTGCCTTCCCTCGGCACCTCCACACATCTGCCGCCTCCTCCTCCCCCAGCTCATCGCACCCCCCAGACCCAGCGGTTTCCCAGCCGAGGAGCAGCTCTGGTCTCTGCAGCCAAACTGGGTTATTTGCTGCAGGTGGTCTACAGCTCTGGTTCCTCTGACACCACTGGGTTTAGAACAAGATGGAACAGCCTCAAGTTGCACCAGGGGAGATTGAGGTTGGATCTGGGGAACAATTTTTTCCTGGAAAGGGCTGTCAGGCATTGGAACAGGCTGCCCAGGGCAGTGCTGGAGTCACCAGCCCTGGAGGGCTGGACAGACGGACATGAGGTTCTCAGGACATGGGGCAGTGCCGGAGGTGGGTTATGGTTGGACTCAATGGTCTTGAGGGTCTTTTCCAACCAAATGATGCTGTGATTCCAAGGAATCACTCCTCTACTCTGCTCTGCTGGGAATGGAGAGTGAAGAGAAGCTGCTAAATTCATGTACACTGTGATTCACTTACAAAAGATGCACCTATCATTAACCAATGACATGGTAAATGCTTTCTGAACACCTGCAAAATGAGGGGAGGATGATTCACAGAATCACAGCCTGTCAGGGATCCTGAGGGACCTCAAAATCTCATCCAGTGCAATCCCCCCATGGAGCAGGAACACCCAGATGAGGTTACACAGGAAAGTGTCCAGGCGGGTTGGAATGTCTGCAGAGAAGGAGACTCCACAACCCACTGGGCAGCCTGGGCCAGGCTCTGCCACCCTCACCAGGAACAAGTTTCTTCTCAAATTTAAGGGGAATCTCCTATGTTCCAGTTTGCACCCATTGCCCCTTGTCCTGTCACTGGTTGTCACCAGCAGAGCCTGGCTCCATCCTCCTGACACTCTCCCTTTCCATATTGATCCCCAGCAATGAGTCCCCCCTCAGTGTCCTCTTGTCCAGCTCCAGAGCCCCAGCTCCCTCAGCCTTTCCTCACACGGGAGATTCTCCACTCCCTTCAGCATCTTGGTGGCTGCGCTGGACTCCCTCCAGCAGTTCCCTGTCCTGCTGGAACTGAGGGGCCACAACTGGACACAAGATTCCAGGTGTGGTCTCCCCAGGGCAGAGCAGAGGGGCAGGAGAACCTCTCTGACCTACTGACCACCCCCTTCTAACCCACCTCAGGTACCATTGGCTTCCTGGCCACAAGGGCCCAGTGCTGGCTCATGGTCACCCTGTTGTCCCCAGGACCCCAGGTCCCTTTCCCCTGCACTGCTCTCCAACAGGTCCTTCCCCAGCCTAGACTGGAACCTGGGCTTCTTCCTGCCCAGGTGCAAGACTCTACCAGTGCCGCCCAGCGCTGATGAAATAAAGAATGCCGCCCAACAGCAGCATTGCCTCTGCTGTTCAGTCCATCTCTTCGTTTCCAGAGAGTTCCCGCTTTCTCCAGAGCGCAAGAGACGAGGCCGAGAGAGCCTGGGAAGAGCCGGAGCCACCCCTGCCTCCCCGGGCCGGCCACGCCAGGAATTCAGCCGCCCGAGCGCTCTCCCCGCACGCCCCAAGTGGCTCCCGCTGCCCGCCCAGGGGAACCAGGGCTCCCCGGCCCGGGACTCACCGCCCGCTCCGGACGCCGCTCGGCGCCGCGCTCGGCAGCGGCACCGCCATGCTGCGCGCCCCCGCTCCGGAAGGGCCCGTTCCCATGGCGACAGGGGCCGCGCCGCGCGGGATCCGGCCTGGAAGGCCCCGCGGCCGCAGCAGCGGGTCTGTCTATCGCAGCGCCGGGCTGGGAACGCCCCCTGCCGCAGCGACGGGGCCGTTGAGCGCGGAGCCTGCCCAGAAACGTCCCCGCAGCGCCGCGGGACGGGCTCTGCCCTCCCCGGGAACCCCTCCCCATCGCCGGCCTTGCTGCTCCGAGCGGGCAGAGCCCGCGGGAGGGACCGGAGCGGCCCCGCTGTCACCCCGGGGTAGCAGGACGGGAGGTGAAGCCCAAAACAACGGCCAGTTGTTTGTTTGTTGGTTTGTTTCAGAAATCGGCCCGAAAAGGAAACGCTGCAGTTCCTGTGGGCTGTGGAACATCCTGGGGGTGCTGGGGACCCGCAGTGCAGAGTCACAGAGTCACAGAAGCCCAGGCTGGCGGGGCTGAAGGGCCCTCTGCAGAGCCCCCAGCGCAGCCCCTGCTCACACGGGTCACGGAGCAGATCACCCGGGAATGCACGGGGAGGAAACACGGCCCGGACACTTCACTTGGGAGTGTTGTTGTCTGGAAGATGGCCGTTAAAAACCAGAACATCCCGGAACAATCTCCAGACCCAAGGACCTGGGGCAGCTGATTTCTGCCCTCAAGTTCTGGCTTCGTCCTTCCAGGTCAAACTGGCCATTTCTCCAACCACTGCGTGTGGTTTTTCGGCTCCAGAGAGGACGAGTATCTCCCTCCCAGCTCCATCAGCAAAGCAGTGCCACACGCGGATTCATGCGCACAACCTGTCACAGAAATGTTCTTGACCCCAGGTTCCCTGTATCAGAGTCTCAGACATTTGCACTTTGAAAAGATACTTTAATTATAAGATAAAAAACAACTTAAAAGGTACAGCAAAGAAACAGTCCAGGCTGGGGGCCTCTCAAGGGGAGGGAACACAAGGCGAAAGAAACTTGGGCTTTTAAACCTATTTCTCTAAGAAACCCTCTAAGAAATGGTGGTCAGGGGTAGGGAGGACGGCCGGGACGCTGGCAGAGGTGAAGTGCAGTCGGGCACTTTCCTCGGGATCTCCAGAAATAACTGCGTAACCTCAAAGAAATCGTGGTCCAGGGAAGGGCAGAAGGACGGACAGGATGCTGACAGACGTGAAGTGTTGTATGGCGCTTTCTTCAGGGACTCCAAGAAGATCTTCTCCTTTTCTAAGTAATCATCCCCCTGAAAAGAGGGGAAGAATGTGTGGGAATGATCCCAGAAAGTGCCACAGAAACAGGGTCACAGTCCAGGGTGTTGCTCACCAACAAGAGAAGCATCCCAAAGCCTCCCTCGTGCCACGTCCCCCATGAAGGGGACCCCTCCCCACGCTCCTCCAGAGCCCAGAACCTCGCAGTCTGAGCAAGACCCACAGGGGAAGCCTCCAAGGGCGTCCCTGCCTGGGGAAAGACCCAGCGGGGACCTGGTGGCACAGGATGGGGACACCACAAAGCCAGGGCAAATGGGCTTTAACCCACCAGCCTCTCCCCTCCTGCCCCCTCCGGGCACTGCCCTGGCTCAGAGAGCTCCGCTGAGGCCCTGCAGAGGACGCAGAGGCCAATTGACACCTGAGGTTTACATACAGGGGCACTAAACCAGCCCCAGGAGCATCCCAAGCCTCCGGAGACACTGGTACAAGCACAGTTTCCCCTGGCAAGTCCCTTCCCACCCGCAGCGCGTGGAAGCCTCACCCAGGGTGCTGGAGAGACCCTCGGTTGGGGCGCCGAGGTCCTGGGCTGTGGTCAGCGGTGTCACAGGGCGGTCGGGCAGCTCCTCGCGGGCTATTCATGCCGTCTCCTCTGGTGAGCCGTGCTCAGCCGCTGCTGCGCGGTCTCTGGGAGAAAGGCAGGGAGAGAAGCTGTCAGAAAAGCTTCAGGACTTGGGCACCGTGGCCCCAGGCCCAGTGCGGAGGGTGAGGAGACACTTCCCTGATGCAGATGCTGCTGCTGCTGCTCCAGCTGCTCCTGCTGCTGCTGCAGAACCTGCTCCTCGTGTGGCCACTCTGGGTGCAGAGCAACCATCCCCGGTCCTGCTGGTCGCTGCACAAGTTCTCCATGTTCTTGATGAAGACCCAGCGACCTTGGTCAACTGATTTCTGCCCTCAAAGGCGGACTCCATCATTCCAGGTCAAATTTCCAGTTTCTACCACCACTGCATGTTGGTTTTCACATCAGATCTCCATACTTAACACTTGCAAAATGCTTTGAGATAGTGCTACAAAAATAGGAGCAGTTGAAAGAAGGGCAGAACGTCTACTATCAGCATGTGGTTCACTAGTACTACTTGTTTTTTCCTCAGAGCAGTATCACTGTCTTCTCCTTTGAGTTCCTATTAACCAAGGGAACGGTGTCAGTGTTGGGGATGGCACAGAGGCAAAAGGAGTTTCTGCAGGGCAGTGAAAGGAGGATGTGCTGGAAAACACGAAGGTGTCTTCTGGAAAGCTGAGGGAAGCAGAGGCTCCAGAGAAGGACGAGTGACTTCCTGCAGTTTGGACTGCTGATAGAATGCGAGTAAAGAAACTAGATGGTAAAGCTATAGAGTTAATGCAGGATTGGAGAGGAATCAATAAAATTAAGCCTTACACATTTTAAACCAGATTATGGTTATGTTATTGAACCAACATCAGTAAACTCTGTCTTGCATGACGTTACGGGAAACAGTATTGGGCAGGGGAATGCTTCTGGCCAACCTGAGGTCTCTGTTAACACACTGCAAGGTAGAGTTTACTGATGCTGGTTCGAGGAGGCAGCCATCCGGGCTCAGAGACATCGCTCTTATTTCTCTTTCTGTCTTTTCAGCGGCTCGTCTTGCAGTATCAGCTGCCAATTTATTTCGAGTTTCCTGATCAGTGTCTCCTTTTTGATGCTGCTTGAAATGCATGATGGCAACTTTTCTAGTAACAGCACAGCTTCTGACAATTGGAGTATCACGTTTAATCTGTTCTCCTTGTGCTGTTAATAAACGTGGCCCTTTTCAAATGCTCCATGGCATGCACCACTCCCAAAGCATATTTGGAAACTGTCCAAATATTAATCTTATTCTCTTTGGAAAATTCCAAAGCTCGTGTGTGTGCAGGTGTCCGGGCAGAAGTCCCAGAAGACAAAGGTTTAGCTTCGATTACCTCATGTCACCAGACACACTCAGCTGAGCTCAACACCAGCGCAGATGCACATGTGCGATGAAATCAACACACACGCTTGCGGAGGGATGTGGGAGATTTGAGGGATTTTCTTGAGGTTGTTGTGTGGATGCGTTTCTATTAGATGGAGATTTATTTCTGAACTAGTCAAAGGAATTCCAAGGTCAGCTCGAAGGCTGAAAAACAGCAGTGAGACTCGGGCGCATGGACAGCTCGTGAACATGGACTCCAATCAGCTAATGCATGCTTGGAGCATGGACGCGTGATCAAGGAATAACTGCATATATAAGGAGGCTTGTTTCTGTAATAAATGACTTCGCTTGAATTCATATTGAATTATGTGGAGTCCATGAGTTTTCGCCCTCGCAAGTGGTGATTCCGACGTGATCCATAAGGAGAATTTACGGAAGGGGGATGACTGCTGCAGGGAGCGAGCCCTAGCTGGAGCGGCTTGGCTGGACCGTGACTGGGACGCAGTCTGCGGGCTGCGTGACTCCTGATTGATCGCTACAGAAGCATCAGAGGAGGGATAAAGGATCCGATATCGTTGCAATGGACACCCAAAGAGGTGAGCAGCTGGGGGTGAGAGGAGATGGGGCAGAATATTTTTAAAGAAGAAGAAGAAATACTGCAGCTCCTCTCGCATATTCTCTCTAAGAGAGGGGTGAAGTATGAGGAGAGTAACCTCAAAAGACTATTAATTTGGTGTAGAGGCAATGGGTTTCCTGCTGACTTGTTAGGAGCTTTTCAAATAGAGACTTGGGAAAAAGTGGGAACTGTGTTTTGCAAGACAATCAGTCACAGTGAAAAATATATTCTCAGCCTTGTAACCACCTGGAAACTGATAATTACTACAGTGAAGCAATTAAAACCTGAAAAGACTGTTATGAACATTAGTGACTGAAAACTTAAACTTGAACTTTGGGATGACACAGGGCAGAAATTATGGGATAAAGTCAGCAATGGAGATAAAGAAGCTAAATCATTAGTAACTACATGGAAGCTTATAATCACTACCTTAAAAGATCTTAAGGCTGAACGGTCTGCTGCTGCCGGAATTTTTGCAGCATTGCAGCCTGATAAGTATCCTGAAAGCTGCTGTGAAGTTTACCTGGTTCGTGTCTTTGATACCCTCCCTATTCCATCCCCTGCTGTGCTTTTGGCACCCCCGATAGTTCAGCAGTCTGGGGTGGGAGGAGGAAAAATGCCGAGCGGGTGGCCTCATGTAGCATCATCTAACCCTGGTGTGAACAGCAAGTCTGGAGGATTGGAGTCAGACAACTTGCCCAAAGAACCTGTGAAAGCTGAGAATGCCAAGGTCGTAAACAGGTGTACTATCAGTCCTTTTACCATTTTGTACCTGCCTTTACTGCCTTTTAACCCTGCAACTTCCACGAGAGAGCAGAAGAAGTTACTGGATAAGAACTGGACAACAGAACTGTGTGACAGATTAGATCAGCTAATAGCGAGTGAATCCAATAGTCGGCAATGCAGTCATGATGATCGCAACAGGAAAGGAGACGCTCCTGGGGACTCAGGTTATACAAATAATTATGATGCTAGAAAGTATTGGCGAGAATGAGCACTGTTCCAAATGCCCCTGTTACCAACGATTCTTCAGCACCACTCAAGTCTGCATTATCTGATGACTCGGATGAGGATGAGGGTCTGCAGCATTTTTCTTTTTTTAAAAGTTAACAGGAAAAATAGTATGAGTACGAGTTCCCCGAGATCAGATAAAAACTATGAAAGACTCAAGCAAAATTAGACCTATGCAATGTAACAGCTATAGATCATTTAGGACAGAACGATGGGGACTCGTTGAAAGGGGCAGGTATCCCACAACTCTTGGAACAGACACTAATTGACACACCACAATTACAGGCACAGTAAGCTTCTGAAATCCTGAGGCAGTCAACAGATCTTGCATATCAAGCTATAGTAGAGGTATCTGAAACCAGCAAAGCAGCCAAATCTTTTATAACTACTATCAGGGTCCCAGTGAGAATTACATGCAATTTATTGCCCATCTTCAAGAGGCCATCAATAAGCAGGTTGAAAACTTAGAAGTTAAGGAAGCACTGGTGTTGAACTTAGCAGTAGAGAATGCTAATGTTTGCTATCAACATGTTATTTGCGAGTTTTACAGTACATATTGTGTGCTTCTTTGTATTACCTCTCTGAAAATCAAGCAGCTTGTCAGGAATGTGAGTTAATTGTTTCACTGGTTGTTGTTAGAATTGTTTCTTTGTGGTAGAAGTACACCGTAAAACTTTCTCCCCACTTTTCCCACTCGCGCTGCAAGCAGCCCTGTGCTTTTCCCCTCCTCCCTCCCTCTTCTCATGGTTTTTACTTATGAGATGGAGTCAGAAAAGACTGTTTTCAGTCATGTTCATAAGAAATCAGTATTGAGAGGTGTTTTAAAACATAGGAAAGCACTTGGAAATATGAGGAAGGAAGATCCTGTGAGATATTGTAATTAATCGTGGCTGCTGTATAAGTTAAACGATTGGGAAAAGTGTCCGGAGAATAGAATCTTGAAGTATAACACTTTGTTGCAATTAATGTTGTTTTTAAGGTGAGAAGAGTAGGGCAAAATAAATCTCTACAAGAGGTCATTAAATAATTTCAGACAGTTTTACAGGTGGAACGGTTTGAACTTCAACAAGCTGAGAGAGAGTTAACTGATAACACACAGGTCACAGTAAACTTGCTGAAATCTGCACGATGTTTTCCTTATTAACCTGTTTTCTTTGTAGGTATCCATATCCTGATACCTGCCCTTAGGCAAAAGAAAGGTGCCTTACCCTATAATCCTTGGTACCTTGTAAACCTGGCACCACCTGCAGCCCTTGCCCTGTATCCCATGCAGACGGCGAACTCCTGAATTCAGTTCAGGTCCTCGGAGACGACACACCGACGCACGCACGCAGTGTTCGGTCGCTCTTGACCCCCCGGTCGCTGCTTCCCGGTGCCCCTCTGCTTCAGCCGCTCCTTCGAGGGTCCCTGTTCAGGCGCCACTTGCTAGTTCGCGGCTGAGGAAAACATGCAGGCTGACTCAATGTGAGTGATAAAGCATGATTCAACTTTATTGCCCGGGATAGCGCGTATTTATACCAAATACCATAATTATGCATACTTGTCTCTATCTAATAGGCTTAGCACTAAAAAGGTTACATTCACTTACTCCACCTACTTGCAGTAAGCTAACTATGCACATTCTGCACTCTTCTGACTCCTACTTTCTCAAGTTGTTTATCACCTCTTCAAGGGCATGCTGACCCTGCTTTAATTAGTACTTTTCCATTTCTCCTTTTCCCACGGCCTACTAGCAAAGCAATCTAAGGCCTACTTATGTCAACTAGAAAGGGCTCTGCTCGTACAGTTGCTCGGTGGACTCATGTCCATGCTCCTTGAGCCAATTCCTGACAGATCTCTATAGGACTCTATGGTCTCTATGGCTCACTATGGTCTCTATGGGTCTCTATGGGTCACTATGGGCTCTATGGTCTCTGTGGTCTCTATGGGTCTCCCAAGCTGCCAAGTCGACCAAAACCAGACTGGCCCCCCTTTTGCTGTAACTCTTGGCTGTCTTGTCTCCTCAAGGTTACAGCTGGTGTTGTAAAAATTCTGGTCTCGGCACTCGATGAGGTTCTGGTTTTTCTTAACACAACTGGTTACATACAGCTCTAAACTAGATACTCATGATATGGCTTCAAGTGTTATTTCGTTAGTAGGCCCTTATTATGTGTTTGGTTAACCCTGAAAATGTTAGCTCCCTCTATCAATATAACCTCATAAACAAGTTTCAGAACTTTTTACATAGAACTTACCCACCTTTTCCTTTTTGCAGGTTCAGAGTCCCGAGCCTCATTTGGTTGTATCTGTAAACATGAAACATCTCAGCACGAATCACAACTGCATTTCTCACAGACAGAAGTGCCTGAACTCCACAGCTTGCCTGGCAGTGCAGAGAGCAGGAAGTGCGGTGAGTCCTGGGCCCTTGGGGACATTTCACCCTGTTTTGTGTCCCAGTCCCTCCCTGCTCCCTCCTCTTTCCTGCTGTGCCCTTCTTCCTCTTCATCTCTTCTCCCTCTGGCCCTCTGCTCCTTCCTCACCTATTCCTCCACCCTTCTGAATCTCTGTGCAGGGTTTCTCGTATCTCCCTCTCCGTCTCCACCCCTCTGTGTTCTCACCATCCCTGGTTTCTCTTTGTCGTCATTCTTGTCTGTTGCTCTGTCCCGCTCCGTGCCCCATCATTTCTCACTGTATCCCTCTGTCCTGCTCCCTGCGCCTATTCCTGCCCCTCTTCTTTTTTACTCCCTCTCCATCTTGCTGCCCACCCCAGGATTTTTTCCCAATCTCTATCCTGCCCCCAGCCCTTATTGTTCTTTCTCTCTCCTGCTCCCTCTCTGTCTTTCTGCCTGTCTGCCCTTTCCCTGCTGCTTCTTTCTCCATCTCTGTCCAGACTACTGCCCCTTTTCCTTCTTGATGTCTTTCTGTCCTGTTTGTCTTTCTGTCTTCCTTGCCTGTTCTCAGCCCCATCCCTTCTCACTGTATCTCCCCTGTCCAGCTGGCTCTGCCTTTTCTTCGTCTTCTCTTGCTCTTTCCTGCTCCTCAGCCCTCTTTTCTTCTTCCTCCAGCTCATTGCTGCATGTTTTCCCTTTCCAGTCTCTTCATTTTGATCTGAACTTTGCTTTGTTTCTCAGTCCCTTTGTTCTGTTCCCTGCCTTTCTTTTTGTCTCTCCATCTGTACATCCCCCTCCCTGTCTTTCTCTACCCCTTTCTGCTTCTCCTCCTCCCCCCTCCCCATCCCTCTGTCCTGCTCCTCAGCGTTGCTGTTTCTTCCTCCCTGTCTCATCACAGCTCCTTGTCCCTTTTTGCCTTGATCTCTCCATCTCTCCATCATTTCCCCTGTGTGTTTCTTTCTCTCTCAGCTCCTCTGTCTTCTCTCTTGTCTCATTTGTCTCTCTCTAGTCCTCTGTCCTTCTCCCCAGCAGCTTCAACTGAATGACCAGGTGTCTGTGCACTCTGGTATTTCCTCATCCCTGCCCTGGGGAAGATCCGTGTCTGTAGGGCTGGGGATCATTTAGGAGATGGTCTCCTTGAGCAGACGGCAGAGCCAGGTGCACCTATAGCAGAGGTTGTTCTCAGCTGCTGCTTATGCAGCTTGTTGGAAGAGTGGCTGTGGGCCTTCTTTGGAAGGGAGGTTTCTTGTTCTGTGCTTCCTCCTCCTCGGGACCCTGCGCAGGAGCGGTGTTGGGGTCTGCAGGGACGGGTGGGACCTGCTGTGGTTCCTGGTGAATGTGAACTCAACTTCTCCTGATGGCCTCGAATGAAACCAGACTGACTGTAGGTGGTTTTCTTGCCTGTTTCAGTTCCCAACTACAAGTTTGGCACTAAAAAACATGAGAGTTTGTGTTGTTTTCCAGACATCAGTGACTGCGAATCAGCTGAGAACATCACTGCCTTAGGTACCAGGGCAGGTGGTCTGTGATCAGGGATGTGGACTTGCATGGTGGTGCTTTTATGAACATTTTATGGTGTTGCCACTTCAAAGCCCTTCATTTTCTTAGAAATTTTAAGATGATATTTCTTATTCGGAGGTTCAGACTCTGGTTGGACTTGATGTTGAATGGTCAGTATAATGGGGTCTATAAAATAAGAATCTCGCTTCCTTGTTGTTTTCTAACACTGTCTGAATTTGGTAAGCAAGAGCAAGCGTGGTTGACAGTGTCTGTTTTTTGAGAGTAACGTATTCCTGACTCTCCCTCTTTGTATGGTGAAGGTTTCTGCCTGCACTATGATTTTGCTGGGCTGTGAGGCTGTGTGGGAGCAGCAGAGGTAAGAAGTGGTGGCTTTAAAGGCATTGAAGCTGTGGTAAAAGTAGCAGGTAAAGCTAGTTTCTTCCTAGAGAGCTGCCTGACAAAAACAGTTACAAGGAAAGACCCTTGAAGCTGGCTTTTTTTTTTTTTTTTTCTAATTTAGTCTTAATATGGAGCTTTTGGTATTGATTGATTGATTGATTGATTTCTAGGAAACAAGAAGTGAGAGCCTGTGCACTCCCATAGGCAGCGCTGCCTCCCAAAATAGGTTCACCCTTCTCCACTTCTTTTCCTCCCATGCTCGTGTAGAACAAGGCCATGCAGTCGTGTGCAGATGTGGTGATTCCAATGTGACTATGAGGTCACAGCCCCACGGTGACGTGCTGTGCTGTGTCTCGGCAGCAGCAGCAGCAGCATCATGGTGCGAGCGTGGGGGCCATGGTCCTCACCCTCGTCCTCCTGCTGGTGTCCCTGCCAGCCCGGGAGGCCCAGGCTGCTCCAGCCGAGCGCAGGGAGCAGGTGGGCGGGCAGGGGCAGCACCCAGCCCCGAGCAGCTCAGCAGGGCAGCAGTGGGGCCAGGGCTGGGGCTGGGGCCGGGAGAGCAGCCGGGCTGGGCCGGGCAGGGCGAGCCAGGCAGCACCAGGGTGTGGGCAGGGGGCAGACGCCCCGCAGGGAGGGGAGAGGGGCTGCGGCTGCTTCAGGGGCAAGTTGTGGGCAAGCGAGGGCTGGGAGTGGTGGCACAGGGGCATAAACCAGCACTGAGTCCCTGTGGGGCCCTCCCTGCCCCCCAGCCTCGTGCCACACGGCCCCATCCCAGGGCACGCTTTGAGCCTTTGGGCCCGTTTCAAATCAAAGCTGGGATTGCTTTGGCCCTTTGGGCCAGTTTTGAGCTCAATCTGGGCACATTTCTGCCCTTTGGGGTCGTTTCTGCCTAGATCTGGGAATTCTTTGGCTTTGCAGTCCAGTTTCTACCCAAATCTGGGGGTGTTTGGGCCACTTTCGGCCACTTTTTACCCAAATCTGGGCATACTTTGACTTTTTGGTCCAATTTCACCCCAAATCTGGGGATGTTATACCCCTTTTTGGCCAGTTTTGAACCAAATCTAGTGGTGCTTTGGTTTTTCTGGCTCTTTTTACCCGATATACTCTGGTGCTTTTGCCCATTTTTTCCCCTAATAGAGGCGCTGTGTTCCCAAGTATGGGATATTTTCACCTTTGCCAGCAGTTTTGCTCCCAAATGTGGATGTTTTTGCCTCTTTTGGCCACTTTTTGCCCAAACACTCAGAATCTTTTGCCTGTATTGGCCAATTTAGCCCCCAAATATTTGGAATATTTAGTCATTTTTCCAGTTTTCTCCCTAAATAGGGCTATTTCTCTGCAATATTTGGGCATTGTTGTCCTAAATATGTTGTGCTGTGTTTTGTTTTGTTTTTTCTCTCTTCTTTATGTCCTCTTTTACCCGAAATGCAGGAGTATTGCTCTGTGAGCCTGGAAACCTCTCTGATCTGTGATGACTCCAGGCCATGGCATTGGCAGAGCTGATCGAGCTTCTCAGCTGGATCCTGGTTATGAGCCTTGGGCTGTCCTAGAGCTAAATTGTCACTGTCTGTCTGCTTGAGGGAATAAACACTCGCGTTTTAATAGGTTATTCATGTGTGATTGTACCCAGGATCATCTCAGAGGCTTTCCAAAAGCTTTTTATGCCTTGGTGGTGTTACACAGACAAGTAATGAATATTCATTTGCCTGAAAACCTGCTAGGTCTCAGCAAAAAGGTCACCCATGTTCCATTTCTAGCTGTGGGAACATACACCTTTGTATGTGTCCTGTGTCATTACCTCACCCCCTCCCATCACTGCAGGTGACTGAGGAAGAAGGAGATCACAACATGCCATGGAAGCTCCTCACCTATGTTTGACTCCCTGTTTGGTTCCTGCAGTCCATGGTGATCAAGCCTCTTGGTGTAATCCTGGTCCTGAGCCTGGGGGCAATCCCAGGGGTAAGTGTTCAGTCTTCATTGGTCACTGGCCTTTTGCATTTGTTAATATTTGGTTTATTATTTGTTAACATTTTCCTGCAATAGTTGCGCCTTGCAGTAGCCAGCAGGCTCTTTGCTAGAAGAAACATGGATGATCATTTTTTGCCCTGGTGCTCCATGCTCCCACCTTAGTGTGGGTTTTCTTTTGTGCGTGTGAGAGGTGTCCTGGTCAGAAGGCCCTGAGAGGCCCCATGTTTGTCCATCTGGTCCTTGAGGGGTGTTGCATGTGGCCTGGACACAGTGGTTTGGAAGCTGTCAGGTCCCAGTCAATGGGTCTGCATAGAATGGGCGGGTTCTAGGACCCTGGGCGTTCCCTGGGAGGGTTTTAGGACCCTGGGGGTTCCATAGAGATTCATAGAGCCCTATAGGGACCCATAGGGACCTGTAGGAGCCCATGGAGTCCCAAGGAGCCCCATGGAGACCCATAGAGCCCCATAGAGACAATAGAAAGGGAGGATTAAAGCTCCTTTCCAACCGCTCCATCTCTGCGCTGCTCGCAGTGCCGGCTGCCGAGCCAGCGGCAGGTTGGGGCTGAGTTTAGAGCTGGGTGAGCTCCAGGGAGTCCTTTCTCCTGACAGCTCCAGGCCTGGTCAGTGGCCACTGCAAGTGCTGCATAAATGTTGGCAAGATGCTCCTGACGGGAAGGGAGAGAGGAGCTGCCACTGGGATGGGTTTGGATCCTGAGGACGCAGCGGTGGGTGACAGGGGTGGCCATTGCGGAGGGGCAGTGTGAGCTCTGGTGCTGCTGTCTCCAGGTTGGATCACCAGACCCAGGCCACCATGCTGGTTCACCAGATCTTTGGCGGATCCCTGTGGTTCCGTGGTGAGCGCTGGCTGCCAGGTCCTGGGCCTGTGACTCTCAGGGCAGCGGTTTCCCTGAGAGCCTTGCAGTACAAATCTTTTGGGAAAACTGCTGAGTGTGTGTAACTTATCCAGAGGTGCAGCTGGTCAGTCTTGTGGTTCCTGTGGGTTGTGGCGTGTGTTGTAGTGATGAAAAAAGCTGTTGGCTGGGGGCCCCCAGCTCTTTGCCGCCAGCTGAGGAACCCATGTTGGCAGTTATGTAGCAGCATTTGCTGTCCCAGCACACAGTGGAATTGCACACTGTGAATCCTGGTGCCGACATCCCAGAGCCCAAAGCTGGAGAAGGGGAACACGGCAGCTGCGTGTGCTGTGCTGGGGTGGTGTTGGGTGCAGGTGTTGTGCCAGGGTGTGCTTCCTGCTCTTGCTTTTGCAGTGAAGTTCTCAGCGTGCAAGAGCATCTGGGAGAGCTCTGACCCTTTCCTGGACCTGGTGCTGGAGATCAGGTAGTGGGGCAGGGTGTGGGTGGGGGGAGCTCTGCTCTCACAGGGGATGTTCCTGCAGCTGCACCGTTACTGCTCTCGAGGCTGCTTAACTGCCAGTGTCAGGCAGGGTGCAGGCAAGAGGGAAGCAGCTTCTGTTGTTGTGCTGCCTCTGTCTGGCAGAGCAGAGCCTGTTGCCTGAACATGAGCCACGACTCCTCCATTGAGGCTCCATGGGACTGGGGACAGTACAGCCGTCCCTCATGGCATGCTGGCCAGTGCCTGGCTGGGGGCAGGCTCAGGGGTTTGGTGCAGTCTGTGGCCCTGTGCTCATGCTCTGTTTTATCTCTTGGGGCCAGCGTCTCTGATCAGGTGAAAAAACCTGAGACCAACAGCCCCAGGTCTTCAGCAGCGACAGGCCAGGTGAGTCCTGAAGGCTGTTCTGGGCCAGAGCTGCAGGAGCTGCTGCCCCTCTGCCTGCTCTGCGAGGGCAGGTGGGCTGCAGCTTGGCAGGGAGGCAGGCACTGCACCCAATGGACAGGGGTGAGGGAGGATGACTTGCAGGAAGGATCCTGCTCAGTTAAGAGTTGCTGTGTGAGCTTGGAGGGGATGGGATTGCAGTATCACCCTGTGTCCTTGGCACAGTGATTCAGCCTGGAGGCCCAAAAAGCTGCTCGCCCTCCTGCAGCTGCCTCCTGTGCCCAGACCAGTTCAGAGCTCCTGCAACAGCAGCAGCACAAGTGGGGCCAAAGCAGAGCTGTCCTGGCAGAGCTCCTGGGAGAACAAGCAGCCATCTACCTCACCCAAGCTGCTGCTGGAGCCCATCCCCAGCCAGGAGCCCAGGGGCAGTGGGGAGAATGCTAAGACCCTGGAGAGGGACTCCTGCAGCAGCGGTGCTGCCAGCCCAGCGCATGGCACAGCGGGGATCTGCCCAAAGCGTCCCAGAAGTCCCAGGGTGGAACCAGCAGCTTCTGCACCTCTCAGGAAATGGACTGTAGCACAGACCTCCCTACTGGCTCCAGCACCAAGCTACCTGCCCCCAGAGACTCCAAACCGGCAACATTGAAATCCTCCCTGTTGGCCAGTGCTGCTCTGGAGCTGAACATCACCATGTCTCCACCTCCAGCCATGAAGCTGGTACTTTCTGCCAAAAAGTGAGTCTGAGCTTCTGCCTGGAGTCTTCAATAGGTGCCTTGTGTCTTCTGAGCTGGAGATTGTGTTGGGGAGAGTGTAGATCGGATGCTGGGTGTCTTGCTAAGCTGGAGGCAGACAGGGAGAGCCCCTCAGCCCCAGGGCTGCAGCAGTTGCTCTGGTTTGGGGTACAGAGCCAGGTCCCCGCTGTTGTTCCCATCCCTGATTAAGGCTGGAGAAACGCCTCCTGTCTTCTTGCTCAGGACAGAGGGGTGGCTGTGCCAGTCCCTGGAGTGGGGTGGCCTCACCAATCTTCTCTGAGTGTCTTGTCCCCTGGGGTGATGGGAGCAGGTGACTCCCCAGCTGGAGGCTGCAGAGTCTCCTCCTCCCCACACAGGGGCTGAGACCGGCCCTCTGGGCGCCGCTGTGCAACCAGGGCTCATGGAAAACTCTTTGCTTTAGATCAACAAGTTTGTTGGTTTTTTTTTTCATGTCAATAACTGCAGCGCAGCATCCTGTGGAAGGCCAGCAGAAGTGACCATTGCACACCACCTCATTCACAATTTGCCAACCACACCTACCCCATGGACACCACCCACTCCAACTCCTTGGCCTTTTGGCAAGTCGAGGTAAGTGGTGCCAGTCGCTCCCAGGCTCCTGCATGGCAGCAAGGCCAGTAGTCCAGGAGGCAACTGTCTGACATGGCAAGTGGCCCGCAGGAGTGATTTCAGCAGCCACCTGTCCTGTTCTCTTGGACTGGCTAAGATGGTAGCAGTTGGGTGCTGTGCTTGTGCACTGTGGAGTGTGGAGGAAGAGGGGGGCTCCTGCTCCTGACCTGGCCTTCAGATCATGTCAGCCTCTTTTCCTGTACTGCAGGCTGTCCTCATCTGCTCTCCATTGGCCAAATCCTGAAAAGCCGACCTTCAGCTTCATCCTCAGCTCAGCCCTTTGGCTCCCAGCCTCCCCGTGACCACCTGTTCCACTGCCCACCCTTTGCACCACCTTCCTCCCTGCAGCAGCGAGAAGGAGCCCAGCCAGGTCACCGCTGGTTCCTCCAAAAAAAGGCAGTGTAAGCAGCCCCGTGGAGCAGACAGCAGCCCCTGTGCTCTGGCTGTGAAGGACAAGGATCAAGTCTCCAGCCCCCAGGGAAGAAGAAGAAGAATCTCGCAGGAGGGCTCAGTGTCCCCTGGGGGGAAGGAGGTGGCAGGCAAGGGTCCTAGCGGTGGCAGGGAGGCACCCAGCTGTCAGCACCGAAAGATCAGGCCCGTGGTGCAAGTGTCAGGCCCCAGGACCTGTCTGGACACAGAGCCCAACTGCCCCCTCAAGAGGAAGAAAAGGAGGAGATGGAGGAGACAGAAGAGTGCTGCTCAGGGTTAGAATTTGGTTTAGCATTAGGGTTCCAGACTGTGGGTAAGGGTTAGAATGAGGGCTTGGGTTTAGCTTTAGTGTTTAGGATTTGAGGTAGTGATAGGGTTAAAGTTAGATTTATGGTTTAGGATTAGGATTAGAGTTACAGTTTGCTGTTAGGTGCTAGGGTTAGAGTTAGGGTTAGATGAGTGTTAGGGCTGAGTGAAGAGTATTATGGTAAGTAGTTAGGGTTAGGGGTAGGGACAGAGTTAAGGTTGGGTTTTGGTTAGAGGTAGGTTTATGGTTTAGGTTTAGAGTTAGTGTTAGTGGTTAGGATTAGGGTAGGGTTAGGGATGAGGAATTGGCGTTGTAGTTAGTGATAGGGTTTGGGGATAAGGGAAATGGTTAGATTTTGGGTTTGAGGCTAGCATTAGGGGTCTGGTAGTGTTTGGAATAGTGGTTAGGGTTAAGAGTGTTAGAGTAAGGGTTGGAATTTGGGGCAGAGCTGGGGTTAGCGGTTAGGACCAGGGTCAGAGTTTTGCTTAGGGTTATCATTTGTTGGTTATGGTTTCTTGGCTAGCATGTATTAGTTAGGTTTAGAGTTAGGATTAGTGTTTAGAGTTAAGTTTCAGTGTTAGGGTTAGGGGCTAGGGTTAGAGGATATGTTAGGTTGAGAATTAGTGCTACAGGTTAGGAGTAGGTTTGTATTAGCATCAGAGAGGGCTAGTGTTTCGTCAGATTTAGGGATAGATAGGGCTTTGGGTAAAGCACAGGGTCAGGATTAGAGTTACCAGTTAGGGATTAGGATTAGTGTTAGGCTGAGATAAAGTATATAGTGAGGCTTAGATACGTGTTAGGGGTTTGGGTGTAGAGTTAGCATTAGGTAAGGTTTCAGGTTAGGCTTAGATTACAGGTAGGTTTAGGGGTTAGGGTTATAGTTAGGATTAGGGTTTGCGATTAGGGTTAGTGGTTAGTTTTTGAGTTCTAATTAGAGGTAGGGTTAGACTTAGCCTTAGGGAAAAGAATTAATTTTAGTTGTAGGGATAGGGTTTGGGTTAGTGTTAAGGTGTAGCGGTTATTGTTAAAGTAAGTATGAAGTTTAGAATGAGGCTTGCAAGCTAGGGTTGGGGTTAAGGTTTAGGAGTTAGGTTTAGAATAAGTGTTAGGGGTTTGGTTTTGTGTTTAGAGTTAGAAGTAGAGTTAAGGACAGGGTTATAGTAAGTAGTTAGGACTTAGGGTTATGGTTATAGTTAGGCTTAGGGTTAGATTAGGGTTATTGTTAGGGTTTGGTGTTAGGGCTTTAGTCAGGGCTAGTGTTAGCATTAGGTTTCAGGTTTAGACTTAGGGTTAGGATTTACAGTAAAGGTTAGAGTTAGGGTAAAAATTAGGGCTTAATTTAAGGGTTAAGTTAGGGTTAGATTGAGAATTAGAATTAGGTTTAGGTTTAGCATTTAGATAAGGGTTAGGTTTTAGGTAAGGTTGAGGGTTAGTGTTAGATAAGGTTTTGGGTTAGGGGACAGAGTTAGGCTTAGAGTTTGGGATAGGCTTAGGGAGCATGGTTAGGGTTAGTGTTTGGGGTTAAGGTTTTGAGTGAGGGTTATGGGTCAGGTTTTGAGTTAGAGTTAGTCTTAGAGTTGGGATTAAACTTTGGGCAAGAGGTTAGAGAATGGTGTTAAGGGTTAGGAGTTTGTGTTTGGGTTATATGAGGTTTAGGTTAGGGTTACGTGGTAGGGTTAAGGTCTAAGGGTAAAGGTAAGTGTTAGGAGTTACAGTTAAGGTTAGGCTTAGGAATTAGGGAGCGGGGTTAGATTTTGCGGTTAGGGGTTTGAGCTAGGGTTAGGGGGAAGTGTTACATTTAGGGTTAGAAATAGGGTTAAACGTAGGGCAAGGGGTCAGAGTTAGGGTTAGAATTACTGTGTTTGAGTTAGATGAGGTTTAGGATTAGGGGTATGTGTTAGAGTTAGGCTTTAGGGTTAAGCGTTATGGTTGGTGCTAGAGTTAGGAGCTAGGGATTAGTCTGAGAGGTAGGGTTTGAGGTTTGGGTATGTGTTTGCATTGGGGTTTGGGTTAGTTGTTCAAGTATTAGGGGTAGGATTTGATTAGTGTTGGAGTTGGAGAGTAGTGTCAGTGGAAGTGGTTAGGGTTAGGGATTAGTTTTAGGAGGTAGGGCTAGGGTTAGGGTTATGTTTAGAGTCAGGTTTAGGGTTAGAGTTAGGGGTTGGGTCAGGGTTTGATTAGGATTAGGGTTAGAATTAAGGTTAGGGCTTTTGGGTTTGGGTTAGGGGTGGAGTTTGGTTTTAGGTTGAGTCTTAGATTTGTGATTACAGTAAGAAGGCTAAGCATTAGGTTTAGAGTTTGAGTTAGAGGTAGGGGTTTGCATTAGCGTTCCCTTAGGGTGAAGAGAATTGGGTAGAATTTAGGGTTAGGCTTAGGGTTGAGGGAGTAGCATTAGTGACAGGAGTAGCTTAGGCGTAGGAGTTGGGGCTTGGGGTAAGATTTAGGAATTGGGGTTAGAGTTAGGGATAGGAAATATAATTAGGATTAGGGTAAGGGTTAGATTAAAGTTTAGGGGTTAGGCAGTAGTGTTAGAAAAGGTGGTTAGGGTTAGGTTTTAGAATTCTGTTGGAGATATGGGTTCGGGTTCATGGTTAGGGAGTAATGTTATTGTAAATGGTTAAGATTAGCATAGGAGATTAGGCTTAGGGGTGAGGCTAGAGTTAGGGTTAGAGTTAGGCTTAAGATTCTGTTTAGAGGTCATGTTAGGGTTAGATTTCATGTTAGGGTTAGATTTCATGTTAGGGTTAGTGTTGAGTTAGGTTGGTTTAAAGGTTGTGGTTAAAGTTAAGTTACTGATAGGGTTATGGTTAGGTTATAGTTAGGGTTTAGTTTTAGTGTTAGGACTAGGTTTCAAGTTAGGGTTAGAGTTAGTATTAGGGTTTAGGCTTACCATTAAGGTTATAGTTAGTGTTAGGGGTCAGCATTAGAGTTATCGTAAGTGTTGGGTTTGTGTTAGGGTGCAGTGTTACAGTTAGTGGAACTGGTTAGGGTTAGGTAGGGTTAGTTTCAGGGTTTAGGGGTTATTGCTCGAGTAAGGGTGAGGTTTAGAATGATGGTTACTGGCTAGGGTTAGGGTTAAGGTTTAGGGCTGAGCTTTAGAGTCAGCTTTAGGGGGTTGGTGTTAGGCTTAGGTATTAGGGAGAAGAGTTAGGATAAGGAAGGATAAGATTATGGCTAGGATAAGTGGTTAGGACTTAGGTTTAGGGTTATAGTTCCTTTTAGGGTTAGATTAGAGTCAGTTATTGGGTAGCATTACCAGTCAGGGAGAAAGGTTAGAGTTAGGGTTTGATGTTAGCATTAGATTTTGGGTTGGGGATATTATTAGGTTAGGGTTTGGATTTCTGTTTATGTGATGTTAGTCTTAGGGTTAGTTAGGGGTTTGTCTTAAATTTTAGGATTAGATTTAGGATTAGTATTTAGGTTTACATTTAGGCTTAAGTTTTAGGATTTGGTTTAGGGTAATGGTTGGATTAGAGTTAGCGTTAGGGGTTCCGGAGTTGTCTTAGGGGTAGAGTTAAGTTTTGGGGTTAGATTTAGGGGTAGGGTTAGATTAAGGTTTAGGGTTAGAATCAGGGTTAGGGCATTGAATTAGTTTTAGAGTTAGGGTGAGAGGTTGGTCTTAGATTTAGCCTTTGCTTTAGGATTACAGTAAGTGATTGGACTAACATTAGAGGTTTAGATTTAGGGATAGGTGTTAGAGGTAGTGTTAGGGTTATTATTAGGGTTTGATTAGGTTTAGGTTAGTGTTAGGGTTGGTGGTAGGGGCTTATTTAGGTTTAGGGGTTAGGGAGTAGCGTTATTATAAGTGGTTAGGATTACTGTAAGGGGGTAGGGTTAGGGGTGGGGATAGGGTTAAGGTTAGAATGATGGGTTAGGGTTGCAGTTAGGGTTTGGGATTGGGGGTAGAGTTAGGGTTTGGGACAGGGGTTTGAGGTTCAGATTAGATTCAGGGTTAGGGTATTAGGATAAGGATTAGGCTTTTGGTAAGTGTTGCGTTAGTGTTAGGGGTTGGGGATACGGAGTAGTGGAAGTGGTTAGGAGTAGGTTTAGGTACTAGGGTTAGATTTATGTTTAGGGTTTGTTTAGAGTTAGGGTTAGTGGTTAGTTTTAGATTTACAGTTGGGGTTAGGTTTAGGGGCCAGGGAGTTGTGTCAGTGGAAGTGGTTTAGGTTAGGGGTTAGTTTTAGGATTTACGGTTTGAATTAGGGTTAAGTTTCAGATTAGATTTAGGGTTAGGGTTAGATTAGAGTTAGGGGATGGTGTTTCCAGTTACACTTATGGTTAGGTGTTTGGATGAGGTTTACAGTTAGGATTAGATTAGTGTTAGCATATACTTAGTGTTAGAGCTAATTATTAGGTTTCACAGTTAGGAAATAGTGTTAGTGTAAGCAGTTAGGGTTAGGTTTTAATATTAGGGTTGAAGGGTAGGACTAGGGTTAGGATTAGGTTTAGAGTTAAGCTTATGGGTAAGTATGAGAGTTAGATTAGGTTTAGAAGAGGGTTAGAATGTAGGGTTGGAGTTAGCGTTAGAGGTTAGCTTTATGTTTTGGGTTAGAGTTAGGATTACGTTTTAGCTTTAGATTTAGGTTAGAGTTAGGGATGGGGTTAACATTAGGGTTAGCATTAGTGTTAGGCAGTAGTGTTAGGGGAATGGTCAGAGTTAGGTTTTAGATTTATACTGGAGATGGAGGTTGGGGTTGGCATTAAGGGTTGCAATTCTGTTTAGTGGTTAGGGGGTAGTGTTAGTGTAAGTCGTTAGGATTAGTGTAAGGGGTTAGGTTTAGGGGTTATGGGTTGGGATAGCTGTACGGTTAGGATAATGGGTTAGGGTTTGAATTCGGGTTAGTTTAGGGTTAGAGTCAGTCGTAAGAGTTGCAGGTTAGGATGTAGGGTTAGGGCTTGGTTTAGTTTAGTGTTTGGTTTAAGGCTGGTGTTAGTATGATGGGTTAGGGTTAGTTTTAGAGTTAGGCTAGGGTTATGGGTTAGGGTTAGAGGTCGCATTAGGGTAAGATTTCAGTGGTTCAAGTTAGGGTAAGGTAGACTTAGGGTTAGTTTTAGTGTGGTTAGGGATAGGGATAGGCTTAGGTTTAGGGTTAGGTTTAGGTTTTGGGTTATACTAGGGTTAGTTTTTGGGTTGAGGGGGTTTGGTTTAGGTTAGATTTTGTGCAAGAGGTAGGGTCAGGGTGATGTTTGGGTGAATGTTATGGTTAGGTGAATGATAGGTGTAGGGTAAGTTTTAGGTTTAGGGGTTAGGATTATGGTTAGGGTAAGGGATGGATAAGTGTTAGGGTTATGGCTTAGGGAGTTTTGTTATTTGAATGGTCAGTTTTAGGTTTTAGATTTATATTGACAGGTTAGGGATAAGACACTGGGTTAGGGTTAGAGGTAGTGTTAGTGTTATTTTTGGGATGGGGCTTAGGGTTATAGTTAGTCTTAGAATGATGGGTTAGGCTTTAGCATTAGATTAGAGCTAGGTTTAGGTTAGGCTTTAGGGTTAGGCTTAGAGGTTGAGTTAATGGTTACGGTTAGATATTGGGGTTGGGTTAGTGTTAATTTTAGTCTAAGTGCTTACGGTTGGTGGCTGGGTTCATGGGCTAGGGATATGAATGGGGCTAGGATTAGATCAGGGTTATGTTTAGGTTTAAGGTTTGGGTTAGAGGTGAATTTAGGAGTTAGGTGTAGATTTCAGGTTAGAATTAGGGTTAATGTTGGGTCTGTGTTAGTGTTCGTGTTAGGTTAGGTTAGGTTAGTTACGGCTTACCATTAAGGTTAGGTTAGTGATAGAGTTAGTGTTAGGTTAGGGTTAGAGTTTAGTATTGGGGTTAGAGTTTAGGGTTACTGTTAGAGTCAGCGTTAGGGCTCAGTTTTAGATTTATGGTTAGAATTAGTGGTAGTGGTTAGGATTAAGGTTAGGGTAAGGGTTGGAATAGTGTTAGGTTTGGGGGTTAGGGTGTAGTGTTAGGGTCAGTTGAAGTGGTTAGGTTTAGAGGTTAAGTGTATGGGTTAGGGACAGGGATAGGGTTAGGGTTAAGTTTAGATTTAGATTTAGGTTTTTGATTAAAGTTAGAGGTAGGGTTAGGGTTTGAGTTTAGGCTTAGACTCAGGCTTTGATTTAGGATTAGAGTGAGGGTATGGGTTAAGCATTATGGTTAGATTTTTTTTTTAGGGATAGGTGTTGGGGGTAGGCTTACGGTTAGGATTAGGTTGTGAATAGGATAGAGTTTGGGGATGGGGGTAGAGATTAGGTTAGAGTTAGAGTTATGGTTTAGAGGTTAGGATCAGTGTTGAGGTTTAGCAATGAATGTGGTTATGGTTAGTGGTTAGTTTTATGGGTTAGGGGAAGGGTTAGTGATTAGGGAATGAGTTAGTATTATAGTTAAGGATAGGGTCAGGGTTAGCAGTTATGACTTAGGGTTAGGGTTTCAGCTAGGGTTAGATGATGGTTAGGGTTAGAGTTGGCATTACTAGTTGGCGGAAGGGTTAGGGTCTGGTGTTACGGTTTTGGTTAGGGGTAGAGTTAGCGTTAGATGTTTAGAGTTAGACTTGGAGTTAGGTTTAGGAATTACAGTTAAGCTTAGTGTTAGGGTACAAGTTAGGGCTTAGTTTAAGGGTTAAGTTAGGTTTAAGAGTTAGGATTGCATTTAGAGTTAGGGTTAGCACTAGGGTTGTCATTTAGGGTTAGTGTTGGATAAGGTTTAGGGTTAGGTTTAGATGAGGGTTAGGGAATAGAGTTCGAGTCAGGGTCAGGATTAGAGTACAGGTTAGGTTTAGGGGTAAAGGCCTATGGTTAATGCTTGGGGTTAGGCATTTGAGATAGGGTTAGGGGTTAATTTTCAGGTTAGGGTTAGGCATACTGTTAGGATTAGGCTTTAGAGTTAGTGAATAGTGTTAGTGTAAGCAGTCAGGGTTAGGTTTTAATACTAGGTGTAAGGGGTAGGATTATGGTTAAGTATTAGAGTTAGATTAGGTTTAGAAGAGGGTTAGAATGTAGGGTTGGAGTTAGCGTTAGGGGTTAGTTTTATGTTTTGGGTTAGAGTTAGGATTACGTTTTAGCTTTAGATTTAGTTAGAGTTAGGGATGGGGTTAGCATTAGGGTTAGGGTTAGTGTTAGGCAGTAGCAATAGTGGAATGGTCAGAGTTAGGTTTTAGATTTTTATTAGAGATTGAGGGTGGTTTTGGCATTTAGGGTCAGAATTCTGGTTAGTGGTTAGGGGGTAGTGTTAGTGTAAGTCGTTAGGATTAGTGTAAGGGGTTAGTTTTATGAGTTAGGGGTAGGGATAGCATTAGCGCTACGTTAATGGGTTAAGGTTTGAATTAGGGATATTTCAGGGTTAGAATCAGTCATAAGAGTTACAGGTTAGGATTTAGGGTTAGGGCTTGGTTTAGTTTAGTGTTTGGTTTAAGGCTGGTGTTAGTATGATGGGTTAGGGTTAGTTTTAGGGTTAGGCTAGGGTTATGGGTTAGGTTTAGAGGTCACATTAGGGTGATATTTCAGGTAAGAGTTTGGGTAAGGCTAGGGTTAGGGTTAGTTTTAGGATTATGGGGGGTTTGGTTTAGGTTAGATTTTGGGCAAGAGGTAGGCTTAGGGTGGTGGTTGGGTTAATGTTAAGGTTAGTTTTAGGTGGATGATAGGTGTAGGGTAAGTTTTAAGTGCAAGGGTTAGGATTAGGGTTAGAGTAAGGGATGGATAAGTGTTAGGTTAGGGCTTAGGGAGTGGTGTCAGTGGAAGTGGTTGGGGTTGGGGTTTAGCTCAGGGTCCCAGGGGGATTTGTGAGGTACCAAGGCCTGGATGAAGAGCTCCCTTCTTGGTCGCACACATCCCAAAAGACAGGGACACGTCTGTGACTGATCTGCCTGGCGCTGTCCCACCAGCAGTGGCAGATGCATCCTGGAGAGGAGTGGAGCTGCCAGGCGCTGTCAGAGGATCTCCCTGAGGTGCCACTCGCTGCCCACCCAGACTCACACACTGTCCCTGGCTGGGACAGATACACCAGCTACGAGCTCTGGACACAGGACACAACAGTCCAACAGCAAAGACCATCTCTCCTGTCCTGAAAGACTCTTATGACCCCTGGAGCCCAAAGCCATGGACCACATGAACTCATTGGACATTTTAGAGGCGTGGCCTATAGACTGAGGAATGAGATCTGTGTGTATATCCAGAGATAGGAAAGTGCTGTTGATTAACTGGAATGTATTGGAGAGTGTGGGACCCGGGCACAACACAGATGGTACAGAATAAGGTGAGGGGGCACTGTCCTGGTTTCAACCTGTTGCCCATGTCATTGAGCAGCTCCATAGATCTGAGCTGATCCTTCACACAGGGGCATCCCTCTGTCCTCACTCTCCCTGGGACTCTCTCCAGCAGACCCTGTATCCTTCAGCTGAAACACCACAGCTCAGCAAGCTGCCCCACCTCACCTCATACAATCCAAAACTGTCACAGTGCTTTGACAAGACATGGGGCACCTCCTGGCAGCGGATGTTCGGAAGCTTGTTCAGTGCTACACCACCTGGGTTTCCACCATCCAGAGGGACACAGATTGCCTCTGTGACACCCCTCTTGTAGAGCCAGACCTAATGAACAGCATTTTAAACAATACCTCAGACTCTGAGTGCATTTCCTTCTGGGATCATACCAGACCAGCATCAACTGGGGAAAAACACTCTCCCAGCACTCTTGGATGCAAACACTCTGGTCCCAAGGGCTGGTAAGGCTGCAGTTTGCTCATGAAACCCCTGGCTTGATCCCCATCCACCACAGTTGTTGCCCTCCAGAGTTCCGCCTGGAAGCACAAAGGCCTGGAAGATTTTGCTGGTGACAACTGATGCAAAGACATGGAGACATCTCAGGTCTACCTACACCTTGTCTTACTAAATTCAGTAGTAGTCTCCCAGTATTTAGGATTCTCCTTTAGCTGTTTCTGAATTAGCAACAACTTATCTTGATGACCTTCAATTCCTTTTGGAGTTTTAATTGGGTTCTGATCTGAACCATTGTTGTGCCTGGAGGACGCTGTCCTTGAAAACAAGATGTATCCAGGCATATTGTGAAAGTATTTGGTCTTTTTGTTGATTGTATCATCAAGAGACTGAGTGAAGATCCCTGTGTGATGTCCTGCTTGTCCATGCAATGCCTGCAGCTTTTGGGTAGAGAAGAGACCAACCTTGCTTTTCTGATGACATCTGATGACTGATGTCCCTGGGAAAGCAATGGAACAGCTTATCCTTGGTGCCATCTCAAGGTATATCAAGGATAAGAGGGTTATTAGGGGCAGTCAGCATGGCTTCACCAAGGGTAAGTCATGCTTGACCAACCTCATAGCCTATTATGAGAATGTAACAAGGTGGATGGATGATGGCAGAGCGGTGGATGTGGTCACCTTGACTTGAGTAAAGCCTTTGACACAGTCTCCCACAGCATCCTCACAGCTAAGTTGAAGAGGGGTGGTCTGGACAATAGAGTAGTGAGGTGGGTTGCAAACTGGCTTAAGGAGAGAAGCCAGAGAGTGGTAGTCAATGGTGCGGAGTCTAGTTGGAGGCCAGTATCCAGTGCAGTGCCTCAGGGGGCAGTACTGGGGCCAATATTATTCAATATATTAATTAACAATTTAGACGAGGGAATAGAGTGTACTATCAGCAAGTTTGCTGATGACACTAAGCTAGGAGGAGCGGCTGACACACCAGAGGCTGTGCTGCCATCAGAGACCTGGACAGGCTGGAGAGTTGGGCAGGGAATAACCTGATGAAATTTAACAAGGGCAAGTGTAGAGTCCTGCATCTGGGCAGGAACAGCCCCAGGTTCCAGTATAGGTTGGGAAATTACATATCAGAGAGCAGTGTAGGGGAAAGGGACCTGGGGGTCCTGGTGGACAACAGGATGAACATGAACCAGCACTGTGCCCTTGTGGCCAGGAAGGCCAATGGCATCCTGGGGTGTATTAGAAGAGGGGTGGTTAGTAGATCGAGAGAGGTCCTCCTTCCCCTCTACTCTGGCCTGGTGGACCCCATCTAGAATATTGTGTCCAGTTCTGGGCCCCTCAGTTCCAGCAGGACAGGGAACTGCTGGAGAGGGTCCAGCGTAGGGCAACAAAGATGATTCAGGGAGTGGAGCACCTCCCTTATGAAGAAATGCTGAGGGAGCTGGGTCTCTTTAGTTTGGAGAAGAGGAGCCTGAGGGGTGACCTTATTAATGCTTATAAATATATAAAGGGTGAGTGCCATGAGGATGGAGCCAGGCTCTTCTCGGTGGCAAACAATGATAGGACAAGGGGTAATGGGATCAAGCTGGAACACAAGAGGTTCCACTTAAATTTGAGAAAAAACTTCTTTCTCAGTGAGGGTGATGGACACTGGAACAGGCTGCCCAGGGGGGTTGTGGAGTCTCCTTCTCTGCAGACATTCCAACCCGCCTGGACACCTTCCTGTGTAACCTCATCTGGGTGTTCCTGCTCCATGGGGGGATTGCACTGGATGAGCTTTCCAGGGCCCTTCCAACCCTTCACATTCTGGGATTCTGTGATCCCAAAGGGGTGGCTAAAGTAAGATCTGCTTGTGTGCTGCAGATCTCTGCATGGAAAGAACACCTCTGTATAGTGACTGATTGATCAAATAAACCGAAAAAACTCCACTCTCTAAGACTTAAAAAAAGGACAAAAGCAAATACAGCTCAGAAATTAGGTGTGAGGACTTTACAGGGAGTACCTTGATAGGTTGGACATGAGGAAGAGGTTCTTCAAAGGTGGGTGGTGGACACGAGAACAGGCTCCCCAGGGAGGTGTCATGGCCCCAACCTGACAGTGTTCAAGAAGAGACTGGACAACATCCTCAAACACATGGTGTGAACTGTGGGGTGTCCTGTGCAGGGACAGGAGGTGGACTCCATGATCCTTGTGGGTCCAACTCATAGATTCTATGAATATACCTTAGACAGTGTTATAGGGTTAGATTACATATTCTATTTGTCCCTGTTTTGGAAGCAAGGCTTAAGTACCTCTACAGTTTCTAAAGATTCTCTTAAATCATAGTCATCTGGAACAAAATACAATGGTATTATTTAGGCAACCAACATGGCACCTGGTTAATCAAAGAACTAAACAAAATCAGCATGTTCACTTTTCAAAAAATTCTACATGGATCATAATCAAAAGAAAGTAGATTAATAAGAGAAAACACAATATTCTTTTGTGCTTAATTCTGAGTATTAAGTATGAAACACCCTCGACATCATACAGTTCGTCTTGTGTTTAACTTTACAACTTCTGAAAGAGAACAGAAAGTCACTTTATTTCTGTTAAAAACTTTTTCATTCCTTCATGGTTTCCCACCAACAAATGCAATAGTCAAGAGGGAAAATTTTCTGAAATCACTTAAATATAGACAATTTAGGGCAAGGATGACTGATCCTCTCTCTCCAACCTGATACTGCTTATTAATTTCAAATTTACGACTCTGGTCACTCTTCAGATGTTCTCAAAATACCAGTCCCCTACCCTACTGCTACTGGCTGCAGTATGTCAATTTAAACTACATGTACTTCTAACGTTCTCTCATCAGAGCTTATTAGATATTCAAAACACGAATTGTGCATGCCACATTCATCTGCACAATTACCACAGATCAATGGGACAATTCAGAGGAGAAGGCTTGTTTACCGTGAACCAAAGTTGTTTTGGATCTGAATGGCATCCTGCTGTGATGTTTCATGGGAAAGGAGAGGACGAGTTTCTCATGTTCACCACCACAGAGACTGAGCACATTAAGAGGAGTCCCATGGCATGAAAGAATAAGGAGAGTACAGTGCCCGATAACAACTGGTGACCATCATTTGGAGAGTTAACAAGGGCTACGGGTTAAATGAAAAGGAGATAACAGAGTTAATTAGCTTAGCTGAATGCAAGAAGTTTATGTTGTGATTAATTTGAGAAGTGACAGGAGTTGTGGAGAGCTATCAGAAGGAGAAAGGCTCTCATGAGAAAGCAGCAGAAAGTCAAATTACAGCATCCAGCATTCAGTCAGAGCCAAGGAGTAGATATGAAGAGGTCAGGGTTGGCAAAGATCAGTGAAGGAGTGAAGTGGGTTTAGGCAGAGACACTGCTGGAGAAAGAAGGAAGAAGTAAAAATAAATGCAGAATTTTGGTGTAGCAAGGGTGGGATGTAGGAGAGGATGGAGAGATGGCTACAGTGAGCATGATATGAGCCATTGTTAAGCAGCAGCTGATCAAGATTTAAGGAAGAAAGTAAACGAAGGAAAATTCCAGTAACTACTGTAGGAAACAGACTGGTCTCTATGCTTATGAAACAAATTTTCATTAACCTGGCAAAGAGTAGCAAAGGGAGTATTCTGGCCTCTGCACTTTGAATCACTGTGGGGCAATTCAGAGGAAAATGACCTGTGCCTCATGAATCTGGAAAGCCTACAAGAGATGAAGTAACCAGATTAACTACAGCATATGCAACCAGAATATTAAGAGGAGTGGGAAATGACATTTCTTCAATATCATTCCATCATGGAACACACCTGAAATATTTTGAAAAGAGCTGGCATCACAAAAATAAGAAGCAGAGTCTCCTGGATAAGTGGGATTTCAGGAATAAATTGGAGAAAAAACAGAAGGAAACTGGAAGAGCACAACGAGACAGTTCCCACATTTACTAATACCATTATTGAAAATATATAATTAAAAAAAAAAAAAAATAGGCACGCATTCTCTAGTCTGTCATTTTCTGCAGCTTTTTTTTGGTTGCAAATTGCGTCAATGTTTAGGTTTTCAGCTTAGTCTTCTAGTCTGCCTCAGCTACTTTAGTCTAGCTTGTCTGGTCTGGCTAGTCTTTGTCTTTTGGTTTCTTTTTTCTCTATGACCCTATCTGTGTATATATATCCATCTCATATATATCTCTCTATATATCTCCCCATTTATTTTTATGTGTATATCTATGCGTGTATATAAAGCAAGGTCAGTTTTTAGTCTGGTAGAGCTTAGACACACTTTCAAAATACGAAAAGTTTTATACACTTCATATTTTTATACTTCATTTTTCACTGACACAGTGATCCCTGAGGAATGTTATTAATTCACTGAAGATCCTCAGAACATCCTTAATACAAGTTCCAATGTCAGTGTAGTGAAATCAGATTTTTCCAGTTCTGAAACAGATTCCAGAATCCTCCCATCTTGAGATACTTATTCCTAAGCAGCCTGAATTAAATAAATGAACCAACTCAAAGAATAACTTGCAGCAAGTGGAAGAGTGACAGAAGCTCATAATTGATTATTGACATAACCTCCATCTTTGGAAACATAAAACACTTCAGTCAGATTAAAACTACTTCTTAACGGTCATAATTCAAAATATTTATCAAAGTCTCGATAAAAATATTTCAGTAATACCATCCTTAGCAATCTAGTTCTAGGAACAATGAGGATGACTCCAACTACAAAAAGTTACAAGATGTAACAATGTTAGATATTAAAGACTTTTTGTTTGTTTGTTTTCAGTTCTATGATATTAACATACCACTTATCCAACGTTAGGGGGAAAAAAAGTTATGCCAACTGTATGTTAATTCTTCCTTCTCTATTAACTACACAGTGTAGAAGAGGTACTCTCAATTAAATACAGAAGGACCTGGTTGCCCTGTTTCCCATATTGCGATTGTATCCACTTCTGCTGTTGGTCAATTGTGAAGCACTTATCAAGACAGTAAATTGCCACCTGATATTAAGGCCCACAGAACAAACAAACATCACTGTAACCTCATACAATAATTTCACACAATAGAAGCTGATGAAGCTTAACTGTTTCCAGTTTCTTATATCACCTGAAAACTACATAATCTTCACCTTCATCAAGGGCCTGAGATCCCACATTCACTGTCCAAATAAAGAAGTTTCTGAATTCATAAGGACAGTAGAAAATATAGTACTGGATAGGTGGAAAAATACCAGATTACAAAACCCCCCACAGTAATCCTTTAATGAAGGTTTTAAACTAACATGAACCCATTAAATAATGTCACATTTAATGAGTACTTAAATAATATCATTAATAATGGAGTAATTGGACCTCTTTACAAAAAGAAAATCTATTTAACACTGTCATCATTTCCGGCAATACAAGTCACAGAATAGTGTCTTGTTCTTAGTTGTTATTATTTTTTAAATATAAATAAGCCAGAAATAATGAGTGAGAGCAACTTTTCCAGGAACTGCAGCCCAACCATTTAATTTCTGTTCTGTAAAAAAAAAACCCAAGACACTGTCCATCTGCTATTATATCAGGTGGGAATATAAAATTACTATTGTGCTTGTGTTGTCTTGGAAATGCCTGCATCTTGGCCAACTGACTGGCAAGATGACATTGTATCATCCAAAGACAAAAACGACAATGAATTTTTACTATGTATGTATTCACATTCACATATGACTTTAAAGGTTTATCATATTAATTTTTATATATGGCCATCAATTAAGAAAATTAATTTAGCATTCATCATGTCAGTCTTTAAACAAAGTCATAGTTTAGACACTATAATGCCATTTAGATAAATAGACCAATGTCAGACCAGTCAAAATTAATTTTTCTTTCATTTTGTTCAATCAAGGGAAAGGAATTACTTTTATAAATATATATAGATGCTTTTTAGAGCAATGAGTTTGAATAAATTCTCAATTTGAAGTATTTCTATATTGACACTTCTCAAGATTTTAAGATGAAAAACTGTACAGCTAAGAGAAAGAAATGTGTCAAGTCCAGTACCCACACTCAAAATGTTCAATTAGTCTAGTAACTAATCTTTATACTAAAGAAGTTTCTTAGCATATGCAATTGTCAGTTTTTATATTCTACTCCATTATTTGTTATATAAAATTTAAATTATTCATCATAGATAGCTAGACCATCTTTAGATGTCTGATTAAAACTATATAGTCAGACTACTCATGTAACTGCCTAAACTTCTGTGACGCTCACACAGGTCCAGCTCTAACAAAAACACCTAGAAAACACAGGGCTGAAAATCTATGCTAATATAAGTCACTAGTACAAATTTTTCAGTCTAGTACTTCAGCAACATAGATTTTTTTTTCAGTGATTAAATTTGTGTTTAATTATGAAGAAAGTGAATTTTGTTCTCAACTCAGATTTTATTAATTTCTAATCACACTAATAACTTTTTTTTTGTTGTTTATAACAAAGACTTGCAAGAGAAAATGTTAGTTTTGGTCCCTGTGAGCAATTGTTCAGAATCTGAAGAGAAAGGTGGAGCCTACAGAGCTCAGCAGCACATGGCAGGTATAACATGGCAGCCACCTGTAAACTGAAGTCAGGTGCAAATCAAACAGGACTGAGTGACGCAGGGCTGGATTGCTTCCTTTTTGTCTAGTTTCTCGCAAAACCGGAGTCTGATATTTCCCATTCAGCTCAGGATTGGCCAATTCTAACTGAATCTGCAGTGCTCCCATACACACCTGTTGTTATTCTTGATCCTATCCATAACTTCAAAATGTATAACACACCTGATAATTTATTTTCACTTGTTTGATTTTAAAAATTCTGTTTTGTTTAGGCAAAAATATTTTTCCTGTACCATGTTGTGCTGCTTTTCTTCACTTTTCTATGTTAAATATATATATATATATAATAATAATAATGGGCTTAAAAAAAATGATACAGATGAGTTACCTGTCAAATTTATCTTCATTTCACGTGAAGCAGGACACCATTGACAGCAATTACACTTACACTACACTGCTTGATCTTGATCCATATTCTAAACCAAAGATTAGAAAATGAAACCAAGGTGGAGATTATGAGAGGTACATAGTAGTCTTGCTTTTGCTGAAGCCTATCCTGCAAGAAGAACCTCTAAGCACACCAGTCTGCAGTGTCCATCTCAGATACATCTACACAGTTATTCCAGATATCTTTTTAGAGTGTGAAAGAAAGCCTAGTTTGGGTGTTTTGCTTGAATTGCTTAGAAACAGCTCAGAAAACTATATTAAAAAACACATACCTTTGAAACCACAGTGATGAAGACTGTATCTTTTCTCCACGTCACCCAGAGTTACATATCGTACAATAAAATACCTGCATTGGAACAACTGAAATTAAGCAAATGAATGTGTTTTCTGAAATTCAGCAGGCAACAATATGATCTGCAGAGTTAAACCATCAGAAGTACCTTAATTCACGCATCTCAGTGTAATCACTAAATGTAAAACTTTGAAAAACAAATGTCGTTGGAATTATTTAGCCTATTTAGAGCATTTTAGGCTATTGATGAATTATGATCGGTTCCAATGAGAAGCACTGGATTTACAATTTGAGACAACCTGAGTTACATCAAGAAAAAAATCTCCAAATTCCATTTTGAATTTCAAGTCCACCTATAAATACTAGAATTGCAAGAAAAAAGCCACTTTTAAGTATAAATTTATTTGATCAGTTTGATCAGTTCTCTGTATATTCTCTCACTTGCACAGGGAGCTTTTAACAAAGAGTGGGACTACATGATCTCTAGAGCTTCTCCAATCGTAATTATTCTGTGATTCTGTTCTACGATTTGTCTGTTAATGACCGGTTAATTTCTACCATGATACACGCCCTCCAAACAGGTGTATCTGGGTCAAACTCGCTCTCCATTCATAGCTCTGCTTGAGTCACCTCAAATGCTACCAAGCACTGGGGCAAGGAAATACATGATAGAAGGAACTTTCATGGACAGCTTTGTTGTTGGAACAAAAAACAGTAAAACCACAGAAACAGAAGTGGCACACTGACAAGGACCATAGGGAGTCATAACTTTCATCACCTTTACAGAATTGCGAAAACAAGAATAAGAAAATAAGACAAGGCCAAAATTGATGCAACTCTTACAGCACAGGGGAAAAAACCTCATTCTCAAAACGGCTTGGGAATCCCTAAGTGCTACCTTGACGACCTATACCAACACAAGAAAGTCTGCCAAAGCAAAACAAAACCCACCTCCAAACCCCTAAAATTTAATAAATAAATAGCAGGCTCTTTCCTTGTACTTAGAAACTCAGTACTCTGAGGAAAGGGCAGTCAACCATGAACAGAAAAAAAAATCTTTTTTTTTTTTCAAATTATAAAGTAGATCTATAGAACTTCTTATTTCTAATAGAATGCAGACTTGCTAAAACTCCAGTGGAAGCAGAAGGATATTTAAAAAGCACACCTACTTTTTCACCTGCTCCATACATTCAACACCACACCTATTAAATTAGGAGGGGTACTTTAGCAGCTAAAGTAAAAATAAGGACAATTGCAAATAATATATTCTCCCAGAATTTCCTTGAGTACACAGGAAAGAATGAAAGAAAATTCTCATCTAGAAAAGAACATGAAAAATTCCACACAGACTAGTAAAGCTCTGTAATCTGATCTAGGACATGGCTACGCTATCAACACCGATAGTTAAGTGTTTTAGTGAAACATAGAAAGCTTTACAATATCCATAGTTCAGATGGTTTCAGGAAGAGTGGGTAATATGTTAATATGACACAGAACAAAAAAACAATTACATGGACCCAGTCTAAGTTCACCAGCACCTGTAGGATGAAACAGGCTTTGGACAAAATACATCTGCTTTTTACATACTGGTGACCTGTTCAGTGGGATGGAAAGTTTATCATTCCCCTTGTTAAATATATTTTCCATGTTATCATTTTTAAAATATTTGAAAGAGCAAACATCGCAGGGCAGGGCCCACCCCTTAGGCTACTACTGTAATTATAGAGTGAGTTCTAGCTAAGTATTCAACTCTGTCTGACTGAAAGTTGGAAAACCAGAGCTCAGCAGCAGGATTAAGCTTGGAACTCAATTTAATGAATACGACATCACTAAATAAATCCTAGAATTGCACTAGGTGAAGCATATTTTCATTGAATCACAGAATCCTAGAATGGTTTGGGTTGGAAGGGACCTTAAAGACCACCTAGTTCCAACCCCTGCCATAAGCAGGGACATCTTCACCAGCTCAGGTTGCTCAGAGCCCCATCCAGCCTGGCCTGGGATGTCTCCAGGGATGGTTCATCTACCACCTCCCTGGCCAACCTGGGACAGGCTCTCACCATCCTCAGGGGAAAGAATTTCTTCCTTATATCTAAGCTAAAACTACCCTCTTTCAGCTTAAAGCCATCACCCCTTGTCCTATAACTACATGCCCTTGTATAAAGTCCCTCACCAGCTTTCTTAGAAGTCCACTTTAGGTACTACAACCCCAACTCTTTCAGCCGGTGCTCACAGGAGAGGTGCTCCAGGCCCCTGATCATCTCCATGGCCCTGTTATTATAGGATCTAAAATTCACATTGTTTTCAGCAGCACAATAACTCCAAAAGGAAATGTAAAAGTAAATAAGCAAAAATAAATCAAACATAGAACTTAGAAATAGAATTAGTTTTAGTAATCCCATACCATCTGAGAGTACAGAAACTGGGTCATGATAAACAACAAGAGGGCAATTATGCTATTGAGCTGATCACACAGTTGGACTGAGGGTAAAAGCAAACTATAAGGAAAATATTTGTCTCCACATTTCCACCCACTGTGTGGGTAAGTCTTGGATGCATAGGGAAAGGAAAGGGAAATTAGGGTCTGATATGGCTAATGCGTGTTCCTGATTTATCAGTGATACTTGACTTTTCTGAACAGCACCCTCTGTCATAGGAAGCCACTACACAAAGCTTTGCAAATCTTGTTTAGAAAGCTCTGGCAATATTAAAATTATGTTCAACAATGTGACCTAGCAAATAATTTATTTTTGGGCACGTACTACAATCAGTCCATGTATATCATTCTATCTTAAGAAAACCCACTTTATTAGTAAGTAAATGACAGCTCATAATTTACTAGATTGCTTGAAGCACATTAGTTTGTAATTATCAAACAAGAGCCTGCTCTTAACTTCATGAATTTGTTTCTTGCATCTGATGAAAATAACCTACAATGCTTCATTGAAAGTCTTGACAAGTGGGCATAAAACAATATTAGAAAGCAGAACGTTGAGCTTGACTTGATAATACATTTCAGTTCCCTCTGTTTCAGACTAGAAATGCTGAAAATTAAATTACAGGGACTCTACCCTTTTATTTTATTCTACAGAACTACAATCCTATTTTAAAAATACATTAAATAAATGTAGTAAATTAATCTGAGGCTCTGAAAGCATGGTGTTGGACCTTGGTTGAAATCTAGCTACTATAGATACAACTCCTTCAACAATTCACCTATATAGTAGCTCAAAAATTAGCATGGTGCCAAATAAAGTTCTACTAAGCATTTATTTTCTCTAGTTTGGTGTTCCTTCAGTGTTTGACTGCAGTTGTGTGATACACCAGATTGTATAACAGAACTATCTAGGATTATTTAGCATCCAAGATCATTCAGTGCATGTCAGGATAGCATCACTACAAGTACTTGTGGTCTGTTTAAGACTAAATTGTGGATAAATATGAAATAAGTCATGTGGAGCTGCAACACATTTTCATCATTGATGGCAAGTGATAACCTCCTAAATTGGATTAATCTTCTGTACCTTTCTTTCTCTCTCTCTTTCTTTCTTTCTCTTTCTTTCTTCCTTTCTTCCTTATTTATCTATCTATCTATCTATCTATCTATCTATCTATCTATTTATCTATCTATCTATCTATCATCTCAATCAACAACCCTCAGCAGCTTAAAATATTCTGAAAGGATAATACAATGCAATTTTCAGGAGAAACTTCAGGCAGAAAATATGTCTAAAGCTAAAGCCAAAGATTAGTTCTTCTCTTCAGATATCTGTTTGTAATGTTTAGCGCATTGTAAGTATCACAAACTGCGTAACTTCATAAAGTGATGAAGCTACAAGTGAGTAACTTTTATATAACTATGAAACAATTAAGCAGGCAATGACCTACTGAAAAATAAAGGCTTGCATTAATTTGGTTTTGCTTTATTAAAAAAAAAAAAAAAAAAATGTTTCCAGTTTTCTAGAACTATCTTAATGAAACAGGCAGTGAATTTTGAAGAGGGGATAGCTTGTGTTATACATAGCTAAACGTTAGCAGATCCCTCTAGAATATTTTAATGGTTTGAAGATATCATTGTAAGTAATTTCAGAGGCTGGAAAAATAAACTGCTTCTTTTTTCCTTTGATAAATCTACTGGAATCTGACATTTATCAGGCCCACTAATAACACCTGTGATCTCAGCATTTCTGGACAAAGGCAGTTTCTGAAGGTGGTGAAGCTTAGTAAGGACACTCAGAATTGTGAAAGCTGGAGGAAAGAATGACATGCGCCTTTCGGCAGACTGCTTAGATCAGCACTGATATGTTGTGTTTCCATCTCCAAAAGTGAACTGTTTCAATATAAAGATTTAAAAAATTAAACCTGAAAGACCTAAAGCATTAGCAAATGCCGTCAAAGTTACCACAGCTCTGTGCATGCGGATTAGTGCCTTCAGTGTCTAAACAGAAAATCAACATAGCCTTACATTTGCTTCCTATATCAGGGAAGATCTATTAGCACAATTAAGATCAAGTTCACCTTTGACTTTACCCTTTTAGAAGTACCCAGCATATAGGCATAGAACAAAGCAAGCTTAAAATGTAAGTGATAGAAGCCTCCAAGCTAAATTATTTTAAAACTCTTAAATAAACACACCAAGAATACATTATGGAGTAAAAATTTCACAAAGGTAGAGGAAGATAAACGTGACCTTTCCATCACTAATTCGTAGGATTTTATACATGGAAGGCTGCTGAAAAGCTAATGCTTTAGACTTAGCAATCACACAGTGAACATCACCTCATCCAACTTCCTTATTTGCTTCTATTCCACTCCTTTTCCAGTGAAACCACATTTATGCAATGCTTTAAGAAAACAGCCTGATGTCAACAAAACATATTTTAACAACAGATAGCATTTACTATCAAATACATCCTGGAACGTTTTGCTCTTCAAAGTTGGGAAGCTGAGACACACAAAATAATAATTATCCTGAAGTGATTCATTGCTAGATGTTTGACCTCAGCTAAAAGTTAGTAATGAGCAAAGAATTAATGCCATATATTTGTCTGCATAAAGTCGAAGGTAAGGTACTTGTTTTTACAAACTATAAAGGTTAATATATGAACATCACTTTAAGCTGACCCAGGTCAAGGGTAGGACTCTCTGCATCACAATGGGTTAATGACTTAGCAATCATTAAGATGAGGGTTTAGGCACACATTAGCCACCAATGTACCCAAAACTCTGCTCTAAATTGAGAGACTGCAGGATCTGCACTAACTAAGGAGCACGGTTTAATCTGAGGATAGATTTTGTTAACAGAGCTCAGTCTTTTATCTCCTGTGCAGACCTTTTTGACAATGTTCGTGTAATTGTCTCCAGCTAAAGTTCACTACTGTATCTATGTCACACATTACACTCAAGCACAACTCACAGTATTTTAAAAATACTTCAGAAATAACAAATAGCACCAACTGTGAGCCACTTACACGTGTGAATTTAGAAAGAAGAGACAGTTCTGTACATACACTTTTCACCTATGTGTTTCCCTATCTGCCTCTCATTTTGTGCTGAATCATGCACATCTATGAAAGAGGTGACAGGAAGATAAAACAGGTGGGTATGTTAGACTTAGAGGACTGATGTATCCTCAACGGACACACTTATGTTATATGACTTCTTGATCTCTCTTGCAAACTTCGTTCTCATTGTGACAACACATTAAAAAAAAAAAGTCATCTATCATGAACCAGGGCTTCAGTTATTGCTTTAGTTTTCTGTCTGTTTGTGGTGGGTTTTTGTTTGTTTGTGGGGCTTTTTTGTTTGTTTGGTTGGTTGGTTTGGTTTGGTTTCGTCTCGAAAAGAGAAATTATTTCCTAACTTACCCTCAAGGTTGAATTTTCCTGATTTTGAACCTGAACACTGTAGAGCTCAACCACCCTAAAAGCACACGTGAGGGGGATCTGCTTGGCCTTGTATAACATAGTGAAAACATTTGTATGCCCCCCCTTTGCCACCTGCTTCTGTAGAGTGGTGCAAGATTATGCAGTTCTGTATCAGACCACGGACGAGAGCAATGTCTGTCCAAAACTGTTGCAGGACACAATAAAATACTGTGAGTCTCTGGACAGTATCTGTGCAAGGACCAAGGATAAATACTGGTTGGGGGAGCTAACACTTTTCATCAGAAAATCTGTCTTTCGGGTGGAGCAGGCATTTCATGGGTAAATGGTGAGATGACTGGGTGTTCATTTGATGCAGTTCTCTTTGTTTACTCACAGACAGTCTTAAGGCCCTGAATTCCTGTGCTTTCCAAGTTACTTCTTGCCAGCCGACCCACAATTATTAACTAAGGGAAGATTCCTATCCCATTCCAGCTGTGAAGTAAAAACAAAGTTGTTGATTATCTTGTGTTTGCTTATTTCCCTCTCTCTTCTCTCCTAGAAACATATAAAATTCTGTCATTCCCAGAAGACTTTCCAGCCACACAATTTCTACTGATGTACATGTCTTGTGTTTAAGAAGCTGGTTTCTATTATTTCATCTTTCTTATTCCAAAAAGATCTCTCCTGCTTCCTTCATTTTCTTTGATTGTCCACTAGCTGCCTAGCTATTAATTTAGAAAGAACGGAGCAGCATTTCATATATGATGTCTCTTCATTGACTGGATTCCCATCAAAATAGCACCTCAGTGGTTTTGAACAGTTTTCTGCAACATTTTGAAGCAGGTGACAAGATCAAGGCATATACTTTGCCATTTTGTTACATCAAGCAATCTTTTAGATTGCTTGAGTTTCCAAATCCTTTAATATAAGAAGAGAAGGTTCCCACTGAAAGGGAAATATGGAAATATAGCATAGCCTATGATCAATGATCATGGTTTTGTAAGCCTTTTTTTAATGACTGAACACAAACAGTCTATTTATTTTCAGCACATGACCATATACTTCATATGCTCCTCATTTCCCCCTCTGGCTAATATACAGCCCAAACTCTTCATTAATTATTTCACTCATCATTCACTGTCATTCCCAGCATTTATGGATTCATGGTCATTTTTTAGAGTCTATTCAGATCAGCATCTGTATTAGTACTTTGCTGCAAATCATGTTTTATTTAGCACAAGATACTGACATGACCTACATGGAACAGTAAAGAATAACCAAAATGGACATTCTATCTTGTCTTTGTGTTGTGACCTGTTTGTTTGACTATTGTAAATACACACAATGCCATTTTCAAAAGACACTTTCTATACAACAACAGTAAAAAATCATGATGTGAACGAAATCCTATATATAAGTGTATAAAATTCTACTATAGCCTGCTTATTAAAGTATCAAAAATTATAGAAGTGTATTTAATTACACTTAACTGTAATAATTAGTAAGCTGATATTTAGTAAAATCTTATTCATTTATTTCAAATGCTATTAGGACTCTGGTATGCCTAAAACTACACTTGCCATATGAATCTTGCAAGGTCAGGCTCTGGTTTCATGTATACCAATAATTAATCCAATTAGGTCTTGAAAAAGACTTGTTAATCTACTGCTTATGGAACATTAGCTGCCTGGAAGATATGAAGAAGTAGGTCATGAGAAAACTGGCAAAGAAAAGGAAACAAAAAGACAATTTCAAAACATTCTTGCACATACTCTTGCACTTGGAAGTGAGCAAAAAAAGTGACAGTAGTGGAGTGAAAACAGGAGCTGAACATTCAATGGTTGGTATTATTTAAATTGTCTGTAAAGGAAAAACATCGAGGTGCTATTGTTCACAAAAGCCTATGGATTTATTTCTCCACAAGGCAAGATAAATTAATAATGGTTTGGAAGGTTCAGATTCACACTGCACAGCTGTTTCTAGGGCCAGAATTTATGGGTAAAGCAGCTACTGCAGTTCATCTCTCCATCTAGACAGGGCTGAGGAAAAACCTGTAGTGGGGAAGCGAGCAATGGGAGATTGGCTAATTAGGAGGAGTAATAGATATCTACCTTCTTACTAAAGCAGATGGGCATGCATGAGTGGACAGAACAAAGGGAGAGGAAGAAAGGAGGCAGAAACTGGGAATGAGAGCTGGAAAATGGCAATGAAAAGCATGAAGCAGAGAGAGGCAGCAGTGTAACCTGCTTCTCCATAAGACAGAGGGAAAAGCAATGAATAGGCAACTTGGAAATGTTTCTGCCTATTCCTCTCGGTGTGTGGTCCCCAACTGTTTGTGATGTTGGGGAAAAAAAGAAAATAGGGTATAATGAAAAAAGAGCTGGAAGGCATTAGCTGATAGAAATCTCATATCTTTTACTTTAAAGTGATAAACAGAACATTTGACTGTTTGCAATGAAGACAGGACGTGTGAGATAACGTAGCAGCATTATAACATATGGTATAGTATTGCTCATATATCTGAGTTCTGGCAAACACTACAAGATAATCTATAAGAAGATACTAACAGCCTGTGCATTGACACTACGTGGTGACTCAACACAGAGAAGTGAATAAGGGTGGTAAAGTAACATTATCCCTATGAATAGTGAAAGCAGAAATACACGGGTACTGCCGTTGCAATAAATTACCAGTGAGACACCAAAATCCTGTGTTGGCTGATGAAAAAACTTAACATAAAATGTAAACAATCTGTGTATTTCAGATCTATTTCTTACATGTCCCATCACCCACCATGACTCCTAGAGCACCACTTCTTGCCCTCCCTCCATCATATATCAGCTGCTTCTACACCTCCACACTCCCTAGACTGAGATCTTAAAAATCCACTTTTATAGGGACTGCATTGCTTTTTATTTTTGCCTGAGCTTTGGGTATCTACACATGGGATCATGTGTATTTCAAGCCTCTCAGAGCCACAGCAGCTCGACATCTGATGGAACTCCATAGGCAAGATGACTCCCTCTACTGGAAAAAGGGAAAGATGCTGCAACAAGGTCCCAGTGGCTAAACCGCTCCTCTCATCTCCTGACATCTCGAGAAAAATTATAATTTCTTCCACTACAAATCCCTGATTAGCTCCATCTTTGATTATCTGATTCTTCTTGGATATTGAAGACTCACAAGTAGTAACATAATTTAATAGAGATGGGCCCTCGGAGCCTGATCGTAAAACTGCATTGCTTTGCTACAAAAGCATTCAATTTGGATTACTCTGCTATGAAATTGTCTTTTATGATGTAAACTAATCCCCAAATAGTTCTACTAATTACTAGGTTGAAACTACTTCTGAAAAAGAAGTTGCATGAACACTCTGCTGTGTCTTGGTGAGAATGACTGAAATCAGCTAATAAGTAATTAAATTAGTAGGAAGCCTACTAATATAGTTGCTGGCAGGAAAGGTTTAGGTGTTAATTCTTCTTGCAAAGGTAACAAAGAACACAGGTGAGACTCCAAGAAATGCCTACATGTTGTATTATACCAGAACATGTTATCAGCAGAACTAGGGAATACACATCGCATACCCTGAAACAGAGTGACCGTTGTTGTAAAACAACTATCATTTATTTACTGAAATCATAAAAATGTCATTTAAGGAATTGGTCAAAGCAGCTTATCCACATAAACATTCTTAGTGATGTATTTTTCCCTTCTGACATCCCCAACAAGTGTCTTAGCTAGCCGTGCTGGACAGAACTCTAATTTTAACAGAAATGTGTAATTTAAACTAATATTGCTACTCTTCTACTATATAATAAAAATTAATTTTAAATACAAATTTGCTGGAAAACATAATTATCATCCTTATATTTGAGAATGGAAGTAAATTATGTGGTATCAACTGAAGCCTAACGCTGACCCTTCAGAGTGACCCCAGACTCCATGGAAGTAATGCAAGCCAGACTTCCAGGAATACACAATTTTTTATTCTGGTGATAACAAATGATTAGCAGAAGGATTGTTTTCCTTTATCGGGAAATATGACAGTAAAGGCCTACCAGGAAAGTCTGCTCATCCTGTGGAAACTTCGCTTATCCCAAGACGAATGGAATATTCCGCAATTGTCTTAGCAGAAGTTGTGCAGGGACAGAGAGATTGCACACCATCCTTAAGAATTCAACCCATTATGAAATCCCACCTAGGGAGTTAATGGCTGAGCACTCATTTGAGAAACATTCTCATCACTTCAACATCATCAGGTATTCCAAAATGCAAAGAATGTCCAGTTTTCTTGAATAAGTAACAATATTCCTCCAAGAGAAATGGAAATCTTTTCCACCTTTCACTGTAAGTAACACCTGTAGAATCTCCCCTTCTCTAAATGATATTTTTTTAGATATTATTATCCCAAAGATAAGAACACTGACAATAAGTGTGGAAGAAGACCACCTACTACTCATCATTCTTCTTACTGAAAAATTTCACGTTGAAGAGTAACAGGAAAAAACACATTAACATGACACCGAATTTGCAGAGTAGGCACCAATTCTGGATCCCCAGGTCTCATTCTCACTGGCTTATTCTGGACATTCCCAAAATTTATGGCTTTCTCAGCTTCACAAAGGGCAGATGGTACCATGTGCAGCATTATTTACTGATGTCATGTTACAGCAAGAAAATCAGAGCAAGGAAATTGCAGGCCTAGTTGCCCTCAAAGACAATTAGGTTTTATAAAGAAAATTCCCTCACCCTGGGCAACTGGGTTCTAACTGTAAAGTAATGCATAAAAATATTTGTTTCGTATTCCATAAGAGGTTTCACATTCCATATGGACACAGAGTTTAGTGAAGCTCTGCAACAGGGTTCTCAGAAATAGCTTTGTAATTAGTATTCCTTATCAGTGACTAAAAAGCAGAGGTTTACCATAAAGAAGGACCGAATTGAGTTGAAGGCTCCTCTCTACTGCCAGGACAGGGTCCTGTTGGAGAGGGGCCAGAGGAGCCACAGGAATGATCTGAGGCTGGAACAGCTCTGCTAGGGGACAGGCTGAGTTGGGGTGTTCAGCTGCAGAAGAGAAGCTCTGGTGGCCTTTCTGTACTTAAAAGGGGCCCGTGAGAAAGATGGGGACAGACTTTTGAGCAGGGCCTGTTGTGACAGGACAAGGGGTGATGGTTTAAACTAAAGGAGAGAGATTCAGGCCGGACATGAGGAAGGAATTGTTGTCCCTGAGGGTGGTGAGAGCCTGTGCCAGGTACCCAGAGAGGTGGTGGATGAACCATCCCTGGAGACACCCCAGACCAGGCTGGATGGGGCTCTGAGCAACCTGAGCTGGTGAAGATGTCCCTGCTCATGGCAGGGGTGGCACTGGGGGAGCTGGGAAGGGCCCTTCAACCCAAACCATTCTATGATTCTATACACTTTATAAACTCCCCATATCCAGGTACATATGACATTTTCTTTTGGGTTTTGATTATATCTGGAAGTTTGGAAGAGAAGGGTTATGATTAACAATACAGCAGAAGTAACATTTCACAGTTAATGCAGAAGATTTACATTTATACAATGGCAGAAACTGCAGGCTCTATGATCATTCATCCATACCCTGCTCCTTCATCACCTTGTGGAGATTTAATCACCTCTTTAAAATTTATCTCAGTTCTGTCAGAACTGTGTTTTCTATCTTCCTCCTGATCTAAATCCAAATAACAAAACAACAGTTTTACCAAGGCTGCAGCCTATAATTTCCAAATAAATGTTCAAGAATTTTTTAAACTAGGATTGTTTGTACCATTTCTTCTTCTTCTAAAAAAAAAAACATAAATGACATGTATGTTTGTATTTCTCCTCAGGCTGGATAACGCACAGCTGAACACAGTAGATATAATCCTTCATGATGCATTTCTGTCAAAGTCAATGGTAGGATGAATTTGGCTTGCCAGCTTGGTAATTATTACAGATGTTAGAGTGATGGATAATGATGCTATGTGCTACTGTAGCTCGAGGACTGGTTCAATTAGAAAACATAAACTTATAGTTTGACAAAAATAGGATGACAGTTCCCCATATGGCCTTTTTGCTGTTTGACCATTAGACTTTATTTTTGCATTATTGGCCAGAAGAATAGCAGGCCATTTGTACAGGGTTATTGCTGCAAACAGACTGGGAACGTTCAAATATTGCAGAGGAACAGGGAGTGCACATACACAGAGTGGCTCAGCAGTGCACACATGAAAACTCTAAGTGGAGAACTCAGCACATGTTCACATCATTTGCAACACTCGGCACATGCTACAGAAATAGCCAACGCATCCACACTGAAACTTAATGAGGACAAGAGGCACCAAGCTGAATATACACGTAAAAGCCATGTACACAGTGCTTATTCATGTATTTCTGCCTGGGAATCCCCAAGCAAAGCACAGGAACCATAAGCAATGGTTCCTACTAAGCCTGTAATCTAGGTTTAAAACTGTTTTGAGAATAAAAAAGTTATTGGTTAGTATGAGTGTACTGAGACACTGTGAAGTATGTTCTCATTGTACTTTAATTTTTCAAATACACAAATCTTCACCTAAATTTACTCCAAACGCAAAAATCTCAGTAATTTTTTCTTCATGCATTTGAGGTACTGTTGCATGAACTTATAACACGCTGGTTAAATGAACAAACAAAATACTATGACTAATGATCCAAGAAGTAGTGTTGGCTGGAGACATTACAATTCTTTGAGTTATTATCAGAATGGAAAGGAAAAATATATGTTTAGAAATATCTAGCCTTTTATGTCTTTCCAATGAGTTCCACCAAACATCTATTCTTGAATGCTTTACGAATGCTGCATTAACACTAGAAGCTCTAGACACACCGAGAATGAAATGAAGGTCGAATATTGTGAATCACTATTCCCTGTCAGTGACAGAGTAACAGATTCCCGTGAGAAACCACAAAACAGACAAATTTCTGAGCAATGTGCTGAAAAGGTTTGGCTGCCATCTACAGATAATAATCATTAGTGCACTGGTAGCAACTGCAGGAAAACAAAACGAAACAAACCCCAAACCAACCAAAGAAACCAACAAACAAAAGCCCAACATGCACTACAAGACTAATAAAAATCTAACCTGGAAAGCTTCTTAGTTTGCTTTTTCTTTTCTGGTAAAAATATAACTGCTCACATAAACATCAGCTCCTTCATTCTCTAGAGTGGTTTGAAATCTAACAGGTACAATCCTGGTGTCTCCTACTACCTAAATATTACTAGACAAAAATGCAAAGTGTTAATATTTTTCTTTTATTTAAACTGGGAAATATTAAGTGCTGATTTACGCATCGTAAGTTCTCAGTTAAAACTGTCTTAAAACAACTCCTCTCATAGAAAGTCATTGGTTAGCAAAATTACAAAACTTAATTGTATTGTTAACATATAATCATATGTATAGACTCCAAATATTGTAGGTGCATATACGTTGTTTCCCTGAAAATAAGACCTATCTCAAAAATAAGCCCCAGCATGATCTTTCAGGAATTTTTAGGATGCTCAAAATATAAGCCCTACTCCAAAAATAAGCTCTAGTTACAGTTCATTGAAAAAGTCAATTTAAATAGTGTACAGGCAGCTACGCATGGAAAAAAGTAATGAGTTTTGGAGCAAAAATTAATAGAAGACCCTGTCTTATTTTTGGGGGAAACAGGGCAGCTGTCCAAGTATCTTCTATTTAGAGTTTTCTGTTAAACTCAGGCTTCCTAATCATGCTAGTTCTCTCTAGGCAGAACATATGCCAACACATCACAACACAAGTAACTGCATAAAGATTTTCCTTCAGCCGTTCAGAACAGCCAGCACAGCAGTTCAGTTCACTCTTGTCAAACAAATCCTTTCTCTTTTCACTCTGCCTTAAAACCACTTTCTTTTCTTCAACAGCTGCTGTCAAACTGTCTTTATTTCCTTTCCAAGCCAGCTAACTGGCTCAGCAGTTGCCCTGCTAAAATCCTCTTTCAAAAGTTTTGTTCTAAACTTGCAGAATAATTGCCTGGCAAAAGGAAACGAGATGGGAGGATTGAGGATGAATAACAAAAGGACTTAGAACTGTTCTAAATAGTCCCTCTGTAATGAATCTAAATTACTATATACGCACCAGATGACACTGGTCTCAAGAATTATTCTGCACAGACGAGTATTTCATATAGAAGTTTAAAAGCAGTGTATTTGAACAAAAAGATAGCAAGCAGATAGAAAAACCTGTGGGCATTAGCTGAAGTTAACTTTTTCAGTTTCAAAGTCCTTCAGCAGCTGGAACTGAGCAGTGTTCCAGAAGCCAGAGATATCTGACTTCTCAATATTACCTTTATATATGAAGAAGAAAAGGCAATAATGGCATTTTTATACTCTTAAACCTTAGAAGAAAATCCTTTCTTTCTTAATCTGTTACTTCTGTAATATTTTCCTGCATTAACAATTACTGTTTTTCTCCACCCATGTAGTACATGCTTTTCATACGGTTTTCCTTTATATATATATATATTTCTATGTATTTCTTGAGAGAAACCTGCTAGATGACAATGGAGTTACTATTTGGAAATCTGGATTTGTCGGCAGATAAAAACTTCTAGGTCATACAACTGACAATCCTCTTGTACGTGTATATATATATATATATATAAAAGTGGTATGTTTATAAAGTTTAGAGCTGCATTTAGCAGAAAGAAATGCAGTAACTTTATATTTTAGTTCCCATTTAGGTCAAGCCTCAAAAACATCTGTTTACTTTCTTTTATACATAGTCTCGAGATAAGTTGACTTAGACTATTTTCATGAAAAATAAATTTTGATTGAACATGCAGTTCAAGTGAAAAATTTCCCATAGCTGTAGCTGTTTTCACCATATATTCTTTGGAAAGCGTGTGTGACAGCATGACATTAATTTTATAGCAAAGCAGATCTATCACTAGCCTGAGAATGAAGGAACAGAAGTTTAACAGCTTTATACAACCTGGAATGAAAATTCTACCCGTAAATCAGGGAAATCGTGTTTAGTGTATCTTCAGAAATAAACAAGCAGTTCTTGGACTGAGTGGCAGCTGTAGTCCAAAGATGCTATAAAGTCCCGTGCAAGTACAAATAAGGGTAGTTAATGAACTACTAAGTAACTCTAAGGATGATAAAGGTATTTATGAAATAACTAAAGCAAATCTGAGAAGTAAGGCCGGAGAAAGGACTGGAAGAGGTTGCAAAGGGAAGTTGTGGAGTTTCCATCTTTGGAATGATTCAAAAGTCACCTGGATATGGTTCTGGGCAACCGGCTCTAGGTGACCCTGCTTGAGCAGATGGGTTGGACAAGAGAAGCTCCAGAGGTCCCTTCCTAACTAAACCATTCTGTCTTATTCCACATGTAGATTAAGATGTTTCAAGGAGTCCAAAAGACCAGTAAGGAGTCCTTACAGAGGAAAAAAAAAAACAACAAAAGACTTCTGTGAAAAACAAATTCACTGTAAAAAGAAACAAGTTTCTCTGTACTGGAAATGCAATATATTACCAAAGAAATGGAAAAGTATTGGAGATAGAAAGAATGAAATATGGATAAGTGTAGTTCCATTATACACAAAATACTAAATAATTCTGAGAACACAAACAACTCAACATTCACTACTAAGGAAAAGTAGAAGAAGCTTTTGCAAACTCTATCTTTAGAGTGTTAAAATGTGCTGTAATGCTCTCAGTAATCCTGTTTTGTATAATTTTCACATATGCAGGTGCTTACCTGAGCTACAAGCTATGTGTCCCAAATGAAGCCTGCTCATTGGTATACCAGTAACCACGCACATTACGGCTCCCTGGAATAAACTATCTTTCCATGTAACTAAACAGAACAGCTAAAAAACCAACACATATAAAAAATCAGGAACTGAGATGTCAAAAAGCTTTTACTCCCTAAAATGCAAGGAACCTGCAGGTATCCAGTGATCTCTAGATGGAGCTGAGGAACCTCTCCCGCTCCTTCTATTTTAAGTCCAGTCGCATGATGAATATTATCAATGCAATCCGCTGTACAACAAAGAACTATATCATGAGGTAAAATGAATGAAATCATGCAGTAACTATGGCAGTATACCAAATATTGTCTGAGAGATATTCCAGTTGGTAAACTGCAGGTAACACAGAGCTGTTTCAATTATCTACAGAGTATTTCCCTGATTTCAGACACTCTTCTAAGAACCTGCCTGCTAATACGCTTAGTATCTCTACATTTAAATTTGTATTTACATCCTCTTTATAGCATTAAAGAGATACATAAAATCTCCCTTTTAAGAAATCTTTCCATAAAGTAATTTTTAAGATACTTGAGGTTATTCACAGCTTTCCATTTCACCAGATGTATGAAAGCTGAGGAAGTTATATTTTATAGGACAGAGAGACATATTCTCTTTTGACGTGCTCCTTCAGTTTTCTGACATTCCATTAACTACTATTTGAAAAGGTGTAAGAGAACAAGGAAGACAATTTATTCTCTTTTATCATATAAAGTCTTCATAATTATACCCTCCAACAAACACTAGAGCGCAAAAGGGCTTTCAGCACCTGCTACTCAAAATAAACCTTTCCCACAGAATTTAAGTGCACTGGCATTAACCTATTTAATAAATAATTATGTTAATGATGGAACTCCTTCATCTCAATTATATAGCCCACCATCAAAACATTAATTGTTGTACATACAGGCCTATCTTCTCATGTGGCTATACATCCGTAAATTTTCTCTAATTATTTTCAGAAATTGTATAATTACAATTGAATTCTCTGCATAGGATATGAATATTGGATTAATTATAAGTATTATGTTGAAATTTTACATTTTCCAAACATGTTTGCACTGTGGAAAAGCAAAGCAGATCTGTTCAGACGAGGCTATGAAAGTGACGAAAAATAAAATAAAGAGGTAATTAATTTACACTTAGAGACTTCAGCCTTTTTTCTTACCTGAGTACCTAAACAAGCAACCATCATGTGAGTGAGAAGTTTAGCTGCAAACATTGCACACCTGGTGCAGAACAGGTGGGAGATAATAGCCAAAGTGTAACCTACAGAGAAACAATTAAAAAAAAAAAAGAAGAAGAAGAAGAAAAGAAATTTAAAGCTTACTCTATGAAGCTATGCTAGATAAGAACAACAATGCTGGATCTCTTATAGATGTAGATCACCATAGTTAAACCCCAAATCCTATAGAGAGAATAAACTTTTGTTCACACTGGGATCACACATGAATGTATTACCTAAGGAATAACATCTATTTAACATTTTATAGGATTGGGATCTAAAATAATTGCATGATGTAAACAAATTATTTTTTCAAAGTGCTTTTTTTAAAAAAAAAAAAAAATTCTCCTTGATATGGATTATTGTCATAACAGTTTATCATAAAGCAAAGGTAACTCTCCAGTGTTCAAACTACTGCATCCAAAAATGCTTTTAGAAATGAATAAATTAAAAATTGCCTTCAGCTGGGTAGCATTGCCTTAGGACATAGCTATAACTTTCTAAATGCCAGTCTCCCATTTGGGTTCCATGTAGAAATATATTGTAACAGTACTCAGAAAGAATAACACTGCTTTTCATTTCACTAATTGTGAATATGAACATGAACAGAAATGGGAAGGGCTCCTTACCTACCAGTAAGCTGTTCTTGCAAGAAGGGCCCTGGGAACACTGGGCCACTATGGAAAACATGAGCTAAAGCTCATGTAAAGTTGTTTGTGCACTGGCACACCCCAGGAAGGGCAGGGATGTGGATACTTAAGGCAGATCTTTTATTCTCTCTTGAGACAGACTGGTTGTTCAACTACAAGCATTTGTAAGATGCAAATTAAACAAATCATTGCAAAAAGATCAATTTCTAAACCTTTCAAAAATTAGCTAGCGATATTTATAAAATTATTTGTGTAAATTAACTTCAGAAATAATAATGTTCTATTTCATTCTACTTTTTTTAATTTTTATTCTTCACACCTAGGTGGAGAAGTTAGAGAAACAATATCCTCATAGCTCTTGAATCTAAAGGAATTTCTTAATCACTAAATTTAAATATTTATAATCATGCAAGGAAACACCTTCAGCCAGCCAAAGAAGCCAAAAGGCACTGCAGTTACATTCAAGGCAAATCCTTAAGCAGGCTAAACTGTTCTAATTTTTAAAATACATTCTTATGACACATGACTACAGTAAAAAACCAACACTGAAGATATGCAGGGCTTTATTTCTTCTAGTTCAGCAAAATGTTTCTCTTAGCTTCAGTTTCTACAGCACACTGGTTTACTTTGTATTTTTTTTCTTCATTTTCTATAAAATTTGGCATTCTGTGGCATATTTGTCTCATCAATTAAATTTTTCTGTAGACCAGTAATTACATTTGTTTATTGTATATTGTTTATTATAGTTTGTCTTTTTATTTTTACTTTCAGTTACGCAACATGAGTTAGAAGCTTAACTGTATTTTAAAATCTGCTCTTTTTTTGTCTGCTAAAAAATAATTATTTCATAATTGTTAAACAAAACAACCAGTTTTTATGAAGTAGGTGGAAACCAGAGGGTTTTCTTCTCTCTCCTTGTCTTCTTTTTTTTTTATGGCTGAGCTTCTAAAACAATTAAGGAGCTTACCTTCAGCCTTTTAGGGCAGTTTGCTGAGAGGGGATCAATAAGAGATTTAGCTGCTTGCACTGTTTTTGTTACTGACACACTGATGATCTAGTATAGAAGCTACAAACCTCACAAGGAGCAGACCCAGAACCTCATTTAAGTGCCCTAAGGTCAAATTAAGAAGTCATTTAGCTGGTTTTCTCAGTGACCCCCCTGCTCTGAGGTTCCTCCTTGCACAGTGACTATCAACGCCAGAAGGAAAATTTACTTTAATCCCGCACGCAGGTGAATTTTGGATTTTTAAGTTTCTTTCCTTAAATGAATGATGTATTTCTCTCTTATATGGTTAAGTAAAGGTTCACAAAAAAACCACATTTCTTTGCTGGACTTTTGTTTCTTTTCAGTGGCAAAATTTGTCACTACAAATATTGGATCAGATGGCTACTTAAATATCATGAAGCTAGTTGACATTCCTCCAATACCCATCTATATAAACAGATTGTTATCAGTTACTAAAATGGTTAAAAATCAGTCTTACTGCTCGTCAGTTGTTACTAATGAGAAAACTGTTTTACATAACTGACCTGAAATGCAGATGAATGCAGAAGAAAAAAAAGCCTCGTTGTATGAAGACAAGTTATCTGTTTGGGCATAAACTGCATAAATGGACGTATGAGAACAAGAGCATTCCACATAGTCTGATGTGTCGTCAACCACTTTGCAGAACCCGCTGTCGGACAGCCAGCTGCAAAACAAAATGTTCACAAAGCTGGAAATCGACTTGTCTAATTCACACGGTAAACAGGCTTGAAAATTGTTGTATCTCTGAAAACACCGGGTTTTCTAAACTAGTGCATAAGTTTATCTTCATCTATTGCACATCTTTCATGTGCAGTTTTTAGAATAGCATATTTACATGAAATTAAAACAGCTTTTAAAAAAATATATTATTAAAAAATATAAATATATAGTAATGAACTTTGTTTTTCTGCTAGAAATTTTTTTGTGGCCATGTTTTAAAACTTACACAAGATTCACGGTCCCCTCTGAATTTTTAACTAGTGTGTTGCTTATACTTGCACAGTGCTTTAGCCCATTCTGAAGAACACTTGCTGTTTGCTGTTTTGAAACTAAAATACATGTTCTCCTTCAGTATTGCTGAAAATTTTGGAAAAGGATACTACAGGTGACATCCTAAGCCATTTCTAGTGGAAACCACATTGTTCTGTGATACAATGTCTAGATAAAAGGAGAGTATGCAGGTAAATTCTGCTGCATCTCCTTCCTGAATAGTTTATATCAGTGACAGACTGATATAATCCAGACCATCTAATGAAATCATATCTAAACTAACTAGTTGTCCGCAGGATATAGAACGTAACTCTCTCTAATTTCATTTATACTGTGTGAACAGGAAAGAAATAGGCAAATCAAATAATAGGGCATTGAAGGGAATACACAGAAAACTTTAGCACATCGCTTGCAATGGTGTGAGTAGCAATAAGAATGGAAAATGATCAGCAGTTCACCACTTCTGAAAACCAGGATACATCAAGTCAAGCTAGCAGCAGCAATATTAAAAGCTACCAGGAGATGGCTTTTCTGTCAAAAAGTAAGAGCCCTACAGAGATCATCATCAAAAGTTACGCCAAAATTCTGGATATTAGCAAATAAGGAATATTCTGTTTCAGTGACTTGAAGCAATACCAGAGACGCAGGTTTAATTCTTTCTAAGAATGGACTCGAAATGTTGTCTGATAACAACTGTAAAGAGTACAAAAGACGCTAATATTAATGAAGTGTTGCCATTCTGGAATTTATGGCCTCTCAGCATTGCCCAACACATCATTACGTAAACTAAACAGTACTGTAATGAAAAAAATCAATAGTAGAAGTCTGAGAAATCTCTAAGTTAGAATAACTACACATTTTATTATACAGAATGTTTTACGTGCTGGTACAAAGGCCAGAAAAGTTAAGGGAAAAAGATGGGTAAGAAATAGATCAATTTCGTACTTGCAGGCGATCTGATCGGACTTAATGGGATTTTATACAAATACACATGGTAGAAACTGGAAAACTAAACAGATTAATAAAACAACCTTTCAGCAGCTTGGCTCCAGAGGAGACATAGAGACTTTTGCGGAACAATCCGACTTCCTGTAGCATAAATCCGATAAACAACTTCATTGTTATCTTTCAAAGGGTATGAACTCCGACTCTTCAAACTCATGGAAAAAACCTGAAACAATACACAAAACATAAACACAAACTTAATATTAAAATTCAACAGTCAGTGCTCATTTTAATCACAAACACACTAAAACGCTCACATCATTTTAAAGACATTTAAGATGGTTCGAGTCATATATAAATTAATTTATTGAAAAAATAAATTGCATTATCTTCAAACCTTGTTCTTCAAGGCAAGCTCTGTCTCCAGTAAGGAACCACTGCTGACTGCTGTATTCTGTGAACTGTACAGATTCACAGCTCTCTTCTTGAAGAGGGGATAACACAACAGAGACCTTTAACAAATGTTCAGGTACTTGAATAAAATCTTCATCTTTTCCATCAAATCTGTGTCCGTTGATTTGCTGAGGAAACCAGTTGTGAGCCATTATTGCAATGTAAGGGCAGCTATCAAGGATATTTTTACCTCTGTTGAAGAGGAAAAGCAACAGGGCTGGTAAGTGGAACCGAACTTTCACTATTCTTCACATAATTACTCTAAAATGTATGCGTAATTAATATTTTATTCCTTCATCATTTTAGGCATTATTACATTTAATAAAAAGACAGCTTCCGTTTCTGTGAAAAAAGAAGGGGTGGAATTATTATGTATTTTGGCTTCTCCATTTCTCCTCTGGATTTTGCTCACTATGATCTGTAAGAAAAACCACCCCATGTTAAAACAGGTTATCATAATATTCATCTTTATAACTTGATGTAGAGAAGAGTCAATAACAAGGAGAAGCATTAAAATGAATGATCTAGCTCTTATTCCCAAGAGATGACACAAAAAACTTGCAATAAGGAATTTGAACTTTCAAGTTCTGGACACTGTTCCAGAGAGCACTGTTATTTATGCCATTTACTGTCTTTTGGCTGAGATTGGCATCTTAACCCCTATAACTTATGCAATGTCACAGAAAGTTACATCTCCAAAAGAAACTGAGAAAGAAATCTAAAGCATGCTGATTTTCACCTGACGGGAGTAAAGAAAAAAGGTATTTTTTAATTCTAGATTCAACTACCAGTTTTTTAATAGGTTCACAGTGGGAGAAACCCACTGTTGAAAAGTGTTTGTGTCATAAAACTGTCATTTGTTTCTGCAGTCATCTATTTTCCCTGCCCATTAGCCTGGCCATAGGTTATGATGCACTTGCAGAAAAAACTAGGAATTTGAAACTACATGTAAAAACTATGAGTTGCTTTCAGGCAATTCTAAATAATGTTCAAGTGAGCAAAACCATGTACACAGAAATTAGAGAATGCCAGTAGAAATTCTGGGTTACTTACTGTCACCTAAATCTTAAAGCATAGCTCTCCATCATATAATTACGTTATTTTCTTAGCAAGATTAATTAATCCTTTTCTAAGCAATATTTAAGCTAATGGTGACTTAATACATCCCAGATCTCCTGACTTCTACTCTCAGAGCTACCCCGCATTTGTGACACCAGCTCTCAGAGCTTTGTAAGATTCTGACAGAGTGCAACATGTTTTCATACAGGTAACAAGATTCTTTTCTAAAAAATATAATTTACATTTTTACTGTATTAGCTTTCTGGTATTTTCAAAACGTATTTTGAATTCAAGGTTACTTACCTTTCTCCCGGTGACCCACACATTACCCCTGTCAACAGGGAAAAGGCAAATTTCCCGGTCACCGCAGCAAGCAGGCTATATCCTCGTGTGTCCTCGCCTTTTGGGCTAGCCAGGGTGCAGAGTATCTCATAGAAAAGGCTTCTACTTTTATCAGTGAGTAACTGTTTCTCACCAACATCTGTCACCTAAAGGGAGGAGAAGAAATCGAACCTTTTATGCACACAAGTCTGCTTGTAACATTTCCTCATAAAACGAACATTTATCCCAGTGTTCATTCTGAAAGTTCAGCATATTTTTCATTTCTTGATCACTGCGGCCAAGGCATCAGGTGCAGTCTATGTCAAAACTACACAAAGATATCCTTACTAATGTGGATTTATTAAAGAAACCATGTGGGACTTTTCATTCCTTCGCAAGTCAAAGATCGTTGCGCCCTGAGGATTCTTGATATGATTTCTGTGTCAAAATGGCAACAGTCACAAATGAATTATTCTTCCTTAATATTTTTATACTGTTTTGTGTCTAGGTATTTAAACATTTTCCAGCTCCACATTTAAACACTTTCCAGATGCATTTTGCATTGCTCCACAAGTCCAGAAGAGCCAGGAAGCCACAAAACTAGTCCCAGGGTTTTCACAGAACTCAGGGCAATGCTGAAGTGCTCAGGTACTTGCCAGTCAGAGGTAATGCAGAGGGAAAAAAAAGGAAAAGAATATGCAGGCCTGGTTAAGACAACAGCAGAAGACTCCAGCTGGTCCTGGTAGGACTTGCTGGTGTGTTGACTGTATTCAAATGTGAAGATAAGAACAACCTATCAGAGAGCAGTGTAGAGGAAAGGGACCTGGGGGTCCTGGGGACAGCAGCATGACCATGAGCCAGCACTGGGCCCTTGTGGCCAGGAAGGCCAATGGTACCTGGGGTGGGTTAGAAGGGGGTGGTCAGTAGGTCAGAGAGGTTCTCCTGCCCCTCTGCTCTGCCCTGGGGAGACCACACCTGGAATCTTGTGTCCAGCTGTGGTCCCTCAATTCCAGCAGGACAGGGAACTGCTGGAGGGAGTCCAGCACAGCCACCAAGATGCTGAAGGGAGTGGAGAATCTCCCGTGTGAGGAAAGGCTGAGGGAGCTGGGGCTCTGGAGCTGGACAAGAGGACACTGAGGGGTGACTCATTCATGGGGATCAATATGGAAAGGGGGAGCGTCAGGAGGATGGAGCCAGGCTCTTCTCAGTGACAACCAATGGTAGGACAAGGGCTAATGGGTACAAACTGGAACACAGGAGTTTTGGAGGTTCTGCTTAAATTTGAGAAGAAACTTGTTCCCAGTGAGGGTGGCAGAGCCTGGCCCAGGCTGCCCAGGGAGCTTGTGGAGTCTCCTTCTCTGCAGACATTCCAACCCACCTGGACACCTTCCTGTGTAACCTCATCTGGGTGTTCCTGCTCCATGGGGGGATTGCACTGGATGAGCTTTCCAGGGCCCTCCAACCCCTGACATTCTTTGAATCTGTGATTCTGTGAACCCTGAGCCTCACTGCCTTGTGCCAGGGCTAAAACCAACAAAGATATGCCCTGAGAATCCAGAAATCGTAACAAGCTCTGTGAAAGCGTGACACCAAAGGGAAAATGTGGCACAGCACAAAGCATCGTGCTATAGGTACATACACAAAATCAATACCAGTTGTTCTTTTCAACCTATTTGATTGTTGATTGCCGGCCACCATCCTAACTTGTAGCAGGCAAACGTCTTCCATGACTGGGACTTCACAGCTTCTATTTTTACCTGTGTCTGTGTCCCTGGATCCCTGGGTCCCTGCTGTGGATGCTGTCCTTGATCTTATCACAGGCCTGTGTGTTATTTTACTCTTATTAAAGTCATTGGTCATTCAAGAAAGAGCAGGAAAGGTTTACCTTATCTATTATATGCATCACAGCAGTAAGCTGCTCTTCTGTGGTTTCTGTAGCCACTTTGACATTCAGATTCTGGAGGACTCTGTGTAAGATGGTGTCATCAAGAGGCTGATGGAGTTGATCAATGAGCCCCCAAGCTGGCAAGGAGTCCAAATCTGACACAATGGTGACCTTAGCAATGCCATACACGTCATCTGTCCTGGCACCGCCTGTGGGATTAGAAAGTACAACCTGGAAACGCTTTGGAAATGGGTTTGAAGATCCTGTCTTTGGAGTCAGGGTCACATCCAGGAACATATTTCTCTGTCCAGGTTCAAAAGTCAATAAACCCTCAGATCTGGCAAAATCTTGTCCTGCCACAGCTGGAGATATGAAGGTCCGGCCAATAGGTTCAGGTTTCCGTAGCTCCTTAAAACAAATCAGAAGAGTTTGGGGTAACATTATGATAGATACAATCGTTCAAAAACAGCTGCTGTAGAACTCCTGTTGTAAATGGGTAAAATTTAAGTGTGTAAAAAAAGAAACCCTCTTTCAAAATGCAGTTAAGAATTATATAACAATTACCTTAAATGAAATATCTCCCTGAAGTAGCAATCTGTCACCTGTAATCACTGACTACCCAGGGAAAGAATTATATATATTGTCGATAGTGTACAGGATCCCTCTCGTTCTTTTGCAAAACAAAAATCACAAAGCTTTTTCTGGGTGAACAGATGTTACAGAAACGTTAGCACATCTGTAAGGTGAATTCCAGAGGGCAACAATGTAAGTTTAGGTCTGTAGCATGAAATTCCCTCGATTCAGGGTACAGGCAGGCATTACAGATACATAAAAACTAAACAAAAGGAAAAAAATAAACCACTCTGGAAACCTGTGCCCAAATTAATATCAGTTCATGATATTTTTAGTCCCAGTAAAGATACCTAGGAATGCTATAGGGCCTCATTTCTTCTGTGAAGTAGCACTCTTTTCACCTTCCATGAGGTCTGCAGATTCTTCATATCCTTACTGGTTTTGTCAGTTGCCATAACCTTGGTATTATATCTCGTAATATAACAAACTTTCCTTAAGTGGAAACTAACATTCCGGGCTATTATTCAAATTCAATAGTATTTATTAATTTAGTAAGAACTGATTGTATACTGACTATTAAGCAAAGATGTTTATTTGTGAAATACTAGACCGCTTTTGAAAACATTTGGCTTTAATTAGTAGAGTTTACTTATGGAATAAATCAGAAATTTTTTTTGAGTTCAGAGAACTTAGTAAATCAATGCAGTGTGTATCTCTTTCAAAATTGCTCTAGAACAAAATCACATCATCTGGGCAAATTTCAGTAAGAAGTTTCCTTTTGTTTACCCCTTCCAATCGAGAACTAGGAAATGGAGCAATAAGTGGTAATAAAAGCACCAGTGGCAAGAGCATTGTTTAAGAAACCTTTGTAGAAATGAGATAAACATCTGTTTCCTGTCTGCCACGGCTTCTTATTTTACAGGTACCAAGAGCACCAATAATTTGGTGTGTGGTCACGCACACTCATTACCTAAAAATATCCGAAGAAGGGTTGCTATATAAAAATTATAAACAGGTAAAGAAATGCTCCCTATATTTCAGCCTAAATATACACTGGACAGTAGCAATTTCTTCTCCATTTAACATCTAAATTATAATGAACTTTTGGCTGGAAAGAATGTGAAAATTTGTTATCACGCAATTCAACAAAAATTGCACTGGTCAGCTATAAGAAATGGATGGAAATATCACGTAATCCCATGCAGTTGAAATAAATATGCATCCAATACAGCAATAGAATGCAAAGCATTTTATTGTAAAGGTTGATGGAATTACACCCCTCTTGCAGCCTGTTCCTTGACGTTGAAAGCAAGGAAGGAATCATGTTTTTGCAGTTGTGTTACTTCTGCTAAAGGAGAATCTTCATAATCTGTCAGTTAATAATGAGGTAGTCATTTAGAGATAAAAGGGTCCCAAGTTAGAAGTGTCTGATATTACAGCTGTAAATATAACCAAAAAAATGAAAGGGGATGGTAAAATAGGCTTAAGCACGTGAGATTTTTTAATCAGATAATTTTAGTTTAGAACTTCAAGAAAATGGAATAAAATCTGATGAAAGCGCTCCTTCTCTTTTCCTCAGTGTGCTCTGTGTATTAATACATTTTTCACCTAAAACAGCAAGTGTGTTGGCATCTCAATCTTGACAGGCATACACATAATGAAAACTTAATTTGAGAGAAAAAAGCCTCAAAAATTTGAGTATTTCAAGAACTTTAGGACAAAGAAAGAAATGTATTTAATGCCTGCCTGCCCGTTGTCTTTGAGGTAACTGAAAGGTACTATGAAACAAATCACTCTTGATAATACAAGAGTGAACAAGGCCTTTTTACTAGTGGAAAACAAACAAAATTATAATATATGGGCCCAGCAAATGCTTGACTGCTTCCTGAAAAAAATGCTAATTACAGCCAGATTCACTTTACAGAATGAACGATTTACTAGCAAAAAAATAAGTTAAATTATAAAAACAGCAACAGACGCTTTACCTGCATGCTGGAGCTGACCACTGTGGTGACCGATGTACTAGAATCTCTATGCACTTGCAGGCTGATTAAAGCTGTCTTCTTGTGAGCCACAGCAAAACGAGATCCCACAGCAAAATACACTAAACCACGAGGAGCGTCGCTTTCAAGGACGGTTATAAAAGCAAATCTGGCACTGCTGTTCAATGCAGCTCCCGTGCTTACAGCATAAAGCTCAACAAAAAAATACATCTCAAATTCAGGTACCTGTAAAGGAGGGATAATTTTCATGTCATTATAAGACCCACTAATTATTTGTTTTTAAAAAGTTTGCATTATTTTGTATGCACAATGGATACTAACACCATAAGCATGCCTCTTGAAATGTGCAGTAAGTGCAAGGAAGTATTAATATATCCTAAAAATAATAATGTTGCAGCAATGCCACGTGCAATAATGACATCGTGAATTTTTGCATGGGACTCTACCGCAATAAAACAGCTATTTGTATACTACACGTATTGTTACCGTAAATTTGCCATAAGACAAGATGGTAAATGCTTTAAGAGCTCAGTTTTCCAGATTATGGAGTTACACAGCTGTACATTTTGTAAGGAATTTGCTCTTTCACTTAATTTTTGCCTTATGAAAAGGCATACACCCACCTTCTTACCTGTGTAAAAAACTCCATAGAAGAGTGAGTATGCAGTTTTGAATCTTCAGTTAATATTGACTGTATTTTAATATTGAACTCTGCTAACCACAGTTTTGAATAGCATTTTACATACAGCCTTAGTGTTTGTGCACTAACATGTTTGCACATATTTTTACAAGCAAAACTAACTAGGTTTGGATGTTTAACTGAATTTATCCAAAATCCCAAAGCCTGCAGATACTACCTGGTAGGCCTTTGTGAGGCTTAGAATATACAGAAATCTTGTGTTGGTCTGGAAATACAGGCTATGGAATTTCAGTGTTCACATGTCAAAGAAATGACGTGTTGCCCTGCCTTTGATTTTCTATCTACACTACAGATATAACATGTTTAGAAATAGATATCCGATTCCTGAGATTCCATAAATAATTGGAAATACGGCATCTGAACCTATCAGATGCACTGAGGAAGCAGCAAACCAGCAAAAAAACCTCCATAGTTCTTTACAAGACAACAGCATTATAAAAAAAAGTTGGTAATTGAAGACGATTTCAAGTATAGATTTTTGTTCCGGGTCTGGATTTTTGGAAATTCTACTGTAATTCTAGGAAAGCAGGATCCAGCTCTTAGCAAATGAAGTCAGTGCAACTGACCAAGCAAAAACTTTCTAAAAGCTAGATGTCATACCGCACGCCATAAAAATGTAAAATATTTATTGAATGCATTTATTACTTCATCATTTCATAATGTATTGGTTGCTAATTTATAAGCTATTTTATGGAAGAAGAACTGGAAGAAGAATTAAAGAATATTTGGGGGGGGGCCTAAACAGCATATATTTTTAATCGAGTAGTCATCAAGTAATTATTTACATGGAATGATCTTGACTAATGGATGACAGGCACAAATTCACTGTAGCGCCACAGGGAACTAACCTTCCATTAGCACCTGTTTGAGTGGCACACGCTTGTGCTTCATGTGGTATAAATGCATGTTTCTAACGCTGCCAGTCCACTGTCATTAACTAATGATAACACTCCTCTGGAATAAACAGGTTCAAAATCCCAGTTTGCTCAGCGAGGCCACCTGTGATCCACTCATGCGTATATTTTATTCCTTGGCTCTGTAATTTAAAAATTACATCCGAAGATGCAGAAGGAAAATAGCCCTCTGAGCTAAGGGAATGCACATAGTTCCCTAGTGGGAAATGATTGTTTCCCACATCCTACATCTTGCGTTGTTTTCTAAAGTGTAGTCAGACAAACTGTAGAAACCTTCTCATATTGTCTTTTTTCCATTCCCCAGACCTCAGCTTTGCCACTAGCCTGACGGTTCAGATAGTTTATTGGAAAATTTCAAACTCTTCACTCTGAAAGAATGACAAACATTAATCTTTCCTTTCTTAAGGGACTGCTCTAAGCACCAGGTGTTCAAACAAAATTATTGTTTCCTTTTGTTTCCAGTAAAAATTGTTGCAATAAAAGCGTTTTGTTTTGGTTTTTTTTGTAGAATGAGGTGTTATTAGTTGCAGGATATGCTTTCTATAAAACACCCTAAGAAGTCCTTTAGCTGATTAAGAATTTACTGTGCGGAGGATAAGAATGCAGCAAATGAATACACATCTCACTGAGATAACTCCATTCTTTTTTCTTATGGTTCAATAAAAGATCTGCATTTTACTCTTCAAATTAAATACTCACCTTCCCAAGCTTTTAGCAGTCACCATGGACGCAGCACAAGTCTGTAAATAAACATGTATTTGCAGAGGAGCTGAGCAGATGTCAAGTTACCATCTCCAGACTGTGTCCCATACATCACTTCCTCCAGATCAGAGGGTTTTTTCAGTCTTGATAAGCTGCAATTCAACACCACAGGACTATACACAAATGAGTAATAATTACTTACATTCTCAGGCTTTAGTTCAATGGAGATGTTGCACAACATTTGACCTGCCATGCAGGTAGTGGATCCCACCACGGATACAAGTTCATTCTCCAAGTTCACGCCATCCTTCAGAAGGACAACAGCTGTTTTATTAAAGGTCACACGCCAAAAGATCTTCACCTCTTCAAAAGCCCGATAAGCAAATCGAGAGTATATATGTACTGAAGGAGATCACTATTGTTTTAGGAAACATAAACCACGGAGGTAACACACGTTTTCTGTTATGATTCAAAGCTTATCACCAGGGAACAAACTGCTGTAGGATGAAAACTTCTCTTTTTTAATTTAAATTCCTTCACCTGACATGTGTTTAGATCACAAAAACATCACACAGGAAGAAAATAAAGCAATTACACGGAACTAGATTATTCTCAATTTTTATTTCAGAAAACATGACATTAGCTGCATAAGAGACACTGGTTCTTGGAAGGGAGTTGCAATAATAATATTACCTGCAATAATTACTGTTGCAAAAGCAGCAAATCCACATTCATCCTTTCCTTCTACAATCTGAGCTCCATATTCAGGATTTGAGAGGAAAACATCAAACAATTCCTGTCCTTCAGGCTCATCATCGTCAAAAATCTTTATGGACACCCTGCTTTCTCTTTGTCCATCCAGCAAAGTCAAAGAGACTGACTGTTCCTCAAAATCTTCCCCTTCCATTGCCCAAGTGAAGTTGGATCTTCCGTAAACGTTTCCAAAAGGATATGAATCTGCTCCACTTTGTGCACTCACTCCCCCAAAGGTTTTAAAGGTTACTTCAACATCACCAGTAAAACCCTTGGTCCTTCTGATACGAAGTATCGCTGTGTTGGGGGTACTGTTGTTGGCATCTTCTTCAACATAAATAAACTCTGGCCCCAAACTTAGTATTCCACGAAGAATATCATTAGCGAGGATATTAACTGTTGCAACACTGAAAGCTGGATTCAGACGTGGACTCCAGGCAAGGTTCACAGGTTGAACATCCAAAATTTCCACACAAGTCAAATTTACAAAAAAAAATTCCTCAATTTCAGAGACAGAGTCATCAATTATTGATATTTCTATCACAGCGTTTGTCTGAAAATGTAAAAACATAAGCTCTCCATTGTAGATGGCTACAAAGTCCTCTAGTGGTTTGGCACTTCCTGGAATGGTCTGATATGTCAATTTAGTGAGATTACTTTGAAAACCAAACAATCTTTGGACATGTAGTGTGACTGCCCAAACATCATCTTCAACTGAAACAGACCTTGAGTTAAGAGCAAACTGGAAGATCCCCATTGGCTCAATTTCAGCTGTTGTAAAACCCGATCTGAAACAGAAAAGACACCAAAGTTGACAGAGGAAATACGAAGCGTGAAGAAAAGTAAAACATTAAAGCAGAATAATTTCCAGTGAACAATCAATGATGGCTGTAAGAAAGCGGATTAAACAACTGTCTAATAGCAGAGGGAAGAAATAGCAACCATACCAAAGCAAGATGTAACATGATTGCCTGAAAAATGATTTTGTAATAATAGGATCGAACAGCCCTCCTCAGATGCAATGCACCCAAATCAGCACAGGATACAGAGTAAAGTTTCAATAAAATAAAGTCTTCCTGAGAAAATGGAGAAGCAAAGGAAAGTATGATGTTTTTCCGTTGTGGACACAATGAAAGAAGATACATTACAAATACAGCCACCCCGAGTAATACCAGTTTTATCTATAGAACAAACTTCCCATTTCAAAGGAAAACTGAGGGATAGACAGATCCTAACAGATCTACAGTTAGAGCCAGGAAGCTAGAGAATGAGAGGAAGTTATTTTAAAACTTAGAGTGGGGCTTTGAAATACTAACTGCCCCCTCACAGGAATTTTTTTTCCAGATCTGAGCCCTGTGATCAATATAAACTTAAGCTCTACTTCATTCATATTAAATACATCCCTTTCTTATTAGAAAATAAGCATAGAGGCAAAACTCTTCGTTAAATCTTGTGTCTTATACCTGTCTGCAGAACTGACCTATTATTCAGTGCTAGAGGCTATCAAATGGCACTAAAATTACAGTGATTTTGGTCAAAAAACTAGACCATTTCCACCACTAAGGGAGCCAAAAGCTCTTCAAAGTCACCTTTACCCTCCATGGGATGTCATCTTCAGTTTTCTAGGAAAGGTCATTCTCACATACTTAATGTACTTGATTCACAGGGTAAATAGGGGCTCTGAGGACACCAGTCCACAGGACAGACAAGCCCAGGAGAAGGGCTCAATCTCAGGATTTATCCATCCATTTCACTCCTGACTTCCTTCAGATTTGCCACTGTAATTGTAACATGGCGAAGCCAAAACCTTTCTCCATACGTGGTGTTACTCCATGTCCATTCTTTTTATACCACTTCTAGCTATCAATGGCTAAGGATGAATGAAAATAAAATAGCTTGAAGAATAGATAACTTATCTGAGATGGAAAACTACATTAAATGTAATGGTTTTGGTTTTTAAAAAAATTAAAAGGAGGTTTTATATAAATTAGGTATTTTCAGAACATTTCTTGTTTTATTTTTCTTATTATAAATAATTTGTTATGTAAGACCTTCTAAATATGGATTTTTAGGAACACGAATGAAAACTGTTAAGAGTTGCTTTCAGTCTTCAGTTTCCCGGCTAAAACTGTTGATCTTCATTTTCTTGACTCTCTCCGTTATTCTAGGCACCTATGAAATAGACTGGAGTTGGATAAAAGCCTCAGTTCTGAACAGGTCAGATCTAGATCACTTTGTTCTCACCTGAGACAAGCTATACAAATTTATCAAAGAATAGACTACAAGTTACTAGCTGCCTATAACAATAACAACAGGGATTTGTATAAGTTTTGTATCTGTACACAGGTCATAATTCTTATGGCATTGGTGCGACTCAAAAATACAAGTAGCATCCTTACCTGAGGCGAGTCCCACCAGACACATTGCTGTGCGCTGCTGTTAAAGTGATGGCAAATGACTCACATTTATTTAGGCTTGGAGTGGCCTGAAATGAAATCACTTTACTTTGCTCACCAGAGGAAAATGCAACAGTACCTGAAGGAAAGAGAGAGTGAGAGAGAGCAAAAGTCAAAATAATCCAATAGGAATCCTCTTTTTATCTGGGAATGCGCTAAAGTACAGACTTTAATCACAATTCCACTCCATTTAGGAAGAAGAAAACTGGATAAGGGTCTTTCCTATATGAAGCTGTCCTTCATGGCCACAGCATCGTGCCTGCCTCCCAGACATGGATCTATGAAGTTGAAGGGTTTTTTTGCTTATAAAATGAACACATCCCTTATAGCTAAAAATTAGACCATACCATTTCAATCTAATGACGCTTTATTAATAGAGAGAGCATACAGAGGTATATATAACTAAAAGGTGGTATCATCACTTATGCAACTTTGGTAGCTGTTTCCTCAGACTGTTACTCACCAAACAGAGGAGTAATATTGCCTGACTGAGCAAAGTCAGTGATCAGGTCTGCTGGGTATCCTGAGATCCAGCTCATGATGACAGAGCCATAAACTCCTTTTCTGGTGATGACAGCCTGGCCTGTCCCTGCTATAATGTCTGTAAGTCGTAAAATCACAGATTCAAAGCCGACCTGTGGAAACATAGTGGATTTTGTTATAGAAAATGGAATAAAAGTGGACAATAAAATATATGAAAGAGTACTATATTTTGTAAGGTAGGCATCTTAACAGTAGTTATACATGCATATAAATATATGTATGTACATGTCTATATATGTTTGTGTATATATATATATATAAATGCTTTCTTCACAACTCTTCAACATTTCTAAATCTTAGATTTCTGAGAATTAGATATCAGGAAAAAAAAGGAACCAGTATGAATGACATTTTGGTACTGAAAACACTGACTATAGCATTTTGTGTCTGTCATTCAAAAGGAAAACAAACCAACCTCCCCTTAATGCTCACATGCAATGGCTGTGGTACCATACAGATACACACAGGTCTAAAATAAAGTATTATTTGTCTATCCAGTGAAAGTAAGTTGTTGTCACATTACATTGTTCACAAAAACATTCTTGATAGTATGATGTACTTTTCTTTCTTTGACCAAAAAATGGGAATGAAAAGATAATTCACACATTCTAAAATGATAAGTGGATGTATGGTAGTAAACAATGTTTACAGAAAGACCATTTGAATTAAGTTCAATTCCAAATTGAAAGACAAAACAGTGTGTCAAGAGAATTAAAATCATTACATAAAAACTTCAATAAAATTTAAGAGATAAAAACTCAGCATGCTGTTGTCTTTGCTTGCCACATAAAAAGGGAACTGTAGCACATATACCATATTGGAACAGGTATAGTATATTTTTTCTGTCTCATACAAAGCAGACAAATGGAAAATTCCCCACTCAGTGATTAGTCAAAGGTACTGTCAACTGCATTAAAACCCAGCATGACCTCCACTTCTTTTTGCACATGATACTGCATGCATGCTCTTATCTACTTTGGGGCTGCTGTACTTACAGGAATAACATCGTCCAGAACTAGCTATTTTCCTCTAAGTCTCAGAACTTCCACTTCATGTAAGCAAAAGTATAAGTAAATCATCATATTTATGCTATTTACATTTTATAGATGAAGAGACCTCTTCAAACTGCATTTACACATCTCTATATGAATTTGTATCAGAGAAAAGACAATATACAGTACAAGTAATAACTGGAACAGTCTTGTTGGTCATTAAATTGGTTGCAATGACGAAAACTTTAAGGAGCAAACTGAATTCTTATAGCGGCTGCCTTTTGTAATGAAGCGTACCTTCCTTCTGCGGTAGAAAATTACACTGCAGTCAGTCTACTGACCTGTGAATTGGCAGCTTCCTCAGGAACAAGCAGAATGGCTGACTTCGCTTTTCCTAATATTTTAGGCACATCCTTGGCACTTGTCCCAACCAGGCTTACGTTAGTCAGTTCCAGGGTAAAATTCAAGCCCAGTAAAATAAACGCCTTTGAGAGGAAGAATGCAATTAAAATGGTGGAAATGTAATTCCACTGAAAACACAATAACCACCAGTTCAAAGAGTTAAGTGGCAGAAAAATCAGTAGATTTTGTTGTTTGCATGAAAAAGCAGTGTTTTCAAGTCAAGTGTTTTGTTGATTATCTTTCCATAAAGAAACACAGTTAAAACAGCAATATTGTGATTGTAATTTACCAGCAGTTAATTGAAAGATGAGTTTATAGAGCAAGTATTGCCATTTTAATGAATTGTAACTAACATAGTGGGTCTCAGCTTGATTTTAACTCTTAGGGTTAATAAGATGCAAGACAAATGTAAAAGGATGTAAGCGTGGATAGAAGACTGTAATAATAATAATAATAAACAACCAGGGAACACTGGGAAATGCAGGTAAATTTATCTGCTGCTTCGTGAGTCAGCATTGACACATCACTATTTACAATGCAAAAGAGAAATTGAAAGAATATTTGAATACATAAAATAACAAAATATTGAACTGATAGTAACACAAAGCAATGATGGAAGGAAACACTGGATATTTGAACACGTGCATAGAGTTATTTTGCAGTTATTACCTGAAAATGTGATATTTGAACCCACTTCTAGTCCATAAATAGGAAATTCATTATACCAAAACTCTCTTTTCTGCTTCTTGACAGTAGACAGTATTGAGAGTTTAGTATCTTATTCCAGCACATTTGTATTGTGATGAACACAAATGGAAACAATAGATACCACATGACTGAAAAGGATAATACAGACCTGGTTGCTTATTGGCACTCTTTTCACTCCAAAGCTGGCACCATCTTTTATTGTGAGGTATCCCACCTCATTCTCAGGCTCAATTAGTGCTTCTTCACAATGAGATGTGATATGGTACTCCACAATTGCTTCTCCAAATGCCCCAGCATGCCGAGTTACATTGATCTGAACATACCGACGATCCAGGTTCCTCTCTACGAGTACTGACTGCTGGTCAGAGTACAGGGTGAACACTCCATAGGGGTCATCATTTGCAAACACATTGATTTCCGAAATCCTTTTCTCTTGGTCTAAATCTGCTCCACCTTCTACTGAAATCAGCAGCACCACATAGTTCTCATCCAGTCCTGGAACATCGTCAGGTAACAGGTAGATGATTATCTCAGCTGTGCTCTCCTGGTCAGCAATGACAACAGATCCCTCTGTCCTAAGAAAGTCACCCGTCATGTCAGATTCACTACGTATTTCCCAGTAAACCTGAAATTTATTTAGAAAATGCACAAAATGAAGGCAATATCACCCACAGAGTCAGAAACTTTCACATTCATGGTTCAGTATAGATTGCATACGGAATAGGTTGGGTTTAAATGGGTAAAATAAAAATTTGTTTAAGTATGCATAGAAAGAAGCACATAGACTATCTTACAAAGTGGTGTGTTGTTCTTCCAGCAGTACTGTGAATGCAAAGATTACCTTTGTATATCTTCTGGACACCTACATAAAACTATACAGAATCTCTGAACAATTGCTTGAAATTATTTCTATTTTTACACCAAGATATCCTTGCTGTTTTTCCAGTTTCCAGAATTCCTCACAACAGAAAGGTGTGAAGAGTTCTCATTAAACACATTAGATGCTTTTTATTAATTTTTATTTTTTTTTTTTAATAAATGAGTACTTGTGAAAATGCTGACTTGTAAACAACTTTAGGTAAAGACAATGTAAGTGATGATTCTAAAATGTCTGATTCTTACCTTTACATATGGCTGAAAAAGAGTAAATTGTGAGGATCTCAAAGAAAGCTCACTATGAAAGTCTGGTCTCTCCTCCCATCAAAAGCACAGGAGCAGAGGGAGAGAGAAAGCAAGACAAGCACTCCAGTGCTGGTTTTCTGTTTTTTTCACTGACCAGAGGAGACTGAATCTGACTCTACAAACCACAACTACTAGAGCTGAGCCCTTACTAAACTCAATCTAAAAGGTGACATTTCAAAATTTGAGAAATACGCAATTGAAAGGCACAGAATAAGATCTCCCTCCATGCATTGATACAGAGGATTATTTCAGATTATAATGTTGATTAGGAAGAGAGTGAGAATACCGTTATGTTTCCCATGGTGCCCTGGATTCGTCTGACAAACAGTGTAATACTTTGTGGCCCTTCCACTGCAGAGGGTTCTGTGAAGTTTTTCTCAGTTAACGATTCAGGAGCAAACTGTACCATTCCGTTGGGATCACCAAACTTCTATATCTTTAAGGAAGTAATTCAATAAAAAAAAAAATTAAAAATCAGAAATGTAAAGTGAATAGTATTCTTGTTTGAAACATTGAGATTTTCATTGCTAGATGCTATAGGGAATGTAACAATTAGTTCTTCCTCTTGAGTTTTCTCCTCTTAAGAAGACTCAGGAGTACATCAGTATTTAGAAGAGAGTCTGAGAGAGTCTGCTCTCTAATAGGTCATTTCCCAACTTATACTGGAACCTGGGGTTGTTCCTGCCCAGACACAAGACTCTACACTTGCCCTTGTTCTATTTCATTAAATTTCTCCCTGCCCAACTCTCCAGCCTGTCCAGGTCTCCCAATGGCAGCACAGCTTCCAGTGTCAGCCACTCCTCTCAGCTTGGTGTCATCAGCAAACTTGCTGACAGTCACTCTGTTCCCTCATCCAAGTCATTGATGGATATATTGAATAATACAGGCCCCAGTACTGACCCTTGAGGGACTGCACTAGATACAGGCCTCAACTGGACTCTGCCCCCTTGACCACACCATCAAACCCATGTAGTAGGGGAGGCAAAAGAAAAAAAGGCAAATGACAAGCTATTCAGTCATTATGATTATCCTTTAAAGCTTTGCAGGATGAATACCAATAACAGAGATCTCAAGAGAAAGAAAAGCAATAATGACTTACTATTAGTGTAATGCTGTTTGCCTTAGGATCTAGTTCTGCTTCACCTTTCATAAGGCTCAGCCTAATAATGAAGATCTCCTGAACTTCAACTTCTTCACGAGAATGGATTTGTAGATTAATAGTTCTCAGCCCTCCTTCCCCTTCTCCAAAATAGAATGATCCGTTCACAGGGTCACCAATGTCACTATTCAGAGGAGATAAAACCTCTTCTGAATTGGGTCCCAAGATGTCCCAATCAATCTGTGGAAGATACCAGTTTCAGATTTACAGTAGTGACATATTATAACTGCCTCCCAGGTCGGGGGAAGTGACAGAGTAACACAAGTGACATAAAAATTCTTGCATCTGCTAACAAGCTACATTTAAATATGTGCTCTTTTTACAGAACACAACATATTAATAATTGATTATATGTGGGAAAATATAGAATCCTTTGGAGAAAAAGAAACATTAAAAATAGAAATTCTGAAGTGCTAGTTAGCCACAATGCCATTTTATTAAATTCTAGATATCAGTTACAGAAAAGAAAATCAACTGAGGTTTCTGTAGCACGTAACAGGAAATGCACAGGCCAGTTTACTTTTCTCTTCCTTTCACAAGTTGTTTTGAAAAGCTCACCAAATAAGTATCCTGACCAAAAACATTCCCTGGGAAGTGTGATATCAAGACTGAAAACGACAAATATTTTCTGCAACAGAAGTTTTTAATGCCTCAAATCACGATTCACACTTCCTCAGGCTGATTAAAAGCATGAATATTTTCAAAATTTCCCAGAAATTAGATTGCTTTTGAAGGGGTCCTATTCAGCATCTTAAAATTATTATTTTGACACTTAATTGTTTTTCAGTTTTCTTCAATGACTTCTAGGAAAAGTCAAAGAAGACCACGGCAATTTTCACATGAGGAGAGCAGTAGCTCATGGCCTTTAATGCCAATTTTCCAATCATTTGCCCAGACTGTGGAAGCCTGCTTGGTTCATATTTATACTTTCACTTTGGCAGTGATACATACAGACTAAAAAAAAGTCTAGAGGCCTCATAGTAAACAATTTACTGAAAATAAAAATAAATTGACCAGCTTCAGGAAGTAATTCAACTGAGTTCAATTAAATTAGCGGTGGTGCATGAAATTAACTATATTTTCAATGGGATTGGGAGATAGTTCAAAATAAAGTACACCAGACCATAATAAAAGGAGAAAAGCAGGAGGACAAAGAGAAGATCAAAAAAGTAACAATATTTTCTGTTCTTCTGCAACTATACAGAATTCACGCTTAATGAAAAGCTGCAACTATCCCATTAGAAATCAGTCACAAGGAAGCCCCTGACGGCAAAAAAAGAAGATTTTTGGCCTTGTCACTGGAAAACGTTCAGTTTTTGAGAACCAGGGCCCACCTGTGTCTCCCCAAACAATTTTCCTGTCCTTTCCAGCACCAGTGACACTGTTGTCGGTGTATCGGGGTTGGGAAGAGTAATTCGACTTTGGCTGAGAAACCGGATGATGCCCTGGGGGGAGTCGCTTTTGGCAATGGTGACCTGGCTCAGTAGATGGAGCCCAAGGGCTGCTCCACCAGTGGCTCCCGTCAGCTGGATTTCAAATTGCTCTGCAAATTCGCTGCATGGAAAAAAAAACAGAAAAAAAGACCTTCTGAGACACTCAAGAACAAAAGATTAAAATTATGATTTGTCATTCAACCATGCGTCCAGCTGGATCTGTTTAAAGATATACAGAAGTCATCTCTGTAAGCATACAGCAGAAGATTCCCCCCATTTGCAGAGAATGGTGATATCTGAAATAAAAATATTGTTTTATTTTCCACATGTGCTAAATTAAAAAAAAAAAAAAAAAAATCAGCAAAATATTTTATTATTCACAGCAGTACTATTAACACCCAAACTTTCTGATAATCTAGGTAAAAATAATGTAGTTGTTTGCATAAAATTTAACAGGCACTATGAAACTCCAATAATAGCTTATTTTCCCTCCCTTTAAATATTTCAGGGCTGCAGAAATTTGCTTTTCAGTTCAAACTCTGCTGATAGGCATACTGCACGTGCGAAAAAACGGTTTCTCAGAAGTAGATTAGTGAATAAATATCTGAAAAAAATAATTACCTTTCTTCATCATCTATGATAGAGATATAGATAAAAGTCTGGTTCTGGCCATGATAAAAAATGACAGAATCATTATGGATGATGTAGTCAACGTTCGGAAGTGCAGAAATACTTCGAGAAAGGAAATCGGCTGTTACATCGCCATACGTTCCACGCTTTCTCACAACAGGAATCATAATTAATCCAGCATTCTCTTGCACTTCAAGAAAAATTGGGAAAAAAAAGTTATTTTATTTCAAAATTTGTGAGAGAGCCACAGGCTTATCCTCTAAACCATAGTGAAAACCTCTGGTAAACATACCCTGTAGAAGAATATACTGTGGATCAAATTCTATGATGCCTTCTGCATTATCACTTTTTGCTATAGTGACTCGTACCGTGGAGATATTTCCTATTACTGGGGGTTGATCTATCTGCAGATCATTTTCCTTTACGGTGAAATCAAATCCACTTGCAAGAACATAAAAAGGAATATTATATTAAAAAAAAATCTTGCAAAAGTATTGTAATGTAAGTATGACAATTTTCAATTACCACAAATACTTTTATTTTCTGACAGTTACCACTGAAGATTTTTGGTCACACTTTTTCAAACTATATCTGCAAAACTGGCAGTTTTTTCACAGAAATGTGGATCTTCCGCTTTTTCTTTCACATTTTATCTTCTTCTTTGAGTTTCATGTGATTTGACAACTTCTATGTAATGGATGGACTTTCAGCTTTAATAAATCTGAACCAGCAAAATCTTAAAATTAATGTTGAAAGAATTTGGATTGCCACACATCCAATTTGTATTATTATTACTATTATAGCTGCCATATGAAATTTTACAGTAAAACACCTGAAATCCAGCGGTGCCTTTATGCAGGTAGATCAGATTCCAAATACAGTTTGATCTCCTGCTTTTAATTAATTTTATCTTATAATTAATTTTATCTTGACCTTCCTTGGAGTTCCACTTTGGTAATCATCACTGAAAAGTCTTCAGGACCTTCAGGAAAGTCGTCATCATGAATTTCAACCGAAATCATTCTACTCTCCTCATGTGGTTCAAATAACAGTTCCCTTACTGTGGGGGTGAAATCAACTCCCTCCTCTGCAGTCCCATTTATTCTCTGCAAGCAAAGACGCACTTTGCCATAGGATCCCCTTGAACGCAAAACAGTGATGTTAACCTGAGGGAGAGAGGACATTTGCTTTAAAAAATGGCTTTGCTTTTCTGTTACCATTCTGAGACTGTTCTATAGGCACCTTCTCAACGGTTCTGCCAGGTGACAATTTGCTGCAGTAAGTGCTGAATACACATAATTTAACAGACGGGCATCTTTCTCAGAGTATTAAAAACACCAAAAGCCTCAGATGGACTGTGTTATGATAAATGCAGAATAAATCTCTGCTTTTTTTTTTTTTTTTCCTAAAGTTAAGTATAAATCTACCGACAATATTGATATCTATCGATATTTTACGTAAGAAGGAATTTTAACCATATACCCATTTTTCTTCTTCTGTTGTCAGCAATATTTCTCGTGAAAATGTAAACTCTCCGTATGGAAAATCACTGGCGGCCATGGTAATATTTGCTGTGCTGCTAGATTCATTTATGAGTCCTCCATCACTGATCCCAGTTAATTCAAATGTATAGTAATGCTTCTCCTCAGGACGTTATCATCGACAGCCTAAGGAGAAGAACCAATTAACCATTTCCAGGTAGAGAGGTATAACTAATTTCTAATCAAGATGCTGGCTAGATAAAAGGAAGAACCTGAAAGAGCTACTGGTGTAAAATCTCTTGTACCTGTATCAGAACCACTGCTGCACACTGCCTGTCTCGCATTGTCAAGGTCCCCGACGTCTCAATAAATTCTGTGTGATGACGGGGTGTTATATTCCAATATATTATGATTTCACCAAAAATCCCTGGGCCACGTGTCAGGCTGCAGAATGCAAACACAGATTTAATCTTCTACCTTTAATATTTGATACCAAATCCAGAGATATAAAGCATAGATATTGTTGTGCACGGAAGAAATGTTACCAGCACTGTGAAGCTTGAATTTTAATCTATTAAGTCACTATTAAGATCTTTACCATAACCTCTTCAGAGCAATGACGTGTCTGCAGTTCTGATTTACTTCCCCGTGTTGGGAGGCATCTTGAGCTGTATTTTTACCCAGAGCACTTTATAGTTTCTTTGTGCATACAGCCCAAAGTTGGCAGCTGAAAACTGAGCTGTCTTTCTGCTTTTCAGGAAATAGACATGCAAAACAGAAGGGAAATGGGACTTACGGGTAGCACCCAGAGGTAATTTGGTTTTGAAGGCAGAAAGATACGAGAATAGTACTATGAGATCACTTGAGAAATGTTCTGTGTGCTGCTTGTCTAAAAACCTAGAGGCTAATCCTACTCATGACATTCTCGGTGAACTGAAGCATGGCAAGAAATTGTCTATACCATGATCTAGTACATGTTCTAAACTGGTGCTGCACAAAGCATCCCTTTGTCTGTTGGGATTCTCAGGGCAGCATGAGAATCTGTTTTCTTGCTTCTATTTGCTGTTTCACTAAGGGAAAGTGTTGTAATACTTTTTCTCCAATTCTATTAGAAGGTATGGTAACATTGTGATTTCTTCATCTTGTTTTCAGCTGACTGAATGCAGTGAAAGAATTGCATCTTGTTTCAACTAAGACCCAGTGCTGCTTTGGTTATGCTGATCATCGTAACAATGTACCGAATTTCAGTTCAAGCACCAATCCTGAACTGAATCCTGAAAAGCACAAAGAATCTTCAAATATAATTGACTGCCTTCCCCTATTCCTTTGATTAGAATCCTCTTTCCTTTAATGAATCTATGTTGTAAATAATTGGAAGACATATCTAAAGCTCCTCAGCAATACTGAAAAGACACCTACGTAGTATGTTCTGCCCTTCTTAAAAAACAAGCATCTAATTTTAAAAATACTTATGATTTTAGAAGTGATAATGAAATGCAGCATTCAATTAATTCTTGCCAAATGTGGAGCCTCATAGCTTTTGAAACAGAGCTACTTTGGATAAATGAGTGATGTACTCACCTAATAAGAGCAGTCTCATTATAATTTCCTGAAGGTTCTCCAATCAGAACATGCTGGGATGAATGTGCTATCCCAACCACCCCAGAAGCTCCTTCATCGCCCACAATAATGATGGTTGCAACACCTATGAAGAGAACAAAAGCTTCTCATGGTAAAACAAAGCTAACTAGTGAGGTATTTTTTTAGCATGTTTGGTGACACAAATGGTTAAGCACCAGCTTCCCGGGGAGCCCATGGAATCCCCAACCTTGGAGATATTCAGAATTTCAGTAGACAAGGCATTCAGTGACCTGATCTCATTGTGAAGGCAATTCAACAAGATGACCCCCCTAGATGGTCTCTTACAAATGAAATTATTCTATGCTTCTTACAGGTCTGAACCTGGTTTTGGTTTCTGCTTGTTTTTGTTAAACAATTCTTTACAGACAATGTTGATTATCTGAACACAAAAGTCTACGCCAACACTTGATTTAGACGGAAAAAATACGATCTAAAATTCTCTTTGATTTCTTCAGATAAGGAAAAAACTGAGGGAAAAATACTGACCTCCTTTTGTCACAGGAGCTCTGCTAGCTCGTTTCTTCTATGTTGTTTCTGGGGGGAGTTGGGTTTTATTTACGGGGGGGACGTTTGAGTCAATTCATGTGAAGATACACAATTCTGCACTAGCTTTTAAGAAATGTGTATTTTTTTCAGACCACTTCACTTCTTCACAGAATATCAGTTCTAACTATAACATTCAGCACATATTCGGCTCCTCTCTTTGACTTGTAGAACGAATCCCAAAAGATACATCTTCTTAGGACTCAGGGCGTCTAGCACACAGACAGCCGCGGCGCGAAAGCCGCGCCCACAGGACACAGAACCCGCCGCGCCTCGCCCCGAGCTCCCGCCGAAGCGGCGCCCCACTCGCCACGCCACCAGCTCTGCTTTTCAACGTCCCCCCGACTAACGGGGGCTGCGCCGCTCCCAGAGGGACCGCCGGAGCGGGCACGGGCGCTGCGCCGGAGGGAGACACAGCTCCAGACCGCCAGCCTTCAGCGCACCTGCCCGCAGGGTCACACGCCTCCCGCCAGCTTCGCCAGCTCGGCAGGGGGGAACTGGAGACGAACGCCTCCGCGCCGCGCCGGCAAATCCCGCCCCCCCCGTTCCACCGGCACGGTCACCCCCGCCGCGGCCGCACTCACCTGCCGCCTCTTTCGCCGCTCCGCTCCCGCCAGGCGCTCGTGCTTTGGGCATGCGCGGTAGCGAGACCGCAGCACCCGCCCCTTGCCGCGTCCCGGTTGGCTGCCTAGGACACGTCAATCACCTCTCTCGCCGCCTAGCAGCGCTCGCCATTGGGGCATGCGCAGTAGGGAGACCGCAACGCCCGCCTCTTCGGCAACATCATTGGCTGCTGGCGGCACGCCAATCATCATTTTCTCCACCTAGCAGCACTCGCTCTTTGGGGCATGCGCAGTACGGAGACCTCAACGCCCGCCCCTCTGGCAACCTGATAGGTGGACAGAGTGGCGACTGACGTGCCTAGGCAGCCAACCAGCGCTCCGCCCCTCCAGCCCTCCCGCGCCAGCAGCCGCGTTGCAAAGGGAACAATAAACCACGCTCCCCTGCTTTCCGCTGAAAAGGGAGGCGGCTGGGTCCCCGCAGCAGAAAAAACCCTTCCGTCCTGCATTGCCCTTCGCCAGTACAACTGCACAGCTGGGAACTCGGCAACGTCAAGCGGCCGTCTGACAGACGCATACTCAGAACTTGACTAGGCTGGCAATTTTGGCTGGCTTACACACACGGACTTGCACTTCTCTGAGGAAACAAATTCTTTTTTAAGCACAGCCTCTCCTTGGGGAAGAAAAAACGCCCCCTCCGAGCTCCCAAACACTAGGCAGCCGTGGGGAAACCACCGAAAGTCAAGACCGACAGCAGCAACGTCGAGTGCAATCTGGCTTCAATTCTGATCACGCACTTAATGGCCCCTCCCAGGCCTACCAATGACTGCTCCTTTTCTGGAAGGACAAACTGAACGTCCTAAACTGAAGACTGCACGGAACACAGCTCCACTGGCAGCCAATTTGCCTCTTCTCCGACTTCCATGGGGAATATCTTGTAGCGTCCTCCAACTCGCAAACGTTCTTCCTCAGTCCATGGCCCCAGACGCGGAATCTCCTGAACAGCGAGCGGAAACAACCGCGCGGGATATTCTTCACGGCACCGAGAAGGCGGCGCTGGCAAAAAAGCAGGCCAAAGCACCTGAACCCGTCTGCCAGCCCCAGCCTGCGGCCAAGAGACCGGGAGCACCCTGCCCGAGGGGCCGCCCACCCCGCAGCTGTACTTGGACGACCGTGTGCGTGAAAGCATGTGTGTCTACAAACGATTGTTTGTCCACATGCGTGTGCCTTGATGCAGGCTCCGTTCGTGCTTAAGCTGGAGTGAGTGCACAGCTGCGCCATTTGTTGGCAAAGCTCCGCGTGTTGCACGACGTTGCCCAGTCCTGCATTTCTCACGCAGACAGACACACGGAAGCTCTGCTAGTAAAGGAACAAAGACAGTCGTAGGCAGAACTGAATGCTGCTCCGAGCTACTTCTCACCCTTGGCAAATGCTTCACAGTGGCCCGAGGAAAGGCGCTCAGCAGCCGATCTACAAAAGAAACGAAACAGATCATGCCTTAACGCGAAAGAGCAACAGGGCATCACTGCGCAAGCTTGTCCCTGATCTACAGCTGAGAGCGAACACTTGTGTGCTTGTCGGAGAGATTGTGTCTTGCCTGTAAGTGTCTGGGAGCTTGGGGCAGGTCAGTGTGGCTGGTTCGATAATCAACATCTAGGATACCTGCAGAGCAGTCCCTGTTGGTGTGGGGACAGTGTACCTGTAGGTCAGTCTGTGTTCCTAGCGCCTGCTGTATCTATTCGTCGCTCCACACGCGTGTGAGTCCATGTCTTTCTCTCCACAAGCATGTGTGCTGATTTCGTCGCAAATGTGCATCTGTGCTAGTGTTGAGCTCAGCGGAGTGTGTCTCTCGACACTTGGTGTGCGTTGGCTGTGCCTGCGTGTAACGCAGCACAGCCACGACTGCCTCGGTGAAGAGAGACCAGGGAAATCATCTAGGCAGAGTCAACAAAAGAAAACCGAAGAGGGATTGACGTGTGCTCGACAGAGACGGATTCCCTGCGCTGACATTTCTCAGTAACGCCAGAAGAAAGCTGAGCGGTAGATCGACCGGAGAAATGCTTCCCTAGATGACATTTAGCGAATGAACTGCATTGTGTGCGGCTTTCGGGATTGTGCCTGAAAAGTGCGAAAACCAGCAGAGCCTGTGCTCAAAAGCTGGTGGCTGTGTGACTGCATTGATGCACGTTCCCGTGTCTGCGAGTGTATAGACGGCTGTTTCACGTTCACACAAAGGCACCTGGTCGGGTTTTTCTTCTGTGCGTGCACACACGTTTCCCTTGTCTCTTCGGAACAGACGTAGCTCTCTGCATGCTGAACAACGTGGTAAAACGCGTCTGCCTATATTTTGGTTAACAATCGAGGGTGCGTGTTCCGTCAGCGGCATTTCCGCAGATGACTCCACAGAACCAGTTCTGAAAGCCCTGCACACCAGCACTGAATGTGGAACCAAGCAATTGCACAGGTGCACGCAATCACATATTCTGATGGCCGTCTTTTATGCCACAGCAGCACGAAGGTATTTGCGTTCAAGCACGTATCAGAAACAATGTGTGGACCGAGGATCTGTGGGTATTTTCTCCGTACGGCATGCTTCGTGGTAGCTTACTTGCCGATCGCAGGCTTAGCGGTTTCTATACAGAAATCTATATAGGGAGAGAAATAGAGTGCATCGGAAAACTTGCGTTTTCTGCGCTGGAACCTAGTTGCTACGCCTTCTGTTTGTCCACATGAACACACACGATTCCCCACTGAAAACCAAGCAGAAACCTTTCCACAAGCTCCCAGGTAGGTGCACCCACCACCTCGTGCGCACGAACGCAGCTAGAGAAGAGCACCTACATTTTCACACACTGATGCCTAAGCAAACGCCTGGCCACACACATGCACACATCCGCAAGCGCGCCCACTCCCATCTATGGACTGAAAGACGTACGCGAAACGTGCTGACATGCTTGAGGGTAAACAGGTGTGCGTTGATGGTTGGCGTACTGCATCATGCATACGTGGCTGCACGAGAATATTCTTTTGGAGGGTACCTGCAGATACGTCCCTGTATTTGGACGACCGTGCGCGTGAAAGCACATGTGTCTACAAACGATTATCTGTCCACATGCGTGTGCCTTTTTGCAGGCTCCATTCGTGCTTAAGCTGGAGTGAGTGCACAGCTGCGTCGTTTGTTGGCCAGGTTCCACGTGTTGCACGACGTTGCGCAGTCCTGCATTTCTCACGTGGACAGATTCAAGGGAGCTCTGTATAGACGGCTGTTTCATGTTCACACAAAGGCACCTGGTCGGGTGCATCCCAGATACAGCATCCCAGATTCAGCATCCCCGATACAGCTTCCCAGATATAGCATCCCATATACAGCATCCCAGATACAGCATCCTAGGTACAGCGTAATAGATACAGCATCCCAGATACAACATGTCGAGCTGTGCTCCTCTCCCGCACCAAGTGCTGATCGTGGCGCTCAGGATGAGGGGGGGCAGCGAGGGGGTCCGTGGAGTGGAATAAGTTTTGTTTGGGGTTTTTCAAACGCCTCTGCTGACACGTCGTATAAAAACCGATCGCTGCAGGGCTAAGGAATGAACAGGAGGATGAGCAACAGACTGCAGAAACTGCTTGCGTTTTGGTTTATTGAAAAATTTGTATTGAACTCAAAAAGCAATACGATCTTGCAGTGGTCTTCTAATACCTAGTGACAGCTTTTAATGTACTGGTTTGGAACTTTGAGATGAGATTTGAGATGAAGGGCTGTTCCATTGTGGAATATTGCAGGAGTAAATTTCAGGCATTTCAGCATGCCTGGCAGATCTGCAGCTTGATAAAGACCTCAGGCTGTTTGGTTTAATCAGACTTTTGTAGATCCCACCTTCACTGGTCAAAGCACCGGCTGCCAATGTGTTTTCTGGTGTTGTCACTTCTTTCTGACCAAAGACGGCAGCGGCAGCAGCTCTATTGGTGGTGTCTGTTTTATTGAAACATGGGGATCTACAGGAACTTTAACCCGAAAGTTCAGGAAGCTGTGGTCCGTGGTCTATCTTTGTAATGTTTGGAGATTCTTCTGCAACGTTTGTGAGTGTGAACTGCTGTGCAGGTAGAAGGAAGAAAGATGTGTGAGCTAAAGCAGCAGGGAGGCTGCAGCCGTGTAAGCCGGGGGTGCAAGCGGCACGAAACGGGCTGCAGCGGCGGAGCCCTCGGTCCCGGGCCGTCCCGGGCAGGCGGCGGAGCCCTCGGTCTCGGGCCGTCCCGGGCAGGCGCAGCCCGAGCGCTCCCGGCCCCGCTGCCGCTGCCCCGCCGGGGCCGGGGCCGCGCTGCGGGCGGACAGCGCCGCTCTGCGGCCGCCGGCGGCTCCGGGTCGGGAGGGGGGGCGGGGCCCGGTGGCGGGCGTGGACGGGATTGGCTGCTGCGCCGGATGGGCGGGGCCACGCTGCATAAGTGCGGGGGCGGAGGAGTGCGTGCCGCCGGTGCGGCGGCGGGAGGAGCACGCGAGGAGCGGCGGGGCCGGCGGTGAGCGAGGGGCGGGCGGACACCGGGGAGACCGGACGGGGCCGCCCCGGTCCCGGCTGAGGGGGGAGGTTGGAGGGGGAGGGACGGGCTGGTTTGGGCAGGAGGAAGGCGAGGGGCAGGCAGCCGCAACAGCGCGGCCCCGGGCCGGGCCGAGCAAGAGGCGAGGGGGAAACACGCGGGCGGCTGTGAGGGAAGGGAGCCCCGGGCTGAGCGCTGCGCGGGGCTCGGGCGGGGCCGTGGGGCGGAGGGGGGAGCCTGTGGTGCCACAGGGCAGAGGGAGGAAGGCGAGCGGGAGGGGGCGGTGCCAGGGGTCGCGAGGGGCGGGGGCGGCGCTGCCGCCGGGAGGGGCCGGGAACGAGGGAAGGGGCAGAGGAGCCTGAGGGCGGGACGGCGCGGAAGGAGCTTGGGCGGGAAAGGCTGAGGGACCTCAGGGAGGGGGTGACATCGGGGAGGCTGCAGGGGGCAATGCTGAGGTAGCTCAGGACGGGATGGCACTCAGGTCTGGTTTCAAAGGGAAATGCTGAGGTACCTTGAGGAATGGACGCTGGGCTGGGAGCTATGAACACATCAGACTGGTTAAGAGAGTGTTCATGACAGAAATTTGTGCAGTGAAGTATTCCAGCAAAGAGCGGGAGAAGAGCCAAACTTAGATCAGGCCTCCTAGGACGCCTGCAGGTTTGGGGGCAGGGATGATGAGGTTGTTAATCCGGTCCTAACTGTTTCTTTCTCTGTCCCTCTCTTGCAGCACCTGACTGAATGGAGGAGCAAGTGGACGGGAAGTTCCTGCGCCACACACAGATCACATTTATCGCTCTCGCCCTCAGAGACCCGGAGATCCAAACCGTTCGCATCGTGCCTTGAAGCAGCCTGTGCTCATGCGCTTCTCCCAGGGAGAAGGCGGAATGGCAGTGACTGGCCACGTTAAGCCACAGGGTGCACACTGTGCAGCTGTCAAGCCCAGCTCTGCGTTAGCTCACACCTGCGGTTTTGCGCCACACACGCACATTTGAGTTGTCGCTGGTTGTTGCAGCGTTTGGCTTTGGTGAGGACAGCGTGTGTTTGTCAGCAGTTGGTGTAGGTGGCATCTGGAGGAGAAAGCGATATTTCCGTGCCAGAACTGGTTGGTGTTTGCATGGTATTGTGGCGGTTGTTCCCGCAGGCGATGAGTGCTGGAGTATTATTGCAGGATGAGGGGATTTTGGAGGCTTGTCTGTGAGATGCACTAGAGGCAGCAGCTGAAAGCGAAAGGCTGAGATTTGGAGGGTTTGTCGGTGGGTTTTGGACGGTTGTCAGCTGAAGAGTTGGCTGTTTGCAGGTGAGGTGTAGGGCAGAGGGTGAAGCTGACTTTGCCTGAGCGGCGCAACGGGCTGGGTGTGCAGAGCTGAGGAGAGCGGGCTGCTGCGGGTGACCCTAAAGCTGGAGAACCAGCCGGCAGCTCCAGACGCTCCCGCTGCCGGGCATGGCCGTGCAGGCCAGTGCCCTGGGGCACAGCGACGTGACCCTCCGCAACTACCAAAGAGCAGGTAAGGACCGTGGGCACTTGTACTGAGCTGTGACATCTCTAACCCGTGACATTGGGGTCCAGCCTGAGCAGGGCACGTGCGGAAGCTGTGCTGCAGGGAGGGCAGAGCTGAGGGGAAGGGCTGTGCCAGGGGCTGGTGCCAAGGCAAGGTGGGCGCGCTGTGGGGTGTGGGGAGGTGTCAGCCCCGGACTCAGCCCCTGTCTGACTGTAGTGCCCTTGGGCTGGTGTAGCTCAGTCCTCTGTGTGTTTCTCTTCAGGGGGAGCAGCATGCAAAGGAAAAGCAAGGAAGGAGGTGAACCCATGAGGAAGAGTGATGGATAAAGAGGGTTGGAGCGCACCTGCCAGTCAAGAGGGATCAAGAAAGAAGACACCAGTGGTGGAACCGCAGGTCAGGAGAGCTCAAGGAGGGAGAAAGGTGACTGTGGCCGTATGGGTTTTTCTAGCTCACACACCAATGAAAACAGTTTGGATAATAAAAGAAATGTATGCAAAACCAATAATTAAAGGCAGAGAATGTTTATATGCTATGTATGGGGGGTAGACCTGAAGGTATATTTCTTCCTACAACGAAGGAGAATTCGCAATACATGCTGCTGTCAGCAATGACCAGTAAGCGACAAGACTCTATTTACTGATGCCTCTGGTCGCTCACATAAAGTTGTAATTACATGGCTAAACTCAGATACCCAGTGCTGCAAACACAAGGTAGAAAAAGAGACCGAGTCAAACAAGTTCTTGAGTTGACAGCTGTTAGGATCGCTTTGAGGTGTTCTGTAACAAGCCTTTGAATGTTGTAACTGGCTCATATTATGCGGCTGGCATACTTAACCGCCTGGAAGCTTCTTTTCTTAAGGAAGAGGATAATCCTCTTTTGATGGCTGAATTGAGAATGCTATGGTTTCTAATAAATCATAGACATCATAGGTATTATGCAATGCACACCCGCTCTCGCAGTGGCCCTTCCAGGACCACTTGCGGAAGGCAGTAGGAGGGCCGATGCACGAGCTGTGCCGCTCACTGTGCCTAAAGCCTTGGAGTAAGCTAAATGATCACATAAATTCTTTCACCAGAGTGCAAAGGCGTTAAAACAACAACTTCAAATTACAGTGGATCAGGCCAGGAGCGTTCTTATGTCCTGCCCTAATTGCCAACAGTTGGCACCCGCGCCATCCACAGAGGGTGTTAATCCAGGAGGGGTTACTGCCAATGAAGTACGGCCAGCGGATGTAACGCATTGTTTTGAATTGGGTAAATACGTACGTGTTTCTGTAGACGCTCATTCCAGATTTCTCGTTGCTGCTGCACACGCTGGTGAAAGAGCACGAGACGTCTGTAACATTGGTTGGCATGTTTTGCTGTTTGAGGAGTTCCATGATCTGTAAAACCAGAGGAAAGCGGAACGCACACTCGATTAGAGGAGCGATCCCCCAGCACGCTGTAATAGAAGTGTCTGCTTTTTAACACTTTCAAAACAGTGTTAAAGAGTCTGTTTGATGACTTTTCGGTATCATTTCTGGCGACGAGGATGGGATAATCTGCCTGACCTCCCGTGGATCCCAGGATCTCTGGGACCTTGTGCCGGCACCGGGGAATTCCTGGAAGGGACCACAGCTCCTCGGACCAGCTCGGGACGCGGGTAAAACCCCATCAATGAGATAAGGCACTTTCATTGTCTGGTTGGGTTGGCACGCTGCCTGCGCGAGACGTGAGCGACACCAGCGCGTTGGGTCTGCGCATTCGCGTCTGCGCATTTTGGTAAACTGGGTAACTTAAAAAAAGAAAGAAATAAAAAATTAAAGAGGAAAATGAGAAAACAATAAATTAAAGAGAAAAACGAGGGAACAGCAATTTGATAAAGGTACCTTTAATGATTTTGCTGTTTGTGCCTTAGCAATTGTATAATTGTTTCTGGCTTTAGTGGTTTGTTGTTGTTGTTACTTGTGTCTTGGGGGATTTTATAGTCCAGTACTTAGGGTTCACCAATTGTCTGTTATTGTGATTGTGAAGTAGGTAGTGGACAATCGGCAGGAGGATGCGTGAGAAATCCCCCCCAGGCTGTGTTTTCTGACATTGGAAAAGGATCGTTTGCTGTTCAACAAGGCGTCAACCAGGGAGAATCTGATTGAATATTGTAATTAATGGTGGCCACTGTAAATAATATTAATATGCTTCACAGGTCTAGGTGGGTATACTTTGAGATCTGTAGTATAGTAATGTGCTACATGTAATACGTAGTAAGATATATTTTTAAATCATATATTGCCTATTACATAAGGCATATTACACAATACATAATGTTATATATGCATTGTCTTTGTCCCTTTCAGATCCATTTGTTTTGAAAAAGGATAATCAGGGAAAGAAATGCAAACCAGTAAAAGGTTTGTTGAAGAACAGCTATTGGTGTAGAATACACAGAGAACATGAGATCAAAATTGTCCCTCGGTCAGTCCAGGATGGGATCTTGATATCCTTATATCAGGGCACAGGCTGCATTGGTATCGCCAGTGCATTTTATACGGGATTAGACACGCTGCGCCTAAAGCTGTAAATACGCCAAAACCTTCTGAGATTAAACAGGATTGTGAGGAGTCTCCCACGGAGTTTTTACACCCTCTTAAACCGACAGCTCAGTAATATATTAATATAGATCCTGACTTGGAGAACAGAGAATGAGAATTCTTAGTTGACTGGGAGCTCATTATTCTGTGTTAAACACTATGCAGGGAATTTTAAGTAGCGATTCTGTAACAGTTATGGGAGCCACAAAAATTGCGAAACACGGCCCTTTAACCTGCTGCTTAGAATGTTTGTATGTGGAGTCTGTACTTATTGATTGTGTACCATGTGTCTTCTCTTGTGCACAACGAATGGTTGAAAAAAGCTTTAATGGTGCAATGACTGTGCAGTGACACGCTGCTATGGCTGCAATTGTTAAACAAAGAAGGGGAGATGTGGCAGGGTTGTGACATCAGGCCCGTGAGAAATTGCAAGAGTCACAGTGTGAGAACAAGCGCTGGTGGAACAACACAAGCAGCAAGGACTGTGTGGGACATAACCCATCAGGGACAGAGGGATTGGTACATGAGGGACAGAGGGATTGATACGGGGTTGGTACATGAGGGACAGAGGGATTGATACGCGGTGGGTACCTCAGGGACAGAGGGATTGATACAGGATTGGTACATCAAGGACAGAGGTCCACGATGTTTCAAATGCAAACCTGAGTTTGTATTAAATGTCTCTCTGCATCTTAAAGAGAGTCTGTGCCTCATCTGCTACACCCCTTTATCTGTTTCCCAAATTACGATTTAGACTGTATTTACCGTTGTAAAAACAAAGCTTTCCCCCCTTAATTTTTGCCACGTGTTGTAGTTAGAATTAATAGAGATATTGGAGCCCATCGTAGCTAAACTGGAAAAAGACAGCAGCCGTGTGTATTTTTAAATAAAGACTAAATCAAGTGTGCTAGCTCATTATCTTCAAGCGTTTTACTGCGATCACGTCTCTCCCAAGGTTTTGTGTCTGTTGTATCAAGGCCTGACACCCACGGCCACAGTGGATGAATCACCATGGGCACAACACCAGGAACCTGCCTGTTCGTGTCCAGGATATCCACTCCAGCAGACACGTTTTAATTGGTACTTGCATTATGGATTAGATGCAACAAAAATCCATACTTTCTTTTGTCCTTTGCTATAGAGGAGGGGGTTGAACTTCTCTATAGCAGATTCAATCACTTGTTGTAAAGCAATGAAATAAATAACTTAGGCTTTTTCTATGGATAAACAACGTTTACTTCAATTCCTTAATTGTATTCCTTAAACACTTGTTCGTTAGACCATAAGCAAAACAGCGCTGGGTGTTAGTTTGTTAGTAGGCCCTTATTATGTGGTTGGTTAACCCTGAAAATGTTAGCTCCCTCTATCAATATAACCTCATAAACAAGTTTCAAAATTTTTATGTAGAACTTACCCACCTTTTCCTTTTTGCAGGTTCAGAGCCCGAGCCTCATTTGGTTGTATCTGTAAACATCAAACATCTCAGCACAAATCACAACTGCATTTTTCACAGACAGAAGTGCCTGATCTCCACAGCTTGCCTGGCAGTGCAGAGAGCAGGAAGTGCGGTGAGTCCTGGGCCTTTGGGGACATTTCACCCTGTTTTGTGTCCCAGTCCTTCCCTGCTCCCTCCTCTTTCCTGCTGTGCCCTTCTTCCTCTTCATCTCTTCTCCCTCTGTCCCTCTGCTGCTTCCTTCACCTATTCTCCCACCCTTCTGAATCTCTGTGCAGGGCTTCTCGTATCTCCCTCTCCGTCTCCACCCCTCTGTGTTCTCATCATCCCTGGTTTCTCTTTGTTGTCATTCTTGTCTGTTGCTCTGTCCCGCTCCGTGCCCCATCATTTCTCACTGTATCCCTCTGTCCTACTCCCTGCGCCTATTCCTGCCCCTCTTCTTTTTCACTCCCTCTCCCTCTTGCTGCCCACCCCAGGACTTTTTCCCAATCTCTATCCTGCCCCAACCCTTATTGTTCTTTCTCTCTCCTGCTCCCTCTCTGTCTTTCTGCCTGTCTGCCCTTTCCCTGCTGCTTCTTTCTCCATCTCTGTCCAGACTACTGCCCCTTTTCCTTCTTGATGTCTTTCTGTCCTGTTTGTCTTTCTGTCTTCCTTGCCTGTTCCCAGCCCCATCCCCTCTCGCTGTATCTTCCCTGTCCAGCTGGCTCTGCCTTTTCTTGGTCTTCTCATCCTCTTTCCTGCTCCTCAGCCCTCTTTTCCTCTTCCTCCAGCTCATTGCTGCATGTTTTCCCTTTCCAGTCTCTTCATTTTGATCTAAACTTTGCTTTGTTTCTCAGTCCCTTTGTTCTCTTCCCTTCCTGTTGCCTCTCAGTGGGCAGTGACAACCTGGTTCAGAGACAGCACGGCGACCACATCCCAGGTCGCTTGGTCCATCAGCACACAGACGCCACTGTGCTGGACAGCAAATGGCGTTTATTAACAAGTAACACAGCGTTATATACCTTAGGTTTACAATGACACGTCCATCTGCTTGCCTCACATACTCCTACCTATTTAGGGAGGGGCTACTATCTTTCTGTACAGCGCAAGATCTTCCGGCCGCCAGACCCTAACTACCTACAGGTATGCGACACAACACCCCTAGACACAGTTTGTGTCACAAACGCCCCTGGACAGGATGTGTCTCACAAACCCCATTGGACAGCATGTGTCACAAGCCCCGCCTGGAAACTGTGTGTGTCCAAAATATCCCTGGGCAGTGTGTGTGTCACAAACCCCCCTGGGCAGTGTGTGTGTCACAAAAACCCTTAGACAGGGTGTGTGTCACAAACCCCATTGGAGACTGTGTCTCTCACAAACCCCATTGGAGAGCGTGTGTGTCACAAACCCCATTGGACAGCGTGTGTCACAAAACCCATTGGACAGCGTGTGTCACAACCCCCCCTGGACAGCGTGTGTGTCACAAACCCCATTGGACAGCGTGTGTCACAACCCCCCCTGGACAGTGTGTGTGTCACAAATGCCCCTGGACAGCCTGTGTGTCACAAACCCCATTGGAAAGGGTGTGTGTCACAAACCCCATTGGACAGGCTGTGTGTCACAAACACACCTCGACACCTTTTGTGTCACAAACGCCCCTGCACAGGGTCTGTGTCACAAACGCCCCTGGACAGCGTGTGTCTCACAAATCCCATTCAACAGCGCGTGTGTCACAAACCCCATTGGACAGGGTGTGTGTCACAAACACTCCTGGACACCTTTTGTGTCACAACCGCCCCTGGACTGGGTGTGTGTCACAAACCCCATTGGACAGTGTGTGTGTCACAAACCTCATTAGACATTGTGTGTGTCACAAACACCCCTGGACACCCTTTGTGTCACAAACACCCCTGGACAGCGTGTGTGTCACCAACCCCATTGGACAGAGTGCGTATGTCACAAACCCCATTGGACAGGGTGTGTGTCACAAACCCCATTGGACAGGGTGTGTGTCACAAACACCCCTGGACAGGGTCTGTGTCACAAACGCCCCTGTAAAGTATGTGAATCACAAACAACCCTGGACAGAGTGTGTCTCACAAACCCCATTGCACTTTGTTAGTATCAGAAAGCCCATTGGACAGCGTGTGTCTCACAAACCCCATTAGACAGGGTGTGTGTCACAAACACCCTGGACACCGTTTGTGTCACAAACGTTTCTGGACAGGGTGTGTTTCACAAACCCAATTGGACAGCGTGTGTGTCACAAACCCCATTGGACAGCATGTGTGTCTCAAAACCCATTGGACAGTGTGTGTTTCACAAACCCCATTGGACAGGTTGTGTGTCACAAACACCCCTGGACACCGTTTGTGTCACAAACGCCCCTGGACAGGGTGTGTGTCACAAACGTCCCTGGACAGCGTGTCTGTCACAAACTTCATTGGACAGCGTGTCTGTGACAAACCCCGTTGGACTGGGTGTGTGTCACAAACACACCTGGACAGCATGTGTGTCACAAACGCCGCTGGACACTGTTTGTGTCAAAACGCCCCTGGACAGGGTGTGTGTCAAAAACCCCATTGGAAAGTGTGTGTGTCACAAACCCCATGGGACAGCTTGTGTGTCACAATCCCCCTTGGACAGTGTTTGTGTCACAAACACCTCTGGACAGCTTTTGTGTCACAAACCCCATTGGACAGTTCGTGTGTCACAAACCCCTTTGGACAGTGTGTGTGTCACAAACCCCATTGAACACTGTGTGTGTCACAAACCCTATTGGACAGCGTGTGTGTAAGAAAACCCATTGGACAGTGTGTGTGTCACAATCCCCCGTGGAAACTGTGTGTGTCACAAACACCCCTGGACAGGGTTTGTGTCACAAACCCCATTGGACACTGTGTGTGTCACAAACCCCATTGCACAAGGTGTCTGTCAGAAACACCCCTGGACACCGTGTGTGTCACAAATGTCCCTGGACAGGGTGTGTGTCACAAACCCCATTGTACAGCATGTGTGACAAAAACCCCACTGGACAGCGTGCATGTTACAAACCCCATTGGACATTGTGTATGTCACAAACCCCATGGGACAGCGTGTGTGTCACAATCCCCCTTGGACAGTGTTTGTGTCACAAACACCTCTGGACAGCTTTTGTGTCACAAACCCCATTGGACAGTTTGTGTGTCACAAACCCCATTGAACAAGGTGTGTGTCACAAACCCTATTGGACAGCGTGTGTGTAAGAAAACCCATTGGATAGCGTGTGTGTCACAACCCCCCATGGAAACTGTGTGTGTCACAAACACCCCTGGACAGTGTGTGTTTCACAAACCCCATTGGACAGCGTATATGTCCCAAGCACACCTGGACAGCTTGTATCACAACCCCCCAAGGAAACTGTGTGTGTCACAAACAACCCTGGACAGGGTGTGTGTCACAAACCCTATTGGAGAGTGTGTGTGTCACAAACTCCCCTGGACATCGTGTGTGTCACAACTCTCCCTGGACAGTGTGTGTATCACAAAAACCACTGGACAGTGTGTGTGTCACAGACCCCATTGGACAGGGTGTGTGTCACAAACACCCCTGCACAGCTCGTGTGTCACAAACCCCGTTGGACAGCGTGTGTGTCAGAAACCCCATAGGACAGCGTGTGTGTGAGAAACACCCCTGGCAGCATGTGTGTCACAAACGCCCCTGCACAGGGTGTATATCACAAACACCCCTGAACAGAGTGTGTGTCACAAACCCCATTGCACTTTGTGTGTCTCACAAAGCCCATTGGACAGTGTGTGTGTCACAAAACCCCCTGGACAGTGTGTGTATCAGAAAAACCAATGGACAGTGTGTGTGTCACAAACACCCCTGGACATCTTTTGTGTCACAAACGCCCCTGGACTGAGCGTGTGTCACAAACCCCACTGTAGAGTGTGTGTGTCACAAACCCCATTAGACAGTGTGTATGTCACAAACAGCCCTGGACACCGTTTGTGTCACTAACGCCCCTGGACAGCGTGTGTGTCACAAACCCCATTGGATAGTCTGTATGTCACAACCCCATTGGACATTGTGTGTGTCACAAACCCCAGTGGACAGCCTGTGTGTCACAAACCCCATTGGACAGTGTGTGTGACACAAACCCCATTGGACAGGTGGTGTGTCACAAACACCCCTGGACACTGTTTGTGTCAGAAACGCCCCTGGACAGCGTGTCTGTCACAAACCCCATTGGACATCGTGTGTGACACAAACCCCCCTAAACAGTGTGTGTGTCACAAACCCCATTGGACACCGTGTTTGGTACAAACGCCATTGGACACCGTGTGTGACACAAACCCATTGGACAGCCGTTGTTTCACAAACCCCATTGCCCAGGGTGTGTGTAACAAAGACCCCTGGACGCCATTTGTGTTAGAAACGCCCCTGGACAGCGTGTGTGTCACAAACTCCATTGGAGAGTGTATGTGTCACAAACCCCATTGGACAGCGTGTGTGTCACAAACCACATTGGACAGCATGTGTCACAAGCCCCCCTGGAAACTGTGTGTGTCCAAAATATCCCTGGACAGCGTGTGTGTCTCAAACCCCATTGGACAGTGTGTGTGTCACGAACCCCATTGGACAGTGTGTGTCAGAAACCCCCCTGAACAGTGTGTGTGTCACAAACCCCGTTGGAGAGCGTGTATGTCACAAACCTCATTGGACATTGTGTGTGTCACAAACCCCATTGCACAGCGTGTGTGTCACAAACCCCATTGGACAGTGTGTTTGACACAAACCCCATTGGACAGGTTGTGTGTCACAAACAACCCTGTGCACCGTTTGTGTCAGAAATGCCCCTGGACAGGGTGTGTGTCACAAATGCCCCTGGACAGCCTGTGTGTCACCAACCCCATGGGACAGAGTGCGTATGTCACAAACCCCATTGGACAGGGTGTGTGTCACAAACACACCTCGACATCTTTTGTGTCACAAACACCCCTGGACAGGGTCTGTGTCACAAACGCCCCTGTAAAGTATGTGTATCACAAACACCCCTGGACAGAGTGCGTCTCACAAACCCCATTGCACTTTGTTAGTATCAGAAAGCCCATTGGACAGCGTGTGTCTCACAAACCCCATTAGACAGGATGTGTGTCACAAACACCCTGGACACCGTTTGTGTCACAAACGTTTCTGGACAGGGTGTGTTTCACAAACCCAATTGGACAGCGTGTGTGTCACAAACCCCATTGGACAGCATGTGTGTCTCAAAACCCATTGGACAGTGTGTGTTTCACAAACCCCATTGGACAGGTTGTGTGTCACAAACACCCCTGGACACCGTTTGTGTCACAAACGCCCCTGGACAGGGTGTGTTTCACAAACCCAATTGGACAGCGTGTGTGTCACAAACCCCATTGGACAGGGTATGTGTCACAAACACCCCTGGACACCGTTTGTGTCACAAACGTTTCTGTACAGGGTATGTTTCAGAAACCCCATTGGACAGTGTGTATGTCACAAATCCCATTGCTCAACGTGCATGTCATAAACTCCATTGGACAGTGTGAGTTCCACAAATCCCATTGGACAGGTTGTGTATCACAAACACCCATCGACACCGTTTCTGTCACAAACACCCCTGGAGATGCTGTGTGTCACAAACGCCCCTGGACAATGGTTGTCACAAATGCCCCTGGACAGGGTGTGTGTCACAAACCGTGTTGGAGTTTGTGTGTGTCACAAACCCCATTGCACATTGTGTGTGTCACAAACCCCATTGGACAGTGTGTGTGTCACAAACCTCATTGGACAGTGTGTCTTTCACAAACCCCATTGGACAGGTTGTGTGTCACAAACACGCCTGGACACCGTTTGTGTCACAAACGCCCCTGGACAGGGTGTATGCAACATACCCCATTGGACAGTGTGTGTGTCACAAACCCCATTGGACAGCTTGTGTGTCACAAACACCCTTGGACACCATTAGTGTCACAAACGCCCCTGGACAGGGTGTGTGTCACAAACGTCCCTGGACAGCGTGTCTGTCACAAACCTCATTGGACAGCGTGTCTGTGACAAACCCCGTTGGACTGGGTGTGTGTCACAAACTCCATTGGACAGCGTGTGTGTCACAAACGCCGCTGGACACTGTTTGTGTCAAAATGCCCCTGGACAGGGTGTGTGTCAAAAACCCCATTGGAAAGTGTGTGTGTCACAAACCCCATTGGACTACATGTGTATCACAACCCCCCCTAAACTGTGTGTGTGTCACAAAGCCCATTGGACATTGTGTGTGTCACAAACCCCCTTGGACAGTGTTTGTGTCACAAACACCTCTGGACAGCTTTTGTGTCACAAACCCCATTGGACAGTTCGTGTGTCACAAACCCCTTTGGACAGTGTGTGTGTCACAAACCCCATTGAACACTGTGTGTGTCACAAACCCTATTGGACAGCGTGTGTGTAAGAAAACCCATTGGACAGTGTGTGTGTCACAAACCCCATTGCACAAGGTGTCTGTCAGAAACACCCCTGGACACCGTGTGTGTCACAAATGTCCCTGGACAGGGTGTGTGTCACAAACCCCATTGTACAGCATGTGTGACAAAAACCCCACTGGACAGCGTGCATGTTACAAACCCCATTGGACATTGTGTATGTAGCAAACCCCATGGGACAGCGTGTGTGTCACAATCCCCCTTGGACAGTGTTTGTGTCACAAACACCTCTGGACAGCTTTTGTGTCACAAACCCCATTGGACAGTTTGTGTGTCACAAACCCCATTGAACAAGGTGTGTGTCACAAACCCTATTGGACAGCGTGTGTGTAAGAAAACCCATTGGACAGCGTGTGTGTCACAACCTCCCATGGAAACTGTGTGTGTCACAAACACCCCTGGACAGTGTGTGTTTCACAAACCCCATTGGACAGCGTATATGTCCCAAGCACACCTGGACAGCTTGTATCACAACCCCCCAAGGAAACTGTGTGTGTCACAAACAACCCTGGACAGGGTGTGTGTCACAAACCCTATTGGAGAGTGTGTGTGTCACAAACTCCCCTGGACATCGTGTGTGTCACAACTCTCCCTGGACAGTGTGTGTATCACAAAAACCACTGGACAGTGTGTGTGTCACAGACCCCATTGGACAGGGTGTGTGTCACAAACACCCCTGCACAGCTCGTGTGTCACAAACCCCGTTGGACAGCGTGTGTGTCAGAAACCCCATAGGACAGCGTGTGTGTGAGAAACACCCCTGGCAGCATGTGTGTCACAAATGCCCCTGCACAGGGTGTATATCACAAACACCCCTGAACAGAGTGTGTGTCACAAACCCCATTGCACTTTGTGTGTCTCACAAAGCCCATTGGACAGTGTGTGTGTCACAAAACCCCCTGGACAGTGTGTGTATCAGAAAAACCAATGGACAGTGTGTGTGTCACAAACACCCCTGGACATCTTTTGTGTCACAAACGCCCCTGGACTGAGCGTGTGTCACAAACCCCACTGTAGAGTGTGTGTGTCACAAACCCCATTAGACAGTGTGTATGTCACAAACAGCCCTGGACACCGTTTGTGTCACTAACGCCCCTGGACAGCGTGTGTGTCACAAACCCCATTGGATAGTCTGTATGTCACAACCCCATTGGACATTGTGTGTGTCACAAACCCCAGTGGACAGCCTGTGTGTCACAAACCCCATTGGACAGTGTGTGTGACACAAACCCCATTGGACAGGTGGTGTGTCACAAACACCCCTGGACACTGTTTGTGTCAGAAACGCCCCTGGACAGCGTGTCTGTCACAAACCCCATTGGACATCGTGTGTGACACAAACCCCCCTAAACAGTGTGTGTGTCACAAACCCCATTGGACACCGTGTTTGGTACAAACGCCATTGGACACCGTGTGTGACACAAACCCATTGGACAGCCGTTGTTTCACAAACCCCATTGCCCAGGGTGTGTGTAACAAAGACCCCTGGACGCCATTTGTGTTAGAAACGCCCCTGGACAGCGTGTGTGTCACAAACTCCATTGGAGAGTGTATGTGTCACAAACCCCATTGGACAGCGTGTGTGTCACAAACCACATTGGACAGCATGTGTCACAAGCCCCCCTGGAAACTGTGTGTGTCCAAAATATCCCTGGACAGCGTGTGTGTCTCAAACCCCATTGGACAGTGTGTGTGTCACGAACCCCATTGGACAGTGTGTGTCAGAAACCCCCCTGAACAGTGTGTGTGTCACAAACCCCGTTGGAGAGCGTGTATGTCACAAACCTCATTGGACATTGTGTGTGTCACAAACCCCATTGCACAGCGTGTGTGTCACAAACCCCATTGGACAGTGTGTTTGACACAAACCCCATTGGACAGGTTGTGTGTCACAAACAACCCTGTGCACCGTTTGTGTCAGAAATGCCCCTGGACAGGGTGTGTGTCACAAATGCCCCTGGACAGCCTGTGTGTCACCAACCCCATGGGACAGAGTGCGTATGTCACAAACCCCATTGGACAGGGTGTGTGTCACAAACACACCTCGACATCTTTTGTGTCACAAACACCCCTGGACAGGGTCTGTGTCACAAACGCCCCTGTAAAGTATGTGTATCACAAACACCCCTGGACAGAGTGCGTCTCACAAACCCCATTGCACTTTGTTAGTATCAGAAAGCCCATTGGACAGCGTGTGTCTCACAAACCCCATTAGACAGGATGTGTGTCACAAACACCCTGGACACCGTTTGTGTCACAAACGTTTCTGGACAGGGTGTGTTTCACAAACCCAATTGGACAGCGTGTGTGTCACAAACCCCATTGGACAGCATGTGTGTCTCAAAACCCATTGGACAGTGTGTGTTTCACAAACCCCATTGGACAGTTTGTGTGTCACAAACACCCCTGGACACCGTTTGTGTCACAAACGCCCCTGGACAGGGTGTGTTTCACAAACCCAATTGGACAGCGTGTGTGTCACAAACCCCATTGGACAGGGTATGTGTCACAAACACCCCTGGACACCGTTTGTGTCACAAACGTTTCTGTACAGGGTATGTTTCAGAAACCCCATTGGACAGTGTGTATGTCACAAATCCCATTGCTCAACGTGCATGTCATAAACTCCATTGGACAGTGTGAGTTCCACAAATCCCATTGGACAGGTTGTGTGTCACAAACAACCCTGTGCACCGTTTGTGTCAGAAATGCCCCTGGACAGGGTGTGTGTCACAAATGCCCCTGGACAGCCTGTGTGTCACAAACCCCATTGGACAGCGTGTGTGTCACAAACCCCATTGGACAGGGTGTGTGTCACAAACACACCTCGACACCTTTTGTGTCACAAACACTCCTGGACAGGGTCTGTGTCACAAACGCCCCTGGACAGCGTGTGTCTCACAAACCCCATTCAACAGCGTGCGTGTCACAAACCCCATTGGACAGGGTGTGTGTCACAAACACCCCTGGACATCTTTTGTGTCACAACTGCCCCTGGACTGGGTGTGTGTCACAAACCCCATTGGACAGTGTGTGTGTCACAAACCCCATTAGACATTGTTTGTGTCACAAACACCCCTGGACACCCTTTGTGTCACAATCGCCCCTGGACAGCGTGTGTGTCACCAACCCCATTGGACAGAGTGTGTATGTCGCAAACCCTATTGGAGAGTGTGTGTGTCACAAACCCCATTGGACAGCGTGTGTCACAAACACCCCTGGACAGCCTGTGTGTCACAAACCCCATTGGAGAGTGTCTGTGTCACAAACCCCATTAGACAGCGTGTATGTCACAAACACCCCTGGACAGCGTGTGTGTCACAAACCCCATTGGAGATTCTGTGTATCACAAACGCCATTGGACAGCGTGTGTGTCAGAAACCCCATAGGAAAGGGTGTGTGTCACAAACACCCCTGGAAACCATTTGTGTCACAAACGCCCCTGGACAGTGTGTGTGTGTCACAAACCCCATTGGACAGTGTGTGTGTCCCAATCCCCATTGGATAGCCTGTGTGTCACAATCCCCATTGGACAGCCTGTGTGTCACAACCCCTCTTGGACAATATGTGTGTCACAAACCCCCGTAAACAGTGTTTCTGTCACAAAGCCAATTGAACACCGTGTGTCGTACAAACGCCATTGGATAGCGTGTGTGTCACAAACCCATTGGACAACTGTTGTTTCACAAACCTCATTGGACAGGGTGTGTGTCACAAACACCCCTGGAAGCCGTTTGTGTCACAAATGCCCCTGGACAGGGTGTGTGTCACAAACCTCATTGGACAGCATCTATGTCACAAACCCCATTGGACAGCCTTTGTGTCACAAACCCCATTGGACAGCGTGTGTGTCACAAACTCACTTTGGACAACGTGTGTGTCACAAGCGCCCCTGGAACGCTTGTGTCACAACCCCCCATGGAAACTGTGTGTGTCACAAACATCCCTGGACTGACTGTGTGTCACAAACCCTATTGGAGAGTGTGTGTGTCACAAACCCCATTGGACAGCGTGTGTGTCACAAACCCCCCTGGACAGCGTTTGTGTCACAATTCTCCCTGGACAGTGTGTGTATCACAAAAACCAATGGACAGTGTGTGTGTCACAGACACCATTGGACAGGGTGTTTGTCACAAACGCCCCTGGACTGGGATTGTGTCACAAAACCCCATTGTAGAGTGTGTGTGTCACAAACCCCATTAGACAGCGTGTGTGTCACAAACACCCCTGGACACAGTGTGTGTCACAAACCTCATTGGAGAGCGTTTGTGTCACAAACCCCATTGGGCAGTGTGTTTGACACAAACCCCATTGGAGAGTGTGTGTGTCACAAACCCCATTGGACAGCGTGTGTGTCACAAACCCCATTGGAAAGGGTGTGTGTCACAAACACACTTCGACACCTTTTGTGTCACAAACGCCCCTGCACAGGGTCTGTGTCACAAACGGCCCTGGACAGCGTGTGTCTCACAAATCCCATTCAACAGCGCATGTGTCACAAACCCCATTGGACAGGGTGTGTGTCACAAACACTCCTGGACACCTTTTGTGTCACAACCGCCCCTGGACTGGGTGTGTGTCACAAACCCCATTGGACAGTGTGTGTGTCACAAACCCCATTAGACATTGTGTGTGTCACAAACACCCCTGGACACCCTTTGTGTCACAAACACCCCTAGACACCCTTTGTGTCACAAACGCCCCTGGACAGCGTGTGTGTCACCAACCCCATTGGACAGAGTGTGTATGTCACAAATCCCATTGGAGAGTGTGTGTGTCACAAACCCCATTGGACAGGGTGTGTGTCACAAACACCCCTGGACAGCCTGTGTGTCACAAATCCCATTGCTCAGGGTGCATGTCATAAACTCCATTGGACAGTGTGAGTTCCACAAATCCCAGTGGACAGGTTGTGTGTCACAAACACCCATGGACACCGTTTCTGTCACAAACACCCCTGGAGATGCTGTGTGTCACAAACGCCCCTGGACAATGTGTATCACAAATGCCCCTGGACAGGGTGTGTGTCACAAACCCCATTGCACATTGTGTGTGTAACAAATCCCATTGGACAGCCTGTGTGTCACAAACCCCATTGGACAGTGTGTGTGTCACAAACCCCATTGGACAGTGTGTCTTTCACAAACCCCATTGGACAGGTTGTGTGTCACAAACACGCCTGGACACCGTTTGTGTCACAAACGCCCCTGGACAGGGTGTGTGCAACATACCCCATTCGACAGCGTGTGTGTCAGAAACACCCCTGGACACCGTTTGTGTCACAAACGTTTCTGGGCAGTATGTGTGTCACAAACCCCATTGCACAGCTTGTGTGTCACAAACCCCATCGGACAGTGTGTGTTTCACAAACCCCATTGGACAGGGTGTGTCTCACAAACACTCCTGGACAGCGTGTGTGTCACAAACGCCCCTGTACAGGTCTTCTATCACAAACACCATTGGACAGCGTGCGTGTCACAAACACCTTTACCCTTTGTGTGTGTCACAGACCCCATTGGACAGGGTGTGTGTCACAAACCCCATTAGACATCATGTGTCACAACCCCCCCTGGAAATTGTGTGTGTCACAAACACCTCTGGACACTGTTTTGTCAAAACACCCCTGGACAGGGCGTGTGTCAAAAACCCCATTGGAAAGTGTGTGTGTCACAAACCCCATTGGACTACATGTGTATCACAATCGCCCCTAAACCGTGTGTGTTTGTCACAAAGCCCATTGGACATTGTGTGTGTCACAAACCCCATGGAACAGCGTGTGTGTCACAATCCCCCTTGGACAGTGTTTGTGTCACAAAAACCTCTGGACAGCTTTTGTGTCACAAACCCCATTGGACAGTTCGTGTGTCACAAACCCCTTTGGACAGTGTGTGTGTCACAAACCCCATTGAACACTGTGTGTGTCACAAACCCTATTGGACAGCGTGTGTGTAAGAAAACCCATTGGACAGTGTGTGTGTCACAATCCCCCGTGGAAACTGTGTGTGTCACAAACACCCCTGGACAGGGTTTGTGTTACAAACCCCATTGGACACTGTGTGTGTCACAAACCCCATTGCACAAGGTGTCTGTCAGAAACACCCCTGGACACCGTGTGTGTCACAAATGTCCCTGGACAGGGTGTGTGTCACAAACCCCATTGTACAGCATGTGTGACAAAAACCCCACTGGATAGCGTGCATGTTACAAACCCCATTGGACATTGTGTATGTCACAAACCCCATGAGACAACGTGTGTGTCACAATCCCCCTTGGACAGTGTTTGTGTCACAAACACCTCTGGACAGCTTTTGTGTCACAAACCCCATTGGACAGTTTGTGTGTCACAAACCCCATTGAACAAGGTGTGTGTCACAAACCCTATTGGACAGCGTGTGTGTAAGAAAACCCATTGGACAGTGTGTGTGTCACAACCTCCCATGGAAACTGTGTGTGTCACAAACACCCCTGGACAGTGTGTGTTTCACAAACCCCCTTGGACAGTGTGTGTCTCACAAACACCATTGTACTCTGTGTGTGTCACAAACCCTCCTGGACAGTGTGTGTGTCACCAACCCCATTGGACAGCGTGTGTGTCACAAACCCCATCGGAAAAAGTATGTGTCACAAATCCCATAGGACAGTGTGTGTGACACCAACCTCATTGGACAGTGTGTGTGTCAGAAACACCTTTGAACAACGTGTGTGTCACAAACCCCATAGGACAGTGTGTGTGACACAAACACCAGTGGACATTGTGTGTGTCACAAACCACTCTGGACAACGTGTGTGTCACAAACCCCATTGGACAGCGTGTGTCACAACCCCACTTGGACAGCATGTGTGTCACAAACCCCTTTTGACAGTGTGTGTGTCACAAACCCCTTTTGACAGTGTGTGTGTCACAACTCCCGCTGGACAGTGTGTGTGTCATTTAGCCCTTTGGACAGTGTGTAGTTCACCAGCCCCATTGGACAGTGTGTGTGTCACAAACCCCATTGGACAGTTTGTGTCACAACCCCCCCTGGACATTGTGTGTATCACAAACACCCCTGGACAGTGTGTGTGTCACAAACCCCATTGGACAGCATGTGAGTCACAAACAGCATTGGACTGTGTGTGTGTCACAAAACTCTCCTCGACAGTGTGTGTGTCACAAACCCCACTGGACACACAGATGACTACGGTAAAAAAACAACACTGAAGTTATGCAGGTCTTTATTTCTTCTAGTTGAGGGGATCAATAAGAGATTTAGCTGCTTGCACTGTTTTTGTTACTCACACACTGATGATCTAGTATAGAAGCTACAAACCTCACAAGAAGCAGACCCAGAACCTCATTTAAGTGCCCTAAGGTCAAATTAAGAAGTCATTTAGCTGGTGTTCTCAGTGACCCCCCTGCTCTGAGGTTCCTCCTTGCACAGTGACTATCAACGCCAGAAGGAAAATTTACTTTAATCCCGCACGCAGGTGAATTTTGGATTTTTAAGTTTCTTTCCTTAAATGAATGATGTATTTCTCTCTTATATGGTTAAGTAAAGGTTCACAAAAAAGCCACATTTCTTTGCTGGACTTTTGTTTCTTTTCAGTGGCAAAATTTGTCACTGTACAAATATTGGATCAGATGGCAACTAAAATATCATGAAGTTAGTCGACATTCCTTCAATACCCATCTATATAAACAGATTGTTATCAGTTACTAAAATGGTTAAAAATCAGTCTTACTGCTCGTCAGTTGTTATTAATGAGAAAACTGTTTTACATAACTGACCTGAAATGCAGATGAATGCAGAAGAAAAAAAAGCCTCGTTGTATGAAGACAAGTTATCTGTTTGGGCATAAACTGCATAAATGGACGTATGAGAACAAGAGCATTCCACATAGTCTGATGTGTCGTCAACCACTTTGCAGAACCCGCTGTCGGACAGCCAGCTGCAAAACAAAATGTTCACAAAGCTGGAAATCGACTTGTCTAATTCACACGGTAAACAGGCTTGAAAATTGTTGTATCTCTGAAAACATCGGGTTTTCTAAACTAGTGCATAAGTTTATCTTCATCTATTGCACATCTTTCATGTGCAGTTTTTAGAATAGCATATTTACATGAAATTAAAACAGCTTTTAAAAAAATATATTATTAAAAAAATATAAGTATATAGTAATGAACTTTGTTTTTCTGCTAGAAATTATTTTTGTGGCCATGTTTTAAAACTTACACAAGATTCACAGTCCCATCTGAATTTTTAAATAGTGTGTTGCTTATACTTGCACAGTGCTTTAGCCCGTTCTGAAGAACACTTGCTGTTTGCTGTTTTGAAACTAAAATACATGTTCTCCTTCAGTATTGCTGAAAATTTTGGAAAAGGATACTACAGGTGACATCCTAAGCCATTTCTAGTGGAAACCACATTGTTCTGTGATACAATGTCTAGATAAAAGGAGAGTATGCAGGTAAATTCTGCTGCATCTCCTTCCTGAATAGTTTATATCAGTGACAGACTGATATAATCCAGACCATCTAATGAAATCATATATAAACTAACTAGTTGTCTGCAGGATATAGAATGTAACTCTCTCTAATTTCATTTATACTGTGTGAACAGGAAAGAAATAGGCAAATCAAATAATAGGGCATTGAAGGGAATACACAGAAAACTTTAGCACATCGCTTGCAATGGTGTGAGTAGCAATAAGAATGGAAAATGATCAGCAGTTCACCACTTCTGAAAACCAGGATACATCAAGTCAAGCTAGCAGCAGCAATATTAAAAACTACCAGGAGATGGCTTTTCTGTCAAAAAGTAAGAGCCCTACAGAGATCATCGTCAAAAGTTATGCCAAAATTCTGGATATTAGCAAATAAGGAATATTCTGTTTCAGTGACTTGAAGCAATACCAGAGACGCAGGTTTAATTCTTTCTAAGAATGGACTCGAAATGTTGTCTGATAACAACTGTAAAGAGTACAAAAGACGCTAATATTAATGAAGTGATGCCATTCTGGAATTTATGGCCTCTCAGCATTGCCCAACACATCATTACGTAAACTAAACAGTACTGTAATGAAAAAAATCAATAGTAGAAGTCTGAGAAATCTCTAAGTTAGAATAACTACACATTTTATTATACAGAATGTTTTACGTGCTGGTACAAAGGCCAGAAAGGTTAAGGGAAAAAGATGGATAAGAAATAGATCAATTTCGTACTTGCAGGCGATCTGATCGGACTTGATGGGATTTTATACAAATACACATGGTAGAAACTGGAAAACTAAACAGATTAATAAAACAACCTTTCAGCAGCTTGGCTCCAGAGGAGACATAGAGACTTCCTGTAGCATAAATCCGATAAACAACTTCGTTGTTATCTTTCAAAGGGTATGAACTCCGACCCTTCAAACTCATAGAAAAAGCCTGAAACAATACACACAACATAAACACAAACTTAATATTAAAATTCAACAGTCAGTGCTCATTTTAATCACAAACACACTAAAATGCTGACATTATTTTAAAGGCATTTAAGATGGTTCGAGAAATATATAAATTAATTTATTGAAAAAATAAATTGCATTATCTTCAAACCTTGTTCTTCAAGGCAAGCTCTTTGTCTCCAGTAAGGAACCACTGCTGACTGCTATATTCTGTGAACTGTACAGATTCACAGCTCTCTTCTTGAAGAGGGGATAACACAACAGAGACCTTTAACAAATGTTCAGGTACTTGAATAAAATCTCCATCTTTTCCATCAAATCTGTGTCCGTTGATTTGCTAAGGAAACCAGTTGTGAGCCATTATTGCAATGTACGGGCAGCTGTCAAGGCTATTTTTACCTCTGTTGAAGAGGAAAAGCAACAGGGCTGGTAAGTGGAACTGAACTTTCACTATGCTTCACATAATTACTCTAAAATGTATGCGTAATTAATATTTTATTCCTTCATCATTTTAGGCTTTATTACATTTAATAAAAAGACAGCTTCCGTTTCTGTGAAAAAAAGGAGGGGCGGAATTATGATGTATTTTGGCTTCTCCATTTCTCCTCTGGATTTTGCTCACTATGATCTGTAAGAAAAACCATCCCATGGTAAAACAGGTTATCATAATATTCATCTTTATAACTTGATGTAGAGAAGAGTCAATAACAAGGAGAAGCATTAAAATGGATGATCTAGCTCTTATTCCCAAGAGATGACACAAAAAACTTGCAATAAGGAATTTGAACTTTCAAGTTCTGGACACTGTTCCAGATAGCACTGTTATTTATGCCATTTACTGTCTTTTGGCTGAGATGGGCATCTTAACCCCTATAACTTATGCAATGTCACAGAAAGTTACATCTCCAAAAGAAACTGAGAAAGAAATCTAAAGCATGCTGATTTTCACCTGACGGGAGTAAAGAAAAAAGGTATTTTTTAATTCTAGATTCAACTACCAGTTTTTTAATAGGTTCACAGTGGGAGAAACCCACTGTTGAAAAGTGTTTGTGTCATAAAACTGTCATTTGTTTCTGCAGTCATCTATTTTCCCTGCCCATTAGCCTGGCCATAGGTTATGATGCACTTGCAGAAAAAACTAGGAATTTGAAACTACATGTAAAAACTATGAGTTGCTTTCAGGCAATTCTAAATAATGTTCAAGTGAGCAAAACCATGTACACAGAAATTAGAGAATGCCAGTAGAAATTTTGGGTTACTTACTGTCACCTACATCTGAAAGCATAGCTCTCCATCATATAATTACGTTATTTTCTTAGCAAGATTAATTAATCTTTTTCTAAGCAATATTTAAGCTAATGGTGACTTAATACATCCCAGATCTCCTGACTTCTACTCTCAGAGCTACCCCGCATTTGTGACACCAGCTCTCAGAGCTTTGTAAGATTCTGACAGAGTGCAACATGTTTTCATACAGGTAACAAGATTCTTTTCTAAAAGATATCATTTACATTTTTACTGTATTAGCTTTCCGGTATTTTCAAAACGTATTTTGAATTCAAGGTTACTTACCTTTCTCCCGGTGACCCACACATTACCCCTGTCAACAGGGAAAAGGCAAATTTCCCGGTCACCGCAGCAAGCAGGCTATATCCTCGTGTGTCCTCGCCTTTTGGGCTAGCCAGGGTGCAGAGTATCTCATAGAAAAGGCTTCTACTTTTATCAGTGAGTAACTGTTTCTCACCAACATCTGTCACCTAAAGGGAGGAGAAGAAATCGAACCTTTTATGCACACAAGTCTGCTTGTAACATTTCCTCATAAAACGAACATTTATCCCAGTGTTCATTCTGAAAGTTCAGCATATTTTTCATTTCTTGATCACTGCGGCCAAGGCATCAGGTGCAGTCTATGTCAAAACTACACAAAGATATCCTTACTAATGTGGATTTATTAAAGAAACCATGTGGGACTTTTCATTCCTTCGCAAGTCAAAGATCGTTGCGCCCTGAGGATTCTTGATATGATTTCTGTGTCAAAATGGCAACAGTCACAAATGAATTATTCTTCCTTAATATTTTTATACTGTTTTGTGTCTAGGTATTTAAACATTTTCCAGCTCCACATTTAAACACTTTCCAGATGCATTTTGCATTGCTCCACAAGTCCAGAAGAGCCAGGAAGCCACAAAACTAGTCCCAGGGTTTTCACAGAACTCAGGGCAATGCTGAAGTGCTCAGGTACTTGCCAGCCCGATTGCCAGAGATAATGCAGAGGGAAAAAAAAGGAAAAGAATATGCAGGCCTGGTTAAGACAACAGCAGAAGACTGGTCCTGGTAGGACTTGCTGGTGTGTTGACTGTATTCAAATGTGAAGATAAGAACAACCTATCAGAGAGCAGTGTAGGGGAAAGGGACCTGGGGGTCCTGGGGACAGCAGCATGACCATGAGCCAGCACTGGGCCCTTGTGGCCAGGAAGGCCAATGGTACCTGGAGTGGGTTAGAAGGGGGTGGTCAGTAGGTCAGAGAGGTTCTCCTGCCCCTCTGCTCTGCCCTGGGGAGACCACACCTGGAATCTTGTGTCCAGTTGTGGCCTCTCAGTTCCAGCAGGACAGGGAACTGCTGGAGGGAGTCCAGCGCAGCCACCAAGATGCTGAAGGGAGTGGAGAATCTCCCGTGTGAGGAAAGGCTGAGGGAGCTGGGGCTCTGGAGCTGGACAAGACGACACTGAGGGGTGACTCATTCATGGGGATCAATATGGAAAGGGGGAGCGTCAGGAGGATGGAGCCAGGCTCTTCTCGGTGACAACCAATGGTAGGACAAGGGCTAATGGGTACAAACTGGAACACAGGAGTTTTGGAGGTTCTGCTTAAATTTGAGAAGAAACTTGTTCCTGGTGAGGGTGGCAGAGCCTGGCCCAGGCTGCCCAGGGAGCTTGTGGAGTCTCCTTCTCTGCAGACATTCCAACCCGCCTGGACACCTTCCTGTGTAACCTCATCTGGGTGTTCCTGCTCCATGGCGGGATTGCACTGGATGAGCTTTCCAGGGCCCACCAACCCCTTACATTCTGTGAATCTGTGATTCTGTGAACCCTGAGCCTCATTGCCTTGTGCCAGGGCTAAAACCAACAAAGATATGCTCTGAGAATCAAGAAATCGTAACAAGCTCTGTGAAAGCGTGACACCAAAGGGAAAATGTGGCACAGCACAAAGCATCGTGCTATAGGTACATACACAAAATCAATACCAGTTGTTCTTTTCAACCTATTTGATTGTTGATTGCCGGCCACCATCCTAACTTGTAGCAGGCAAACGTCTTCCATGACTGGGACTTCACAGCTTCTATTTTTACCTGTGTCTGTGTCCCTGGATCCCTGGGTCCCTGCTGTGGATGCTGTCCTTGATCTTATCACAGGCCTGTGTGTTATTTTACTCTTATTAAAGTCATTGGTCATTCAAGAAAGAGCAGGAAAGGTTTACCTTATCTATTATATGCATCACAGCAGTAAGCTGCTCTTCTGTGGTTTCTGTAGCCACTTTGACATTCAGATTCTGGAGGACTCTGTGTAAGATGGTGTCATCAAGAGGCTGATGGAGTTGATCAATGAGCCCCCAAGCTGGCAAGGAGTCCAAATCTGACACAATGGTGACCTTAGCAATGCCATACACGTCATCTGCCCTGGCACCGCCTGTGGGATTAGAAAGTACAACCTGGAAACGCTTTGGAAATGGGTTTAAAGATCCTGTCTTTGGAGTCAGGGTCACATCCAGGAACATATTTCTCTGTCCAGGTTCAAAAGTCAATAAACCCTCAGATCTGGCAAAATCTTGTCCTGCCACAGCTGGAGATATGAAGGTCCGGCCAATAGGTTCAGGTTTCCGTAGCTCCTTAAAACAAATCAGAAGAGTTTGGGGTAACATTATGATAGATACAATCGTTCAAAAACAGCTGCTGTAGAACTCCTGTTGTAAATAGGTAAAATTTAAGTGTGTAAAAAAAGAAACCCTCTTTCAAAATGCAGTTAAGAATTATATAACAATTACCTTAAATGAAATATCTCCCTGAAGTAGCAATCTGTCACCTGTAATCACTGACTACCCAGGGAAAGAATTATATATATTGTCGATAGTGTACAGGATCCCTCTCGTTCTTTTGCAAAACAAAAATCACAAAGCTTTTTCTGGGTGAACAGATGTTACAGAAACGTTAGCACATCTGTAAGGTGAATTCCAGAGGGCAACAATGTAAGTTTAGGTCTGTAGCATGAAATTCCCTCGATTCAGGGTACAGGCAGGCATTACAGATACATAAAAACTAAACAAAAGGAAAAAAATAAACCACTCTGGAAACCTGTGCCCAAATTAATATCAGTTCATTATATTTTTAGTCCCAGTAAAGATACCTAGGAATGCTATAGGGCCTCATTTCTTCTGTGAAGTAGCACTCTTTTCACCTTCCACGAGGTCTGCAGATTCTTCATATCCTTACTGGTTTTGTCAGTTGCCATAACCCTGGTATTATATCTCGTAATATAACAAACTTTCCTTAAGTGGAAACTAACATTCCGGGCTATTATTCAAATTCAATAGTATTTCTTAATTTAGTAAGAACTGATTGTACACTGACTATTAAGCAAAGATGTTTATTTGTGAAATACTAGACCGCTTTTGAAAACATTTGGCTTTAATTAGTAGAGTTTACTTATGGAATAAATCAGAATTTTTTTTTGAGTTCAGAGAACTTAGTAAATCAATGCAGTGTGTATCTCTTTCAAAATTGCTCTAGAACAAAATCACATCATCTGGGCAAATTTCAGTAAGAAGTTTCCTTTTGTTTACCCCTTCCAATCGAGAACTAGGAAATGGAGCAATAAGTGGTAATAAAAGCACCAGTGGCAAGAGCATTGTTTAAGAAACCTTTGTAGAAATGAGATAAACATCTGTTTCCTGTCTGCCACGGCTTCTTATTTTACAGGTACCAAGAGCACCAATAATTTGGTGTGTGGTCACGCACACTCATTACCTAAAAATATCCGAAGAAGGGTTGCTATATAAAAATTATAAACAGGTAAAGAAATGCTCCCTATATTTCAGCCTAAATATACACTGGACAGTAGCAATTTCTTCTCCATTTAACATCTAAATTATAATGAACTTTTGGCTGGAAAGAATGTGAAAATTTGTTATCACGCAATTCAACAAAAATGGCACTGGTCAGCTATAAGAAATGGATGGAAATATCACGTAATCCCATGCAGTTGAAATAAATATGCATCCAATACAGCAATAGAATGCAAAGCATTTTATTGTAAAGGTTGATGGAATTACACCCCTCTTGCAGCCTGTTCCTTGACGTTGAAATCAAGGAAGGAATCATGTTTTTGCAGTTGTGTTACTTCTGCTAAAGGAGAATCTTCATAATCTGTCAGTTAATAATGAGGTAGTCATTTAGAGATAAAAGGGTCCCAAGTTAGAAGTGTCTGATGTTACAGCTGTAAACATAACCCAAAAAATGAAAGGGGATGGTAAAATAGGCTTAAGCACGTGAGATTTTTTAATCAGATAATTTTAGTTTAGAACTTCAAGAAAATGCAATAAAATCTGATGAAAGCGCTCCTTCTCTTTTCCTCAGTGTGCTCTATGTATTAATACGTTTTCCACCTAAAACAGCAAGTGTGTTGGCATCTGAATCTTGACAGGCATACACATAATAAAAACTTAATTTGAGAGAAAAAAGCCTCAAAAATTTGAGTATTTCAAGAACTTTAGGACAAAGAAAGAAATGTATTTAATGCCTGCCTGCCCGTTGTCTTTGAGGTAACTGAAAGGTACTATGAAACAAATCACTCTTGATAATACAAGAGTGAACAAGGCCTTTTTACTAGTGGAAAATAAACAAAATTATAATGTATGGGCCCAGCAAATGCTTGACTGCTTCCTGAAAAAAATGCTAATTACAGCCAGATTCACTTTACAGAATGAACGATTTACTAGCAAAAAAATAAGTTAAATTATAAAAACAGTAACAGACGCTTTACCTGCATGCTGGAGCTGACCACTGTGGTTACCGATGTACTAGAATCTCTATGCACTTGCAGGCTGATTAAAGTTGTCTTCTTGTGAGCCACAGCAAAACAAGATCCCACAGCAAAATACACTAAACCACGAGGAGCGTCGCTTTCAAGGACGGTTATAAAAGCAAATCTGGCACTGCTGTTCAATGCAGCTCCCGTGCTTACAGCATAAAGCTCAACAAAAAAATACATCTCAAATTCAGGTACCTGTAAAGGAGGGATGATTTTCATGTCATTATAAGACCCACTAATTATTTGTTTTTAAAAAGTTTGCATTATTTTGTATGCACAATGGATACTAACACTATAAGCATGCCTCTTGAAATGTGCAGTAAGTGCAAGGAAGTATTAATATATCCTAAAAATAATAATGTTGCAGCAATGCCACGTGCAATAATGACATCGTGAATTTTTGCATGGGACTCTACCGCAATAAAACAGCTATTTGTATACTACACGTATTGTTACCGTAAATTTGCCATAAGACAAGATGGTAAATGCTTTAAGAGCTCAATTTTCCAGATTATGGAGTTACACAGCTGTACATTTTGTAAGGAATTTGCTCTTTCACTTAATTTTTGCCTTATGAAAAGGCATGTACCCACCTTCTTACCTGTGTAAAAAACTCCATAGAAGAGTGAGTATGCAGTTTTGAATCTTCAGTTAATATTGACTGTATTTTTATATTGAACTCTGCTAACCACAGTTTTGAATAGTCTGGAAATACAGGCTCTTGAATTTCAGCGTTCACATGTCAAAGAATTAGTCTAGGAATTTCTACAAACTGAATGCCTGTTTATTGAAAATAAGGTAGCAATATTAAATTACACTATGACGTGTTGCCCTGCCTTTGGTTTTCTATCTACACTACAGATATAACATGTTTAGAAATAGATATCCGATTCCTGAGATTCCATAAATAATTGGAAATATGGCATCCGAACCTATTAGATGCACTGAGGAAGCAGCAAACCAGCAAAAAAACCTCCATAGTTCTTTACAAGACAACAGCATTATAAAAAAAAGTTGGTAATTGAAGGCGATTTCAAGTATAGATTTTTGTTCCGGGTCTGGAGTTTTGGAAATTCTACTGTAATTCTAGGAAAGCAGGATCCAGCTCTTAGCAAATGAAGTCAGTGCAACTGACCAAGCAAAAACTTTCTAAAAGCTAGATGTCATACCGTACGCCATAAAAACGTAAAATATTTATTGAATGCATTTATTACTTCATCATTTCATAATGTATTGGTTGCTAATTTATAAGCTATTTTATGGAAGAAGAACTGGAAGAAGAATTAAAGAATATTTGGGGGGGCTAAACAGCATATATTTTTAATCGAGTAGTCATCAAGTAATTATTTACATGGAATGATCTTGACTAACGGATGACAGGCACAAATTCACTGTAGCGCCACAGGGAACTAACCTTCCATTAGCACCTGTTTGAGTGGCACACGCTTGTGCTTCATGTGGTATAAATGCATGTTTCTAACGCTGCCAGTCCGCTGTGATTAAATAATGAAGACACTCCTCTGGAATAAACAGGTTCAAAATCCCAGTTTGCTCAGCGAGGCCACCTGTGATCCACTCATGCATATATTTTATTCCTTGGCTCTGTAATTTAAAAATTACATCCGAAGATGCAGAAGGAAAATAGCCCTCTGAGCTAAGGGAATGCACACAGTTCCCTAGTGGGAAATGATTGTTTCCCACATCCTACATCTTGCGTTGTTTTCTAAAGTGTAGTCAGACAAACTGTAGAAACCTTCTCATATTGTCTTTCTTCCATTCCCCAGATCTCAGCTTTGCCACTAGTCTGACGGTTCAGATAGTTTATCGGAAAATTTCAAACTCTTCACTCTGAAAGAATGACAAACATTAATCTTCCCTTTCTTAAGGGACTGTTCTAAGCACCAGGTGTTCAAACAAAATTATTTTTTCCTTTTGTTTCCAGTAAAAATTGTTGCAATAAAAGCGTTTTGTTTTTTTTTTTTTTGTAGAATGAGGTGTTATTAGTTGCAGGATATGCTTTCTATAAAACACCCTAAGAAGTCCTTTAACTGATTAAAAACTTACTGTGTGGAGGATAAGAATGCAGCAAATGAATACACATCTCACTGAGATAACTCCATTCTTTTTTCTTGTGGTTCTATAAAAGATCTGCATTTTACTCTTCAAATTAAATACTCATCTTCCCAAGTTTTTAGCAGTCACCATGGACGCAGCACAAGTCTGTAAATAAACATGTATTTGCAGAGGAGCTGAGCAGATGTCAAGTTACCATCTCCAGACTGTGTCCCATACATCACTTCCTCCAGATCAGAGGGTTTTTTCAGTCTTGATAAGCTGCAATTCAACACCATAGGGCTATACACAAATGAGTAATAATTACTTACATTCTCAGGCTTTAGTTCAATGGAGATGTTGCACAACGTTTGACCTGCCATGCAGGTAGTGGATCCCACCACGGATACAAGTTCATTCTCCAAGTTCACGCCATCCTTCAGAAGGACAACAGCTGTTTTATTAAAGGTCACACGCCAAAAGATCTTCACCTCTTCAAAAGCCCGATAAGCAAATCGAGAGCATATATGTACTGAAGGAGATCACTATTGTTTTAGGAAACATAAACCACGGAGGTAACACACGTTTTCTGTTATGATTCAAAGCTTATCACCAGGGAACAAACTGCTGTAGGATGAAAACTTCTCTTTTTAAATTTAAATTCCTTCACCTGACATGTGTTTAGAGTTGAGAATTTGAATTATACCTCGAGCAGGGCAAATATTTTAACTCAAGCAAATCTTTCACACTTGTAGCCTTATAGTGTAAGTTGGAAAATACTTGTTTTTCCTGTCTCTGCTTTATCACAGTAGAGTGACAGACCTAATCACATTCACAACTTAAAGCCAGTTCATCAACTTCTGAGAAGTTACTAAAGCAGCTGAAAGGCAGATTTATTTTAAAACTCTTTGATAAACTCTTCCACTAACAGCAGCTCCTGTGGTTAACAACACAGCATGTTACAACATGTGGGAAGCACATTCGAATTGGCTGTTGCCTGCACCTGTTTGGTTGCCTTGTGACAATCAGCAGCACCTCTCTGTTCTCCGAGTCTTCATCAAGTACGAGAGCGCTTTGTACTTCTGGAACAAATCCCAAAATGCCATTCTGGAGATCACTTCCTATAGAGGAAACAGTCCATGAAAGTAAGCAAGAAAGTTAAGCTGAGACTAAATTATAACCTTCATGTGAATAACCACTAAAAAAAATTTAAAATAGGTATCAAAACAATGCTACAAAGTATCATCTGGGGACACCTTGAGAAAATTTATTGTAATATTTCTGGGTTTAATTTACACTACATAGTTATCCAGAACTTCAAATGTTGGCATTTCTAAATTTTATTTTAACCGGTAGAATAAGTACTTTTGAAAGCAGATATAGTAGGGTACGGGATGAAGATGGGCTTCCAAGGACAGCTTTCTTATTCGTCCCACTCATACTCTTGTTGAACCCATTAATTTTTCCAAATTGTCACATCAGCTTTTCTTCTGCATCTTTAATTCCGTGTGTGCAAGTACGGAGCTGCACAATACTTCACTGTTCTCATGGGAATGTAAACATCTTTGGCAAAACAGCAGTGTATGGAAAAAAAATCCAGGTTTAATGAGGGGAAGCTAATGTCTTCACAGTGCCCCATTAAATCTTGTTACTAAAGGATTTCTCCTTTACAGGTAGCAATGGCTTTACTTACCAGTGCATGCTGAATGTCAATATAGAGACTGATACTTTGCACAAACCCCATTGTATGTAAAAGTGACAAAATGGCAAAAGTAAAAATCTAAAATGCCTGCAATGCTACTGGATCTACATAAAAACTACTCAAGATTAGTCTTTTCCCTTAAAGAGTAAAACAGGGCAAGAACAGAGAGAAGCATAATCTCTAAATGTATTTTGAGCTACGTTGCTAAGGGACGCGTAGTAGCTTTGTACATTAGATGCTTCCTCTGCTCTGGAAAACTCAAGATTTCACAATAGAATACCCTGCTTATCGTCAAATAGATTGCCAATCTTTACATGAAAATTGCTATGAAAACATAGTCATTTACTGTTATTAATTTTCCCAGGGAAATAATATTACCTGCAATAATTACTGTTGCAAAAGCAGCAAATCCATATTCATCCTTTCCTTCTACAATCTTAGCTCCATATTCAGGATTTGAGAGGAAAACATCAAACAATTCCTGTCCTTCAGGCTCATCATCGTCAAAAATCTTTATGGACACCCTGCTTTCTCTTTGTCCATCCAGCAAAGTCAAAGAGACTGACTGTTCCTCAAAATCTTCCCCTTCCATTGCCCAAGTGAAGTTGGATCTTCCATAAACGGAAGGAAATCCTTCATAAAAGGATATGAATCTGCTCCACTTTGTGCACTCACTCCCCCAAAGGTTTTAAAGGTTACTTCAACATCACCAGTAAAACCCTTGGTCCTTCTGATATGAAGTATCGCTGTGTTGGGGGTACTGTTGTTGGCATCTTCTTCAACATAAATAAGCTCTGGCCCCAAACTTAGTATTCCATGAAGAATATCATTAGCGAGGATATTAACTGTTGCAACACTGAAAGCTGGATTCAGACGTGGACTCCAGGCAAGGTTCACAGGTTGAACATCCAAAATTTCCACACAAGTCAAATTTACAAAAAAAAATTCCTCAATTTCAGAGACAGAGTCATCAATTATTGATATTTCTATCACAGCGTTTGTCTGAAAATGTAAAAACATAAGCTCTCCATTGTAGATGGCTACAAAGTCCTCTAGTGGTTTGGCACTTCCTGGAATGGTCTGATATGTCAATTTAGTGAGATTACTTTGAAAACCAAACAATCTTTGGACATGTAGTGTGACTGCCCAAACATCATCTTCAACTGAAACAGACCTTGAGTTAAGAGCAAACTGGAAGATCCCCATTGGCTCAATTTCAGCTGTTGTAAAACCCGATCTGAAACAGAAAAGACACCAAAGTTGACAGAGGAAATATGAAGCGTGAAGAAAAGTAAAACATTAAAGCAGAATAATTTCCAGTGAACAATCAATGATGGCTGTAAGAAAGCGGATTAAACAAATGTCTAATAGCAGAGGGAAGAAGTAGCAACCATACCAAAGCAAGATGTAACATGATTGCCTGAAAAATGATTTTGTAATAATAGGATCAAACAGCCCTCCTCAGATGCAATGCACCCAAATCAGCACAGGATACAGAGTAAAGTTTCAATAAAATAAAGTCTTCCTGAGAAAATGGAGAAGCAAAGGAAAGTATGATGTTTTTCCGTTGTGGACACAATGAAAGAAGATACATTACAAATACAGCCACCCCGAGTAATACCAGTTTTATCTATAGAACAAACTTCCCATTTCAAAGGAAAACTGAGGGATAGACAGATCCTAACAGATCTACAGTTAGAGCCAGGAAGCTAGAGAATGAGAGGAAGTTATTTTAAAACTTAGAGTGGGGCTTTGAAATACTAACTGCCCTCTCACAGGAATTTTTTTTCCAGATCTGAGCCCTGTGATCAATATAAACTTAAGCTCTACTTCATTCATATTAAATATATCCCTTTCTTATTAGAAAATAAGCATAGAGGCAAAACTCTTCGTTAAATCTTGTGTCTTATACCTGTCTGCAGAACTGACCTATTATTCAGTGCTAGAGGCTATCAAATGGCACTAAAATTACAGTGATTTTGGTCAAAAAACTAGACCATTTCCACCACTAAGGGAGCCAAAAGCTCTTCAAAGTCACCTTTACCCTCCATGGGATGTCATCTTCAGTTTTCTAGGAAAGGTCATTCTCACATACTTAATGTACTTGATTCACAGGGTAAATAGGGGCTCTGAGGACACCAGTCCACAGGACAGACAAGCCCAGGAGAAGGGCTCAATCTCAGGATTTATCCATCCATTTCACTCCTGACTTCCTTCAGATTTGCCACTGTAATTGTAACATGGCGAAGCCAAAACCTTTCTCCATACGTGGTGTTACTCCATGTCCATTCTTTTTATACCACTTCTAGCTATCAATGGCTAAGGATGAATGAAAATAAAATAGCTTGAAGAACAGATAACTTATCTGAGATGGAAAACTACATTAAACGTAATGGTTTTGTTTTTTTAAAAAATAAAAAGGAGGTTTATATAAATTAGGTATTTTCAGAACATTTCTTGTTTTATTTTTCTTATTATAAATAATTTGTTATGTAAGACCTTCTAAATATGGATTTTTAGGGACATCAATGAAAACTGTTGAGTTGCTTTCAGTCTTCAGCTTCCCGGCTAAAACTGTTGATCTTCATTTTCTTGACTGTCTCCGTTATTCTAGGCACCTATGAAATAGACTGGAGTTGGATAAAAGCCTCAGTTCTGAACAGGTCAGATCTAGATCACTTTGTTCTCACCTGAGACAAGCTATACAAATTTATCAAAGAATAGACTACAAGTTACTAGCTGCCTATAATAATAACAACAGGGATTTGTGTAAGTTTTGTATCTGTACACAGGTCATAATTCTTATGGCATTGGTGCGACTCAAAAATACAAGTAGCATCCTTACCTGAGGCGAGCCCCACCAGACACATTGCTGTGCGCTGCTGTTAAAGTGATGGCAAATGACTCACATTTATTTAGGCTTGGAGTGGCCTGAAATGAAATCACTTTACTTTGCTCACCAGAGGAAAATGCAACAGTACCTGAAGGAAAGAGAGAGTGAGAGAGAGCAAAAGTCAAAATAATCCAATAGGAATCCTCTTTTTATCTGGGAATGCGCTAAAGTACAGACTTTAATCACAATTCCACTCCATTTAGGAAGAAGAAAACTGGATAAGGGTCTTTCCTATATGAAGCTGTCCTTCATGGCCACAGCATCGTGCCTGCCTCCCAGACATGGATCTATGAAGTTGAAGGGTTTTTTTGCTTATAAAATGAACACATCCCTTATAGCTAAAAATTAGACCATACCATTTCAATCTAATGACGCTTTATTAATAGAGAGAGCATACAGAGGTATATATAACTAAAAGGTGGTATCATCACTTATGCAACTTTCGTAGCTGTTTCCTCAGACTGTTACTCACCAAACAGAGGAGTAATATTGCCTGACTGAGCAAAGTCAGTGATCAGGTCTGCTGGGTATCCTGAGATCCAGCTCACGATGACAGAGCCATAAACTCCTTTTCTGGTGATGACAGCCTGGCCTGTCCCTGCTATAATGTCTGTAAGTCGTAAAATCACAGATTCAAAGCCAACCTGTGGAAACATAATGGATTTTGTTATAGAAAATGGAATAAAAGTGGACAATAACAAATATGAAAGAGTACTATATTTTGTAAGGTAGGCATCTTAACAGTAGTTACACATGCATATAAATATATGTATGTACATGTCTATATATGTTTGTGTATATATATATATATATAAAAATGCTTTCTTCACAACTCTTCAACATTTCTAAATCTTAGACTTCTGAGAATTAGATATCAGGGAAAAAAAGGAACCAGTATGAATGACATTTTGGTACTGAAAACACTGACTATAGCATTTTGTGTCTGTCATTCAAAAGGAAAACAAACCAACCTGCCCTTAATGCTCACATGCAATGGCTGTGGTACCATACAGATACACACAGGTCTAAAATAAAGTATTATTTGTCTATCCAGTGAAAGTAAGTTGTTGTCACATCACATTGTTCACAAAAACATTCTTGATAGTATGATGTACTTTTCTTTTTTTGACCAAAAAATGGGAATGAAAAGATAATTCACACATTCTAAAATGATAAGTGGATGTATGGTAGTAAACAATGTTTACAGAAAGACCATTTGAATTAAGTTCAATTCCAAATTGAAAGACAAAATAGTGTGTCAAGAGAATTAAAATCATTACATAAAGACTTGAATAAAATTTAAGAGACAAAAACTCAGCATGCTGTTGTCTTTGCTTGCCACGTAAAAAGGGAACTGTAGCACATATGCCATATTGGAACAGGTATAGTATATTTTTTCTGTCTCATACAAAGCAGACAAATGGAAAATTCCCCACTCAGTGATTAGTCAAAGGTACTGTCAACTGCACTAAAACGCAGCATGACCTCCACTTCTTTTTGCACATGATACTGCATGCATGCTCTTATCTACTTTGGGGCTGCTGTACTTACAGGAATAACATCGTCCAGAACTAGCTATTTTCCTCTAAGTCTCAGAACTTCCACTTCATGTAAACAAAAGTATAAGTAAATCATCATATTTATGCTATTTACATTTTATAGATGAAGAGACCTTTTCAAACTGCATTTACACATCTCTATATGAATTTGTATCAGAGAAAAGACAATATACAGTACAAGTAATAACTGGAACAGTCTTGTTGGTCATTAAATTGGTTGCAATGATGAAAACTTTAAGGAGCAAACTGAATTCTTATAGCGGCTGCCTTTTGTAATGAAGCGTACCTTCCTTCTGCGGTAGAAAATTACACTGCAGTCAGTCTACTGACCTGTGAATTGGCAGCTTCCTCAGGAACAAGCAGAACGGCTGACTTCGCTTTTCCTAATATTTTGGCACATCCTTGGCACTTGTCCCAACCAGGCTTACGTTAGTCCCAGGGTAAAATTCAAGCCCAGTACAATAAACGCCTTTGAGAGGAAGAATGCAATTAAAATGGTGGCAATGTAATTCCACTGAAAACACGATAACCACCAGTTCAAAGAGTTAAGTGGCAGAAAAATCAGTAGATTTTGTTGTTTGCATGAAAAAGCAGTGTTTTCAAGTCAAGCGTTTTGTTGATTATCTTTCTATAAAGAAACACAGTTAAAACAGCAATATTGTGATTGTAATTTACCAGCAGTTAATTGAAAGATGAGTTTATAGAGCAAGTATTGCCATTTTACTGAACTGTATCTAACATAGTGGGTCTCAGCTTGATCTTAACTCTTAGGGTTAATAAGAATATTTGAATACATAAAATAACAAAATATTGAACTGATAGTAACACAAAGCAATGATGGAAGGAAACACTGGATATTTGAACGCATGCATAGAGTGATTTTGCAGTTATTACCTGAAAATGTGATATTTGAACCCACTTCTAGTCCATAAATAGGAAATTCATTATACCAAAACTCTCTTTTCTGCTTCTTGACAGTGGACAGTATTGAGAGTTCAGTATCTTATTCCAGCACATTTGTATTGTGATCAACACAAATGGAAACAATAGATACCACGTGACTTAAAAGGATTATACAGACCTGGTTGCTTATTGGCACTCTTTTCACTCCAAAGCTGGCACCGTCTTTTATTGTGAGGTATCCCACCTCATTCTCAGGCTCAATTAGTGCTTCTTCACAATGAGATGTGATATGGTACTCCACAATTGCTTCTCCAAATGCCCCAGCATGCCGAGTTACATTGATCTGAACATACCGACGATCCAGGTTCCTCTCTACGAGTACTGACTGCTGGTCAGAGTACAGGGCGAACATTCCATAGGGGTCATCATTTGCAAACACATTGATTTCCGAAATTCTTTTCTCTTGGTCTAAATCTGCTCCACCTTCTACTGAAATCAGCTGCACCACATAGTTATCAACCAGTCCTGGAACGTCGTCAGGTAACAGGTAGATGATTATCTCAGCTGTGCTCTCCTGGTCAGCAACGACAACAGATCCCTCTGTCCTAAGAAAGTCACCCGTGATGCCACCAGCAGCCAATGATGTTGCCGAAGAGGTGGGCGTTGCGGTCTCCCTACTGCGCATGCCCCAATGGCGAGCGCTGCTAGGCGGCGAGAGAGGTGATTGACGTGTCCTAGGAAGCCAACCGAGACGCGGCAAGGGGCGGGTGCTGCGGTCTCGCTACCGCGCATGCCCAAAGCACGAGCGCCTGGCGGGAGCGGAGCGACGAAAGAGGCGGCAGGTGAGTGCGGCCGCGGCGGGGGTGACCATGCCGGTGGAACGGGGGGGGCGGGATTTGACGGCGCGGCGCGGAGGCGTTCGTCTCTGGTTCCCCCCCGCCGAGCTGGCGAAGCTGGCGGGAGGCGTGTGACCCTGCGGGCAGGTGCGCTGAAGGCTGGCGGTCTGGAGCCGTGTCTCCCTCCGGCGCAGCGCCCGTGCCCGCTCCGGCGGTCCCTCCGGGAGCGGCGCAGCCCCCGTTAGTCAGGGGGACGTTGAAAAGCAGAGCTGGTGGCGTGGCGAGTGGGGCGCCGCTTCGGCGGGAGCTCGGGTCGAGGCGCGGCGGGTTCTGTGTCCTGTGGGCGCGGCTTTCGCGTCGCGGCTGTCTGTGTGCTAGACGCCCTGAGTCCTAAGAAGATGTATCTTTTGGGATTCGTTCTACAAGTCAAAGAGAGGAGCCGAATATGTGCTGAATGTTATAGTTAGAACTGATATTCTGTGAAGAAGTGAAGTGGTCTGAAAAAAATACACATTTCTTAAAAGCTAGTGCAGCATTGTGTATCTTCTCATGAATCGACTCAAACGTCCCCCCCGTAAATAAAACCCAACTCCCCCCAGAAACAACATAGAAGAAACGAGCTAGCAGAGCTCCTGTGACAAAAGGAGGTCAGTATTTTTCCCTCAGTTTTTTCCTTATCTGAAGAAATCAAAGAGAATTTTAGATCGTATTTTTTCCATCTAAATCAAGTGTTGGCGTAGACTTTTGTGTTCAGATAATCAACATTGCCTGTAAAGAATTGTTTAACAAAAACAAGCAGAAACCAAAACCAGGTTCAGACCTGTAAGAAGCATAGAATAATTTCGTTTGTAAGAGACCATCTAGGGGGGTCATCTTGTTGAATTGCCTTCACAATGAGATCAGGTCACTGAATGCCTTGTCTACTGAAATTCGGAATATCTCCAAGGTTGGGGATTCCATGGGCTCCCCGGGAAGCTGGTGCTTAACCATTTGTGTCACCAAACATGCTAAAAAAATACCTCACTAGTTAGCTTTGTTTTACCATGAGAAGCTTTTGTTCTCTTCATAGGTGTTGCAACCATCATTATTGTGGGCGATGAAGGAGCTTCTGGGGTGGTTGGGATAGCACATTCATCCCAGCATGTTCTGATTGGAGAACCTTCAGGAAATTATAATGGGACTGCTCTTATTAGGTGAGTACATCACTCATTTATCCAAAACAGCTCTGTTTCAAAAGCTATGAGGCTCCACATTTGGCAAGAATTAATTGAATGCTGCATTTCATTATCACTTCTAAAATCATAAGTATTTTTAAAATTAGATGCTTGTTTTTTAAGAAGGGCAGAACATACTACGTAGATGTCTTTTCAGTATTGCTGAGGAGCTTTAGATATGTCTTCCAATTATTTACAACATAGATTCATTAAAGGAAAGAGGATTCTAATCAAAGGAATAGGGGAAGGCAGTCAATTATATTTGAAGATGCTTTGTGCTTTTCAGGATTCAGTTCAGGATTGGTGCTTGAACTGAAGTTCGGTACATTGTTACGATGATCAGCATAACCAAAGCAGCACTGGGTCTTAGTTGAAACAAGATGCAATTCTTTCACTGCATTCAGTCAGCTGAAAACAAGATGAAGAAATCACAATGTTACCATACCTTCTAACAGAATTGGAGAAAAAGTATTGCAACACTTTCCCTTAGTGAAACAGCAAATAGAAGCAAGAAAACAGATTCTCATGCTGCCCTGAGAATCCCAACAGACAAAGGGATGCTTTGTGCAGCACCAGTTTAGAACATGTACTAGATCATGGTATAGACAATTTCTTGCCATGCTTCAGTTCACCGAGAATGTCATGAGTAGGATTAGCCTCTAGGTTTTTAGACAAGCAGCACACAGAACATTTCTCAAGTGATCTCATAGTACTATTCTCGTATCTTTCTGCCTTCAAAACCAAATTACCTCTGGGTGCTACCCGTAAGTCCCATTTCCCTTCTGTTTTGCATGTCTATTTCCTGAAAAGCAGAAAGACAGCTCAGTTTTCAGCTGCCAACTTTGGGCTGTATGCACAAAGAAACTATAAAGTGCTCTGGGTAAAAATACAGCTCAAGATGCCTCCCAACACGGGGAAGTAAATCAGAACTGCAGACACGTCATTGCTCTGAAGAGGTTATGGTAAAGATCTTAATAGTGACTTAATAGATTAAAATTCAAGCTTCACAGTGCTGGTAACATTTCTTCCGTGCACAACAATATCTATGCTTTATATCTCTGGATTTGGTATCAAATATTAAAGGTAGAAGATTAAATCTGTGTTTGCATTCTGCAGCCTGACACGTGGCCCAGGGATTTTTGGTGAAATCATAATATATTGGAATATAACACCCCGTCATCACACAGAATTTATTGAGACGTCGGAGACCTTGACAATGCGAGACAGGCAGTGTGCAGCAGTGGTTCTGATACAGGTACAAGAGATTTTACACCAGTAGCTCTTTCAGGTTCTTCCTTTTATCTAGCCAGCATCTTGATTAGAAATTAGTTATACCTCTCTACCTGGAAATGGTTAATTGGTTCTTCTCCCTAGGCTGTCGATGATAACCGTCCTGAGGAGAAGCATTACTACACATTTGAATTAACTGGGATCAGTGATGGAGGACTCATAAATGAATCTAGCAGCACAGCAAATATTACCATGGCCGCCAGTGATTTTCCATACGGAGAGTTTACATTTTCATGAGAAATATTGCTGACAACAGAAGAAGAAAAATGGGTATATGGTTAAAATTCCTTCTTACGTAAAATATCGATAGATATCAATATTGTCGGTAGATTTATACTTAACTTTAGGAAAAAAAAAAAAAAAAGGCAGAGATTTATTCTGCATTTATCATAGCATAGTCCATCTGAGGCTTTTGGTGTTTTTAATACTCTGAGAAAGATGCCCGTCTGTTAAATTATGTGTATTCAGCACTTACTGCAGCAAATTGTCACCTGGCAGAACCGTTGAGAAGGTGCCTATAGAACAGTCTCAGAATGGTAACAGAAAAGCAAAGCCATTTTTTAAAGCAAATGTCCTCTCTCCCTCAGGTTAACATCACTATTTTGCGTTCAAGGGGATCCTATGGCAAAGTGCGTCTTTGCTTGCAGAGAATAAATGGGACTGCAGAGGAGGGAGTTGATTTCACCCCCACAGTAAGGGAACTGTTATTTGAACCACATGAGGAGAGTAGAATGATTTCGGTTGAAATTCATGATGACGACTTTCCTGAAGGTCCTGAAGACTTTTCAGTGATGATTACCAAAGTGGAACTCCAAGGAAGGTCAAGATAAAATTAATTATAAGATAAAATTAATTAAAAGCAGGAGATCAAACTGTATTTGGAATCTGATCTACCTGCATAAAGGCACCGCTGGATTTCAGGTGTTTTACTGTAAAATTTCATATGGCAGCTATAATAGTAATAATAATAATACAAATTGGATGTGTGGCAATCCAAATTCTTTCAACATTAATTTTAAGATTTTGCTGATTCAGATTTCTTAAAGCTGAAAGTCCATCCATTACATAGAAGTTGTCAAATCACATGAAACTCAAAGAAGAAGATAAAATGTGAAAGAAAAAGTGAAAGATCCACATTTCTGTGAAAAAACTGCCAGTTTTGCAGATATAGTTTGAAAAAGTGTGACCAAAAATCTTCAGTGGTAACTGTCAGAAAATGAAAGTATTTGTGGTAATTGAAAATTGTCATACTTGCATTACAATACTTTTGCAAGATTATTTTTTAATGTAATATTCCTTTTTATGTTCTTGCAAGTGGATTTGATTTCACCGTAAAGGAAAATGATCTACAGATAGATCAACCCCCAGTAACAGGAAATATCTCCACAGTACGAGTCACTATAGCAAAAAGTGATAATGCAGAAGGCATCATAGAATTTGATCCACAGTATATCCTTCTACAGGGTAGGTTTACCAGAGGTTTTCACTATGGTTTAGAGGATAAGCCTGTGGCTCTCTCACAAATTTTGAAATAAAATAACTTTTTTTCCCAATTTTTCTTGAAGTGCAAGAGGATGCTGGATTAATCATGATTCCTGTTGTGAGAAAGCGTGGAACGTATGGCGATGTAACAGCCGATTTCCTTTCTCGAAGTATTTCTGCACTTCCGAACGCTGACTACATCATCCATAATGATTCTGTCATTTTTTATCGTGGCCAGAACGAGACTTTTATCTATATCTCTGTCACAGATGATGAAGAAAGGTAATTATTTTTTTCAGATATTTATTCACTAATCTACTTCTGAGAAACCGTTTTTTAGCACGTGCAGTATGCCTGTCAGCAGAGTTTGAATTGAAAAGCAAATTTCTGCAGCCCTGAAATATTTAAAGGGAGGGAAAAGAAGCTATTATTGGAGTTTCATAGTGCCTGTTAAATTTTATGCAAACAACTACATTCTTTTTACCTAGATTATCAGAAAGTTTGGGTGTTAATAGTACTGCTGTGAATAATAAAATATTTTGCTGATTGTTTTTTTTTTTTAAATTTAGCACATGTGGAAAATAAAACAATATTTTTATTTCAGATATCACCATTCTCTGCAAATGGGGGGAATCTTCTGCTGTATGCTTACAGAGATGACTTCTGTATATCTTTAAACAGATCCAGCTGGACGCATGGTTGAATGACAAATCATAATTTTAATTTTTTGTTCTTGTGTGTCTCAGAAGGTCTTTTTTTCTGTTTTTTTTCCATGCATCAAATTTGCAGAGCAATTTGAAATCCAGCTGACGGGAGCCACTGGTGGAGCAGCCCTTGGGCTCCATCTACTGAGCCAGGTCACCATTGCCAAAAGCGACTCCCCCCAGGGCATCATCCGATTTCTCAGCCAAAGTCGATTTACTCTTCCCAACCCCGATACACCGACAACAGTGTCGCTGGTGCTGGAAAGGACAGGAAAATTGTTTGGGGAGACACAGGTGGGCCCTGGTTCTCAAAAACTGAACGTTTTCCAGTGACAAGGCCAAAAATCTTCTTTTTTTTGCCATCAGAGGCTTCCTTGTGACTGATTTCTAATGGGATAGTTGCAGCTTTTCACTAAGTGTGAATTCTGTTTAGTTGCAGAAGAACAGAAAATATTGTTACTTTTTTGATCTTCTCTTTGTCCTCCTGCTTTTCTTCTTTTATTATGGTCTGGTGTACTTTATTTTGAACTATCTCCCAATCCCATTGAAAATATAGTTAATTTCATGCACCACCGCTAATTTAATTGAACTCAGTTGAATTACTTCCTGAAGCTGGTCAATTTATTTTTATTTTCAGTAAATTGTTTACTATAGGCCTCTAGACTTTTTTTCAGTCTGTATGTATCACTGTCAAAGTGAAAGTATAAATATGAACCAAGATAAGGCTTCCACAGTCTGGGCAAATGATTGGAAAATTGGCATTAAAGGCCATGAGCTAATATCTAGAATTTAATAAAATGGCATTGTGGCTAACTAGCACTTCAGAATTTCTATTTTTAATGTTTCTTTTTCTCCAAAGGATTCTATATTTTCCCACATATAATCAATTATTAATATGTTGTGTTCTGTAAAAAGAGCACATATTTAAATGTAGCTTGTTAGCAGATGCAAGAATTTTTATGTCACTTGTGTTACTCTGTCACTTCCCCCGACCTGGGAGGCAGTTATAATATGTCACTACTGTAAATCTGAAACTGGTATCTTCCACAGATTAATTGGGACATCTTGGGACCCAATTCAGAAGAGGTTTTATCTCCCCTGAATAGTGACATTGGTGACCTGTGAACGGATCATTCTATTTTGGAGAAGGGGAAGGAGGGCTGAGAACTATTAATCTACAAATCCATCCTCGTGAAGAAGTTGAAGTTCAGGAGATCTTCATTATTAGGCTGAGCCTTATGAAAGGTGAAGCAGAACTAGATCCTAAGGCAAACAGCATTACACTAATAGTAAGTCATTATTGCTTTTCTTCCTCTTGAGATCTCTGTTATTGGTATTTATCCTGCAAAGCTTTGAAGGGGAATCATAATGATTGAATAGCTTGTCATTTGCCTCTTTTTCTTTTGCCTCCCCTACTACATGGGTTTGATGGTCGTGGTCAACGGGGCAGAGTCCAGTTGGGGCCTGTATCTAGTGCAGTCCCTCAAGAGTCAGTACTGGGGCCTGTATTATTCAATATATTCATCAATGACTTGGATGAGGGAACAGAGTGACTGTCAGCAAGTTTGCTGATGACACCAAGCTGAGAGGAGTGGCTGACACTGGAAGCTGTGCTGCCATTGGGAGACCTGGACAGGCTGGAGAGTTGGGCAGGGAGAAATTTAATGAAATAGAACAAGGGCAAGTGTAGAGTCTTGTGTCTGGGCAGGAACAACCCCAGGTTCCAGTATAAGTTGGGAAATGACCTATTAGAGAGCAGACTCTCTCAGACTCTCTTCTAAATACTGATGTACTCCTGAGTCTTCTTAAGAGGAGAAAACTCAAGAGGAAGAACTAATTGATACATTCCCTATAGCATCTAGCAATGAAAATCTCAATGTTTCAAACAAGAACACTTTACATTTCTGATTGTTTAATTTTTTTTTATTCAATTACTTCCTTAAAGATACAGAAGTTTGGTGATCCCAACGGAATGGTACAGTTTGCTCCTGAATCGTTAACTGAGAAAAACCTCACAGAACCCTCTGCAGTGGAAGGGCCACAAAGTATTACACTGTTTGTCAGACGAATCCAGGGCACCATGGGAAACATAACGGTATTCTCACTCTCTTCCTAATCAACATTATAATCTGAAATAATCCTCTGTATCACTGCATGGAGGGAGATCTTACTCTGTGCCTTTCAATTGCGTATTTCTCAAATTTTGAAATGTCGCCTTTTAGACTGAGTTTAGCAAGGGCTCAGCTCTAGTAGTTGTGGTTTGTAGAGTCAGATTCAGTCTCCGCTGGTCAGTGAACAAAACAGAAAACCAGCACTGGAGTGCTTGTCTTGCTTTCTCTCTCCCTCTGCTCCTGTGCTTTTGATGGGAGAACAGGAGAGACCAGACTTTCATAGTGAGCTTTCTTTGAGATCCTCACAATTTACTCTTTTTCAGCCATATGTAAAGGTAAGAATCAGACATTTTTGAATCATCACCTACATTGTCTTTACCTAAAGTTGTTTGCAAGTCAGCATTTTCACAAGTACTCATTTATTAAAAAAAAAAAAAAATTAATAAAAAGCATCTAATGTGTTTAATGAGAACTCATCACACCTTTCTGTTGTGAGGAATTCTGGAAACTGGAAAAACAGCAAGGATATCTTGGTGTAAAAATAGAAATAATTTCAAGCAATTGTTCAGAGATTCCGTATAGTTTTACGTAGGTGTCCAGAAGATACACAAAGGTAATCTTTGCATTCACAGTACTGCTGGAAGAACAACACACCACTTTGTAAGAGAGTCTATGTGCTTCTTTCTATGCATACTTAAACAAATTTTTATTTTACCCATTTAAACCCAACCTATTCCATATGCAATCTATACTGAACCATGAATGTGAAAGTTTCCAACTCTGTGGGTGATATTGCCTTCATTTTGTGCATTTTCTAAATAAATTTCAGGTTTACTGGGAAATACGTAGTGAATCTGACATCACGGGTGACTTTCTTAGGACAGAGGGATCTGTTGTCGTTGCTGACCAGGAGAGCACAGCTGAGATAATCATCTACCTGTTACCTGACGATGTTCCAGGACTGGTTGAGAACTATGTGGTGCAGCTGATTTCAGTAGAAGGTGGAGCAGATTTAGACCAAGAGAAAAGAATTTCGGAAATCAATGTGTTTGCAAATGATGACCCCTATGGAGTGTTCGCCCTGTACTCTGACCAGCAGTCAGTACTCGTAGAGAGGAACCCGGGTCGTCGGTATGTTCAGATCAATGTAACTCGGCATGCTGGGGCATTTGGAGAAGCAATTGTGGAGTACCATATCACATCTCATTGTGAAGAAGCACTAATTGAGCCTGAGAATGAGGTGGGATACCTCACAATAAAAGACAGTGCCAGCTTTGGAGTGAAAAGAGTGCCAATAAGCAACCAGGTCTGTATTATCCTTTTAAGTCACGTGGTATCTATTGTTTCCATTTGTGTTCATCACAATACAAATGTGCTGGAATAAGATACTAAACTCTCAATACTGTCCACTGTCAAGAAGCAGAAAAGAGAGTTTTGGTATAATGAATTTCCTATTTATGGACTAGAAGTGGGTTCAAATATCACATTTTCAGGTAATAACTGCAAAATCACTCTATGCATGCGTTCAAATATCCAGTGTTTCCTTCCACCATTGCTTTGTGTTACTATCAGTTCAATATTTTGTTATTTTATGTATTCAAATATTCTTATTAACCCTAAGAGTTAAGATCAAGCTGAGACCCACTATGTTAGATACAGTTCAGTAAAATGGCAATACTTGCTCTATAAACTCATCTTTCAATTAACTGCTGGTAAATTACAATCACAATATTGCTGTTTTAACTGTGTTTCTTTATAGAAAGATAATCAACAAAACGCTTGACTTGAAAACACTGCTTTTTCATGCAAACAACAAAATCTACTGATTTTTCTGCCACTTAACTCTTTGAACTGGTGGTTATCGTGTTTTCAGTGGAATTACATTGCCACCATTTTAATTGCATTCTTCCTCTCAAAGGCGTTTATTGTACTGGGCTTGAATTTTACCCTGGGACTAACGTAAGCCTGGTTGGGACAAGTGCCAAGAATGTGCCAAAATATTAGGAAAAGCAAAGTCAGCCGTTCTGCTTGTTCCTGAGGAAGCTGCCAATTCACAGGTCAGTAGACTGACTGCAGTGTAATTTTCTACCGCAGAAGGAAGGTACGCTTCATTACAAAAGGCAGCCGCTATAAGAATTCAGTTTGCTCCTTAAAGTTTTCATCATTGCAACCAATTTAATGACCAACAAGACTGTTCCAGTTATTACTTGTACTGTATATTGTCTTTTCTCTGATACAAATTCATATAGAGATGTGTAAATGCAGTTTGAAAAGGTCTCTTCATCTATAAAATGTAAATAGCATAAATATGATGATTTACTTATACTTTTGTTTACATGAAGTGGAAGTTCTGAGACTTAGAGGAAAATAGCTAGTTCTGGACGATGTTATTCCTGTAAGTACAGCAGCCCCAAAGTAGATAAGAGCATGCATGCAGTATCATGTGCAAAAAGAAGTGGAGGTCATGCTGCGTTTTAGTGCAGTTGACAGTACCTTTGACTAATCACTGAGTGGGGAATTTTCCATTTGTCTGCTTTGTATGAGACAGAAAAAATATACTATACCTGTTCCAATATGGTATATGTGCTACAGTTCCCTTTTTACGTGGCAAGCAAAGACAACAGCATGCTGAGTTTTTGTCTCTTAAATTTTATTCAAGTCTTTATGTAATGATTTTAATTCTCTTGACACACTGTTTTGTCTTTCAATTTGGAATTGAACTTAATTCAAATGGTCTTTCTGTAAACATTGTTTACTACCATACATCCACTTATCATTTTAGAATGTGTGAATTATCTTTTCATTCCCATTTTTTGGTCAAAGAAAGAAAAGTACATCAATACTATCAAGAATGTTTTTGTGAACAATGTAATGTGACAACAACTTACTTTCACTGGATAGACAAATAATACTTTATTTTAGACCTGTGTGTATCTGTATGGTACCACAGCCATTGCATGTGAGCATTAAGGGCAGGTTGGTTTGTTTTCCTTTTGAATGACAGACACAAAATGCTATAGTCAGTGTTTTCAGTACCAAAATGTCATTCATACTGGTTCCTTTTTTTCCCTGATATCTAATTCTCAGAAGTCTAAGATTTAGAAATGTTGAAGAGTTGTGAAGAAAGCATTTTTATATATATATATATACACAAACATATATAGACATGTACATACATATATTTATATGCATGTGTAACTACTGTTAAGATGCCTACCTTACAAAATATAGTACTCTTTCATATTTGTTATTGTCCACTTTTATTCCATTTTCTATAACAAAATCCATTATGTTTCCACAGGTTGGCTTTGAATCTGTGATTTTACGACTTACAGACATTATAGCAGGGACAGGCCAGGCTGTCATCACCAGAAAAGGAGTTTATGGCTCTGTCATCGTGAGCTGGATCTCAGGATACCCAGCAGACCTGATCACTGACTTTGCTCAGTCAGGCAATATTACTCCTCTGTTTGGTGAGTAACAGTCTGAGGAAACAGCTACGAAAGTTGCATAAGTGATGATACCACCTTTTAGTTATATATACCTCTGTATGCTCTCTCTATTAATAAAGCGTCATTAGATTGAAATGGTATGGTCTAATTTTTAGCTATAAGGGATGTGTTCATTTTATAAGCAAAAAAACCCTTCAACTTCATAGATCCATGTCTGGGAGGCAGGCACGATGCTGTGGCCATGAAGGACAGCTTCATATAGGAAAGACCCTTATCCAGTTTTCTTCTTCCTAAATGGAGTGGAATTGTGATTAAAGTCTGTACTTTAGCGCATTCCCAGATAAAAAGAGGATTCCTATTGGATTATTTTGACTTTTGCTCTCTCTCACTCTCTCTTTCCTTCAGGTACTGTTGCATTTTCCTCTGGTGAGCAAAGTAAAGTGATTTCATTTCAGACCACTCCAAGCCTAAATAAATGTGAGTCATTTGCCATCACTTTAACAGCAGCGCACAGCAATGTGTCTGGTGGGGCTCGCCTCAGGTAAGGATGCTACTTGTATTTTTGAGTCGCACCAATGCCATAAGAATTATGACCTGTGTACAGATACAAAACTTACACAAATCCCTGTTGTTATTATTATAGGCAGCTAGTAACTTGTAGTCTATTCTTTGATAAATTTGTATAGCTTGTCTCAGGTGAGAACAAAGTGATCTAGATCTGACCTGTTCAGAACTGAGGCTTTTATCCAACTCCAGTCTATTTCATAGGTGCCTAGAATAACGGAGACAGTCAAGAAAATGAAGATCAACAGTTTTAGCCGGGAAGCTGAAGACTGAAAGCAACTCAACAGTTTTCATTGATGTCCCTAAAAATCCATATTTAGAAGGTCTTACATAACAAATTATTTATAATAAGAAAAATAAAACAAGAAATGTTCTGAAAATACCTAATTTATATAAACCTCCTTTTTATTTTTTAAAAAAACAAAACCATTAAGTTTAATGTAGTTTTCCATCTCAGATAAGTTATCTGTTCTTCAAGCTATTTTATTTTCATTCATCCTTAGGCATTGATAGCTAGAAGTGGTATAAAAAGAATGGACATGGAGTAACACCACGTATGGAGAAAGGTTTTGGCTTCGCCATGTTACAATTACAGTGGCAAATCTGAAGGAAGTCAGGAGTGAAATGGATGGATAAATCCTGAGATTGAGCCCTTCTCCTGGGCTTGTCTGTCCTGTGGACTGGTGTCCTCAGAGCCCCTATTTACCCTGTGAATCAAGTACATTAAGTATGTGAGAATGACCTTTCCTAGAAAACTGAAGATGACATCCCATGGAGGGTAAAGGTGACTTTGAAGAGCTTTTGGCTCCCTTAGTGGTGGAAATGGTCTAGTTTTTTGACCAAAATCACTGTAATTTTAGTGCCATTTGATAGCCTCTAGCACTGAATAATAGGTCAGTTCTGCAGACAGGTATAAGACACAAGATTTAACGAAGAGTTTTGCCTCTATGCTTATTTTCTAATAAGAAAGGGATATATTTAATATGAATGAAGTAGAGCTTAAGTTTATATTGATCACAGGGCTCAGATCTGGAAAAAAAATTCCTGTGAGGGGGCAGTTAGTATTTCAAAGCCCCACTCTAAGTTTTAAAATAACTTCCTCTCATTCTCTAGCTTCCTGGCTCTAACTGTAGATCTGTTAGGATCTGTCTATCCCTCAGTTTTCCTTTGAAATGGGAAGTTTGTTCTATAGATAAAACTGGTATTACTCGGGGTGGCTGTATTTGTAATGTATCTTCTTTCATTGTGTCCACAACGGAAAAACATCATACTTTCCTTTGCTTCTCCATTTTCTCAGGAAGACTTTATTTTATTGAAACTTTACTCTGTATCCTGTGCTGATTTGGGTGCATTGCATCTGAGGAGGGCTGTTCGATCCTATTATTGCAAAATCATTTTTCAGGCAATCATGTTACATCTTGCTTTGGTATGGTTGCTACTTCTTCCCTCTGCTATTAGACATTTGTTTAATCCGCTTTCTTACAGCCATCATTGATTGTTCACTGGAAATTATTCTGCTTTAATGTTTTACTTTTCTTCACGCTTCATATTTCCTCTGTCAACTTTGGTGTCTTTTCTGTTTCAGATCGGGTTTTACAACAGCTGAAATTGAGCCAATGGGGATCTTCCAGTTTGCTCTTAACTCAAGGTCTGTTTCAGTTGAAGATGATGTTTGGGCAGTCACACTACATGTCCAAAGATTGTTTGGTTTTCAAAGTAATCTCACTAAATTGACATATCAGACCATTCCAGGAAGTGCCAAACCACTAGAGGACTTTGTAGCCATCTACAATGGAGAGCTTATGTTTTTACATTTTCAGACAAACGCTGTGATAGAAATATCAATAATTGATGACTCTGTCTCTGAAATTGAGGAATTTTTTTTTGTAAATTTGACTTGTGTGGAAATTTTGGATGTTCAACCTGTGAACCTTGCCTGGAGTCCACGTCTGAATCCAGCTTTCAGTGTTGCAACAGTTAATATCCTCGCTAATGATATTCTTCATGGAATACTAAGTTTGGGGCCAGAGTTTATTTATGTTGAAGAAGATGCCAACAACAGTACCCCCAACACAGCGATACTTCATATCAGAAGGACCAAGGGTTTTACTGGTGATGTTGAAGTAACCATTAAAACCTTTGGGGGAGTGAGTGCACAAAGTGGAGCAGATTCATATCCTTTTATGAAGGATTTCCTTCCGTTTATGGAAGATCCAACTTCACTTGGGCAATGGAAGGGGAAGATTTTGAGGAACAGTCAGTCTCTTTGACTTTGCTGGATGGACAAAGAGAAAGCAGGGTGTCCATAAAGATTTTTGACGATGATGAGCCTGAAGGACAGGAATTGTTTGATGTTTTCCTCTCAAATCCTGAATATGGAGCTCAGATTGTAGAAGGAAAGGATGAATGTGGATTTGCTGCTTTTGCAACAGTAATTACTGCAGGTAATATTATTTCCCTGGGAAAATTAATAACAGTAAATGACTATGTTTTCATAGCAATTTTCATGTAAAGATTGGCAATCTATTTGACGATAAGCAGGGTATTCTATTGTGAAATCTTGAGTTTTCCAGAGCAGAGGAAGCATCTAATGTACAAAGCTACTACGCGTCCCTTAGCAACGTAGCTCAAAATACATTTAGAGATTATGCTTCTCTCTGTTCTTGCCCTGTTTTACTCTTTAAGGGAAAAGACTAATCTTGAGTAGTTTTTATGTAGATCCAGTAGCATTGCAGGCATTTTAGATTTTTACTTTTGCCATTTTGTCACTTTTACATACAATGGGGTTTGTGCAAAGTATCAGTCTCTATATTGACATTCAGCATGCACTGGTAAGTAAAGCCATTGCTACCTGTAAAGGAGAAATCCTTTAGTAACAAGATTTAATGGGGCACTGTGAAGACATTAGCTTCCCCTCATTAAACCTGGATTTTTTTTCCATACACTGCTGTTTTGCCAAAGATGTTTACATTCCCATGAGAACAGTGAAGTATTGTGCAGCTCCGTACTTGCACACACGGAATTAAAGATGCAGAAGAAAAGCTGATGTGACAATTTGGAAAAATTAATGGGTTCAACAAGAGTATGAGTGGGACGAATAAGAAAGCTGTCCTTGGAAGCCCATCTTCATCCCGTACCCTACTATATCTGCTTTCAAAAGTACTTATTCTACCGGTTAAAATAAAATTTAGAAATGCCAACATTTAAAGTTCTGGATAACTATGTAGTGTAAATTAAACCCAGAAATATTACAATAAATTTTCTCAAGGTGTCCCCAGATGATACTTTGTAGCATTGTTTTGATACCTATTTTAAATTTTTTTTAGTGGTTATTCACATGAAGGTTATAATTTAGTCTCAGCTTAACTTTCTTGCTTACTTTCATGGACTGTTTCCTCTATAGGAAGTGATCTCCAGAATGGCATTTTGGGATTTGTTCCAGAAGTACAAAGCGCTCTCGTACTTGATGAAGACTCGGAGAACAGAGAGGTGCTGCTGATTGTCACAAGGCAACCAAACAGGTGCAGGCAACAGCCAATTCGAATGTGCTTCCCACATGTTGTAACATGCTGTGTTGTTAACCACAGGAGCTGCTGTTAGTGGAAGAGTTTATCAAAGAGTTTTAAAATAAATCTGCCTTTCAGCTGCTTTAGTAACTTCTCAGAAGTTGATGAACTGGCTTTAAGTTGTGAATGTGATTAGGTCTGTCACTCTACTGTGATAAAGCAGAGACAGGAAAAACAAGTATTTTCCAACTTACACTATAAGGCTACAAGTGTGAAAGATTTGCTTGAGTTAAAATATTTGCCCTGCTCGAGGTGTAATTCAAATTCTCAACTCCCCGTGTAGTACAATGTAGGTATGAATACTAAAATGAGCAATTAAGAAGGCACCTGAGTGTCAGCACTATGATAATGTTTTCAGTCACACAGACACTATATTTTTTCTAATTAGCACATATATATATCTCTATATATCTATATGTTGCACACTGATGTGTACTTTTAATCAAATATGCTCAAGTACTTCACGTTCCTTAAACTTAGAGGAAAGACAAATCCTACCTGGTTTTCCAGGCGAACGGTCACTGTAGTATTAAGGAAGGTACACGGGCAACTCCCTTCCAAGAACCAGTGTCTCTTATGCAGCTAATGTCATGTTTTCTGAAATAAAAATTGAGAATAATCTAGCTCCGTGTAATTGCTTTATTTTCTTCCTGTGTGATGTTTTTGTGATCTAAACACATGTCAGGTGAAGGAATTTAAATTAAAAAAGAGAAGTTTTCAGCCTACAGCAGTTTGTTCCCTGGTGATAAGCTTTGAATCATAACAGAAAACGTGTGTTACCTCCGTGGTTTCTGTTTCCTAAAACAATAGTGATCTCCTTCAGTACATATATACTCTCGATTTGCTTATCGGGCTTTTGAAGAGGTGAAGATCTTTTGGCGTGTGACCTTTAATAAAACAGCTGTTGTCCTTCTGAAGGATGGCGTGAACTTGGAGAATGAACTTGTATCCGTGGTGGGATCCACTACCTGCATGGCAGGTCAAACGTTGTGCAACATCTCCATTGAACTAAAGCCTGAGAATGTAAGTAATTATTACTCATTTGTGTATAGCCCTGTGGTGTTGAATTGCAGCTTATCAAGACTGAAAAAAACCCTCTGATCTGGAGGAAGTGATGTATGGGACACAGTCTGGAGATGGTAACTTGACATCTGCTCAGCTCCTCTGCAAATACATGTTTATTTACAGACTTGTGCTGCGTCCATGGTGACTACAGAAAACTTGGGAAGATGAGTATTTAATTTGAAGAGTAAAATGCAGATCTTTTATAGAACCATAAGAAAAAAGAATGGAGTTATCTCAGTGAGATGTGTATTCATTTGCTGCATTCTTATCCTCCACACAGTAAATTTTTAATCAGTTAAAGGACTTCTTAGGGTGTTTTATAGAAAGCATACCCTGCGACTAACACCACCTCATTCTACCAAAAAAAAAAAACCAAAACGCTTTTATTGCAACAATTTTTACTGGAAACAAAAGGAAAAAATAATTTTGTTTGAACACCTGGTGCTTAGAACAGTCCCTTAAGAAAGGGAAGATTAATGTTTGTCATTCTTTCAGAGTGAAGAGTTTGAAATTTTCCGATAAACTATCTGAACCGTCAGGCTAGTGGCAAAGCTGAGGTCTGGGGAATGGAAAAAAGACAATATGAGAAGGTTTCTACAGTTTGTCTGACTACACTTTAGAAAACAACGCAAGATGTAGGATGTGGGAAACAATCATTTCCCACTAGGGAACTGTGTGCATTCCCTTAGCTCAGAGGGCTATTTTCCTTCTGCATCTTCGGATGTAATTTTTAAATTACAGAGCCAAGGAATAAAATATATGCATGAGCGGATCACAGGTGGCCTCGCTGAGCAAACTGGGATTTTGAACCTGTTTATTCCAGAGGAGTGTCTTCATTATTTAATGACAGCGGACTGGCAGCGTTAGAAACATGCATTTATACCACATGAAGCACAAGCGTGTGCCACTCAAACAGGTGCTAATGGAAGGTTAGTTCCCTGTGGCACTACAGTGAATTTGTGCCTGTCATCCATTAGTCAAGATCATTCCATGTAAATAATTACTTGATGACTACTCGATTAAAAATATATGCTGTTTAGCCCCCCCAAATATTCTTTAATTCTTCTTCCAGTTCTTCTTCCATAAAATAGCTTATAAATTAGCAACAAATACATTATGAAATGATGAAGTAATAAATGCATTCAATAAATATTTTACGTTTTTATGGCGTACGGTATGACATCTAGCTTTTAGAAAGTTTTTGCTTGGTCAGTTGCACTGACTTCATTTGCTAAGAGCTGGATCCTGCTTTCCTAGAATTACAGTAGAATTTCCAAAAATCCAGACCCGGAACAAAAATCTATACTTGAAATCGTCTTCAATTACCAACTTTTTTTTATAATGCTGTTGTCTTGTAAAGAACTACGGAGGTTTTTTTGGCTGGTTTGCTGCTTCCTCAGTGCATCTAATAGGTTCGGATGCCATATTTCCAATTATTTATGGAATCTCAGGAATCGGATATCTATTTCTAAACATGTTATATCTGTAGTGTAGATAGAAAACCAAAGGCAGGGCAACACGTCATAGTGTAATTTAATATTGCTACCTTATTTTCAATAAACAGGCATTCAGTTTGTAGAAATTCCTAGACTAATTCTTTGACATGTGAACGCTGAAATTCAAGAGCCTGTATTTCCAGACTATTCAAAACTGTGGTTAGCAGAGTTCAATATAAAAATACAGTCAATATTAACTGAAGATTCAAAACTGCATACTCACTCTTCTATGGAGTTTTTTACACAGGTAAGAAGGTGGGTACATGCCTTTTCATAAGGCAAAAATTAAGTGAAAGAGCAAATTCCTTACAAAATGTACAGCTGTGTAACTCCATAATCTGGAAAATTGAGCTCTTAAAGCATTTACCATCTTGTCTTATGGCAAATTTACGGTAACAATACGTGTAGTATACAAATAGCTGTTTTATTGCGGTAGAGTCCCATGCAAAAATTCACGATGTCATTATTGCACGTGGCATTGCTGCAACATTATTATTTTTAGGATATATTAATACTTCCTTGCACTTACTGCACATTTCAAGAGGCATGCTTATAGTGTTAGTATCCATTGTGCATACAAAATAATGCAAACTTTTTAAAAACAAATAATTAGTGGGTCTTATAATGACATGAAAATCATCCCTCCTTTACAGGTACCTGAATTTGAGACGTATTTTTTTGTTGAGCTTTATGCTGTAAGCACGGGAGCTGCATTGAACAGCAGTGCCAGATTTGCTTTTATAACCGTCCTTGAAAGCGACGCTCCTCGTGGTTTAGTGTATTTTGCTGTGGGATCTTGTTTTGCTGTGGCTCACAAGAAGACAACTTTAATCAGCCTGCAAGTGCATAGAGATTCTAGTACATCGGTCACCACAGTGGTCAGCTCCAGCATGCAGGTAAAGCGTCTGTTGCTGTTTTTATAATTTAACTTATTTTTTTGCTAGTAAATCGTTCATTCTGTAAAGTGAATCTGGCTGTAATTAGCATTTTTTTCAGGAAGCAGTCAAGCATTTGCTGGGCCCATACATTATAATTTTGTTTGTTTTCCACTAGTAAAAAGGCCTTGTTCACTCTTGTATTATCAAGAGTGATTTGTTTCATAGTACCTTTCAGTTACCTCAAAGACAACGGGCAGGCAGGCATTAAATACATTTCTTTCTTTGTCCTAAAGTTCTTGAAATACTCAAATTTTTGAGGCTTTTTTCTCTCAAATTAAGTTTTTATTATGTGTATGCCTGTCAAGATTGAGATGCCAACACACTTGCTGTTTTAGGTGGAAAACGTATTAATACACAGAGCACACTGAGGAAAAGAGAAGGAGCGCTTTCATCAGATTTTATTGCATTTTCTTGAAGTTCTAAACTAAAATTATCTGATTAAAAAATCTCACGTGCTTAAGCCTATTTTACCATCCCCTTTCATTTTTTGGGTTATGTTTACAGCTGTAACATCAGACACTTCTAACTTGGGACCCTTTTATCTCTAAATGACTACCTCATTATTAACTGACAGATTATGAAGATTCTCCTTTAGCAGAAGTAACACAACTGCAAAAACATGATTCCTTCCTTGATTTCAACGTCAAGGAACAGGCTGCAAGAGGGGTGTAATTCCATCAACCTTTACAATAAAATGCTTTGCATTCTATTGCTGTATTGGATGCATATTTATTTCAACTGCATGGGATTACGTGATATTTCCATCCATTTCTTATAGCTGACCAGTGCCATTTTTGTTGAATTGCGTGATAACAAATTTTCACATTCTTTCCAGCCAAAAGTTCATTATAATTTAGATGTTAAATGGAGAAGAAATTGCTACTGTCCAGTGTATATTTAGGCTGAAATATAGGGAGCATTTCTTTACCTGTTTATAATTTTTATATAGCAACCCTTCTTCGGATATTTTTAGGTAATGAGTGTGCGTGACCACACACCAAATTATTGGTGCTCTTGGTACCTGTAAAATAAGAAACCGTGGCAGACAGGAAACAGATGTTTATCTCATTTCTACAAAGGTTTCTTAAACAATGCTCTTGCCACTGGTGCTTTTATTACCACTTATTGCTTCACCCAGAAAAAGCTTTGTGATTTTTGTTTTGCAAAAGAACGAGAGGGATCCTGTACACTATCGACAATATATATAATTCTTTCCCTGGGTAGTCAGTGATTACAGGTGACAGATTGCTACTTCAGGGAGATATTTCATTTAAGGTAATTGTTATATAATTCTTAACTGCATTTTGAAAGAGGGTTTCTTTTTTTACACACTTAAATTTTACCTATTTACAACAGGAGTTCTACAGCAGCTGTTTTTGAACGATTGTATCTATCATAATGTTACCCCAAACTCTTCTGATTTGTTTTAAGGAGCTACGGAAACCTGAACCTATTGGCCGGACCTTCATATCTCCAGCTGTGGCAGGACAAGATTTTGCCAGATCTGAGGGTTTATTGACTTTTGAACCTGGACAGAGAAATATGTTCCTGGATGTGACCCTGACTCCAAAGACAGGATCTTTAAACCCGTTTCCAAAGCGTTTCCAGGTTGTACTTTCTAATCCCACAGGCGGTGCCAGGGCAGATGACGTGTATGGCATTGCTAAGGTCACCATTGTGTCAGATTTGGACTCCTTGCCAGCTTGGGGGCTCATTGATCAACTCCATCAGCCTCTTGATGATACCATCTTACACAGAGTCCTCCAGAATCTGAATGTCAAAGTGGCTACAGAAACCACAGAAGAGCAGCTTACTGCTGTGATGCATATAATAGATAAGGTAAACCTTTCCTGCTCTTTCTTGAATGACCAATGACTTTAATAAGAGTAAAATAACACACAGGCCTGTGATAAGATCAAGGACAGCATCCACAGCAAGGACCCAGGGATCCAGGGACACAGACAAAGGTAAAAATAGAAGCTGTGAAGTCCCAGTCATGGAAGACGTTTGCCTGCTACAAGTTAGGATGGTGGCCGGCAATCAACAATCAAATAGGTTGAAAAGAACAACTGGTATTGATTTTGTGTATGTACCTATAGCACGATGCTTTGTGCTGTGCCACATTTTCCCTTTGGTGTCACGCTTTCACAGAGCTTGTTACGATTTCTGGATTCTCAGGGCATATCTTTGTTGGTTTTAGCCCTGGCACAAGGCAGTGAGGCTCAGGGTTCACAGAATCACAGATTCACAGAATGTCAGGGGTTGGAGGGCCCTGGAAAGCTCATCCAGTGCAATCCCGCCATGGAGCAGGAACACCCAGATGAGGTTACACAGGAAGGTGTCCAGGCGGGTTGGAATGTCTGCAGAGAAGGAGACTCCACAAGCTCCCTGGGCAGCCTGGGCCAGGCTCTGCCACCCTCACCGGGAACAAGTTTCTTCTCAAATTTAAGCAGAACCTCCAAAACTCCTGTGTTCCAGTTTGTACCCATTAGCCCTTGTCCTACCATTGGTTGTCACCGAGAAGAGCCTGGCTCCATCCTCCTGACGCTCCCCCTTTCCATATTGATCCCCATGAATGAGACACCCCTCAGTGTCGTCTTGTCCAGCTCCAGAGCCCCAGCTCCCTCAGCCTTTCCTCACACGGGAGATTCTCCACTCCCTTCAGCATCTTGGTGGCTGCGCTGGACTCCCTCCAGCAGTTCTCTGTCCTGCTGGAACTGAGGGGCCACAACTGGACACGAGATTCCAGGTGTGGTCTCCCCAGGGCAGAGCAGAGGGGCAGGAGAACCTCTCTGACCTACTGACCACCCCCTTCTAACCCACCCCAGGTACCATTGGCCTTCCTGGCCACAAGGGCCCAGTGCTGGCTCATGGTCATGCTGCTGTCCCCAGGACCCCCAGGTCCCTTTCCCCTACACTGCTCTCTGATAGGTTGTTCTTATCTTCACATTTGAATACAGTCAACACACCAGCAAGTCCTACCAGGACCAGCTGGAGTCTTCTGCTGTTGTCTTAACCAGGCCTGCATATTCTTTTCCTTTTTTTTCCCTCTGCATTATCTCTGGCAATCGGGCTGGCAAGTACCTGAGCACTTCAGCATTGCCCTGAGTTCTGTGAAAACCCTGGGACTAGTTTTGTGGCTTCCTGGCTCTTCTGGACTTGTGGAGCAATGCAAAATGCATCTGGAAAGTGTTTAAATGTGGAGCTGGAAAATGTTTAAATACCTAGACACAAAACAGTATAAAAATATTAAGGAATAATAATTCATTTGTGACTGTTGCCATTTTGACACAGAAATCATATCAAGAATCCTCAGGGCGCAACGATCTTTGACTTGCGAAGGAATGAAAAGTCCCACATGGTTTCTTTAATAAATCCACATTAGTAAGGATATCTTTGTGTAGTTTTGACATAGACTGCACCTGATGCCTTGGCCGCAGTGATCAAGAAATGAAAAATATGCTGAACTTTCAGAATGAACACTGGGATAAATGTTCGTTTTATGAGGAAATGTTACAAGCAGACTTGTGTGCATAAAAGGTTCGATTTCTTCTCCTCCCTTTAGGTGACAGATGTTGGTGAGAAACAGTTACTCACTGATAAAAGTAGAAGCCTTTTCTATGAGATACTCTGCACCCTGGCTAGCCCAAAAGGCGAGGACACACGGGGATATAGCCTGCTTGCTGCGGTGACCGGGAAATTTGCCTTTTCCCTGTTGACAGGGGTAATGTGTGGGTCACCGGGAGAAAGGTAAGTAACCTTGAATTCAAAATACGTTTTGAAAATACCAGAAAGCTAATACAGTAAAAATGTAAATGATATTTTTTAGAAAAGGGACTTGTTACCTGTATGAAAACGTGTTGCACTCTGTCGGAATCTTACAAAGCTCTAAGAGCTGGTGTCACAAATGCGGGGTAGCTCTGAGAGTAGAAGTCAGGAGATCTGGGATGTATTAAGTCACCATTAGCTTAAATATTGCTTAGAAAAAGATTAATTAATCTTGCTAAGAAAATAACGTAATTATATGATGGAGAGCTATGCTTTCAGATGTAGGTGACAGTAAGTAACCCAGAATTTCTACTGGCATTCTCTAATTTCTGTGTACATGGTTTTGCTCACTTGAACATTATTTAGAATTGCCTGAAAGCAACTCATAGTTTTTACATGTAGTTTCAAATTCCTAGTTTTTTCTGCAAGTGCATCATAACCTATGGCCAGGCTAATGGGCAGGGAAAATAGATGACTGCAGAAACAAATGACAGTTTTATGACACAAACACTTTTCAACAGTGGGTTTCTCCCACTGTGAACCTATTAAAAAACTGGTAGTTGAATCTAGAATTAAAAAATACCTTTTTTCTTTACTCCCGTCAGGTGAAAATCAGCATGCTTTAGATTTCTTTCTCAGTTTCTTTTGGAGATGTAACTTTCTGTGACATTGCATAAGTTATAGGGGTTAAGATGCCCATCTCAGCCAAAAGACAGTAAATGGCATAAATAACAGTGCTATCTGGAACAGTGTCCAGAACTTGAAAGTTCAAATTCCTTATTGCAAGTTTTTTGTGTCATCTCTTGGGAATAAGAGCTAGATCATCCATTTTAATGCTTCTCCTTGTTATTGACTCTTCTCTACATCAAGTTATAAAGATGAATATTATGATAACCTCTTTTACCATGGGATGGTTTTTCTTACAGATCATAGTGAGCAAAATCCAGAGGAGAAACGGAGAAGCCAAAATACATCATAATTCCGCCCCTCCTTTTTTTCACAGAAACGGAAGCTGTCTTTTTATTAAATGTAATAAAGCCTAAAATGATGAAGGAATAAAATATTAATTACGCATACATTTTAGAGTAATTATGTGAAGCATAGTGAAAGTTCAGTTCCACTTACCAGCCCTGTTGCTTTTCCTCTTCAACAGAGGTAAAAATAGCCTTGACAGCTGCCCGTACATTGCAATAATGGCTCACAACTGGTTTCCTTAGCAAATCAACGGACACAGATTTGATGGAAAAGATGGAGATTTTATTCAAGTACCTGAACATTTGTTAAAGGTCTCTGTTGCGTTATCCCCTCTTCAAGAAGAGAGCTGTGAATCTGTACAGTTCACAGAATATAGCAGTCAGCAGTGGTTCCTTACTGGAGACAAAGAGCTTGCCTTGAAGAACAAGGTTGGAAGATAATGCAATTTATTTTTTCAATAAATTAATTTATATATGACTCGAACCATCTTAAATGTCTTTAAAATGATGTGAGCGTTTTAGTGTGTTTGTGATTAAAATGAGCACTGACTGTTGAATTTTGATATTAAGTTTGTGTTTATGTTGTGTGTATTGTTTCAGGCTTTTTCTATGAGTTTGAAGGGTCGGAGTTCATACCCTTTGAAAGATAACAATGAAGTTGTTTATCGGATTTATGCTACAGGAAGTCGGATTGTTCCACAAAAGTCTCTATGTCTCCTCTGGAGCCAAGCTGCTGAAAGGTTGTTTTATTAATCTGTTTAGTTTTCCAGTTTCTACCATGTGTATTTGTATAAAATCCCATCAAGTCCGATCAGATCGCCTGCAAGTACGAAATTGATCTATTTCTTATCCATCTTTTTCCCTTAACTTTTCTGGCCTTTGTACCAGCACGTAAAACATTCTGTATAATAAAATGTGTAGTTATTCTAACTTAGAGATTTCTCAGACTTCTACTATTGATTTTTTTCATTACAGTACTGTTTAGTTTACGTAATGATGTGTTGGGCAATGCTGAGAGGCCATAAATTCCAGAATGGCATCACTTCATTAATATTAGCGTCTTTTGTACTCTTTACAGTTGTTATCAGACAACATTTCGAGTCCATTCTTAGAAAGAATTAAACCTGCGTCTCTGGTATTGCTTCAAGTCACTGAAACAGAATATTCCTTATTTGCTAATATCCAGAATTTTGGCATAACTTTTGACGATGATCTCTGTAGGGCTCTTACTTTTTGACAGAAAAGCCATCTCCTGGTAGTTTTTAATATTGCTGCTGCTAGCTTGACTTGATGTATCCTGGTTTTCAGAAGTGGTGAACTGCTGATCATTTTCCATTCTTATTGCTACTCACACCATTGCAAGCGATGTGCTAAAGTTTTCTGTGTATTCCCTTCAATGCCCTATTATTTGATTTGCCTATTTCTTTCCTGTTCACACAGTATAAATGAAATTAGAGAGAGTTACATTCTATATCCTGCAGACAACTAGTTAGTTTAGATATGATTTCATTAGATGGTCTGGATTCTATCAGTCTGTCACTGATATAAACTATTCGGGAAGGAGATGCAGCAGAATTTACCTGCATACTCTCCTTTTATCTAGACATTGTATCACAGAACAATGTGGTTTCCACTAGAAATGGCTTAGGATGTCACCTGTAGTATCCTTTTCCAAAATTTTCAGCAATACTGAAGGAGAACATGTATTTTAGTTTCAAAACAGCAAACAGCAAGTGTTCTTCAGAATGGGCTAAAGCACTGTGCAAGTATAAGCAACACACTATTTAAAAATTCAGATGGGACTGTGAATCTTGTGTAAGTTTTAAAACATGGCCACAAAAATAATTTCTAGCAGAAAAACAAAGTTCATTACTATATACTTATATTTTTTTAATAATATATTTTTTTAAAAGCTGTTTTAATTTCATGTAAATATGCTATTCTAAAAACTGCACAGGAAAGATGTGCAATAGATGAAGATAAACTGATGCAGTAGTTTAGAAAACCCGGTGTTTTCAGAGATACAACAATTTTCAAGCCTGTTTACTGTGTGAATTAGACAAGTCGATTTCCAGCTTTGTGAACATTTTGTTTTGCAGCTGGCTGTCCGACAGCGGGTTCTGCAAAGTGGTTGACGACACATCAGACTATGTGGAATGTTCTTGCTCTCATACGTCCATTTATCCAGTTTATGCCCAAACAGATAACTTGTCTTCATACAACGAGGCTTTTTTTCCTTCTGCATTCATCTGCATTTCAGGTCAGTTATGTAAAACAGTTTTCTCATTAATAACAACTGACGAGCAGTAAGACTGATTTTTAACCATTTTAGTAACTGATAACAATCTGTTTATATAGATGGGTAGTGGAGGAATGTCAACTAACTTCATGATATTTAAGTAGCCATCTGATCCAATATTTGTACAGTGACAAATTTTGCCACTGAAAAGAAACAAAAGTCCAGCAAAGAAATGTGGTTTTTTTGTGAACCTTTACTTAACCAATGGGGTTGGTGACACACACCCTGTCCAATGGGGTTTGTGACACACACATGGTGTCCAAGGAGGTTTGTGACACACACGCTGACCAATGAGATTTGTGACACACACCCTGTCCAAGGAGGTTTGTGACACATACACTGTCCAATGGGGTTTCTGACAAACAGGCTGTCCAGGGGGGTTTGTGACACACACAGTGTCCAATGGGGTTTGTGAAACACACACTGTCCAATGGGGTTTGTGACACACACGCTGTCCAATGGGGTTTGTGACACACACAGTGTCCAGGGGGTTTGTGAACACACACGGTGTCCAATGGTGTTTGTGACACACACAGTCTCCAGGGGGTTTTGTGACACACAGGCTGTCCAATGGGCTTTGTGGCACACACATTCTCCAATGGGGTTTGTGACACACACACTGTCCCATGGGCTTTGTTACACAAATACTGTCCATGGGCGTTTGTGACACACACGGTGTACAGGGGAGTTTGTGACACACATGCTGTCCAGGGGTGTTTGTGACACACATGCTGTCCGGGGGGGGTGTGACACAAGCTGTCCGATGGCTTTTATGACACATACTCTGTCTAATGGGGTTTTTGACACATACACAGTCCAACGGTGTTTGTGACCCACAGGCTGATCCATGGGCTTTGTGACACACACGCTGTCCAATGGGTTTTGTGACACACACACTGTCCACGGGGGTTTGTGACACACACGCTGTCCAATTGGTTTTGTGGTACTGTCCTGGTTTTGTTAAAAACAAGTTTCTCTTTCAGTGAATTTTGCCTGTCAGCTAAAGCCTTCATATTAACTGCATTTTCCTGGAGAAACAGATACATGTTTTGGTAAAACCTAGCAATGGAATGCAAACTTATTGATAAGCATGGATGGACATCTCGCGAGAGGGGCGACGAGAAAAAACTGACCAACTGTGTATAACATTCCATTCACGTGAATACTTCATATAAAACGGGAGATCACGAGGATCTCGGCCCTTTTCCCTATGGCCGACATTAGGAGAGGACCTTGCTAGTCATCCCTGCGAACTGAGGCCTAGTGACAGACTGAATCCAGCTCTGGTTGGCTGTGGAGTCTAATCCAGGACTTTGGGTGCCGGCTCTGCAGTTGCTGAGACTTTCAAGATTGGTTTTGTATATTTTGTATTATTTTCTCTATTCTTATTAGTAGCATTAGTAAAACATCTTTAATTTTTTCCAACTCTCTTCTCTCTGTCCTTCTTTTTTCCTCCCAATCGCCTCTCCTGAGTGGAAGGGGGGAGAGGGAGGGGCAAAAGGGGGAAGGGGGGGGGAGAGGGGGTTAACAATACATCTGCCAGGGTTTTATTGTCACCCCGCAATCTTAACCCTCGACAGATACATTGGCGCCCAACGTGGGGCCTGAGAAAGGGGTAAATTTGGAGATTTTTTGGCTTTTCTGCTGCTCTGACGTACCTTTCAATTTTCTTGGCACGGTGCCAACTCACAGAGTTGTGATACTCGCGCGCCTGTTTGCTTCGGATATTATTTAGTGGTATTAAGGCAAAGTGAATTCCATTGATGTAAAGATGTTATGGCTTAAGTTGTATCAGTTATTTTCTGCATTGTGCTCACTGATTCCATATCTGTGTTGGGCTTTCTTTTTAAATCGAAGTATTCATTATATAACAACAAGGAACTGGACAATGCTCATGATGATACTGTGTGGTTTGTCACTGGTTTATTTCATTATACTGCAGCCGCTAATGAATTTCTACTCGCTTCTGCTTTACCTTGAAAAGCCTCCAGGAGAGATTAAAGAGCCATACGGCTCTGTGTTTGCTAATTGGTCAAGCGAACCTTTAGAAAGGCTGACTAACAATACTTTCGTTTTTTCGCTAGGACAGTTCGCAACTGTTTTAGAGAGCTTTGAATATCCTTGGAGTTTTGATAGAACTGTGATGGTGTTATCTGGTTTGCTAAATGTGTGTCAGTTTGTGCTTCTGTTAAGAGAAATGGCTTTCAACAGGAGGTTTGCGTCTCTTTGTTGTCCTGAGATTTGCGGTGCATCTTCGGAAGCTTTAGCAAAAAGCACTCCTGGCCGCTCGAGAAAGAGCAAAACAGTGAAAGCTGCTGCGCCCGCCACGGCGCCTTCGCAGGCTGAAGGTACAGCTCCTACACAGAGTGCCAAGGTCACTTCTGATAACACTAATTCTGCAGCCTTAAAGGCAGCCCCCCCTTCTTCACACACTGGGCACTGTTGCTGCTGTAACCATAGCGATCACGGTGACAGTCATTCAGACTCTGGAAATGAATCAAATGATGGTAAACCCATATCAGCATCAGTTGCTGGTTGTAAGAAAGTCACTAGAAAGACTACCCGTGCAGCAGATGATGGCACAGGGCCAACATCAACCCAAGGGGCACCATCAGGACAGGGAGGAGATGAAGTGACCACCACTCGGTCCTTTTCTCCAGGTGAGCTGAGAGATCTGCGAAAAGACTTTAGTCGTCGTGAAGGCGAGAATATTTTAACCTGGTTGCTCCGACGCTGGGACAATGGGGCAGATACAATTGAACTGGAAGGTGGTGAAGCCAGGCAGCTGGGATCTCTGTCAAGAGATTCCACTATTGATAGGGCAATTTCAAGAGAGTCTAATGCCACTACTCTCTGGACCCGACTCCTGGCAGCTATGAAAGTAAGATTTCCCTACAAGGAAGATTGTATATCCAAGTTAGGGAAATGGAATACTATGGAGAAAGGTATTCAGTTCCTGAGAGAATTAGCTGTGCGAGAGATCATCTATTTTGGACCAAACAGCCAAGAGGGAACAGACCCAGATAGAATAAATTGTACACGACCTCTGTGGCGCAGATTTGTACAAAGTGCATCACCTGCATATGCTAAGTCATTGGCAGGAATGCTCTGGTCATCTAGAGCTGGACAAGATATTACTGAAGTGATTGAGCAGCTCCGTGACTTTGAGGACAGCCTTGCTGGTTCTCTACGGGCTTGTGTCTCCGCTGTGGAGAAACTGTGTGAAAAATCTGATGACCGGTTTGAAAAGCTATTGCAAGAAATCAAAGAACTCAGAGAGGACACATACCATTCACGACCTGCACAAACCTATGTTTCAGCTATTAGGAAAAGGCGTTTCCAATCTCGAGAGAGAGGACAGAGGCAGCCCACAAAAAGAGGTTCACTGTGGTTCTGCCTGCGTGAGCAGGGAGAAAACATGAATAAGTGGCATGGGAGGCCTACCTCAGAACTTCAAGAACGAGTACGTGAGATCAAAGGAAAAACTCCTAGGAAGGTGGCTGCTCCAGTTTACAAAAGGAGCAGAAGAGATTCTGATGCTCTTGAAGGAACCTCTAATTCACACCCAGAGACTGTGCAAAACAGAAATTAGAGGTGCCCTGCCTCCAACCAGGTGGAGGAAAGGGATAACAGAGTTTATTGGACTGTACAAATACGATGGCCTGGTACAACACATCCCCAGGAGTACAAAGCTTTAGTGGACACTGGTGCTCAGTGCACAATAATTCCTTCTAATTATAAAGGAACGCAATCCATCAATATTGTTGGAGTGACTGGGGGATCCCAGGAACTGACTGTTGTAGAGGCTGAAATGAGCCTAACTGGAAAAAACTGGCAAAAGCATCCCGTTGTGACTGGTCCAGATGCTCCGTGCATCCTTGGCATAGACTACCTCAAGAGAGGGTATTTTAAGGACCCAAAAGGGTATAGGTGGGCATTTGGTATAGCAGCTGTGGACACTGAGAAAATTGAACAGCTGTCTAATTTGCCTGGTCTTTCAGATGATCCTTCTGTTGTAGGACTGCTGATGGTTGACGATCAGCAGGTGCCAACTGCTACCACGACAGTGCATCGCCGGCAATATCGCACCAATCGAGACTCTTTGATTCCTATCCAGAAGTTGATCCGTCAATTGGAAAGCCAGGGTGTGATCAGTAAGACTCGCTCACCTTTTAACAGCCCAATCTGGCCAGTGCGTAAGTCTAGTGACGAGTGGAGACTAACTGTGGACTATCGTGGCCTGAATGAAGTTACGCCACCACTGAGTGCTGCTGTGCCTGACATGCTAGAACTGCAATTTGAACTGGAGTCAAAGGCAGCTAAGTGGTATGCTACAATTGACATTGCTAATGCATTTTTCTCTATTCCTGTAGCAGCAGAGTGCAGGCCGCAGTTTGCTTTCACCTGGAGAGGCATCCAGTACACGTGGAATCGCTTGCCCCAGGGGTGGAAACACAGTCCTACCATCTGCCATGGACTGATCCAGACCACACTGGAGCAAGGTAAAGCTCCAGAACACTTGCAATATATTGATGACATCATCGTATGGGGCGACACAGCGAAAGAACTCTTCGAGAAAGGTGAGAGAATAATTCAGATTCTTTTGGATGCTGGTTTTGCCATAAAACGAAGCAAGGTCAAGGGACCTGCACGAGAGATCCAGTTTTTAGGAATAAAATGGCAAGATGGCCGTCGTCAGATCCCAACGGATGTGATCAACAAAATTGCTGCAATGTCTCCACCTACTAATAAAAAGGAGACACAGACTTTCTTGGGCGTTGTAGGTTTTTGGAGAATGCATATTCCTGACTACAGCCAGATTGTGAGCCCTCTCTATCGAGTGACTCGTAAAAAGAACCAATTTGAGTGGGGCCCTGAACAACGACAAGCCTTTGAACAAATTAAGCGTGAGATAACTCATGCAGTGGCCCTTGGACCAGTTCAGACTGGACTAGATGTTAAAAACGTGCTCTACACTGCAGCCGGAGATAATGGACTTACCTGGAGTCTCTGGCAGAAAGCACCAGGAGAAACCCGAGGTCGACTCTTAGGTTTTTGGAGTCGAGGATACAAAGGATCTGAGGCCAACTATACTCCAACTGAAAAAGAGATACTAGCAGCATATGAAGGAGTTTGAGCTGCTTCAGAAGTGATCGGTACTGAAGCACAGCTCCTCCTGGCACCTCGACTGCCAGTGCTGAGCTGGATGTTCAAAGGGACGGTTCCCTCTCCACATCATGCAACTGAAGTTACGTGGAGTAAATGGATTGCATTGATCACGCAACGAGCTCGAATTGGAAGTCCCAACCGTCCAGGAATCTTAGAAGTGATTACAGACTGGCCAGAAAGCAAAGACTTTGGGATGACTCCAGATGAGGAGGAAGTAAAACGTGCTGAAGAAGCACCACCGTATAATACTCTTTCAGAGACTGATAAGCAGTATGCATTGTTCACAGATGGATCCTGTCGTCTTGTAGGAAAACATCGAAGGTGGAAAGCTGCTGTGTGGAGTCCCACACGACAAGTTACAGAAGCCACTGAAGGACAAGGTGAATCTAGTCAATTTGCAGAAGTGAAAGCCATCCAGCTGGCTTTGGACATTGCTGAACGAGAGAAGTGGCCAATACTTTATCTCTATACTGACTCATGGATGGTAGCAAATGCCTTGTGGGGGTGGCTACAGCAATGGAAGAAAAGCAACTGGCAGCGCAGAGGTAAACCCATTTGGGCTGCCACACTGTGGCAAGACATTGCTGCTCGGCTAGAGAGCCTGCCTGTGAAAGATCGTCATGTAGATGCTCGTGTGCCTAAAAGTCGAGCCACCGAGGAACATCTAAACAACCAACAAGCGGATCAAGCTGCTAAGATTAAAGTAGCTGAGGTGGACTTGGACTGGCAACATAAAGGTGAACTTTTCCTAGCTCGGTGGGCCCATGATGCTTCAGGGCATCAAGGTAGAGATGCAACATATAAATGGGCTCGCGATCGAGGGGTGGATCTAACTATGGACACTATTTCACAGGTTATTCATGAATGTGAAACTTGTGCCGAAATCAAACAAGCGAAACGGTTAAAGCCTGTATGGTATGGGGGGCGATGGTTAAAGTATAAGTATGGAGAAGCTTGGCAAATTGATTATATTACACTTCCACAAACACGTCAAGGTAAGCGTTATGTACTTACAATGGTGGAAGCAACCACCGGATGGTTGGAAACGTATGCTGTACCTCATGCTACAGCCCGAAATACTATCTTGGGCCTTGAAAAGCAAGTCCTTTGGCGACATGGTACACCAGAAAGAATTGAATCAGACAATGGTACTCATTTCAAAAACAGTATTATAGACAATTGGGCCAAAGGACATGGTATTGAGTGGGTATATCATATTCCATATCATGCACCAGCCTCTGGGAAAATTGAAAGGTACAATGGTTTGCTAAAAACTACACTAAAGGCACTTGGTGGTGGAACCTTTAAAAACTGGGATTCACATTTAGCAAAAGCCACTTGGTTGGTCAACACCAGGGGATCAACCAATCGAGCCGGGCCTGCCCAATCAGAAATTCTACGGACTGTAGAAGGAGATAAAGTCCCTGTAGTACACATGAAAAATATGTTAGGAAGGGCAGTCTGGGTTACTCCTGCCTCAGGCAAAGGCAAGCCCATTCGTGGGATTGTTTTTGCCCAGGGACCTGGCAGCACCTGGTGGGTGATGCTTAAGGATGGGGAAGTTCGGTGTGTACCTCAAGGGGATTTGAGCTTAGGTGAAAATATTCAATACTGAACTGCATGATGTGAATTGTCGTACTAACAGTATTTAATAAGTGTCTTTCAGATCAAGACAGTGATGATGAAACAAGAGCTAGCTTCTCTGAGTGGCGCCTGACAACTTCTTCAAAGTTGATGTCTTTAACCCACAAACAGTGCACTTGTACCATTTTTCCTGCCCTGGGAGACTGTTGTGACAAAATGAACTTAATGAACTTTTTAAAGGATGGTCCACTGATTAAGATTAATTACTCCTGGGTATATATGTACATATGTATATATATATATATAGTAGTAGTGATTCATTAGATTGTATTGATAGATTGTATTGATAAGGTCTAAGCATTCAGTGAATGGCATATTATAAGGGGTGGAATGTCCTGGTTTTGTTAAAAACAAGTTTCTCTTTCAGTGAATTTTGCCTGTCAGCTAAAGCCTTCATATTAACTGCATTTTCCTGGAGAAACAGATACATGTTTTGGTAAAACCTAGCAATGGAATGCAAACTTATTGATAAGCATGGATGGACATCTCGCGAGAGGGGCGACGAGAAAAAACTGACCAACTGTGTATAACATTCCATTCACGTGAATACTTCATATAAAACGGGAGATCACGAGGATCTCGGCCCTTTTCCCTATGGCCGACATTAGGAGAGGACCTTGCTAGTCATCCCTGCGAACTGAGGCCTAGTGACAGACTGAATCCAGCTCTGGTTGGCTGTGGAGTCTAATCCAGGACTTTGGGTGCCGGCTCTGCAGTTGCTGAGACTTTCAAGATTGGTTTTGTATATTTTGTATTATTTTCTCTATTCTTATTAGTAGCATTAGTAAAACATCTTTAATTTTTTCCAACTCTCTTCTCTCTGTCCTTCTTTTTTCCTCCCAATCGCCTCTCCTGAGTGGAAGGGGGGAGAGGGAGGGGCAAAAGGGGGAAGTGGGGGGGAGAGGGGGTTAACAATACATCTGCCAGGGTTTTATTGTCACCCCGCAATCTTAACCCTCGACAGGTACGGACACTGTTTATGGGCTTTGTGACACACACACTGTCCAATAGGGTTCGTGACACACACGCTCTCCAATGGGTTTGTGAAACACACACTGTCCAATGGGGTTTGTGACACACACGCTGTCCAATGGGGTTTGGGACACACACCCTGTCCAATGGGGTATGTGAAACACACACTCTCCAGGGGGGTTTGTGACACACGCTGTCCAATGGTGTTTGTGACACACACGCTGTCCAATGAAGTTTGTGACAAACACGCTGTCAACTGGGGTTTGTGACAGATAAACTGACCAGGGGTTTGTGACACAAACCCTGTCCAGTGGGGTTTGTCATTCCACACATTTTCCAGGGGGCGGTGTGACACACACTGTCTAATGGGGTTTGTGACACACATGCTGTCTAGTGGGGTTTGTGACACACACACTCTCCAATGTTGTTTGTGACCCACATGCTGTCTGGTGGCGTTTGTGACACACACACTCTCCAATGGAGTTTGTGACACACACACTCTCCAATTGTGCTTGTGACAGACACCCTGTCCAGAGGCGTTTCTGACACACACGGTGTCCAGTTGTGTTTGTGACACACACCCAGTCCAATGGGGTTTGTGACACACACACTGTCCAATGGGGTATGTGACACACACAATGTCGAGGGGGGTTTGTGACACACACGCTGTCCAATGGGGTTTGTGACACACACACCGTCCAATGGGGTTTCTGACTCACACACTGTCCAGGGAGGGTTGTGACACACACGCTGTTCAATGGGGTTTTTGACACACACACTGTCCAATAGGGTTAGTGACACACACGCTGCCCAATGGGGTTTGTTACACAAACACTGTCCAATGGGGTCTGTGACACACACACAGTCCAACGGTGTTTGTGACTCGCACACTGTGCAATGGAGTTTGTGACACACACGCTGTCCAGGGGTATTTGTGACACACACACTGTCCAATTGGGTTTGTGACACACACTCTGTCCAATGGGGTTTGTTACACACACACTGTCCAGGGGTGTTTGAGACACATACGCTGTCCAATGAGGTTTGTGAACACAAACGCTGTCCAGGAGAGTTTGTGACATACACACTGTCCAGGGAGGGTTGTGACACACACGCTGTTCTATGGGGTTTTGACACACACACTGTCCAGGGGTGTTTGAGACACACACGCTGCTCAATGGGGTTTGTGAAACACATGCTGTCCAATGGGGTATGTGACACACACGTTGTCCAGAGGGGTTTGTGACACACACACTGTCTAATCAGGTTAGTGACACACACAATGTCCACTGGTGTTTGTGTCACACACACTGTCCTATGGGGTTTGTGACACACACATGGTGTCCAAGGAGGTTTGTGACACACACGCTGACCAATGAGATTTGTGACACACACCCTGTCCAAGGAGGTTTGTGACACACACCCTGTCCAATGGGGTTTGTGACACACACGGTGTTCAATGGGGTTTGCGACACACACACTGTCCAATGGGGTTAGTGACACACACACTGTCCAGGGGGGTTTGTGACACACACACTGTCCAGGGGGGTTTGTGACACACACACTGTCCAGGGGGGGTTTTGACATACACTGCCCAATGGTGTTTCTGACACACACGCTGTCCAGTGGGATTTGTGACACACACCCTGTACAATGGGGTTTGTGACACACACGCTGCTCAATGCGGTGTGTGAAACACAGGCTGTCCAATGGGGTTTGTGACATACACCCTGTTCAATGGGGTTCGTGACACACATGCTGGCCAATGGGGTTTGTGACACACAGGCTGTTCAATGGGGTTAGTGACACACACACTGTCCAATGGGGTTTGTGACAGAGGAACTGTCCAGGAGCATTTGTGACATAAACGGTGTCCAGGGGTGTTTGTGACAAGGAAACTGTCCAGGGGTGTTTGTGACACGCACTGTCCAATGGGGTTTGTGACACACGCTCTGTTCTATGGCGTTTGTGACACACGCTCTGTTCAATGGCATTTGTGACACACACGCTGTCCAATGGGGTTGGTGACACTCACGTTGTCCAATAGGTTTGTGACACACAAGCTGTCCAGGGGCGTTTGTAGACACACACGTTGTCCAGGGGTGTTTGTAACACACACAGTGTCCAGGGGCGTTTGTGACACTAACGCTGTCCAATGAGGTTTGTGACACACACACTGTCCAATGAGGTTTGTGACAACAATGCTGTCAGGGTGGGTTTTTAACACACGCTGTCCAATGGGGTTTGTGACACACGGGCTGTCCAATAAGGTTTGTGACAAACACTCTGTCCAATGAGGTTTCTGACTCACACGCTGTCCAATGGGGTTTCTGACTCACACGCTGTCCAATGGGGTTTCTGACTCACACGCTGTCCAATGGGGTTTGTGACTCACACGCTGTCCAATGGGGTTTCTGACTCACACGCTGTCCAATGGGGTTTGTGACACACCCTGTGTAGGGGCGGTTGTGACACAAATGGTGTCCAGGGGTGTTTCTGACACAAAATCCTTCCAATCGAGTTTGTGACACACACGCTGTCCAGGGCTGTTTTTGACACACATAAATTCCAGTGGGGGTTGTGACACACACACTCTCCAATGGGGTTTGTGACACACACACTGTCCAGGGGGGGTTGCGACACACGCTGTTCAATGGGGATTGTGAGAGACACAGTCTCCAATGGGGTTTGTGACACACACCCTGTCTAAGGGTGTTTGTGACACACACACTGTCCAGGGGGGTTCGTGACACACACACTGTCCAGGGGGGTTCGTGACACACACACTGTCCAACGGGGTTTGTGACACACATGCTGTCCAGGGATATTTTGGACACACACAGTTTCCAGGGGGGCTTGTGACACATGCTGTCCAATGGGGTTTGTGACACACACGCTGTCCAATGGGGTTTGTGACACACACGCTGTCCAATGGGGTTTGTGACACACACCCTATCTAGGGGCGTTTGTGACATACACGTTGTCCAGGGGTGTTTGTGACACACACAGTTTCCAGGGGGGGTTGTGACACATGCTGTCCAATGGGGTTTGTGAGACACACCCTGTCCAGGGGCGTTTGTGACACAAACGGTGTCCAGGGGGGGTTGTGACGCATACCTGTAGGTAGTTAGGGTCTGGAGGCCGGAAGATCTCGCGCTGTACAGAAAGATAGTAGCCCCTCCCTAGGTAGGTAGGAGTATGTGAGGCAAGCAGATGGATGTGACGTTGCAAACCTAAGGTATATAACGCTGTGTTACTTGTTAATAAACGCCATTTGCTTTCCACCACAGTGGCGTCTGTGTGCTGATGGATCGAGCAACCTGGGATGTGGTCGCCGTGCTGTCTCTGAACCAGGTCGTCACTGCCCACTGAGAGGCAACAGGAAGGGAAGAGAACAAAGGGACTGAGAAACAAAGCAAAGTTTAGATCAAAATGAAGAGACTGGAAAGGGAAAACATGCAGCAATGAGCTGGAGGAAGAGGAAAAGAGGGCTGAGGAGCAGGAAAGAGGATGAGAAGACCAAGAAAAGGCAGAGCCAGCTGGACAGGGAAGATACAGCGAGAGGGGATGGGGCTGGGAACAGGCAAGGAAGACAGAAAGACAAACAGGACAGAAAGACATCAAGAAGGAAAAGGGGCAGTAGTCTGGACAGAGATGGAGAAAGAAGCAGCAGGGAAAGGGCAGATAGGCAGAAAGACAGAGAGGGAGCAGGAGAGAGAAAGAACAATAAGGGTTGGGGCAGGATAGAGATTGGGAAAAAATCCTGGGGTGGGCAGCAAGAGGAAGAGGGAGTAAAAAAGAAGAGGGGCAGGAATAGGCGCAGGGAGCAGGACAGAGGGATACAGTGAGAAATGATGGGGCACGGAGCGGGACAGAGCAACAGACAAAGAATGACGACAAAGAGAAACCGGGGATGATGAGAACACAGAGGGGTGGAGACGGAGAGGGAGATACGAGAAACCCTGCACAGAGATTCAGAAGGGTGGGGGAATAGGTGAGGAAGCAGCAGAGGGACAGAGGGAGAAGAGATGAAGAGGAAGAAGGGCACAGCAGGAAAGAGGAGGGAGCAGGGAGGGACTGGGACACAAAACAGGGTGAAATGTCCCCAAAGGCCCAGGACTCACCGCACTTCCTGCTCTCCGCACTGCCAGGCAAGCTGTGGAGATCAGGCACTTCTGTCTGTGAGAAATGCAGTTGTGATTTGTGCTGAGACGTTTGATGTTTACAGATACAACCAAATGAGGCTCGGGCTCTGAACCTGCAAAAAGGAAAAGGTGGGTAAGTTCTACATAAAAATTTTGAAACTTGTTTATGAGGTTATATTGACAGAGGGAGCTAACATTTTCTGGGTTAACCAACCACATAATAAGGGCCTACTAACAAACTAACACCCAGCGCTGTTTTGCTTATGGTCTAACGAACAAGTGTTTAAGGCATACAATTAAGGAATGGAATTAAACGTTGTTTATCCATAGAAAAAGCCTAAGTTATTTATTTCATTGCTTTACAACAAGTGATTGAATCTGCTATAGAAAAGTTCAACCCCCTCCTCTATAGCAAAGGACAAAAGAAAGTATGGATTTTTGTTGCATCTAATCCATAATGCAAGTACCAATTAAAACGTGTCTGCTGGAGTGGATATCCTGGACACGAACAGGCAGGTTCCTGGTGTTCTGCCCATGGTGATTCATCCACTGTGGCCGTGCGTGTCAGGCCTTGATACAACAGACACAAAACCTTGGGAGAGACGTGATCACAGTAAAACGCTTAAAGATAATGAGCTAGCACACTTGATTTAGTCTTTATTTAAAAATACACAAGGCTGCTGTCTTTTTCCAGTTTAGCTACGATGGGCTCCAATATCTCTATTAATTCTAACTACAACACGTGGCAAAAATTAAGGGGGGAAAGCTTTGTTTTTACAAGGGTAAATACAGTCTAAATCGTAATTTGGGAAACAGATAAAGGGGTGTAGCAGATGAGGCACAGACTCTCTTTAAGATGCAGAGAGACATTTAATACAAACTCAGGTTTGCATTTGAAACATCGCGGACCTCTGTCCTTGATGTACCGATCCTGTATCAATCCCTCTGTCCCTGATGTACCCACCGCGTATCAATCCCTCTGTCCCTCATGTACCAATCCCTCTGTCCCTGATGGTTTATGTCCCACACAGTCCTTGCTGCTTGTGTTGTTCCACCAGCGCTTGTTCTCACACTGTGACTCTTGCAATTTCTCACGGGCCTGATGTCACAACCCTGCCACATCTCCCCTTCTTTGTTTAACAATTGCAGCCATAGCAGCGTGTCACTGCACAGCCATTGCACCATTAAAGCTTTTTTCAACCATTCGTTGTGCACAAGAGAAGACACATGGTACACAATCAATAAGTACAGACTCCACATACAAACATTCTAAGCAGCAGGTTAAAGGGCCGTGTTTCGCAATTTTTGTGGCTCCCATAATTGTTACAGAATCGCTACTTAAAATTCCCTGCATAGTGTTTAACACAGAATAATGAGCTCCCAGTCAACTAAGAATTCTCATTCTCTGTTCTCCAAGTCAGGATCTATATTAATATATTACTGAGCTGTCGGTTTAAGAGGGTGTAAAAACTCCGTGGGAGACTCCTCACGATCCTGTTTAATCTCAGAAGGTTTTGGCGTATTTACAGCTTTAGGCGCAGCGTGTCTAATCCCGTATAAAATGCACTGGCGATACCAATGCAGCCTGTGCCCCGATATAAGGATATCAGGATCCCATCCTGGACTGACCGAGGGACAATTTTGATCTCATGTTCTCTGTGTATTCTACACCAATAGCTGTTCTTCAACAAACCTTTTACTGGTTTGCATTTCTTTCCCTGATTATCCTTTTTCAAAACAAATGGATCTGAAGGGGACAAAGACAATGCATATATAACATTATGTATTGTGTAATATGCCTTATGTAATAGGCAATATATGATTTAAAATATATATCTTACTACATATTACATGTAGCACATTACTATACTACAGATCTCAAAGTATACCCACCTAGACCTGTGAAGCATATTAATATTATTTACAGTGGCCACCATTAATTACAATATTCAATCAGATTCTCCCTGGTTGACGCCCTGTTGAACAGCAAACGATCCTTTTCCAATGTCAGAAAACACAGCCTGGGGGGGATTTCTCACGCATCCTCCTGCCGATTGTCCACTACCTACTTCACAATCACAATAACAGACAATTGGTGAACCCTAAGTACTGGACTATAAAATCCCCCAAGACACAAGTAACAACAACAACAAACCACTAAAGCCAGAAACAATTATACAATTGCTAAGGCACAAACAGCAAAATCATTAAAGGTACCTTTATCAAATTGCTGTTCCCTCGTTTTTCTCTTTAATTTATTGTTTTCTCATTTTCCTCTTTAATTTTTTATTTCTTTCTTTTTTTAAGTTACCCAGTTTACCAAAATGCGCAGACGCGAATGCGCAGACCCAACGCGCTGGTGTCGCCCACGTCTCGCGCAGGCAGCGTGCCAACCCAACCAGACAATGAAAGTGCCTTATCTCATTGATGGGGTTTTACCCGCGTCCCGAGCTGGTCCGAGGAGCTGTGGTCCCTTCCAGGAATTCCCCGGTGCTGGCACAAGGTCCCAGAGATCCTGGGATCCACGGGAGGTCAGGCAGATTATCCCATCCTCGTCGCCAGAAATGATACCAAAAAGTCGTCAAACAGACTCTAACACTGTTTTGAAAGTGTTAAAAAGCAGGCACTTCTATTACAGCGCGCTGGGGGATCGCTCCTCTAATCGAGTGTGCGTTCCGCTTTCCTCTGGTTTTACAGATCATGGAACTCCTCAAACAGCAAAACATGCCAACCAATGTTACAGACGTCTCATGCTCTTTCACCAGCGCGTGCAGCAGCAACGAGAAATCTGGAATGAGCGTCTACAGAAACACGTACGTATTTACCCAATTCAGAACAATGCGTTACATCCGCTGGCCGTACTTCATTGGCAGTAACCCCTCCTGGATTAACACCCTCTGTGGATGGCGCGGGTGCCAACTGTTGGCAATCAGGGCAGGACATAAGAACGCTCCTGGCCTGATCCACTGTCATTTGAAGTTGTCGTTTTAACGCCTTTGCACTCTGGTGAAAGAATTTATGTGATCATTTAGCTTGCTCCAAGGCTTCAGGCACAGTGAGCGGCACAGCTCGTGCATCGGCCCTCCTACTGCCTTCCGCAAGTGGTCCTGGAAGGGCCACTGCGAGAGCGGGTGTGCATTGCATAATACCTATGATGTCTATGATTTATTAGAAACCATAGCATTCTCAATTCAGCCATCAAAAGAGGATTATCCTCTTCCTTAAGAAAAGAAGCTTCCAGGCGGTTAAGTATGCCAGCCGCATAATATGAGCCAGTTACAACATTCAAAGGCTTGTTACAGAACACCTCAAAGCGATCCTAACAGCTGTCAGCTCAAGAACTTGTTTGACTCTTGGTCTCTTTTTCTACCTTGTGTTTGCAGCACTGGGTATCTGAGTTTAGCCATGTAATTACAACTTTATGTGAGCGACCAGAGGCATCAGTAAATAGAGTCTTGTCGCTTACTGGTCATTGCTGACAGCAGCATGTATTGCGAATTCTCCTTCGTTGTAGGAAGAAATATACCTTCAGGTCTACCCCATACATAGCATATAAACATTCTCTGCCTTTAATTATTGGTTTTGCATACATTTCTTTTATTATCCAAACTGTTTTCATTGGTGTGTGAGCTAGAAAAACCCATACGGCCACAGTCACCTTTCTCCCTCCTTGAGCTCTCCTGACCTGCGGTTCCACCACTGGTGTCTTCTTTCTTGATCCCTCTTGACTGGCAGGTGCGCTCCAACCCTCTTTATCCATCACTCTTCCTCATGGGTTCACCTCCTTCCTTGCTTTTCCTTTGCATGCTGCTCCCCCTGAAGAGAAACACACAGAGGACTGAGCTACACCAGCCCAAGGGCACTACAGTCAGACAGGGGCTGAGTCCGGGGCTGACACCTCCCCACACCCCACAGCGCGCCCACCTTGCCTTGGCACCAGCCCCTGGCACAGCCCTTCCCCTCAGCTCTGCCCTCCCTGCAGCACAGCTTCCGCACGTGCCCTGCTCAGGCTGGACCCCAATGTCACGGGTTAGAGATGTCACAGCTCAGTACAAGTGCCCACGGTCCTCACCTGCTCTTTGGTAGTTGCGGAGGGTCACGTCGCTGTGCCCCAGGGCACTGGCCTGCACGGCCCTGCCCGGCAGCGGGAGCGTCTGGAGCTGCCGGCTGGTTCTCCAGCTTTAGGGTCACCCGCAGCAGCCCGCTCTCCTCAGCTCTGCACACCCAGCCCGTTGCGCCGCCCAGGCAAAGTCAGCTTCACCCTCTGCCCTACACCTCACCTGCAAACAGCCAACTCTTCAGCTGACAACCGTCCAAAACCCACCGACAAACCCTCCAAATCTCAGCCTTTCGCTTTCAACTGCTGCCTCTAGTGCATCTCACAGACAAGCCTCCAAAATCCCCTCATCCTGCAATAATACTCCAGCACTCATCGCCTGCGGGAACAACCGCCACAATACCATGCAAACACCAACCAGTTCTGGCATGGAAATATCGCTTTCCCCTCCAGATCCCACCTACACCAACTGCTGACAAACACACGCTGTCCTCACCAAAGCCAAACGCTGCAACAACCAGCGACAACTCAAATGTGCGTGTGCGGCGCAAAACCGCAGGTGTGAGCTAACGCAGAGCTGGGCTTGACAGCTGCACAGTGTGCACCCTGTGGCTTAACGTGGTCAGTCACTGCCATTCCGCCTTCTCCCTGGGAGAAGCGCATGAGCACAGGCTGCTTCAAGGCACGATGCGAACGGTTTGGATCTCCGGGTCTCTGAGGGCGAGAGCGATAAACGTGATCTGTGTGTGGCGCAGGAACTTCCCGTCCACTTGCTCCTCCATTCAGTCAGGTGCTGCAAGAGAGGGACAGACAAAGAAACAGTTAGGACCGGATTAACAACCTCGTCATCCCTGTCCCCAAACCTGCAGGCGTCCTAGGAGGCCTGATCTAAGTTTGGCTCTTCTCCCGCTCTTTGCTGGAATACTTCACTGCACAAATTTCTGTCATGAACACTCTCTTAACCAGTCTGATGTGTTCATAGCTCCCAGCCCAGCGTCCATTCCTCAAGGTACCTCAGCATTTCCCTTTGAAACCAGACCTGAGTGCCATCCCGTCCTGAGCTCCCTCAGCATTGCCCCCTGCAGCCTCCCCGACGCCATCTCCTCCCCGAGGTCCCTCAGCCTTTCCCGCCAAAGCCCCCCCGATGTCACCCCCTCCCTGAGGTCCCTCAGCCTTTCCCGCCAAAGCTCCCCCGATGTCATCCCCTCCCTGAGGTCCCTCAGCCTTTCCCGTCAAAGCTCCCCCGATGTCATCCCCTCCCTGAGGTCCCTCAGCCTTTCCCGCCCAAGCTCCTTCCGCGCCGTCCCGCCCTCAGGCTCCTCCGCCGCTCCCCCCCGTTCCCGGCCCCTCCCGGCGGCAGCGCCGCCCCCGCCCCTCGCGACCCCTGGCGCCGCCCCCTCCCGCTCGCCTTCCTCCCTCTGCCCTGTGGCACCACGGGCTCCCCCCTCCGCCCCATGGCCCCGCCCGAGCCCCGCGCAGCGCTCAGCCCGGGGCTCCCTTCCCTCACAGCCGCCCGCGTGTTTCCCCCTCGCCCCTTGCTCGGCCCGGCCCGGGGCCGCGCTGTTGCGGCTGCCTGCCCCTCGCCTTCCTCCTGCACAAACCAGCCCGTCCCTCCCCCTCCAGCCTCCCCCCTCAGCCGGGACCGGGGCGGCCCCGGCCGGTCTCCCCGGTGTCCGCCCGCCCCTCGCTCACCGCCGGCCCCGCCGCTCCTCGCGCGCTCCTCCCGCCGCCGCACCGGCGGCACGCACTCCTCCGCCCCCGCACTTACGCAGCGTGGCCCCGCCCATCCGGCGCACGAGCCAATCCCGTCCGCGCCCGCCACCGGGCCCCGCCCCCCCTCCCGGCCCGGAGCCGCCGGCGGCCGCAGAGCGGCGCTGTCCGCCCGCAGCGCGGCCCCGGCCCCGGCGGGGCAGCGGCAGCGGGGCCGGGAGCGCTCGGGCTGCGCCTGCCCGGGACGGCCCGGGACCGAGGGCTCCGCCGCCTGCCCGGGACGGCCCGGGACCGAGGGCTCTGCCGCTGCAGCCCGTTTCGTGCCGGTTGCACCCCCGGCTTACACGGCTGCAGCCTTCCTGCTGCTTTAGCTCACACATCTTTCTTCCTTCTACCTGCACAGCAGTTCACACTCGCAAACGTTGCAGAACAATCTACAAACATTACAAGGATAGACCACGGACTACAGCTTCCTGAGCTTTCGGGTTAAAGTTCCTGTAGATCCCCATGTTTCAATAAAACAGACACCACCAGTAGAGCTGCTGCCGCTGCCGTCTTTGGTCAGAAAGAAATGACAACATCAGAAAACACATTGGCAGCCGGTGCTTTGACCAGTGAAGGTGGGATCTACAAAAGTCTGATTAAACCAAACAGCCTGAGGTCTTTATCAAGCTGCAGATCTGCCAGGCATGCTGAAAGGCCTGAAATTTACTCCTGCAATATCCCACAATGGAACAGCCCTTCATCTCAAATCTCATCTCAAAGTTCCAAACCAGTACATTAAAAGCTGTCACTAGGTATTAGAAGACCACTGCAAGATCGTATTGCTTTTTGAGTTCAATATGAATTTTTCAATAAACCAAAACGCAAGCAGTTTCTGCAGTCTGTTGCTCATCCTCCTGTTCATTCCTTAGCCCTGCAGCAATCGGTTTTTATACGACGTGTCAGCAGAGGCGTTTGAAAAACCCCAAACAAAACCTATTCCAGTCCACGGACCCCCTCGCTGCCCCCCCTCACCCTGAGCCCCACGATCAGCACTTGGTGTGGGAGAGGAGCACAGCTCGACATGTTGTATCTGGGATGCTGTATCTATTACGCTGTACCTAGGATGCTGTATCTGGGATGCTGTATCTGGGATGGCGTATCTGGGATGTTGTATCCGGGATACTGTATCTAGAATGCTGTATCTAGGATGCCGTATCTAGGATGCAGTATCTAGGATACTGTAGCTAGGATGCTGTATTTGGGATACTGTATCCGGGAAGCTGTATCGGCGATGCTGAATCTGGGATGCTGTATCTGGGATGCACCCGACCAGGTGCCTTCGTGTGAACATGAAACAGCCGTCTACACAGAGCTCCCTTGAATCTGTCCGCGTGAGAAATGCAGGACTGGGCAACGTCGTGCAACACGCGGAATCTGGCCAACAAACGGCGCAGCTGTGCACTCACTCCAGCTTAAGCACGAATGGAGCCTCCAAAAAGGCACACGCATGTGGACAGACAATCGTCTGTAGACACACACGCTTTCACGCACACGGTCGTCCAAGTACAGGGACGTATCTGCACGTACCCTCCAAAAGAATATTCTCGTGCAGCCACGTATGCGTGATGCAGTACGCCAACCATCAACGCACACCTGTTTACTCTCAAGCATGTCATCACGTTTCGCGTACGTCTTTCAGTCCATAGATGGGAGTGGGCGTGCTTGCGGATGTGTGCATGTGTGTGGCCAAGCGTTTGCTTAGGCATCAGTGTGTGAAAAGGTAGGTGCTTTTCTCTAGCTGCGTTCGCGGGCACGAGGTGGTGGGTGTACCTACCTGGGAGCTTGTGGAATGGTTTCTGCTTAGTTTTCAGTGGGGAATCGTGTGTGTTCACGTGGACAAAAACAATGCGTAGCAACTGGGTTCCAGCACAGAAAACGCAAGTTTTCCGATGCGCTCTCTTTCTCTTCCTATACCGAGTCGTATATAGAAACCGCTAAGCCTGCGATCGGCAAGTAAGCTACCACGAAGCATGCCGTACGGAGAAAACACCCACAGATCCTCGGTCCACACATTGTTTCTGATACGTGCTTGAACTCAAATACCTTCGTGCTGCTGTGCCATAAAAGACGGCCGTCAGAATATGTGATTGCGCGCACCTGTGCAATTGCTTGGTTCCACATTCAGTCCTGGTGTGCAGGGCTTTCAGAACTGGTTCTGTGGAGTCGTCTGCGGAAATGCCGCTGACGGAACACGCACCCTCGATTGTTAACCAAAATATAGGCAGACGCGTTTTACCACGTCGTTCAGCATGCAGAGAGCTACGTCTGTTCCGAAGAGACAACAAAAACGCGTGTGCACGCACAGAAGAAAAACTCGACTAGATGCATTTGTGTGAACGTGAAACAGCCGTCTGTACACTCGCAGACACGGGAACGTGATCAATGCAGTCACACAGCCACCAGCTTTTGAGCACAGGCTCTGCTGGTTTTCGCACTTTTCAGGCACAATCCCGAAAGCCGCGCACAATGCAGTTCATTCGCTAAATGTCGTCTAGGGAAGCATTTCTCCGGTCGATCTACCGCTCAGCTTTCGTCTCGTGTTACTGAGAAATGTCAGCGCAGGGAATCCGTCTCTGTCGAGCACACGTCAATCCGTCTTCGGTTTTCCTTTGTTGACTCTGCCTAGATGATTTCCCTGGTCTCTCTTCACCGAGGCAGCCGTGGCTGTGCTGTGTTACACATAGGCACAGTCAACGCACACCAAGTGTCCAGAGACACACTCCGCTGAGCTCAACACTAGCACAGATGCACATGTGCGACGAAATCAGCACACATGCTTGTGGAGAGAAAGACATGGACTCACACGCGTGTGGAGCGACGGATAGATACAGCAGGCGCCAGGAACACAGACTGACTTACAGGCACACTGTCCTCACACCAATAGGGACAGCTCTGCAGCTATCCTAGACGTTGATTATCGAAGTAGCCACACCGACCTGCGCGAAACTCCCAGACACTTACAGGCAAGACACAATCTCTCCGACAAGCACACAAGTATTCGCTCTCAGCTGTAGATCAGGGACAAGCTTGCGCAGTGACGCCCTGTTACTCTTTCGCATTAAGGCATGATCTGTTTCGTTTCTCTTGTACATCGGCTGCGGAAAGCTATTCCTCGCGCACTGTGAAGCATTTGCCAAGGGTGAGAAGTAGCTCGGAGCAGCATTCAGTTCTGCCTGCGACTGTCTTTGCTCCTTTACTAGCAGAGCTCCCGTGTATCTTTCTGCGTGAGAAATGCAGGAATGGGCAACGTCGTGCAACACGCGGAGCTTTGCCAAAAGACGGCGCAGCTGTGCACTCACTCCAGCTTAAGCACGAATGGAGCCTGCAAAAAGGCACACGCATGTGGACAGAAAATCTTTGGTAGGCACACACGCTTTCACGCACACGGTTGTCCAAGTACAGGGACGTATCTGCACGTACCCTCCAAAAGAATATTCTCGTGCAGCCACGTATGTGTGATGCAGTACGCCAACCATCAATGCACACCTGTTTACCCTCAAGCATGTCAATATGTTTCGCGTACGTCTTTCTGTGCATAGATGGGAGTGGGCGCGCTTGCGGATGTGTGCTTGTGTGTGGCCAGGCGTTTGCTTAAGCATCATTGTGGAAAATTAGGTGCTTTTCTCTAGCTGCGTTCGCGTGCACGAGGTGGTGGGTGCGCCTACCTGGGAGCTTGTGGAAAGGTTTCTGCCTGGTTTTCAGTGGGGAATCGTGTGTGTTCACGTGGACAAACAGAAGGCGTAGCAACTAGGTTCCAGCTCAGAAAACGCAAGTTTTCCGATGCACTCTCTTTCTCTCCCTATATGGATTCCTGTATAGAAACCACTAAGCCTGCGATCGGCAAGTAAGCTACCACGAAGCATGCCGTACGGAGAAAATACCCACAGATCCTCGGTCCACACATTGTTTGTGATACTTGCTTGAACGCAAATACGTTCGTAATGCTATGGGATAAAAGTCGTCCGTCAGAATATGTTACGAGCGCACCGGTGCAATTGCTTCGTTCTACATTCAGTCCTGGTGTGCGGAGCTTTCAGAACTGGCTCTGCGGAGTCGTCTGCGGAAATGCCGCTGACGGAACACGCACCCTCGATTGTTTACCAAAATATAGGCAGACGCGTTTTACCACGTCGTTCAGCATGCAGAGAGCTACGTCTGTTCCGAAGAGACAACGGAAACGAGTGTGCACGCACAGAAGAAATACCCGACTAGATGCATTTGTGTGAAGGTGAAACAGCCGTCTATACACTCGCAGACACGGGAACGTGCATCAATGCAGTCACACAGCCACCAGCTTTTGAGCACAGGCTCTGCTGGTTTTCGCACTTTTCAGGCACAATCCCGAAAGTCGCGCACAATGCAGTTCATTCGCTAAATGTCGTCTAGGGAAGCATTTCTCCGGTCGATCTACCGCTCAGCTTTCTACTCGTGTTACTGAGAAATGTCAGCGCAGGGAATCCGTCTCTGTCGAGTACACGTCAATCCGTCTTCGGTTTTCCTTTGTTGACTCTGCCTAGATGATTTCCCTGGTCTCTCTTCACCGAGGCAGTCGTGGCTGTGCTGCGTTACACACAGGCACAGTCAACGCACACCAAGTGTCCAGAGACACACTCCGCTGAGCTCAACACTAGCACAGATGCACATGTGCGACGAAATCAGCACACAAGTTTGTGGAGAGGAAGACATGGACTCACACGCGTATGGAATGACGAATAGATACAGCAGGCGCTAGGAACACAGACTGACCTACAGGCACACTGTCCCCACACCAACAGGAACCGCTCTGCAGCTATCCTAGACGTTGATTATCGAAGTAGCCACACTGACCTGCGCGAAACTCCCAGACACTTACAGGCAAGACACAATCTCTCCGACAAGCACACAAGTGTTCGCTCTCAGCTGTAGATCAGGGACAAGCTTGCGCAGTGACGCCCTGTTACTGTTTCGCGTTAAGGCATGATCTGTTTCGTTTCTCTTGTAGATCGGCTGCTGAGCGCCTTTCCTCGGGCCCCTGTGAAGCATTTGCCATAGGTGAGAAGTAGCTCGGAGCAGCATTCGGTTCTGACTACGACTGTCTTTGCTCCTTTACTAGCAGAGCTCCCTTGCATCTGTCTGCGTGAGAAATGCAGGACTGGGCAACGTCGTGCAACACGCGGAGCTTTGCCAACAAGCGGCGCAGCTGTGCACTCACTCCAGCTTAAGTACGAACGGAGCCTGCATCAAGGCACCCGCATGTGGACAGACAATCGTTTGTAGACACACATGCTTTCACGCACACGGTCGTCCAAGTACAGCTGCGGGGTGCGCGACCCCTCGGGCAGGGTGCTCCCTGTCTCTTGGCCGCAGGCTGGGGCTGGCAGACGGGCTCAGGTGCTTTGGCCTGCTTTTTTGCCAGTGCCGCCTTCTCGGTGCCGTGAAGAAAATCCCGCGCGGTTGTTTCCGCTCGCTGCTCAGGAGATTCCGCGTCTGGGGCCGTGGACTGAGGAAGAACGTTTGCGAGTTGGAGGACGCTACAAGATATTCCCCGTGGAAGCCGGAGAAGAGGCAAATTGGCTGCCAGTGGAGCTGTGTTCCGTGCAGTCTTCAGTTTAGGACGTTCAGTTTGTCCTTCCAGAAAAGGAGCAGTCATTGGTAGGCCTGGGAGAGGCCATTAAGTGCGTGATCAGAATTGAAGCCAGATTGCACTCGACGTTGCTGCTGTCGGTCTTGGCTTTCGGTGGTTTCCCCACGGCTGCCTAGTGTTTGGGAGCACGGAGGGGGCGTTTTTTCTTCCCCAAGGAGAGGCTGTGCTTAAAAAAGAATTTGTTTCCTCAGAGAAGTGCAAGTCCGTGTGTGTAAGCCAGCCAAAATCGCCAGCCTAGTCAAGATCCGAGTGTGCGTCTGTCAGACGGCCGCTTGACGTTGCCGAGTTCCCAGCTGTGCAGTTGTACTGGCGAAGGGCAATGCAGGACGGAAGGGTTTTTTCTGCTGCGGGGACCCAGCCGCCCCCCTTTTCAGCGGAAAGCAGGGGAGCGCGGTTTATTGTTCCCTTTGCAACGCGGCTGCTGGCGCGGGAGGGCTGGAGGTGCGGAGCGCTGGTTGGCTGCCTAGGCACGTCAGTCGCCACTCTGTCCGCCTATCAGGTTGCCAGAGGGGCGGGCGTTGAGGTCTCCGTACTGCGCATGCCCGACTCGGGAGCGCTGCTAGGCGGCGAGAGAGGTGATTGACGTGTCCTAGGCAGCCAACCGGGACGCGGCAAGGGGCGGGTGCTGCGGTCTCGCTACCGCGCATGCCCAAAGCACGAGCGCCTGGCGGGAGCGGAGCGGCGAAAGAGGCGGCAGGTGAGTGCGGCCGCGGCGGGGGTGACCGTGCCGGTGGAACGGGGGGGGCGGGATTTGCCGGCGCGGCGCGGCGCGGCGCGGAGGCGTTCGTCTCCGGTTCCCCCCCGCCGAGCTGGCGAAGCTGGCGGGAGGCGTGTGACCCTGCGGGCAGGTGCGCTGAAGGCTGGCAGTCTGGAGCCGTGTCTCCCTCCGGCGCAGCGCCCGTGCCCGGTCCGGCGGTCCCTCCGGGAGCGGCGCAGCCCCCGTTAGTCGGGGAGACGTTGAAAAGCAGAGCTGGTGGCGTGGCGAGTGGGGCGCCGCTTCGGCGGGAGCTCGGGGCGAGGCGCGGCGGGTTCTGTGTCCTGTGGGCGCGGCTTTCGCGCCGCGGCTGTCTGTGTGCTAGACGCCCTGAGTCCTAAGAAGATGTATCTTTTGGGATTCGTTCTACAAGTCAAAGAGAGGAGCCGAATATGTGCTGAATGTTATAGTTAGAACTGATATTCTGTGAAGAAGTGAGGTGGTCTGAAAAAAATACACATTTCTTAAAAGCTAGTGCAGCATTGTGTATCTTCACATGAATCGACTCAAACGTCCCCCCCGTAAATAAAACCCATCTCCCCCCAGAAACAACATAGAAGAAACGAGCTAGCAGAGCTCCTGTGACAAAAGGAGGTCAGTATTTTTCCCTCAGTTTTTTCCTTATCTGAAGAAATCAAAGAGAATTTTAGATCGTATTTTTTCCGTCTAAATCAAGTGTTGGCGTAGACTTTTGTGTTCAGATAATCAACATTGTCTGTAAAGAATTGTTTAACAAAAACAAGCAGAAACCAAAACCAGGTTCAGACCTGTAAGCAGCATAGAATAATTTCGTTTGTAAGAGACCATCTAGGGGGGTCATCTTGTTGAATTGCCTTCATAATGAGATCAGGTCACTGAATGCCTTGTCTACTGAAATTCGGAATATCTCCAAGGTTGGGGATTCCATGGGCTCCCCGGGAAGCTGGTGCTTAACCATTTGTGTCACCAAACATGCTAAAAAAATACCTCACTAGTTAGCTTTGTTTTACCATGAGAAGCTTTTGTTCTCTTCATAGGTGTTGCAACCATCATTATTGTGGGCGATGAAGGAGCTTCTGGGGTGGTTGGGATAGCACATTCATCCCAGCATGTTCTGATTGGAGAACCTTCAGGAAATTATAATGGGACTGCTCTTATTAGGTGAGTACATCACTCATTTATCCAAAACAGCTCTGTTTCAAAAGCTATGAGGCTCCACATTTGGCAAGAATTAATTGAATGCTGCATTTCATTTTCACTTCTAAAATCATAAGTATTTTTAAAATTAGATGCTTGTTTTTTAAGAAGGGCAGAACATACTACGTAGGTGTCTTTTCAGTATTGCTGAGGAGCTTTAGATATGTCTTCCAATTATTTACAACATAGATTCATTAAAGGAAAGAGGATTCTAATCAAAGGAATAGGGGAAGGCAGTCAATTATATTTGAAGATGCTTTGTGCTTTTCAGGATTCAGTTCAGGATTGGTGCTTGAACTGAAGTTCGGTACATTGTTACGATGATCAGCATAACCAAAGCAGCACTGGGTCTTAGTTGAAACAAGATGCAATTCTTTCACTGCATTCAGTCAGCTGAAAACAAGATGAAGAAATCACAATGTTACCATACCTTCTAACAGAATTGGAGAAAAAGTATTGCAACACTTTCCCTTAGTGAAACAGCAAATAGAAGCAAGAAAACAGATTCTCATGCTGCCCTGAGAATCCCAACAGACAAAGGGATGCTTTGTGCAGCACCAGTTTAGAACATGTACTAGATCATGGTATAGACAATTTCTTGCCATGCTTCAGTTCACCGAGAACGTCATGAGTAGGATTAGCCTCTAGGTTTTTAGACAAGCAGCACACAGAACATTTCTCAAGTGATCTCATAGTACTATTCTCGTATCTTTCTGCCTTCAAAACCAAATTACCTCTGGGTGCTACCCGTAAGTCCCATTTCCCTTCTGTTTTGCATGTCTATTTCCTGAAAAGCAGAAAGACAGCTCAGTTTTCAGCTGCCAACTTTGGGCTGTATGCACAAAGAAACTATAAAGTGCTCTGGGTAAAAATACAGCTCAAGATGCCTCCCAACACGGGGAAGTAAATCAGAACTGCAGACACGTCATTGCTCTGAAGAGGTTATGGTAAAGATCTTAATAGTGACTTAATAGATTAAAATTCAAGCTTCACAGTGCTGGTAACATTTCTTCCGTGCACAACAGTATCTATGCTTTATATCTCTGGATTTGGTATCAAATATTAAAGGTAGAAGATTAAATCTGTGTTTGCATTCTGCAGCCTGACACGTGGCCCAGGGATTTTTGGTGAAATCATAATATATTGGAATATAACACCCCGTCATCACACAGAATTTATTGAGACGTCGGGGACCTTGACAATGCGAGACAGGCAGTGTGCAGCAGTGGTTCTGATACAGGTACAAGAGATTTTACACCAGTAGCTCTTTCAGGTTCTTCCTTTTATCTAGCCAGCATCTTGATTAGAAATTAGTTATACCTCTCTACCTGGAAATGGTTAATTGGTTCTTCTCCCTAGGCTGTCGATGATAACCGTCCTGAGGAGAAGCATTACTACACATTTGAATTAACTGGGATCAGTGATGGAGGACTCATAAATGAATCTAGCAGCACAGCAAATATTACCATGGCCGCCAGTGATTTTCCATACGGAGAGTTTACATTTTCACGAGAAATATTGCTGACAACAGAAGAAGAAAAATGGGTATATGGTTAAAATTCCTTCTTACGTAAAATATCGATAGATATCAATATTGTCGGTAGATTTATACTTAACTTTAGGGAAAAAAAAAAAAGGCAGAGATTTATTCTACATTTATCATAGCATAGCCCATCTGAGGCTTTTGGTGTTTTTAATACTCTGAGAAAGATGCCTGTCCATTAAATTATGTGTATTCAGCACTTACTGCAGCAAATTGTCACCTGGCAGAACCGTTGAGAAGGTGCCTATAGAACAGTCTCAGAATGGTAACAGAAAAGCAAAGCCATTTTTTAAAGCAAATGTCCTCTCTCCCTCAGGTTAACATCACTGTTTTGCGTTCAAGGGGATCCTATGGCAAAGTGCGTCTTTGCTTGCAGAGAATAAATGGGACTGCAGAGGAGGGAGTTGATTTCACCCCCACAGTAAGGGAACTGTTATTTGAACCACATGAGGAGAGTAGAATGATTTTGGTTGAAATTCATGGTGACGACTTTCCTGAAGGTCCTGAAGACTTTTCAGTGATGATTACCAAAGTGGAACTCCAAGGAAGGTCAAGATAAAATTAATTATAAGATAAAAGTAATTAAAAGCAGGAGATCAAACTGTATTTGGAATCTGATCTACCTGCATAAAGGCACCTCTGGATTTCAGGTGTTTTACTGTAAAATTTCATATGGCAGCTATAATAGTAATAATAATACAAATTGGATGTATGGCAATCCAAATTCTTTCAACATTAACTTTAAGATTTTGCTGGTTCAGATTTATTAAAGCTGAAAGTCCATCCATTACATAGAAGTTGTCAAATCACATGAAACTCAAAGAAGAAGATAAAATGTGAAAGAAAAAGTGAAAGATCCACATTTCTGTGAAAAAACTGCCAGTTTTGCAGATATAGTTTGAAAAAGTGTGACCAAAAATCTTCAGTGGTAACTGTCAGAAAATGAAAGTATTTGTGGTAATTGAAAATTGTCATACTTGCATTACAATACTTTTGCAAGATTATTTTTTAATGTAATATTCCTTTTTATGTTCTTGCAAGTGGATTTGATTTCACCGTAAAGGAAAATGATCTACAGATAGATCAACCCCCAGTAATAGGAAATATCTCCACAGTACGAGTCACTATAGCAAAAAGTGATAATGCAGAAGGCATCATAGAATTTGATCTACAGGGTAAGTTTACCAGAGGTTTTCACTATGGTTTAGAGGATAAGCCTGTGGCTCTCTCACAAATTTTGAAATAAAATAACTTTTTTTCCCAATTTTTCTTGAAGTGCAAGAGGATGCTGGATTAATCATGATTCCTGTTGTGAGAAAGCGTGGAACGTATGGCGATGTAACAGCCGATTTCCTTTCTCGAAGTATTTCTGCACTTCCGAACGCTGACTACATCATCCATAATGATTCTGTCATTTTTTATCGTGGCCAGAACCAGACTTTTATCTATATCTCTGTCACAGATGATGAAGAAAGGTAATTATTTTTTTCAGATATTTATTCACTAATCTACTTCTGAGAAACCGTTTTTTTAGCACGTGCAGTATGCCTGTCAGCAGAGTTTGAATTGAAAAGCAAATTTCTGCAGCCCTGAAATATTTAAAGGGAGGGAAAAGAAGCTATTATTGGAGTTTCATAGTGCCTGTTAAATTTTATGCAAACAACTACATTCTTTTTCCCTAGATTATCAGAAAGTTTGGGTGTTAATAGTACTGCTGTGAATAATAAAATATTTTGCTGATTGTTTTTTTTTTTTTTTAATTTAGCACATGTGGAAAATAAAACAATATTTTTATTTCAGATATCACCATTCTCTGCAAATGGGGGGAATCTTCTGCTGTATGCTTACAGAGATGACTTCTGTATATCTTTAAACAGATCCAGCTGGACGCATGGTTGAATGACAAATCATAATTTTAATTTTTTGTTCTTGTGTGTCTCAGAAGGTCTTTTTTTCTGTTTTTTTTTCCATGCAGCGAATTTGCGGAGCAATTTGAAATCCAGCTGACGGGAGCCACTGGTGGAGCAGCCCTTGGGCTCCATCTACTGAGCCAGGTCACCATTGCCAAAAGCGACTCCCCCCAGGGCATCATCCGGTTTCTCAGCCAAAGTCGAATTACTCTTCCCAACCCCGATACACCGACAACAGTGTCGCTGGTGCTGGAAAGGACAGGAAAATTGTTTGGGGAGACACAGGTGGGCCCTGGTTCTCAAAAACTGAACGTTTTCCAGTGACAAGGCCAAAAATCTTCTTTTTTTGCCGTCAGGGGCTTCCTTGTGACTGATTTCTAATGGGATAGTTGCAGCTTTTCATTAAGTGTGAATTCTGTATAGTTGCAGAAGAACAGAAAATATTGTTACTTTTTTGATCTTCTCTTTGTCCTCCTGCTTTTCTCCTTTTATTATGGTCTGGTGTACTTTATTTTGAACTATCTCCCAATCCCATTGAAAATATAGTTAATTTCATGCACCACCGCTAATTTAATTGAACTCAGTTGAATTACTTCCTGAAGCTGGTCAATTTATTTTTATTTTCAGTAAATTGTTTACTATGAGGCCTCTAGACTTTTTTTTAGTCTGTATGTATCACTGCCAAAGTGAAAGTATAAATATGAACCAAGATAAGGCTTCCACAGTCTGGGCAAATGATTGGAAAATTGGCATTGAAGGCCATGAGCTACTGCTCTCCTCATGTGAAAACTGCCGTGGTCTTCTTGGACTTTTCCTAGAAGTCATTGAAGAAAACTGAAAAACAATTAAGTGTCAAAATAATAATTTTAAGATGCTGAATAGGACCCCTTCAAAAGCAATCTAATTTGTGGGAAATTTTGAAAATATTCTAGCTTTTAATCAGCCTGAGGAAGTGTGAATCGTGATTTGAGGCATTAAAAACTTCTGTTGCAGAAAATATTTGTCGTTCTCAGTCTTGATATCACACTTGCCAGGGAATGTTTCTGGTCAGGATACTTATTTGGTGAGCTTTTCAAAACAACTTGTGAAAGGAAGAGAAAAGTAAACTGGCCTGTGCATTTCCTGTTACGTGCTACAGAAACCTCAGTTGATTTTCTTTTCTGTAACTAATATCTAGAATTTAATAAAATGGCATTGTGGCTAACTAGCACTTCAGAATTTCTATTTTTAATGTTTCCTTTTCTCCAAAGGATTCTATATTTTCCCACATATAATCAATTATTAATATGTTGTGTTCTGTAAAAAGAGCACATATTTAAATGTAGCTTGTTAGCAGATGCAAGAATTTTTATGTCACTTGTGTTACTCTGTCACTTCCCCCGACCTGGGAGGCAGTTATAATATGTCACTACTGTAAATCTGAAACTGGTATCTTCCACAGATTAATTGGGACATCTTGGGACCCAATTCAGAAGAGGTTTTATCTCCCCTGAATAGTGACATTGGTGACCTGTGAACGGATCATTCTATTTTGGAGAAGGGGAAGGAGGGCTGAGAACTATTAATCTACAAATCCATCCTCGTGAAGAAGTTGAAGTTCAGGAGATCTTCATTATTAGGCTGAGCCTTATGAAAGGTGAAGCAGAACTAGATCCTAAGGCAAACAGCATTACACTAATAGTAAGTCATTATTGCTTTTCTTCCTCTTGAGATCTCTGTTATTGGTATTTATCCTGCAAAGCTTTGAAGGGGAATCATAATGATTGAATAGCTTGTCATTTGCCTCTTTTTCTTTTGCCTCCCCTACTACATGGGTTTGATGGTCGTGGTCAACGGGGCAGAGTCCAATTGGGGCCTGTATCTAGTGCAGTCCCTCAAGAGTCAGTACTGGGGCCTGTATTATTCAATATATTCATCAATGACTTGGATGAGGGAACAGAGTGACTGTCAGCAAGTTTGCTGATGACACCAAGCTGAGAGGAGTGGCTGACACTGGAAGCTGTGCTGCCATTGGGAGACCTGGACAGGCTGGAGAGTTGGGCAGGGAGAAATTTAATGAAATAGAACAAGGGCAAGTGTAGAGTCTTGTGTCTGGGCAGGAACAACCCCAGGTTCCAGTATAAGTTGGGAAATGACCTATTAGAGAGCAGACTCTCTCAGACTCTCTTCTAAATACTGATGTACTCCTGAGTCTTCTTAAGAGGAGAAAACTCAAGAGGAAGAACTAATTGATACATTCCCTATAGCATCTAGCAATGAAAATCTCAATGTTTCAAACAAGAACACTTTACATTTCTGATTGTTTAATTTTTTTTTATTCAATTACTTCCTTAAAGATACAGAAGTTTGGTGATCCCAACGGAATGGTACAGTTTGCTCCTGAATCGTTAACTGAGAAAAACCTCACAGAACCCTCTGCAGTGGAAGGGCCACAAAGTATTACACTGTTTGTCAGACGAATCCAGGGCACCATGGGAAACATAACGGTATTCTCACTCTCTTCCTAATCAACATTATAATCTGAAATAATCCTCTGTATCACTGCATGGAGGGAGATCTTATTCTGTGCCTTTCAATTGCGTATTTCTCAAATTTTGAAATGTCGCCTTTTAGACTGAGTTTAGCAAGGGCTCAGCTCTAGTAGTTGTGGTTTGTAGAGTCAGATTCAGTCTCCCCTGGTCAGTGAACAAAACAGAAAACCAGCACTGGAGTGCTTGTCTTGCTTTCTCTCTCCCTCTGCTCCTGTGCTTTTGATGGGAGAACAGGAGAGACCAGACTTTCATAGTGAGCTTTCTTTGAGATCCTCACAATTTACTCTTTTTCAGCCATATGTAAAGGTAAGAATCAGACATTTTTGAATCATCACCTACATTGTCTTTACCTAAAGTTGTTTGCAAGTCAGCATTTTCACAAGTACTCATTTATTAAAAAAAAAAACAAAATTAATAAAAAGCATCTAATGTGTTTAATGAGAACTCTTCACACCTTTCTGTTGTGAGGAATTCTGGAAACTGGAAAAACAGCAAGGATATCTTGGTGTAAAAATAGAAATAATTTCAAGCAATTGTTCAGAGATTCCGTATAGTTTTACGTAGGTGTCCAGAAGATACACAAAGGTAATCTTTGCATTCACAGTACTGCTGGAAGAACAACACACCACTTTGTAAGAGAGTCTATGTGCTTCTTTCTATGCATACTTAAACAAATTTTTATTTTACCCATTTAAACCCAACCTATTCCATATGCAATCTATACTGAACCATGAATGTGAAAGTTTCCAACTCTGTGGGTGATATTGCCTTCATTTTGTGCATTTTCTAAATAAATTTCAGGTTTACTGGGAAATACATAGTGAATCTGACATCACGGGTGACTTTCTTAGGACAGAGGGATCTGTTGTCGTTGCTGACCAGGAGAGCACAGCTGAGATAATCATCTACCTGTTACCTGACGACGTTCCAGGACTGGTTGAGAACTATGTGGTGCAGCTGATTTCAGTAGAAGGTGGAGCAGATTTAGACCAAGAGAAAAGAATTTTGGAAATCAATGTGTTTGCAAATGATGACCCCTATGGAGTGTTCGCCCTGTACTCTGACCAGCAGTCAGTACTCTTAGAGAGGAACCCGGGTCGTCGGTATGTTCAGATCAATGTAACTCGGCATGCTGGGGCATTTGGAGAAGCAATTGTGGAGTACCATATCACATCTCATTGTGAAGAAGCACTAATTGAGCCTGAGAATGAGGTGGGATACCTCACAATAAAAGACGGTGCCAGCTTTGGAGTGAAAAGAGTGCCAATAAGCAACCAGGTCTGTATTATCCTTTTCAGTCACGTGGTATCTATTGTTTCCATTTGTGTTGATCACAATACAAATGTGCTGGAATAAGATACTGAACTCTCAATACTGTCCACTGTCAAGAAGCAGAAAAGAGAGTTTTGGTATAATGAATTTCCTATTTATGGACTAGAAGTGGGTTCAAATATCACATTTTCAGGTAATAACTGCAAAATCACTCTATGCATGCGTTCAAATATCCAGTGTTTCCTTCCATCATTGCTTTGTGTTACTATCAGTTCAATATTTTGTTATTTTATGTATTCAAATATTCTTATTAACCCTAAGAGTTAAGATCAAGCTGAGACCCACTATGTTAGATACAGTTCAGTAAAATGGCAATACTTGCTCTATAAACTCATCTTTCAATTAACTGCTGGTAAATTACAATCACAATATTGCTGTTTTAACTGTGTTTCTTTATAGAAAGATAATCAACAAAACGCTTGACTTGAAAACACTGCTTTTTCATGCAAACAACAAAATCTGCTGATTTTTCTGCCACTTAACTCTTTGAACTGGTGGTTATCGTGTTTTCAGTGGAATTACATTGCCACCATTTTAATTGCATTCTTCCTCTCAAAGGCGTTTATTGTACTGGGCTTGAATTTTACCCTGGGACTAACGTAAGCCTGGTTGGGACAAGTGCCAAGAATGTGCCAAAATATTAGGAAAAGCAAAGTCAGCCGTTCTGCTTGTTCCTGAGGAAGCTGCCAATTCACAGGTCAGTAGACTGACTGCAGTGTAATTTTCTACCGCAGAAGGAAGGTACGCTTCATTACAAAAGGCAGCCGCTATAAGAATTCAGTTTGCTCCTTAAAGTTTTCATCATTGCAACCAATTTAATGACCAACAAGACTGTTCCAGTTATTACTTGTACTGTATATTGTCTTTTCTCTGATACAAATTCATATAGAGATGTGTAAATGCAGTTTGAAAAGGTCTCTTCATCTATAAAATGTAAATAGCATAAATATGATGATTTACTTATACTTTTGTTTACATGAAGTGGAAGTTCTGAGACTTAGAGGAAAATAGCTAGTTCTGGACGATGTTATTCCTGTAAGTACAGCAGCCCCAAAGTAGATAAGAGCATGCATGCAGTATCATGTGCAAAAAGAAGTGGAGGTCATGCTGCGTTTTAGTGCAGTTGACAGTACCTTTGACTAATCACTGAGTGGGGAATTTTCCATTTGTCTGCTTTGTATGAGACAGAAAAAATATACTATACCTGTTCCAATATGGCATATGTGCTACAGTTCCCTTTTTATGTGGCAAGCAAAGACAACAGCATGCTGAGTTTTTGTCTCTTAAATTTTATTCAAGTCTTTATGTAATGATTTTAATTCTCTTGACACACTGTTTTGTCTTTCAATTTGGAATTGAACTTAATTTAAATGGTCTTTCTGTAAACATTGTTTACTACCATACATCCACTTATCATTTTAGAATGTGTGAATTATCTTTTCATTCCCATTTTTTGGTCAAAAAAAGAAAAGTACATCATACTATCAAGAATGTTTTTGTGAACAATGTAATGTGACAACAACTTACTTTCACTGGATAGACAAATAATACTTTATTTTAGACCTGTGTGTATCTGTATGGTACCACAGCCATTGCATGTGAGCATTAAGGGCAGGTTGTTTTCCTTTTGAATGACAGACACAAAATGCTATAGTCAGTGTTTTCAGTACCAAAATGTCATTCATACTGGTTCCTTTTTTTCCCTGATATCTAATTCTCAGAAGTCTAAGATTTAGAAATGTTGAAGAGTTGTGAAGAAAGCATTTTTATATATATATATATATACACAAACATATATAGACATGTACATACATATATTTATATGCATGTGTAACTACTGTTAAGATGCCTACCTTACAAAATATAGTACTCTTTCATATTTGTTATTGTCCACTTTTATTCCATTTTCTATAACAAAATCCATTATGTTTCCACAGGTTGGCTTTGAATCTGTGATTTTACGACTTACAGACATTATAGCAGGGACAGGCCAGGCTGTCATCACCAGAAAAGGAGTTTATGGCTCTGTCATCGTGAGCTGGATCTCAGGATACCCAGCAGACCTGATCACTGACTTTGCTCAGTCAGGCAATATTACTCCTCTGTTTGGTGAGTAACAGTCTGAGGAAACAGCTACGAAAGTTGCATAAGTGATGATACCACCTTTTAGTTATATATACCTCTGTATGCTCTCTCTATTAATAAAGCGTCATTAGATTGAAATGGTATGGTCTAATTTTTAGCTATAAGGGATGTGTTCATTTTATAAGCAAAAAAACCCTTCAACTTCATAGATCCATGTCTGGGAGGCAGGCACGATGCTGTGGCCATGAAGGACAGCTTCATATAGGAAAGACCCTTATCCAGTTTTCTTCTTCCTAAATGGAGTGGAATTGTGATTAAAGTCTGTACTTTAGCGCATTCCCAGATAAAAAGAGGATTCCTATTGGATTATTTTGACTTTTGCTCTCTCTCACTCTCTCTTTCCTTCAGGTACTGTTGCATTTTCCTCTGGTGAGCAAAGTAAAGTGATTTCATTTCAGGCCACTCCAAGCCTAAATAAATGTGAGTCATTTGCCATCACTTTAACAGCAGCGCACAGCAATGTGTCTGGTGGGGCTCGCCTCAGGTAAGGATGCTACTTGTATTTTTGAGTCGCACCAATGCCATAAGAATTATGACCTGTGTACAGATACAAAACTTATACAAATCCCTGTTGTTATTATTCTAGGCAGCTAGTAACTTGTAGTCCATTCTTTGATAAATTTGTATAGCTTGTCTCAGGTGAGAACAAAGTGATCTAGATCTGACCTGTTCAGAACTGAGGCTTTTATCCAACTCCAGTCTATTTCATAGGTGCCTAGAATAACGGAGAGAGTCAAGAAAATGAAGATCAACAGTTTTAGCCGGGAAGCTGAAGACTGAAAGCAACTCTTAACAGTTTTCATTCGTGTCCCTAAAAATCCATATTTAGAAGGTCTTACATAACAAATTATTTATAATAAGAAAAATAAAACAAGAAATGTTCTGAAAATACCTAATTTATATAAACCTCCTTTTTATTTTTTAAAAAAACAAAACCATTACGTTTAATGTAGTTTTCCATCTCAGATAAGTTATCTGTTCTTCAAGCTATTTTATTTTCATTCATCCTTAGCCATTGATAGCTAGAAGTGGTATAAAAAGAATGGACATGGAGTAACACCACGTATGGAGAAAGGTTTTGGCTTCGCCATGTTACAATTACGGTGGCAAATCTGAAGGAAGTCAGGAGTGAAATGGATGGATAAATCCTGAGATTGAGCCCTTCTCCTGGGCTTGTCTGTCCTGTGGACTGGTGTCCTCAGAGCCCCTATTTACCCTGTGAATCAAGTACATTAAGTATGTGAGAATGACCTTTCCTAGAAAACTGAAGATGACATCCCATGGAGGGTAAAGGTGACTTTGAAGAGCTTTTGGCTCCCTTAGTGGTGGAAATGGTCTAGTTTTTTGACCAAAATCACTGTAATTTTAGTGCCATTTGATAGCCTCTAGCACTGAATAATAGGTCAGTTCTGCAGACAGGTATAAGACACAAGATTTAACGAAGAGTTTTGCCTCTATGCTTATTTTCTAATAAGAAAGGGATATATTTAATATGAATGAAGTAGAGCTTAAGTTTATATTGATCACAGGGCTCAGATCTGGAAAAAAAATTCCTGTGAGGGGGCAGTTAGTATTTCAAAGCCCCACTCTAAGTTTTAAAATAACTTCCTCTCATTCTCTAGCTTCCTGGCTCTAACTGTAGATCTGTTAGGATCTGTCTATCCCTCAGTTTTCCTTTGAAATGGGAAGTTTGTTCTATAGATAAAACTGGTATTACTCGGGGTGGCTGTATTTGTAATGTATCTTCTTTCATTGTGTCCACAACGGAAAAACATCATACTTTCCTTTGCTTCTCCATTTTCTCAGGAAGACTTTATTTTATTGAAACTTTACTCTGTATCCTGTGCTGATTTGGGTGCATTGCATCTGAGGAGGGCTGTTTGATCCTATTATTACAAAATCATTTTTCAGGCAATCATGTTACATCTTGCTTTGGTATGGTTGCTACTTCTTCCCTCTGCTATTAGACATTTGTTTAATCCGCTTTCTTACAGCCATCATTGATTGTTCACTGGAAATTATTCTGCTTTAATGTTTTACTTTTCTTCACGCTTCATATTTCCTCTGTCAACTTTGGTGTCTTTTCTGTTTCAGATCGGGTTTTACAACAGCTGAAATTGAGCCAATGGGGATCTTCCAGTTTGCTCTTAACTCAAGGTCTGTTTCAGTTGAAGATGATGTTAGGGCAGTCACACTACATGTCCAAAGATTGTTTGGTTTTCAAAGTAATCTCACTAAATTGACATATCAGACCATTCCAGGAAGTGCCAAACCACTAGAGGACTTTGTAGCCATCTACAATGGAGAGCTTATGTTTTTACATTTTCAGACAAACGCTGTGATAGAAATATCAATAATTGATGACTCTGTCTCTGAAATTGAGGAATTTTTTTTTGTAAATTTGACTTGTGTGGAAATTTTGGATGTTCAACCTGTGAACCTTGCCTGGAGTCCACGTCTGAATCCAGCTTTCAGTGTTGCAACAGTTAATATCCTCGCTAATGATATTCTTCATGGAATACTAAGTTTGGGGCCAGAGTTTATTTATGTTGAAGAAGATGCCAACAACAGTACCCCCAACACAGCGATACTTCATATCAGAAGGACCAAGGGTTTTACTGGTGATGTTGAAGTAACCATTAAAACCTTTGGGGGAGTGAGTGCACAAAGTGGAGCAGATTCATATCCTTTTATGAAGGATTTCCTTCCGTTTATGGAAGATCCAACTTCACTTGGGCAATGGAAGGGGAAGATTTTGAGGAACAGTCAGTCTCTTTGACTTTGCTGGATGGACAAAGAGAAAGCAGGGTGTCCATAAAGATTTTTGACGATGATGAGCCTGAAGGACAGGAATTGTTTGATGTTTTCCTCTCAAATCCTGAATATGGAGCTCAGATTGTAGAAGGAAAGGATGAATGTGGATTTGCTGCTTTTGCAACAGTAATTATTGCAGGTAATATTATTTCCCTGGGAAAATTAATAACAGTAAATGACTATGTTTTCATAGCAATTTTCATGTAAAGATTGGCAATCTATTTGACGATAAGCAGGGTATTCTATTGTGAAATCTTGAGTTTTCCAGAGCAGAGGAAGCATCTAATGTACAAAGCTACTACGCGTCCCTTAGCAACGTAGCTCAAAATACATTTAGAGATTATGCTTCTCTCTGTTCTTGCCCTGTTTTACTCTTTAAGGGAAAAGACTAATCTTGAGTAGTTTTTATGTAGATCCAGTAGCATTGCAGGCATTTTAGATTTTTACTTTTGCCATTTTGTCACTTTTACATACAATGGGGTTTGTGCAAAGTATCAGTCTCTATATTGACATTCAGCATGCACTGGTAAGTAAAGCCATTGCTACCTGTAAAGGAGAAATCCTTTAGTAACAAGATTTAATGGGGCACTGTGAAGACATTAGCTTCCCCTCATTAAACCTGGATTTTTTTTCCATACACTGCTGTTTTGCCAAAGATGTTTACATTCCCATGAGAACAGTGAAGTATTGTGCAGCTCCGTACTTGCACACACGGAATTAAAGATGCAGAAGAAAAGCTGATGTGACAATTTGGAAAAATTAATGGGTTCAACAAGAGTATGAGTGGGACGAATAAGAAAGCTGTCCTTGGAAGCCCATCTTCATCCCGTACCCTACTATATCTGCTTTCAAAAGTACTTATTCTACCGGTTAAAATAAAATTTAGAAATGCCAACATTTAAAGTTCTGGATAACTATGTAGTGTAAATTAAACCCAGAAATATTACAATAAATTTTCTCAAGGTGTCCCCAGATGATACTTTGTAGCATTGTTTTGATACCTATTTTAAATTTTTTTTAGTGGTTATTCACATGAAGGTTATAATTTAGTCTCAGCTTAACTTTCTTGCTTACTTTCATGGACTGTTTCCTCTATAGGAAGTGATCTCCAGAATGGCATTTTGGGATTTGTTCCAGAAGTACAAAGCGCTCTCGTACTTGATGAAGACTCGGAGAACAGAGAGGTGCTGCTGATTGTCACAAGGCAACCAAACAGGTGCAGGCAACAGCCAATTCGAATGTGCTTCCCACATGTTGTAACATGCTGTGTTGTTAACCACAGGAGCTGCTGTTAGTGGAAGAGTTTATCAAAGAGTTTTAAAATAAATCTGCCTTTCAGCTGCTTTAGTAACTTCTCAGAAGTTGATGAACTGGCTTTAAGTTGTGAATGTGATTAGGTCTGTCACTCTACTGTGATAAAGCAGAGACAGGAAAAACAAGTATTTTCCAACTTACACTATAAGGCTACAAGTGTGAAAGATTTGCTTGAGTTAAAATATTTGCCCTGCTCGAGGTGTAATTCAAATTCTCAACTCCCCGTGTAGTACAATGTAGGTATGAATACTAAAATGAGCAATTAAGAAGGCACCTGAGTGTCAGCACTATGATAATGTTTTCAGTCACACAGACACTATATTTTTTCTAATTAGCACATATATATATCTCTATATATCTATATGTTGCACATTGATGTGTACTTTTAATCAAATATGCTCAAGTACTTCACGTTCCTTAAACTTAGAGGAAAGACAAATCCTACCTGGTTTTCCAGGCGAACGGTCACTGTAGTATTAAGGAAGGTACACGGGCAACTCCCTTCCAAGAACCAGTGTCTCTTATGCAGCTAATGTCATGTTTTCTGAAATAAAAATTGAGAATAATCTAGCTCCGTGTAATTGCTTTATTTTCTTCCTGTGTGATGTTTTTGTGATCTAAACACATGTCAGGTGAAGGAATTTAAATTAAAAAAGAGAAGTTTTCAGCCTACAGCAGTTTGTTCCCTGGTGATAAGCTTTGAATCATAACAGAAAACGTGTGTTACCTCCGTGGTTTCTGTTTCCTAAAACAATAGTGATCTCCTTCAGTACATATATACTCTCGATTTGCTTATCGGGCTTTTGAAGAGGTGAAGATCTTTTGGCGTGTGACCTTTAATAAAACAGCTGTTGTCCTTCTGAAGGATGGCGTGAACTTGGAGAATGAACTTGTATCCGTGGTGGGATCCACTACCTGCATGGCAGGTCAAACGTTGTGCAACATCTCCATTGAACTAAAGCCTGAGAATGTAAGTAATTATTACTCATTTGTGTATAGCCCTGTGGTGTTGAATTGCAGCTTATCAAGACTGAAAAAAACCCTCTGATCTGGAGGAAGTGATGTATGGGACACAGTCTGGAGATGGTAACTTGACATCTGCTCAGCTCCTCTGCAAATACATGTTTATTTACAGACTTGTGCTGCGTCCATGGTGACTACAGAAAACTTGGGAAGATGAGTATTTAATTTGAAGAGTAAAATGCAGATCTTTTATAGAACCATAAGAAAAAAGAATGGAGTTATCTCAGTGAGATGTGTATTCATTTGCTGCATTCTTATCCTCCACACAGTAAATTTTTAATCAGTTAAAGGACTTCTTAGGGTGTTTTATAGAAAGCATACCCTGCGACTAACACCACCTCATTCTACCAAAAAAAAAAAAACCAAAACGCTTTTATTGCAACAATTTTTACTGGAAACAAAAGGAAAAAATAATTTTGTTTGAACACCTGGTGCTTAGAACAGTCCCTTAAGAAAGGGAAGATTAATGTTTGTCATTCTTTCAGAGTGAAGAGTTTGAAATTTTCCGATAAACTATCTGAACCGTCAGGCTAGTGGCAAAGCTGAGGTCTGGGGAATGGAAAAAAGACAATATGAGAAGGTTTCTACAGTTTGTCTGACTACACTTTAGAAAACAACGCAAGATGTAGGATGTGGGAAACAATCATTTCCCACTAGGGAACTGTGTGCATTCCCTTAGCTCAGAGGGCTATTTTCCTTCTGCATCTTCGGATGTAATTTTTAAATTACAGAGCCAAGGAATAAAATATATGCATGAGCGGATCACAGGTGGCCTCGCTGAGCAAACTGGGATTTTGAACCTGTTTATTCCAGAGGAGTGTCTTCATTATTTAATGACAGCGGACTGGCAGCGTTAGAAACATGCATTTATACCACATGAAGCACAAGCGTGTGCCACTCAAACAGGTGCTAATGGAAGGTTAGTTCCCTGTGGCACTACAGTGAATTTGTGCCTGTCATCCATTAGTCAAGATCATTCCATGTAAATAATTACTTGATGACTACTCGATTAAAAATATATGCTGTTTAGCCCCCCCAAATATTCTTTAATTCTTCTTCCAGTTCTTCTTCCATAAAATAGCTTATAAATTAGCAACAAATACATTATGAAATGATGAAGTAATAAATGCATTCAATAAATATTTTACGTTTTTATGGCGTATGGTATGACATCTAGCTTTTAGAAAGTTTTTGCTTGGTCAGTTGCACTGACTTCATTTGCTAAGAGCTGGATCCTGCTTTCCTAGAATTACAGTAGAATTTCCAAAAATCCAGACCCGGAACAAAAATCTATACTTGAAATCGTCTTCAATTACCAACTTTTTTTTATAATGCTGTTGTCTTGTAAAGAACTATGGAGGTTTTTTTGGCTGGTTTGCTGCTTCCTCAGTGCATCTAATAGGTTCGGATGCCATATTTCCAATTATTTATGGAATCTCAGGAATCGGATATCTATTTCTAAACATGTTATATCTGTAGTGTAGATAGAAAACCAAAGGCAGGGCAACACGTCATAGTGTAATTTAATATTGCTACCTTATTTTCAATAAACAGGCATTCAGTTTGTAGAAATTCCTAGACTAATTCTTTGACATGTGAACGCTGAAATTCAAGAGCCTGTATTTCCAGACTATTCAAAACTGTGGTTAGCAGAGTTCAATATAAAAATACAGTCAATATTAACTGAAGATTCAAAACTGCATACTCACTCTTCTATGGAGTTTTTTACACAGGTAAGAAGGTGGGTACATGCCTTTTCATAAGGCAAAAATTAAGTGAAAGAGCAAATTCCTTACAAAATGTACAGCTGTGTAACTCCATAATCTGGAAAATTGAGCTCTTAAAGCATTTACCATCTTGTCTTATGGCAAATTTACGGTAACAATACGTGTAGTATACAAATAGCTGTTTTATTGCGGTAGAGTCCCATGCAAAAATTCACGATGTCATTATTGCACGTGGCATTGCTGCAACATTATTATTTTTAGGATATATTAATACTTCCTTGCACTTACTGCACATTTCAAGAGGCATGCTTATAGTGTTAGTATCCATTGTGCATACAAAATAATGCAAACTTTTTAAAAACAAATAATTAGTGGGTCTTATAATGACATGAAAATCATCCCTCCTTTACAGGTACCTGAATTTGAGACGTATTTTTTTGTTGAGCTTTATGCTGTAAGCACGGGAGCTGCATTGAACAGCAGTGCCAGATTTGCTTTTATAACCGTCCTTGAAAGCGACGCTCCTCGTGGTTTAGTGTATTTTGCTGTGGGATCTTGTTTTGCTGTGGCTCACAAGAAGACACCTTTAATCAGCCTGCAAGTGCATAGAGATTCTAGTACATCGGTCACCACAGTGGTCAGCTCCAGCATGCAGGTAAAGCGTCTGTTGCTGTTTTTATAATTTAACTTATTTTTTTGCTAGTAAATCGTTCATTCTGTAAAGTGAATCTGGCTGTAATTAGCATTTTTTTCAGGAAGCAGTCAAGCATTTGCTGGGCCCATACATTATAATTTTGTTTGTTTTCCACTAGTAAAAAGGCCTTGTTCACTCTTGTATTATCAAGAGTGATTTGTTTCATAGTACCTTTCAGTTACCTCAAAGACAACGGGCAGGCAGGCATTAAATACATTTCTTTCTTTGTCCTAAAGTTCTTGAAATACTCAAATTTTTGAGGCTTTTTTCTCTCAAATTAAGTTTTTATTATGTGTATGCCTGTCAAGATTCAGATGCCAACACACTTGCTGTTTTAGGTGGAAAACGTATTAATACACAGAGCACACTGAGGAAAAGAGAAGGAGCGCTTTCATCAGATTTTATTGCATTTTCTTGAAGTTCTAAACTAAAATTATCTGATTAAAAAATCTCACGTGCTTAAGCCTATTTTACCATCCCCTTTCATTTTTTGGGTTATGTTTACAGCTGTAACATCAGACACTTCTAACTTGGGACCCTTTTATCTCTAAATGACTACCTCATTATTAACTGACAGATTATGAAGATTCTCCTTTAGCAGAAGTAACACAACTGCAAAAACATGATTCCTTCCTTGATTTCAACGTCAAGGAACAGGCTGCAAGAGGGGTGTAATTCCATCAACCTTTACAATAAAATGCTTTGCATTCTATTGCTGTATTGGATGCATATTTATTTCAACTGCATGGGATTACGTGATATTTCCATCCATTTCTTATAGCTGACCAGTGTCATTTTTGTTGAATTGCGTGATAACAAATTTTCACATTCTTTCCAGCCAAAAGTTCATTATAATTTAGATGTTAAATGGAGAAGAAATTGCTACTGTCCAGTGTATATTTAGGCTGAAATATAGGGAGCATTTCTTTACCTGTTTATAATTTTTATATAGCAACCCTTCTTCGGATATTTTTAGGTAATGAGTGTGTGTGACCACACACCAAATTATTGGTGCTCTTGGTACCTGTAAAATAAGAAACCGTGGCAGACAGGAAACAGATGTTTATCTCATTTCTACAAAGGTTTCTTAAACAATGCTCTTGCCACTGGTGCTTTTATTACCACTTATTGCTCCATTTCCTAGTTCTCGATTGGAAGGGGTAAACAAAAGGAAACTTCTTACTGAAATTTGCACAGATGATGTGATTTTGTTCTAGAGCAATTTTGAAAGAGATACACACTGCATTGATTTACTAAGTTCTCTGAACTCAAAAAAAAATTCTGATTTATTCCATAAGTAAACTCTACTAATTAAAGCCAAATGTTTTCAAAAGCGGTCTAGTATTTCACAAATAAACATCTTTGCTTAATAGTCAGTATACAATCAGTTCTTACTAAATTAAGAAATACTATTGAATTTGAATAATAGCCCGGAATGTTAGTTTCCACTTAAGGAAAGTTTGTTATATTGCGAGATATAATACCAGGGTTATGGCAACTGACAAAACCAGTAAGGATATGAAGAATCTGCAGACCTCGTGGAAGGTGAAAAGAGTGCTACTTCACAGAAGAAATGAGGCCCTATAGCATTCCTAGGTATCTTTACTGGGACTAAAAATATCATGAACTGATATTAATTTGGGCACAGGTTTCCAGAGTGGTTTATTTTTTTCCTTTTGTTTAGTTTTTATGTATCTGTAATGCCTGCCTGTACCCTGAACCGAGGGAATTTCATGCTACAGACCTAAACTTACATTGTTGCCCTCTGGAATTCACCTTACAGATGTGCTAACGTTTCTGTAACATCTGTTCACCCAGAAAAAGCTTTGTGATTTTTGTTTTGCAAAAGAACGAGAGGGATCCTGTACACTATCGACAATATATATAATTCTTTCCCTGGGTAGTCAGTGATTACAGGTGACAGATTGCTACTTCAGGGAGATATTTCATTTAAGGTAATTGTTATATAATTCTTAACTGCATTTTGAAAGAGGGTTTCTTTTTTTACACACTTAAATTTTACCTATTTACAACAGGAGTTCTACAGCAGCTGTTTTTGAACGATTGTATCTATCATAATGTTACCCCAAACTCTTCTGATTTGTTTTAAGGAGCTACGGAAACCTGAACCTATTGGCCGGACCTTCATATCTCCAGCTGTGGCAGGACAAGATTTTGCCAGATCTGAGGGTTTATTGACTTTTGAACCTGGACAGAGAAATATGTTCCTGGATGTGACCCTGACTCCAAAGACAGGATCTTTAAACCCATTTCCAAAGCGTTTCCAGGTTGTACTTTCTAATCCCACAGGCGGTGCCAGGGCAGATGACGTGTATGGCATTGCTAAGGTCACCATTGTGTCAGATTTGGACTCCTTGCCAGCTTGGGGGCTCATTGATCAACTCCATCAGCCTCTTGATGATACCATCTTACACAGAGTCCTCCAGAATCTGAATGTCAAAGTGGCTACAGAAACCACAGAAGAGCAGCTTACTGCTGTGATGCATATAATAGATAAGGTAAACCTTTCCTGCTCTTTCTTGAATGACCAATGACTTTAATAAGAGTAAAATAACACACAGGCCTGTGATAAGATCAAGGACAGCATCCACAGCAAGGACCCAGGGATCCAGGGACACAAACAAAGGTAAAAATAGAAGCTGTGAAGTCCCAGTCATGGAAGACGTTTGCCTGCTACAAGTTAGGATGGTGGCCGGCAATCAACAATCAAATAGGTTGAAAAGAACAACTGGTATTGATTTTGTGTATGTACCTATAGCACGATGCTTTGTGCTGTGCCACATTTTCCCTTTGGTGTCACGCTTTCACAGAGCTTGTTACGATTTCTGGATTCTCAGGGCATATCTTTGTTGGTTTTAGCCCTGGCACAAGGCAGTGAGGCTCAGGGTTCACAGAATCACAGATTCACAGAATGTCAGGGGTTGGAGGGCCCTGGAAAGCTCATCCAGTGCAATCCCGCCATGGAGCAGGAACACCCAGATGAGGTTACACAGGAAGGTGTCCAGGCGGGTTGGAATGTCTGCAGAGAAGGAGACTCCACAAGCTCCCTGGGCAGCCTGGGCCAGGCTCTGCCACCCTCACCGGGAACAAGTTTCTTCTCAAATTTAAGCAGAACCTCCAAAACTCCTGTGTTCCAGTTTGTACCCATTAGCCCTTGTCCTACCATTGGTTGTCACCGAGAAGAGCCTGGCTCCATCCTCCTGACGCTCCCCCTTTCCATATTGATCCCCATGAATGAGACACCCCTCAGTGTCGTCTTGTCCAGCTCCAGAGCCCCAGCTCCCTCAGCCTTTCCTCACACGGGAGATTCTCCACTCCCTTCAGCATCTTGGTGGCTGCGCTGGACTCCCTCCAGCAGTTCCCTGTCCTGCTGGAACTGAGGGGCCACAACTGGACACGAGATTCCAGGTGTGGTCTCCCCAGGGCAGAGCAGAGGGGCAGGAGAACCTCTCTGACCTACTGACCACCCCCTTCTAACCCACCCCAGGTACCATTGGCCTTCCTGGCCACAAGGGCCCAGTGCTGGCTCATGGTCATGCTGCTGTCCCCAGGACCCCCAGGTCCCTTTCCCCTACACTGCTCTCTGATAGGTTGTTCTTATCTTCACATTTGAATACAGTCAACACACCAGCAAGTCCTACCAGGACCAGCTGGAGTCTTCTGCTGTTGTCTTAACCAGGCCTGCATATTCTTTTCCTTTTTTTTCCCTCTGCATTATCTCTGGCAATCGGACTGGCAAGTACCTGAGCACTTCAGCATTGCCCTGAGTTCTGTGAAAACCCTGGGACTAGTTTTGTGGCTTCCTGGCTCTTCTGGACTTGTGGAGCAATGCAAAATGGATCTGGAAAGTGTTTAAATGTGGAGCTGGAAAATGTTTAAATACCTAGACACAAAACAGTATAAAAATATTAAGGAAGAATAATTCATTTGTGACTGTTGCCATTTTGACACAGAAATCATATCAAGAATCCTCAGGGCGCAACGATCTTTGACTTGCGAAGGAATGAAAAGTCCCACATGGTTTCTTTAATAAATCCACATTAGTAAGGATATCTTTGTGTAGTTTTGACATAGACTGCACCTGATGCCTTGGCCGCAGTGATCAAGAAATGAAAAATATGCTGAACTTTCAGAATGAACACTGGGATAAATGTTCGTTTTATGAGGAAATGTTACAAGCAGACTTGTGTGCATAAAAGGTTCGATTTCTTCTCCTCCCTTTAGGTGACAGATGTTGGTGAGAAACAGTTACTCACTGATAAAAGTAGAAGCCTTTTCTATGAGATACTCTGCACCCTGGCTAGCCCAAAAGGCGAGGACACACAGGGATATAGCCTGCTTGCTGCAGTGACCGGGAAATTTGCCTTTTCCCTGTTGACAGGGGTAATGTGTGGGTCACCGGGAGAAAGGTAAGTAACCTTGAATTCAAAATACGTTTTGAAAATACCAGAAAGCTAATACAGTAAAAATGTAAATGATATTTTTTAGAAAAGGGACTTGTTACCTGTATGAAAACGTGTTGCACTCTGTCGGAATCTTACAAAGCTCTAAGAGCTGGTGTCACAAATGCGGGGTAGCTCTGAGAGTAGAAGTCAGGAGATCTGGGATGTATTAAGTCACCATTAGCTTAAATATTGCTTAGAAAAAGATTAATTAATCTTGCTAAGAAAATAACGTAATTATATGATGGAGAGCTATGCTTTCAGATGTAGGTGACAGTAAGTAACCCAAAATTTCTACTGGCATTCTCTAATTTCTGTGTACATGGTTTTGCTCACTTGAACATTATTTAGAATTGCCTGAAAGCAACTCATAGTTTTTACATGTAGTTTCAAATTCCTAGTTTTTTCTGCAAGTGCATCATAACCTATGGCCAGGCTAATGGGCAGGGAAAATAGATGACTGCAGAAACAAATGACAGTTTTATGACACAAACACTTTTCAACAGTGGGTTTCTCCCACTGTGAACCTATTAAAAAACTGGTAGTTGAATCTAGAATTAAAAAATACCTTTTTTCTTTACTCCCGTCAGGTGAAAATCAGCATGCTTTAGATTTCTTTCTCAGTTTCTTTTGGAGATGTAACTTTCTGTGACATTGCATAAGTTATAGGGGTTAAGATGCCCATCTCAGCCAAAAGACAGTAAATGGCATAAATAACAGTGCTATCTGGAACAGTGTCCAGAACTTGAAAGTTCAAATTCCTTATTGCAAGTTTTTTGTGTCATCTCTTGGGAATAAGAGCTAGATCATCCATTTTAATGCTTCTCCTTGTTATTGACTCTTCTCTACATCAAGTTATAAAGATGAATATTATGATAACCTGTTTTACCATGGGATGGTTTTTCTTACAGATCATAGTGAGCAAAATCCAGAGGAGAAATGGAGAAGCCAAAATACATCATAATTCCGCCCCTCCTTTTTTTCACAGAAACGGAAGCTGTCTTTTTATTAAATGTAATAAAGCCTAAAATGATGAAGGAATAAAATATTAATTTCGCATACATTTTAGAGTAATTATGTGAAGCATAGTGAAAGTTCAGTTCCACTTACCAGCCCTGTTGCTTTTCCTCTTCAACAGAGGTAAAAATAGCCTTGACAGCTGCCCGTACATTGCAATAATGGCTCACAACTGGTTTCCTTAGCAAATCAACGGACACAGATTTGATGGAAAAGATGGAGATTTTATTCAAGTACCTGAACATTTGTTAAAGGTCTCTGTTGTGTTATCCCCTCTTCAAGAAGAGAGCTGTGAATCTGTACAGTTCACAGAATATAGCAGTCAGCAGTGGTTCCTTACTGGAGACAAAGAGCTTGCCTTGAAGAACAAGGTTGGAAGATAATGCAATTTATTTTTTCAATAAATTAATTTATATATGACTCGAACCATCTTAAATGTCTTTAAAATGATGTGAGCGTTTTAGTGTGTTTGTGATTAAAATGAGCACTGACTGTTGAATTTTAATATTAAGTTTGTGTTTATGTTGTGTGTATTGTTTCAGGCTTTTTCTATGAGTTTGAAGGGTCGGAGTTCATACCCTTTGAAAGATAACAATGAAGTTGTTTATCGGATTTATGCTACAGGAAGTCGGATTGTTCCACAAAAGTCTCTATGTCTCCTCTGGAGCCAAGCTGCTGAAAGGTTGTTTTATTAATCTGTTTAGTTTTCCAGTTTCTACCATGTGTATTTGTATAAAATCCCATCAAGTCCGATCAGATCGCCTGCAAGTACGAAATTGATCTATTTCTTATCCATCTTTTTCCCTTAACTTTTCTGGCCTTTGTACCAGCACGTAAAACATTCTGTATAATAAAATGTGTAGTTATTCTAACTTAGAGATTTCTCAGACTTCTACTATTGATTTTTTTCATTACAGTACTGTTTAGTTTACGTAATGATGTGTTGGGCAATGCTGAGAGGCCATAAATTCCAGAATGGCATCACTTCATTAATATTAGCGTCTTTTGTACTCTTTACAGTTGTTATCAGACAACATTTCGAGTCCATTCTTAGAAAGAATTAAACCTGCGTCTCTGGTATTGCTTCAAGTCACTGAAACAGAATATTCCTTATTTGCTAATATCCAGAATTTTGGCATAACTTTTGACGATGATCTCTGTAGGGCTCTTACTTTTTGACAGAAAAGCCATCTCCTGGTAGTTTTTAATATTGCTGCTGCTAGCTTGACTTGATGTATCCTGGTTTTCAGAAGTGGTGAACTGCTGATCATTTTCCATTCTTATTGCTACTCACACCATTGCAAGCGATGTGCTAAAGTTTTCTGTGTATTCCCTTCAATGCCCTATTATTTGATTTGCCTATTTCTTTCCTGTTCACACAGTATAAATGAAATTAGAGAGAGTTACATTCTATATCCTGCAGACAACTAGTTAGTTTAGATATGATTTCATTAGATGGTCTGGATTCTATCAGTCTGTCACTGATATAAACTATTCGGGAAGGAGATGCAGCAGAATTTACCTGCATACTCTCCTTTTATCTAGACATTGTATCACAGAACAATGTGTTTTCCACTAGAAATGGCTTAGGATGTCACCTGTAGTATCCTTTTCCAAAATTTTCAGCAATACTGAAGGAGAACATGTATTTTAGTTTCAAAACAGCAAACAGCAAGTGTTCTTCAGAATGGGCTAAAGCACTGTGCAAGTATAAGCAACACACTATTTAAAAATTCAGATGGGACTGTGAATCTTGTGTAAGTTTTAAAACATGGCCACAAAAATAATTTCTAGCAGAAAAACAAAGTTCATTACTATATACTTATATTTTTTTAATAATATATTTTTTTAAAAGCTGTTTTAATTTCATGTAAATATGCTATTCTAAAAACTGCACAGGAAAGATGTGCAATAGATGAAGATAAACTGATGCAGTAGTTTAGAAAACCCGGTGTTTTCAGAGATACAACAATTTTCAAGCCTGTTTACTGTGTGAATTAGACAAGTCGATTTCCAGCTTTGTGAACATTTTGTTTTGCAGCTGGCTGTCCGACAGCGGGTTCTGCAAAGTGGTTGACGACACATCAGACTATGTGGAATGTTCTTGCTCTCATACGTCCATTTATCCAGTTTATGCCCAAACAGATAACTTGTCTTCATACAACGAGGCTTTTTTTTCTTCTGGATTCATCTGCATTTCAGGTCAGTTATGTAAAACAGTTTTCTCATTAATAACAACTGACGAGCAGTAAGACTGATTTTTAACCATTTTAGTAACTGATAACAATCTGTTTATATAGATGGGTAGTGGAGGAATGTCAACTAACTTCATGATATTTAAGTAGCCATCTGATCCAATATTTGTACAGTGACAAATTTTGCCACTGAAAAGAAACAAAAGTCCAGCAAAGAAATGTGGTTTTTTTGTGAACCTTTACTTAACCAATGGGGTTGGTGACACACACCCTGTCCAATGGGGTTTGTGACACACACATGGTGTCCAAGGAGGTTTGTGACACACACGCTGACCAATGAGATTTGTGACACACACCCTGTCCAAGGAGGTTTGTGACACACACACTGTCCAATGGGGTTTCTGACAAACAGGCTGTCCAGGGGGGTTTGTGACACACACAGTGTCCAATGGGGTTTGTGAAACACACACTGTCCAATGGGGTTTGTGACACACACGCTGTCCAATGGGGTTTGTGACACACACAGTGTCCAGGGGGTTTGTGAACACACACGGTGTCCAATGGTGTTTGTGACACACACAGTCTCCAGGGGGTTTTGTGACACACAGGCTGTCCAATGGGCTTTGTGGCACACACATTCTCCAATGGGGTTTGTGACACACACACTGTCCCATGGGCTTTGTTACACAAATACTGTCCATGGGCGTTTGTGACACACACGGTGTACAGGGGAGTTTGTGACACACATGCTGTCCAGGGGTGTTTGTGACACACATGCTGTCCGGGGGGGGTGTGACACAAGCTGTCCGATGGCTTTTATGACACATACTCTGTCTAATGGGGTTTTTGACACATACACAGTCCAACGGTGTTTGTGACCCACAGGCTGATCCATGGGCTTTGTGACACACACGCTGTCCAATGGGTTTTGTGACACACACACTGTCCACGGGGGTTTGTGACACACACGCTGTCCAATTGGTTTTGTGGTACTGTCCTGGTTTTGTTAAAAACAAGTTTCTCTTTCAGTGAATTTTGCCTGTCAGCTAAAGCCTTCATATTAACTGCATTTTCCTGGAGAAACAGATACATGTTTTGGTAAAACCTAGCAATGGAATGCAAACTTATTGATAAGCATGGATGGACATCTCGCGAGAGGGGCGACGAGAAAAAACTGACCAACTGTGTATAACATTCCATTCACGTGAATACTTCATATAAAACGGGAGATCACGAGGATCTCGGCCCTTTTCCCTATGGCCGACATTAGAAGAGGACCTTGCTAGTCATCCCTGCGAACTGAGGCCTAGTGACAGACTGAATCCAGCTCTGGTTGGCTGTGGAGTCTAATCCAGGACTTTGGGTGCCGGCTCTGCAGTTGCTGAGACTTTCAAGATTGGTTTTGTATATTTTGTATTATTTTCTCTATTCTTATTAGTAGCATTAGTAAAACATCTTTAATTTTTTCCAACTCTCTTCTCTCTGTCCTTCTTTTTTCCTCCCAATCGCCTCTCCTGAGTGGAAGGGGGGAGAGGGAGGGGCAAAAGGGGGAAGGGGGGGGGAGAGGGGGTTAACAATACATCTGCCAGGGTTTTATTGTCACCCCGCAATCTTAACCCTCGACAGATACATTGGCGCCCAACGTGGGGCCTGAGAAAGGGGTAAATTTGGAGATTTTTTGGCTTTTCTGCTGCTCTGACGTACCTTTCAATTTTCTTGGCACGGTGCCAACTCACAGAGTTGTGATACTCGCGCGCCTGTTTGCTTCGGATATTATTTAGTGGTATTAAGGCAAAGTGAATTCCATTGATGTAAAGATGTTATGGCTTAAGTTGTATCAGTTATTTTCTGCATTGTGCTCACTGATTCCATATCTGTGTTGGGCTTTCTTTTTAAATCGAAGTATTCATTATATAACAACAAGGAACTGGACAATGCTCATGATGATACTGTGTGGTTTGTCACTGGTTTATTTCATTATACTGCAGCCGCTAATGAATTTCTACTCGCTTCTGCTTTACCTTGAAAAGCCTCCAGGAGAGATTAAAGAGCCATACGGCTCTGTGTTTGCTAATTGGTCAAGCGAACCTTTAGAAAGGCTGACTAACAATACTTTCGTTTTTTCGCTAGGACAGTTCGCAACTGTTTTAGAGAGCTTTGAATATCCTTGGAGTTTTGATAGAACTGTGATGGTGTTATCTGGTTTGCTAAATGTGTGTCAGTTTGTGCTTCTGTTAAGAGAAATGGCTTTCAACAGGAGGTTTGCGTCTCTTTGTTGTCCTGAGATTTGCGGTGCATCTTCGGAAGCTTTAGCAAAAAGCACTCCTGGCCGCTCGAGAAAGAGCAAAACAGTGAAAGCTGCTGCGCCCGCCACGGCGCCTTCGCAGGCTGAAGGTACAGCTCCTACACAGAGTGCCAAGGTCACTTCTGATAACACTAATTCTGCAGCCTTAAAGGCAGCCCCCCCTTCTTCACACACTGGGCACTGTTGCTGCTGTAACCATAGCGATCACGGTGACAGTCATTCAGACTCTGGAAATGAATCAAATGATGGTAAACCCATATCAGCATCAGTTGCTGGTTGTAAGAAAGTCACTAGAAAGACTACCCGTGCAGCAGATGATGGCACAGGGCCAACATCAACCCAAGGGGCACCATCAGGACAGGGAGGAGATGAAGTGACCACCACTCGGTCCTTTTCTCCAGGTGAGCTGAGAGATCTGCGAAAAGACTTTAGTCGTCGTGAAGGCGAGAATATTTTAACCTGGTTGCTCCGACGCTGGGACAATGGGGCAGATACAATTGAACTGGAAGGTGGTGAAGCCAGGCAGCTGGGATCTCTGTCAAGAGATTCCACTATTGATAGGGCAATTTCAAGAGAGTCTAATGCCACTACTCTCTGGACCCGACTCCTGGCAGCTATGAAAGTAAGATTTCCCTACAAGGAAGATTGTATATCCAAGTTAGGGAAATGGAATACTATGGAGAAAGGTATTCAGTTCCTGAGAGAATTAGCTGTGCGAGAGATCATCTATTTTGGACCAAACAGCCAAGAGGGAACAGACCCAGATAGAATAAATTGTACACGACCTCTGTGGCGCAGATTTGTACAAAGTGCATCACCTGCATATGCTAAGTCATTGGCAGGAATGCTCTGGTCATCTAGAGCTGGACAAGATATTACTGAAGTGATTGAGCAGCTCCGTGACTTTGAGGACAGCCTTGCTGGTTCTCTACGGGCTTGTGTCTCCGCTGTGGAGAAACTGTGTGAAAAATCTGATGACCGGTTTGAAAAGCTATTGCAAGAAATCAAAGAACTCAGAGAGGACACATACCATTCACGACCTGCACAAACCTATGTTTCAGCTATTAGGAAAAGGCGTTTCCAATCTCGAGAGAGAGGACAGAGGCAGCCCACAAAAAGAGGTTCACTGTGGTTCTGCCTGCGTGAGCAGGGAGAAAACATGAATAAGTGGCATGGGAGGCCTACCTCAGAACTTCAAGAACGAGTACGTGAGATCAAAGGAAAAACTCCTAGGAAGGTGGCTGCTCCAGTTTACAAAAGGAGCAGAAGAGATTCTGATGCTCTTGAAGGAACCTCTAATTCACACCCAGAGACTGTGCAAAACAGAAATTAGAGGTGCCCTGCCTCCAACCAGGTGGAGGAAAGGGATAACAGAGTTTATTGGACTGTACAAATACGATGGCCTGGTACAACACATCCCCAGGAGTACAAAGCTTTAGTGGACACTGGTGCTCAGTGCACAATAATTCCTTCTAATTATAAAGGAACGCAATCCATCAATATTGTTGGAGTGACTGGGGGATCCCAGGAACTGACTGTTGTAGAGGCTGAAATGAGCCTAACTGGAAAAAACTGGCAAAAGCATCCCGTTGTGACTGGTCCAGATGCTCCGTGCATCCTTGGCATAGACTACCTCAAGAGAGGGTATTTTAAGGACCCAAAAGGGTATAGGTGGGCATTTGGTATAGCAGCTGTGGACACTGAGAAAATTGAACAGCTGTCTAATTTGCCTGGTCTTTCAGATGATCCTTCTGTTGTAGGACTGCTGATGGTTGACGATCAGCAGGTGCCAACTGCTACCACGACAGTGCATCGCCGGCAATATCGCACCAATCGAGACTCTTTGATTCCTATCCAGAAGTTGATCCGTCAATTGGAAAGCCAGGGTGTGATCAGTAAGACTCGCTCACCTTTTAACAGCCCAATCTGGCCAGTGCGTAAGTCTAGTGACGAGTGGAGACTAACTGTGGACTATCGTGGCCTGAATGAAGTTACGCCACCACTGAGTGCTGCTGTGCCTGACATGCTAGAACTGCAATTTGAACTGGAGTCAAAGGCAGCTAAGTGGTATGCTACAATTGACATTGCTAATGCATTTTTCTCTATTCCTGTAGCAGCAGAGTGCAGGCCGCAGTTTGCTTTCACCTGGAGAGGCATCCAGTACACGTGGAATCGCTTGCCCCAGGGGTGGAAACACAGTCCTACCATCTGCCATGGACTGATCCAGACCACACTGGAGCAAGGTAAAGCTCCAGAACACTTGCAATATATTGATGACATCATCGTATGGGGCGACACAGCGAAAGAACTCTTCGAGAAAGGTGAGAGAATAATTCAGATTCTTTTGGATGCTGGTTTTGCCATAAAACGAAGCAAGGTCAAGGGACCTGCACGAGAGATCCAGTTTTTAGGAATAAAATGGCAAGATGGCCGTCGTCAGATCCCAACGGATGTGATCAACAAAATTGCTGCAATGTCTCCACCTACTAATAAAAAGGAGACACAGACTTTCTTGGGCGTTGTAGGTTTTTGGAGAATGCATATTCCTGACTACAGCCAGATTGTGAGCCCTCTCTATCGAGTGACTCGTAAAAAGAACCAATTTGAGTGGGGCCCTGAACAACGACAAGCCTTTGAACAAATTAAGCGTGAGATAACTCATGCAGTGGCCCTTGGACCAGTTCGGACTGGACTAGATGTTAAAAACGTGCTCTACACTGCAGCCGGAGATAATGGACTTACCTGGAGTCTCTGGCAGAAAGCACCAGGAGAAACCCGAGGTCGACTCTTAGGTTTTTGGAGTCGAGGATACAAAGGATCTGAGACCAACTATACTCCAACTGAAAAAGAGATACTAGCAGCATATGAAGGAGTTTGAGCTGCTTCAGAAGTGATCGGTACTGAAGCACAGCTCCTCCTGGCACCTCGACTGCCAGTGCTGAGCTGGATGTTCAAAGGGACGGTTCCCTCTCCACATCATGCAACTGAAGTTACGTGGAGTAAATGGATTGCATTGATCACGCAACGAGCTCGAATTGGAAGTCCCAACCGTCCAGGAATCTTAGAAGTGATTACAGACTGGCCAGAAAGCAAAGACTTTGGGATGACTCCAGATGAGGAGGAAGTAAAACGTGCTGAAGAAGCACCACCGTATAATACTCTTTCAGAGACTGATAAGCAGTATGCATTGTTCACAGATGGATCCTGTCGTCTTGTAGGAAAACATCGAAGGTGGAAAGCTGCTGTGTGGAGTCCCACACGACAAGTTACAGAAGCCACTGAAGGACAAGGTGAATCTAGTCAATTTGCAGAAGTGAAAGCCATCCAGCTGGCTTTGGACATTGCTGAACGAGAGAAGTGGCCGATACTTTATCTCTATACTGACTCATGGATGGTAGCAAATGCCTTGTGGGGGTGGCTACAGCAATGGAAGAAAAGCAACTGGCAGCGCAGAGGTAAACCCATTTGGGCTGCCACACTGTGGCAAGACATTGCTGCTCGGCTAGAGAGCCTGCCTGTGAAAGTTCGTCATGTAGATGCTCGTGTGCCTAAAAGTCGAGCCACCGAGGAACATCTAAACAACCAACAAGCGGATCAAGCTGCTAAGATTAAAGTAGCTGAGGTGGACTTGGACTGGCAACATAAAGGTGAACTTTTCCTAGCTCGGTGGGCCCATGATGCTTCAGGGCATCAAGGTAGAGATGCAACATATAAATGGGCTCGCGATCGAGGGGTGGATCTAACTATGGACACTATTTCACAGGTTATTCATGAATGTGAAACTTGTGCCGAAATCAAACAAGCGAAACGGTTAAAGCCTGTATGGTATGGGGGGCGATGGTTAAAGTATAAGTATGGAGAAGCTTGGCAAATTGATTATATTACACTTCCACAAACACGTCAAGGTAAGCGTTATGTACTTACAATGGTGGAAGCAACCACCGGATGGTTGGAAACGTATGCTGTACCTCATGCTACAGCCCGAAATACTATCTTGGGCCTTGAAAAGCAAGTCCTTTGGCGACATGGTACACCAGAAAGAATTGAATCAGACAATGGTACTCATTTCAAAAACAGTATTATAGACAATTGGGCCAAAGGACATGGTATTGAGTGGGTATATCATATTCCATATCATGCACCAGCCTCTGGGAAAATTGAAAGGTACAATGGTTTGCTAAAAACTACACTAAAGGCACTTGGTGGTGGAACCTTTAAAAACTGGGATTCACATTTAGCAAAAGCCACTTGGTTGGTCAACACCAGGGGATCAACCAATCGAGCCGGGCCTGCCCAATCAGAAATTCTACGGACTGTAGAAGGAGATAAAGTCCCTGTAGTACACATGAAAAATATGTTAGGAAGGGCAGTCTGGGTTACTCCTGCCTCAGGCAAAGGCAAGCCCATTCGTGGGATTGTTTTTGCCCAGGGACCTGGCAGCACCTGGTGGGTGATGCTTAAGGATGGAGAAGTTCGGTGTGTACCTCAAGGGGATTTGAGCTTAGGTGAAAATATTCAATACTGAACTGCATGATGTGAATTGTCGTACTAACAGTATTTAATAAGTGTCTTTCAGATCAAGACAGTGATGATGAAACAAGAGCTAGCTTCTCTGAGTGGCGCCTGACAACTTCTTCAAAGTTGATGTCTTTAACCCACAAACAGTGCACTTGTACCATTTTTCCTGCCCTGGGAGACTGTTGTGACAAAATGAACTTAATGAACTTTTTAAAGGATGGTCCACTGATTAAGATTAATTACTCCTGGGTATATATGTACATATGTATATATATATATATAGTAGTAGTGATTCATTAGATTGTATTGATAGATTGTATTGATAAGGTCTAAGCATTCAGTGAATGGCATATTATAAGGGGTGGAATGTCCTGGTTTTGTTAAAAACAAGTTTCTCTTTCAGTGAATTTTGCCTGTCAGCTAAAGTCTTCATATTAACTGCATTTTCCTGGAGAAACAGATACATGTTTTGGTAAAACCTAGCAATGGAATGCAAACTTATTGATAAGCATGGATGGACATCTCGCGAGAGGGGCGACGAGAAAAAACTGACCAACTGTGTATAACATTCCATTCACGTGAATACTTCATATAAAACGGGAGATCACGAGGATCTCGGCCCTTTTCCCTATGGCCGACATTAGGAGAGGACCTTGCTAGTCATCCCTGCGAACTGAGGCCTAGTGACAGACTGAATCCAGCTCTGGTTGGCTGTGGAGTCTAATCCAGGACTTTGGGTGCCGGCTCTGCAGTTGCTGAGACTTTCAAGATTGGTTTTGTATATTTTGTATTATTTTCTCTATTCTTATTAGTAGCATTAGTAAAACATCTTTAATTTTTTCCAACTCTCTTCTCTCTGTCCTTCTTTTTTCCTCCCAATCGCCTCTCCTGAGTGGAAGGGGGGAGAGGGAGGGGCAAAAGGGGGAAGTGGGGGGGAGAGGGGGTTAACAATACATCTGCCAGGGTTTTATTGTCACCCCGCAATCTTAACCCTCGACAGGTACGGACACTGTTTATGGGCTTTGTGACACACACACTGTCCAATAGGGTTCGTGACACACACGCTCTCCAATGGGGTTGTGAAACATACACTGTCCAATGGGGTTTGTGACACACACGCTGTCCAATGGGGTTTGGGACACACACCCTGTCCAATGGGGTATGTGAAACACACACTCTCCAGGGGGGTTTGTGACACACGCTGTCCAATGGTGTTTGTGACACACACGCTGTCCAATGAAGTTTGTGACAAACACGCTGCCAACTGGGGTTTGTGACAGATAAACTGACCAGGGGTTTGTGACACAAACTCTGTCCAGTGGGGTTTGTCATTTCACACATTTTCCAGGGGGCGGTGTGACACACACTGTCTAATGGGGTTTGTGACACACATGCTGTCTAGTGGGGTTTGTGACACACACACTCTCCAATGTTGTTTGTGACCCACATGCTGTCTGGTGGCGTTTGTGACACACACACTCTCCAATGGAGTTTGTGACACACACACTCTCCAATTGTGCTTGTGACAGACACCCTGTCCAGAGGCGTTTCTGACACACACGGTGTCCAGTTGTGTTTGTGACACACACCCAGTCCAATGGGGTTTGTGACACACACCCTGACCAATGGGGTTTGTGACACACAGGCTCTTCAATGTGGTTTGTGACACACACACTGTCCAATGGGGTATGTGACACACACAATGTCGAGGGGGGTTTGTGACACACACGCTGTCCAATGGGGTTTGTGACACACACACCGTCCAATGGGGTTTCTGACTCACACACTGTCCAGGGAGGGTTGTGACACACACGCTGTTCAATGGGGTTTTTGACACACACACTGTCCAATAGGGTTAGTGACACACACGCTGCCCAATGGGGTTTGTTACACACACACTGTCCAATGGGGTCTGTGACACACACACAGTCCAACGGTGTTTGTGACCCGCACACTGTGCAATGGAGTTTGTGACACACACGCTGTCCAGGGGTATTTGTGACACACACACTGTCCAATTGGGTTTGTGACACACACTCTGTCCAATGAGGTTTGTTACACACACACTGTCCAGGGGTGTTTGAGACACACACGCTGTCCAATGAGGTTTGTGAACACAAACGCTGTCCAGGAGAGTTTGTGACATACACACTGTCCAGGGAGGGTTGTGACACACACGCTGTTCTATGGGGTTTTGACACACACACTGTCCAGGGGTGTTTGAGACACACACGCTGTCCAATGAGGTTTGTGAACACAAACGCTGTCCAGGAGAGTTTGTGACATACACACTGTCCAGGGAGGGTTGTGACACACACGCTGTTCTATGGGGTTTTGAAACACACACTGTCCAATAGGGTTAGTGACACACACGCTCTCCAATGGGGTTTGTTACACACACACTGTCCAATGGGGTCTGTGACACACACACAGTCCAACGGTGTTTGTGACCCGCACACTGTGCAATGGGGTTTGTGACACACACGCTGCCCAGGGGTATTTGTGACACAGACGCTGTCCAGTGAGGTTTGTGACAACCATGCTGTCCAGGGGAGTTTGTGACACACAGCCTGTCCAATGGGGCTGGTGACACACACCCTATCCAATGGGGTTTGTGACACACACGGTGTTCAATGGGGTTTGCGACACACACACTGTCCAATGGGGTTAGTGACACACACACTGTCCAGGGGGGTTTGTGACACACACACTGTCCAGGGGGGGTTTTGACATACACTGCCCAATGGTGTTTCTGACACACACGCTGTCCAGTGGGGTTTGTGACACACAAGCTGTCAAATGAGGTTTGTGACTCACAAACTGTCCACGGGGAGTTGTGACACACACGCTGTCCAGGGGTTTGTGACACACACCCTGTACAATGGGGTTTGTGACACACACGCTGCCCAATGCGGTTTGTGAAACACATGCTGTCCAATGGGGTATGTGACACACACGCTGTCCAGAGGGGTTTGTGACACACACACTGTCTAATCGGGTTTGTGACACACACAATGTCCACTGGTGTTTGTGTCACACACACTGTCCTATGGGGTTAGTGACACACACATTGTTCAAAGGGGTTTCTGACACACACACTGTCCAATAGGGTTGGTGTCACACACACTGTCCTATGGGATTTGTGACACATACTTTGTCCAATGGGGTTTGTGACACACACGCTGTCCAATGGGGTTGGTGACACACACCCTGTCCAGGAGGGTTTGTGACACACACAGAGCACAATGGTGTTTGTGACACACACGCTGTCCAGGGGTTTGTGACACACACCCTGTACAATGGGGTTTGTGACACACACGCTGCCCAATGGGGTTTGTGAAACACATGCTGTCCAATGGGGTATGTGACACACACGTTGTCCAGAGGGGTTTGTGACACACACACTGTCTAATCGGGTTTGTGACACACACAATGTCCACTGGTGTTTGTGTCACACACACTGTCCTATGGGGTTTGTGACACACACATGGTGTCCAAGGAGGTTTGTGACACACACGCTGACCAATGAGATTTGTGACACACACCCTGTCCAAGGAGGTTTGTGACACACACCCTGTCCAATGGGGTTTGTGACACACACGGTGTTCAATGGGGTTTGCGACACACACACTGTCCAATGGGGTTAGTGACACACACACTGTCCAGGGGGGTTTGTGACACACACACTGTCCAGGGGGGGTTTTGACATACACTGCCCAATGGTGTTTCTGACACACACGCTGTCCAGTGGGGTTTGTGACACACAAGCTGTCAAATGAGGTTTGTGACTCACAAACTGTCCACGGGGAGTTGTGACACACACGCTGTCCAGGGGTTTGTGACACACACCCTGTACAATGGGGTTTGTGACACACACGCTGCCCAATGCGGTTTGTGAAACACATGCTGTCCAATGGGGTATGTGACACACACGCTGTCCAGAGGGGTTTGTGACACACACACTGTCTAATCGGGTTTGTGACACACACAATGTCCACTGGTGTTTGTGTCACACACACTGTCCTATGGGGTTAGTGACACACACATTGTTCAAAGGGGTTTCTGACACACACACTGTCCAATAGGGTTGGTGTCACACACACTGTCCTATGGGATTTGTGACACATACTTTGTCCAATGGGGTTTGTGACACACACGCTGTCCAATGGGGTTGGTGACACACACCCTGTCCAGGAGGGTTTGTGACACACACAGAGCACAATGGTGTTTGTGACACACACGCTGTCCAGGGGTTTGTGACACACACCCTGTACAATGGGGTTTGTGACACACACGCTGCCCAATGGGGTTTGTGAAACACATGCTGTCCAATGGGGTATGTGACACACACGTTGTCCAGAGGGGTTTGTGACACACACACTGTCTAATCGAGTTAGTGACACACACAATGTCCACTGGTGTTTGTGTCACACACACTGTCCAATGGGGTTTGTGACACACACATGATGTCCAAGGAGGTTTGTGACACACACGCTGACCAATGAGATTTGTGACACACACCCTGTCCAAGGAGGTTTGTGACACACACCCTGTCCAATGGGGTTTGTGACACACACCCTGTCCAATGGGGTTTGTGACACACACGGTGTTCAATGGGGTTTGTGACACACACACTGTCCAATGGGGTTAGTGACACACACACTGTCCAGGGAGGTTTGTGACACACACACTGTCCAGGGGGGTTTGTGACACACACACTGTCCAGGGGGGGTTTTGACATACACTGCCCAATGGTGTTTGTGACACACACGCTGTCCAGTGGGGTTTATGACACACACCCTGTACAATGGGGTTTGTGACACACACGCTGCCCAATGCGGTTTGTGAAACACAGGCTGTCCAATGGGGTTTGTGACATACACCCTGTTCAATGGGGTTCGTGACACACATGCTGGCCAATGGGGTTTGTGACACACAGGCTGTTCAATGGGGTTAGTGACACACACACTGTCCAATGGGGTTTGTGACAGAGGAACTGTCCAGGAGCATTTGTGACATAAACGGTGTCCAGGGGTGTTTGTGACACGCACTGTCCAATGGGGTTTGTGACACACGCTCTGTTCTATGGCGTTTGTGACACACGCTCTGTTCAATGGCGTTTGTGACACACACGCTGTCCAATGGGGTTGGTGACACTCATGTTGTCCAATGGGTTTGTGACACACAAGCTGTTCAGGGGCGTTTGTAGAAACACACGTTGTCCAGGGGTGTTTGTAACACACACAGTGTCCAGGGGCGTTTGTGACACTAACGCTGTCCAATGAGGTTTGTGACACACACACTGTCCAATGAGGTTTGTGACAACAATGCTGTCAGGGTGGGTTTTTAACACACGCTGTCCAATGGGGTTTGTGACACACACCCTATCTAGGGGCGTTTGTGACATACACGTTGTCCAGGGGTGTTTGTGACACACACAGTTTCCAGAGGGGGTTGTGACACATGCTGTCCAATGGGGTTTGTGAGACACACCCTGTCCAGGGGCGTTTGTGACACAAACGGTGTCCAGGGGGGGTTATGACGCATACCTGTAGGTAGTTAGGGTCTGGAGGCCGGAAGATCTCGCGCTGTACAGAAAGATAGTAGCCCCTCCCTAGGTAGGTAGGAGTATGTGAGGCAAGCAGATGGACGTGACGTTGCAAACCTAAGGTATATAACGCTGTGTTACTTGTTAATAAACGCCATTTGCTTTCCACCACAGTGGCGTCTGTGTGCTGATGGATCGAGCAACCTGGGATGTGGTCGCCGTGCTGTCTCTGAACCAGGTCGTCACTGCCCACTGAGAGGCAACAGGAAGGGAAGAGAACAAAGGGACTGAGAAACAAAGCAAAGTTTAGATCAAAATGAAGAGACTGGAAAGGGAAAACATGCAGCAATGAGCTGGAGGAAGAGGAAAAGAGGGCTGAGGAGCAGGAAAGAGGATGAGAAGACCAAGAAAAGGCAGAGCCAGCTGGACAGGGAAGATACAGCGAGAGGGGATGGGGCTGGGAACAGGCAAGGAAGACAGAAAGACAAACAGGACAGAAAGACATCAAGAAGGAAAAGGGGCAGTAATCTGGACAGAGATGGAGAAAGAAGCAGCAGGGAAAGGGCAGACAGGCAGAAAGACAGAGAGGGAGCAGGAGAGAGAAAGAACAATAAGGGTTGGGGCAGGATAGAGATTGGGAAAAAATCCTGGGGTGGGCAGCAAGAGGAAGAGGGAGTAAAAAAGAAGAGGGGCAGGAATAGGCGCAGGGAGCAGGACAGAGGGATACAGTGAGAAATGATGGGGCACGGAGCGGGACAGAGCAACAGACAAAGAATGACGACAAAGAGAAACCGAGGATGATGAGAACACAGAGGGGTGGAGACGGAGAGGGAGATACGAGAAACCCTGCACAGAGATTCAGAAGGGTGGGGGAATAGGTGAGGAAGCAGCAGAGGGACAGAGGGAGAAGAGATGAAGAGGAAGAAGGGCACAGCAGGAAAGAGGAGGGAGCAGGGAGGGACTGGGACACAAAACAGGGTGAAATGTCCCCAAAGGCCCAGGACTCACCGCACTTCCTGCTCTCCGCACTGCCAGGCAAGCTGTGGAGATCAGGCACTTCTGTCTGTGAGAAATGCAGTTGTGATTTGTGCTGAGACGTTTGATGTTTACAGATACAACCAAATGAGGCTCGGGCTCTGAACCTGCAAAAAGGAAAAGGTGGGTAAGTTCTACATAAAAATTTTGAAACTTGTTTATGAGGTTATATTGACAGAGGGAGCTAACATTTTCAGGGTTAACCAACCACATAATAAGGGCCTACTAACGAACTAACACCCAGCGCTGTTTTGCTTATGGTCTAACGAACAAGTGTTTAAGGCATACAATTAAGGAATGGAATTAAACGTTGTTTATCCATAGAAAAAGCCTAAGTTATTTATTTCATTGCTTTACAACAAGTGATTGAATCTGCTATAGAAAAGTTCAACCTCCTCCTCTATAGCAAAGGACAAAAGAAAGTATGGATTTTTGTTGCATCTAATCCATAATGCAAGTACCAATTAAAACGTGTCTGCTGGAGTGGATATCCTGGACACGAACAGGCAGGTTCCTGGTGTTGTGCCCATGGTGATTCATCCACTGTGGCCGTGCGTGTCAGGCCTTGATACAACAGACACAAAACCTTGGGAGAGACGTGATCACAGTAAAACGCTTAAAGATAATGAGCTAGCACACTTGATTTAGTCTTTATTTAAAAATACACACGGCTGCTGTCTTTTTCCAGTTTAGCTACGATGGGCTCCAATATCTCTATTAATTCTAACTACAACACGTGGCAAAAATTAAGGGGGGAAAGCTTTGTTTTTACAAGGGTAAATACAGTCTAAATCGTAATTTGGGAAACAGATAAAGGGGTGTAGCAGATGAGGCACAGACTCTCTTTAAGATGCAGAGAGACATTTAATACAAACTCAGGTTTGCATTTGAAACATCGCGGACCTCTGTCCTTGATGTACCGATCCTGTATCAATCCCTCTGTCCCTGATGTACCCACCGCGTATCAATCCCTCTGTCCCTCATGTACCAATCCCTCTGTCCCTGATGGTTTATGTCCCACACAGTCCTTGCTGCTTGTGTTGTTCCACCAGCGCTTGTTCTCACACTGTGACTCTTGCAATTTCTCACGGGCCTGATGTCACAACCCTGCCACATCTCCCCTTCTTTGTTTAACAATTGCAGCCATAGCAGCGTGTCACTGCACAGCCATTGCACCATTAAAGCTTTTTTCAACCATTCGTTGTGCACAAGAGAAGACACATGGTACACAATCAATAAGTACAGACTCCACATACGAACATTCTAAGCAGCAGGTTAAAGGGCCATGTTTCGCAATTTTTGTGGCTCCCATAACTGTTACAGAATCGCTACTTAAAATTCCCTGCATAGTGTTTAACACAGAATAATGAGCTCCCAGTCAACTAAGAATTCTCATTCTCTGTTCTCCAAGTCAGGATCTATATTAATATATTACTGAGCTGTCGGTTTAAGAGGGTGTAAAAACTCCGTGGGAGACTCCTCACGATCCTGTTTAATCTCAGAAGGTTTTGGCGTATTTACAGCTTTAGGCGCAGCGTGTCTAATCCCGTATAAAATGCACTGGCGATACCAATGCAGCCTGTGCCCTGATATAAGGATATCAGGATCCCACCCTGGACTGACCGAGGGACAATTTTGATCTCATGTTCTCTGTGTATTCTACACCAATAGCTGTTCTTCAACAAACCTTTTACTGGTTTGCATTTCTTTCCCTGATTATCCTTTTTCAAAACAAATGGATCTGAAGGGGACAAAGACAATGCATATATAACATTATGTATTGTGTAATATGCCTTATGTAATAGGCAATATATGATTTAAAATATATATCTTACTACGTATTACATGTAGCACATTACTATACTACAGATCTCAAAGTATACCCACCTAGACCTGTGAAGCATATTAATATTATTTACAGTGGCCACCATTAATTACAATATTCAATCAGATTCTCCCTGGTTGACGCCCTGTTGAACAGCAAACGATCCTTTTCCAATGTCAGAAAACACAGCCTGGGGGGGATTTCTCACGCATCCTCCTGCCGATTGTCCACTACCTACTTCACAATCACAATAACAGACAATTGGTGAACCCTAAGTACTGGACTATAAAATCCCCCAAGACACAAGTAACAACAACAACAAACCACTAAAGCCAGAAACAATTATACAATTGCTAAGGCACAAACAGCAAAATCATTAAAGGTACCTTTATCAAGTTGCTGTTCCCTCGTTTTTCTCTTTAATTTATTGTTTTTTCATTTTCTTCTTTAATTTTTTATTTCTTTCTTTTTTTAAGTTACCCAGTTTACCAAAATGCGCAGACGCGAATGCGCAGACCCAACGCGCTGGTGTCGCCCACGTCTCGCGCAGGCAGCGTGCCAACCCAACCAGACAATGAAAGTGCCTTATCTCATTGATGGGGTTTTACCCGCGTCCCGAGCTGGTCCGAGGAGCTGTGGTCCCTTCCAGGAATTCCCCGGTGCCGGCACAAGGTCCCAGAGATCCTGGGATCCACGGGAGGTCAGGCAGATTATCCCATCCTCGTCGCCAGAAATGATACCGAAAAGTCGTCAAACAGACTCTTTAACACTGGTTTGAAAGTGTTAAAAAGCAGGCACTTCTATTACAGCGCGCTGGGGGATCGCTCCTCTAATCGAGTGTGCGTTCCGCTTTCCTCTGGTTTTACAGATCGTGGAACTCCTCAAACAGCAAAACATGCCAACCAATGTTACAGACGTCTCGTGCTCTTTCACCAGCGCGTGCAGCAGCAACGAGAAATCTGGAATGAGCGTCTACAGAAACACGTACGTATTTACCCAATTCAGAACAATGCGTTACATCCGCTGGCCGTACTTCATTGGCAGTAACCCCTCCTGGATTAACACCCTCTGTGGATGGCGCGGGTGCCAACTGTTGGCAATCAGGGCAGGACATAAGAACGCTCCTGGCCTGATCCACTGTCATTTGAAGTTGTCGTTTTAACGCCTTTGCACTCTGGTGAAAGAATTTATGTGATCATTTAGCTTGCTCCAAGGCTTCAGGCACAGTGAGCGGCACAGCTCGTGCATCGGCCCTCCTACTGCCTTCCGCAAGTGGTCCTGGAAGGGCCACTGCGAGAGCGGGTGTGCATTGCATAATACCTATGATGTCTATGATTTATTAGAAACCATAGCATTCTCAATTCAGCCATCAAAAGAGGATTATCCTCTTCCTTAAGAAAAGAAGCTTCCAGGCGGTTAAGTATGCCAGCCGCATAATATGAGCCAGTTACAACATTCAAAGGCTTGTTACAGAACACCTCAAAGCGATCCTAACAGCTGTCAGCTCAAGAACTTGTTTGACTCTTGGTCTCTTTTTCTACCTTGTGTTTGCAGCACTGGGTATCTGAGTTTAGCCATGTAATTACAACTTTATGTGAGCGACCAGAGGCATCAGTAAATAGAGTCTTGTCGCTTACTGGTCATTGCTGACAGCAGCATGTATTGCGAATTCTCCTTCGTTGTAGGAAGAAATATACCTTCAGGTCTACCCCATACATAGCATATAAACATTCTCTGCCTTTAATTATTGGTTTTGCATACATTTCTTTTATTATCCAAACTGTTTTCATTGGTGTGTGAGCTAGAAAAACCCATACGGCCACAGTCACCTTTCTCCCTCCTTGAGCTCTCCTGACCTGCGGTTCCACCACTGGTGTCTTCTTTCTTGATCCCTCTTGACTGGCAGGTGCGCTCCAACCCTCTTTATCCATCACTCTTCCTCATGGGTTCACCTCCTTCCTTGCTTTTCCTTTGCATGCTGCTCCCCCTGAAGAGAAACACACAGAGGACTGAGCTACACCAGCCCAAGGGCACTACAGTCAGACAGGGGCTGAGTCCGGGGCTGACACCTCCCCACACCCCACAGCGCGCCCACCTTGCCTTGGCACCAGCCCCTGGCACAGCCCTTCCCCTCAGCTCTGCCCTCCCTGCAGCACAGCTTCCGCACGTGCCCTGCTCAGGCTGGACCCCAATGTCACGGGTTAGAGATGTCACAGCTCAGTACAAGTGCCCACGGTCCTCACCTGCTCTTTGGTAGTTGCGGAGGGTCACGTCGCTGTGCCCCAGGGCACTGGCCTGCACGGCCCTGCCCGGCAGCGGGAGCGTCTGGAGCTGCCGGCTGGTTCTCCAGCTTTAGGGTCACCCGCAGCAGCCCGCTCTCCTCAGCTCTGCACACCCAGCCCGTTGCGCCGCCCAGGCAAAGTCAGCTTCACCCTCTGCCCTACACCTCACCTGCAAACAGCCAACTCTTCAGCTGACAACCGCCCAAAACCCACCGACAAACCCTCCAAATCTCAGCCTTTCGCTTTCAACTGCTGCCTCTAGTGCATCTCACAGACAAGCCTCCAAAATCCCCTCATCCTGCAATAATACTCCAGCACTCATCGCCTGCGGGAACAACCGCCACAATACCATGCAAACACCAACCAGTTCTGGCACGGAAATATCGCTTTCCCCTCCAGATCCCACCTACACCAACTGCTGACAAACACACGCTGTCCTCACCAAAGCCAAACGCTGCAACAACCAGCGACAACTCAAATGTGCGTGTGCGGCGCAAAACCGCAGGTGTGAGCTAACGCAGAGCTGGGCTTGACAGCTGCACAGTGTGCACCCTGTGGCTTAACGTGGCCAGTCACTGCCATTCCGCCTTCTCCCTGGGAGAAGCGCATGAGCACAGGCTGCTTCAAGGCACGATGCGAACGGTTTGGATCTCCGGGTCTCTGAGGGCGAGAGCGATAAATGTGATCTGTGTGTGGCGCAGGAACTTCCCGTCCACTTGCTCCTCCATTCAGTCAGGTGCTGCAAGAGAGGGACAGAGAAAGAAACAGTTAGGACCGGATTAACAACCTCGTCATCCCTGTCCCCAAACCTGCAGGCGTCCTAGGAGGCCTGATCTAAGTTTGGCTCTTCTCCCGCTCTTTGCTGGAATACTTCACTGCACAAATTTCTGTCATGAACACTCTCTTAACCAGTCTGATGTGTTCATAGCTCCCAGCCCAGCGTCCATTCCTCAAGGTACCTCAGCATTTCCCTTTGAAACCAGACCTGAGTGCCATCCCGTCCTGAGCTCCCTCAGCATTGCCCCCTGCAGCCTCTCCGACGCCATCTCCTCCCCGAGGTCCCTCAGCCTTTCCCGCCAAAGCCCCCCCGATGTCACCCCCTCCCTGAGGTCCCTCAGCCTTTCCCGTCAAAGCCTCCCCGATGTCACCCCCTCCCTGAGGTCCCTCAGCCTTTCCCGCCAAAGCCTCCCCGATGTCACCCCCTCCCTGAGGTCCCTCAGCCTTTCCCGCCCAAGCTCCTTCCGCGCCGTCCCGCCCTCAGGCTCCTCCGCCGCTCCCCCCGTTCCCGGCCCCTCCCGGCGGCAGCGCCGCCCCCGCCCCTCGCGACCCCTGGCGCCGCCCCCTCCCGCTCGCCTTCCTCCCTCTGCCCTGTGGCACCACGGGCTCCCCCCTCCGCCCCACGGCCCCGCCCGAGCCCCGCGCAGCGCTCAGCCCGGGGCTCCCTTCCCTCACAGCCGCCCGCGTGTTTCCCCCTCGCCCCTTGCTCGGCCCGGCCCGGGGCTGCGCTGTTGCGGCTGCCTGCCCCTCGCCCTCCTCCTGCCCAAACCAGCCCGTCCCTCCCCCTCCAGCCTCCCCCTTCAGCCGGGACCGGGGCGGCCCCGGCCGGTCTCCCCGGTGTCCGCCCGCCCCTCGCTCACCGCCGGCCCCGCCGCTCCTCGCGCGCTCCTCCCGCCGCCGCACCGGCGGCACGCACTCCTCCGCCCCCGCACTTACGCAGCGTGGCCCCGCCCATCCGGCGCACGAGCCAATCCCGTCCGCGCCCGCCACCGGGCCCCGCCCCCCCTCCCGGCCCGGAGCCGCCGGCGGCCGCAGAGCGGCGCTGTCCGCCCGCAGCGCGGCCCCGGCCCCGGCGGGGCAGCGGCAGCGGGGCCGGGAGCGCTCGGGCTGCGCCTGCCCGGGACGGCCCGGGACCGAGGGCTCCGCCGCCTGCCCGGGACGGCCCGGGACCGAGGGCTCTGCCGCTGCAGCCCGTTTCGTGCCGGTTGCACCCCCGGCTTACACGGCTGCAGCCTTCCTGCTGCTTTAGCTCACACATCTTTCTTCCTTCTACCTGCACAGCAGTTCACACTCGCAAACGTTGCAGAACAATCTACAAACATTACAAGGATAGACCACGGACTACAGCTTCCTGAGCTTTCGGGTTAAAGTTCCTGTAGATCCCCATGTTTCAATAAAACAGACACCACCAGTAGAGCTGCTGCCGCTGCCGTCTTTGGTCAGAAAGAAATGACAACACCAGAAAACACATTGGCAGCCGGTGCTTTGACCAGTGAAGGTGGGATCTACAAAAGTCTGATTAAATCAAACAGCCTGAGGTCTTTATCAAGCTGCAGATCTGCCAGGCATGCTGAAATGCCTGAAATTTACTCCTGCAATATCCCACAATGGAACAGCCCTTCATCTCAAATCTCATCTCAAAGTTCCAAACCAGTACATTAAAAGCTGTCACTAGGTATTAGAAGACCACTGCAAGATCGTATTGCTTTTTGAGTTCAATACGAATTTTTCAATAAACCAAAACGCAAGCAGTTTCTGCAGTCTGTTGCTCATCCTCCTGTTCATTCCTTAGCCCTGCAGCAATCGGTTTTTATACGACGTGTCAGCAGAGGCGTTTGAAAAACCCCAAACAAAACCTATTCCAGTCCACGGACCCCCTCGCTGCCCCCCCTCACCCTGAGCCCCACGATCAGCACTTGGTGTGGGAGAGGAGCACAGCTCGACATGTTGTATCTGGGATGCTGTATCTATTACGCTGTACCTAGGATGCTGTATCTGGGATGCTGTATCTGGGATGGCGTATCTGGGATGTTGTATCCGGGATACTGTATCTAGAATGCTGTATCTAGGATGCCGTATCTAGGATGCAGTATCTAGGATACTGTAGCTAGGATGCTGTATTTGGGATGCTGTATCCGGGAAGCTGTATCGGCGATGCTGAATCTGGGATGCTGTATCTGGGATGCACCCGACCAGGTGCCTTCGTGTGAACATGAAACAGCCGTTTATACAGAGCTCCCTTGAATCTGTCCGCGTGAGAAATGCAGGACTGGGCAACGTCGTGCAACACGCGGAATCTGGCCAACAAACGGCGCAGCTGTGCACTCACTCCAGCTTAAGCACGAATGGAGCCTCCAAAAAGGCACACGCATATGGACAGACAATCGTCTGTAGACACACACGCTTTCACGCACACGGCCGTCAGAATATGTGATTACGCGCACCTGTGCAATTGCTTGGTTCCACATTCAGTCCTGGTGTGCGGGGCTTTCAGAACTGGTTCTGTGGAGTCGTCCGCGGAAATGCCGCTGACGGAACACGCACCCTCGATTGTTAACCAAAATATAGGCAGACGCGTTTTACCACGTCGTTCAGCATGCAGAGAGCTACGTCTGTACCGAAGAGACAACAAAAACGCGTGTGCACGCACAGAAGAAAAACCCGACTAGATGCATTTGTGTGAACGTGAAACAGCCGTCTGTACACTCGCAGACACGGGAACGTGATCAATGCAGTCACACAGCCACCAGCTTTTGAGCACAGGCTCTGCTGGTTTTCGCACTTTTCAGGCACAATCCCGAAAGCCGCGTACAATGCAGTTCATTCGCTAAATGTCGTCTAGGGAAGCATTTCTCCGATCGATCTACCGCTCAGCTTTCTTCTCGTGTTACTGAGAAATGTCAGCGCAGGGAATCCGTCTCTGTCGAGCACACGTCAATCCGTCTTCGGTTTTCCTTTGTTGACTCTGCCTAGATGATTTCCCTGGTCTCTCTTCACCGAGGCAGCCGTGGCTGTGCTGTGTTACACATAGGCACAGCCAACGCACACCAAGTGTCCAGAGACACACTCCGCTGAGCTCAACACTAGCACAGATGCACATGTGCGACGAAATCAGCACACATGCTTGTGGAGAGAAAGACATGGACTCACACGCGTGTGGAGCGACGGATAGATACAGCAGGCGCCAGGAACACAGACTGACTTCCAGGCACACTGTCCTCACACCAATAGGGACAGCTCTGCAGCTATCCTAGACGTTGATTATCGAAGTAGCCACACCGACCTGCGCGAAACTCCCAGACACTTACAGGCAAGACACAATCTCTCCGACAAGCACACAAGTATTCGCTCTCAGCTGTAGATCAGGGACAAGCTTGCGCAGTGACGCCCTGTTACTCTTTCGCATTAAGGCATGATCTGTTTCGTTTCTCTTGTACATCGGCTGCGGAAAGCTATTCCTCGCGCACTGTGAAGCATTTGCCAAGGGTGAGAAGTAGCTCGGAGCAGCATTCAGTTCTGCCTGCGACTGTCTTTGCTCCTTTACTAGCAGAGCTCCCGTGTATCTTTCTGCGTGAGAAATGCAGGACTGGGCAACGTCGTGCAACACGCGGAGCTTTGCCAAAAGACGGCGCAGCTGTGCACTCACTCCAGCTTAAGCACGAATGGAGCCTGCAAAAAGGCACACGCATGTGGACAGAAAATCTTTGGTAGGCACACACGCTTTCACGCACACGGTTGTCCAAGTACAGGGACGTATCTGCACGTACCCTCCAAAAGAATATTCTCGTGCAGCCACGTATGCGTGATGCAGTACGCCAACCATCAATGCACACCTGTTTACCCTCAAGCATGTCAATATGTTTCGCGTACGTCTTTCTGTGCATAGATGGGAGTGGGCGCGCTTGCGGATGTGTGCTTGTGTGTGGCCAGGCGTTTGCTTAAGCATCAGTGTGGAAAATTAGGTGCTTTTCTCTAGCTGCGTTCGCGTGCACGAGGTGGTGGGTGCGCCTACCTGGGAGCTTGTGGAAAGGTTTCTGCCTGGTTTTCAGTGGGGAATCGTGTGTGTTCATGTGGACAAACAGAAGGCGTAGCAACTAGGTTCCAGCTCAGAAAACGCAAGTTTTCCGATGCACTCTCTTTCTCTCCCTATATGGATTCCTGTATAGAAACCGCTAAGCCTGCGATCGGCAAGTAAGCTACCACGAAGCATGCCGTACGGAGAAAATACCCACAGATCCTCGGTCCACACATTGTTTGTGATACTTGCTTGAACGCAAATACGTTCGTAATGCTATGGCATAAAAGACGTCCCTCAGAATATGTTACGAGCGCACCGGTGCAATTGCTTCGTTCTACATTCAGTCCTGGTGTGCGGAGCTTTCAGAACTGGCTCTGCGGAGTCGTCTGCGGAAATGCCGCTGACGGAACACGCACCCTCGATTGTTTACCAAAATATAGGCAGACGCGTTTTACCACGTCGTTCAGCATGCAGAGAGCTACGTCTGTTCCGAAGAGACAACGGAAACGAGTGTGCACGCACAGAAGAAATACCCGACTAGATGCATTTGTGTGAAGGTGAAACAGCCGTCTATACACTCGCAGACACGGGAACGTGCATCAATGCAGTCACACAGCCACCAGCTTTTGAGCACAGGCTCTGCTGGTTTTCACACTTTTCAGGCACAATCCCGAAAGCCGCGCACAATGCAGTTCATTCACTAAATGTCGTCTAGGGAAGCATTTCTCCGGTCGATCTAGCGCTCAGCTTTCTACTCGTGTTACTGAGAAATGTCAGCGCAGGGAATCCGACTCTGTCGAGCACACGTCAATCCCTCTTAGGTTTTCCTTCGTTGACTCTGCCTAGATGATTTCCCTGGTTTCTCTTCGCCGGAACATTCGTGGCTGTGCTGTGTTAATATACAGGCACAGCCAACGCACACCAATGTCGAGAGACACACTCCGCTGAGCTCAACACTAGCACAGATACACATGTGCGACGAAATCAGCACACATACTTGTGGAGAGAAAGACATGGACTCACACGCGTATGGAGTGACGAATAGATACAGCAGGCGCCCAGAACACAGACTGACCTACAGGCACACTGTCTCCACACCAACAGGGACCTCTCTGCAAGTATCCTAGACGTTGATTATCGAACCAGCCACACTGACCTGCGCCAGACTCCCAGACACTTACAGGCAAGACACAATCTCTCCGACAAGCACACAAGTGTTCGCTCTCAGTTGTAGATCAGGGACAAGTTTGCGCAGTGACGCCCTGTTACTCTTTCGCGTTAAGGCATGATATCTTTCGTTTCTCTTGTATATCGGTTGCGGAACACTATTCCTTGCGCCACTGTGAAGCATTTGCCAAGGGTGAGAAGTAGCTCGGAGCAGCATTCAGTTCTGCCTGCGACTGTCTTTGCTCCTTTACTAGCAGAGCTCCCTTGCATCTGTCCGCGTGAGAAATGCAGGACTGGGCAACGTCGTGCGACACGCGGAGCTTTGCCAACAAGCGGCGCAGCTGTGCACTCACTCCAGCTTGAGCACGAAATGAGCCTGCAAAAAGGCACCCGCATGTGGACAGACAATCGTTTGTAGACACACATGCTTTCACGCACACGGTCGTCCAAGTACAGGGACGTATCTGCACGTACCCTCCAAAAGAATATTCTCGTGCAGCCACGTATGCGTGATGCAGTACGCCAACCATCAATGCACCCCTGTTTACCCTTAAGCATGTCAGTACGTTTCGCGTACGTCTTTCTGTGCATAGATGGGAGTGGGCGCACTTGCGGATATGTGCATGTGTATGGCCAGGCGTTTGCTTAAGCATCAGTGTGAAAATGTACGTGCTTTTCTCTAGCTGCGTTCGTGCTCGCGAGGTGGTGGGTGCACCTACCTGGGATCTTGTGGAAAGGTTTCTGCTTGGTTTTCAGTGGGGAATCGTGTGTGTTCACGTGGACAAAAACAATGCGTAGCAACTGGGTTCCAGCGCAGAAAACGCAAGTTTTCCGATGCGCTCTCTTTCTCTCCCTATACCGAGTCGTGTATAGAAACCGCTAAGCCTGCGATCGGCAAGTAAGCTACCATGAAGATTGCCGTACGGAGAAAATACCAACAGATCTTCGGTCCACACATTGTTTCTGATACGTGCTTGAACTCAAATACCTTCGTGCTGCTGTGGCATAAATGACGTCCCTCAGAATATGTGATTGCGCGCACCTGTGCAATTGCTTCGTTCTACATTCAGTCCTGGCGTGCGGAGATTTCAGAACTGGCTTTGTGGAGTCGTCTGCGGAAATGCCGCTGACGGAACACGCACCCTCGATTGTTTACCAAAATATAGGCAGACGCGTTTTACCACGTCGTTCAGCATGCAGAGAGCTACGTCTATACCGAAGAGACAACAAAAACGCGTGTGCACGCACAGAAGAAAAACCCGACCAGGTGCCTTTATGTGAACGTGAAACAGCCGTCTGTACACTCACAGACACGGGAACGTGCATCAATGCAGTCACACAGCCACCAGCTTTTGAGCACAGGCTCTGCTGGTTTTCGCACTTTTCAGGCACAATCCCGAAAGCCGCGCACAATGCAGTTCATTCGCTAAATGTCGTCTAGGGAAGCATTTCTCCGGTCGACCTAGCGCTCAGCTTTCTACTCGTGTTACTGAGAAATGTCAGCGCAGGGAATCCGACTCTGTCGAGCACACGTCAATCCCTCTTAGGTTTTCCTTTGTTGACTCTGCCTAGATGATTTCCCTGGTTTCTCTTCGCCGGAACATTCGTGGCTGTGCTGTGTTAATATACAGGCACAGCCAACGCACACCAATGTCGAGAGACACACTCCACTGAGCTCAACACTAGCACAGATGCACATGTGCGACGAAATCAGCACACATGCTTGTGGAGAGAAAGACATGGACTCACACGCGTATGGAGTGACGAACAGATACAGCAGGCGCTAGGAACACAGACTGACCTACAGGCACACTGTCTCCACACCAACAGGGACCTCTCTGCAAGTATCCTAGACGTTGATTATCGAACCAGCCACACTGATCTGCGCCAGACTCCCAGACACTTACAGGCAAGACACAATCTCTCCGACAAGCACACAAGTGTTCGCTCTCAGTTGTAGATCAGGGATAAGTTTGCGCAGTGACGCCCTGTTACTCTTTCGCGTTAAGGCATGATATCTTTCGTTTCTCTTGTACATCGGTTGCGGAACACTATTCCTTGCGCCACTGTGAAGCATTTGCCAAGGGTGAGAAGTAGCTCGGAGCAGCATTCAGTTCTGCCTGCGACTGTCTTTGCTCCTTTACTAGCAGAGCTCCCTTGCATCTGTCCGCGTGAGAAATGCAGGACTGGGCAACGTCGTGCAACACGCGGAGCTTTGCCAACAAGCGGCGCAGCTGTGCACTCACTCCAGCTTGAGCACGAAATGAGCCTGCAAAAAGGCACACGCATGTGGACAGACAATCGTTTGTAGACACACATGCTTCCATGCACACAGTCGTCCAAGTACAGGGACGTATCTGCACGTACCCTCCAAAAGAATATTCTCGTGCAGCCACGTATGCGTGATGCAGTACGCCAACCATCAATGCACACCTGTTTACCCTTAAGCATGTCAGTACGTTTCGCGTACGTCTTTCTGTGCATAGATGGGAGTGGGTGCGCTTGCGGATGTGTGCTTGTGTGTGGCCAGGCGTTTGCTTAAGCATCAGTGTGGAAAATTAGGTGCTTTTCTCTAGCTGTGTTCGCGTGCACGAGGTGATGGGTGCGCCTACCTGGGAGCTTGTGGAAAGATTTCTGCCTGGTTTTCAGTGGGGAATCGTGTGTGTTCACGTGGACAAACAGAAGGCGTAGCAACTAGGTTCCAGCTCAGAAAACGCAAGTTTTCCGATGCACTCTCTTTCTCTCCCTATATGGATTCCTGTATAGAAACCGCTAAGCCTGCGATCGGCAAGTAAGCTACCACGAAGCATGCCGTACGGAGAAAATACCCACAGATCCTCGGTTCACACATTGTTTGTGATACTTGCTTGAACGCAAATACGTTCGTAATGCTATGGCATAAAAGACGTCCCTCAGAATATGTTACGAGCGCACCGGTGCAATTGCTTCGTTCTACATTCAGTCCTGGTGTGCGGAGCTTTCAGAACTGGCTCTGCGGAGTCGTCTGCGGAAATGCCGCTGACGGAACACGCACCCTCGATTGTTTACCAAAATATAGGCAGACGCGTTTTACCACGTCGTTCAGCATGCAGAGAGCTACGTCTGTTCCGAAGAGACAACGGAAACGAGTGTGCACGCACAGAAGAAATACCCGACTAGATGCATTTGTGTGAAGGTGAAACAGCCGTCTATACACTCGCAGACACGGGAACGTGCATCAATGCAGTCACACAGCCACCAGCTTTTGAGCACAGGCTCTGCTGGTTTTCGCACTTTTCAGGCACAATCCCGAAAGCCGCGCACAATGCAGTTCATTCGCTAAATGTCGTCTAGGGAAGCATTTCTCCGGTCGATCTACCGCTCAGCTTTCTACTCATGTTACTGAGAAATGTCAGCGCAGGGAATCCGTCTCTGTCGAGCACACGTCAATCCGTCTTCGGTTTTCCTTTGTTGACTCTGCCTAGATGATTTCCCTGGTCTCTCTTCACCGAGGCAGTCGTGGCTGTGCTGCGTTACACACAGGCACAGTCAACGCACACCAAGTGTCCAGAGACACACTCCGCTGAGCTCAACACTAGCACAGATGCACATTTGCGACGAAATCAGCACACATGCTTGTGGAGAGAAAGACATGGACTCACACGCGTATGGAACGACGGATCGATACAGCAGGCGCTAGGAACACAGACTGACCTACAGGCACACTGTCTCCACACCAACAGGGACTGCTCTGCAGCTATCCTAGACGTTGATTATCGAACCAGCCACACTGACCTGCGCGAAACTCCCAGATACTTACAGGCAAGACACAATCTCTCCGACAAGCACACAAGTGTTCGCTCTCAGCTGTAGATCAGGGAGAAGCTTGCGCAGTGACGCCTTGTTGCTCTTTCGCGTTAAGGCATGATCTGTTTCATTTCTCTTGTAGATCGGCTGCTGAGCGCCTTTCCTCGGGCCCCTGTGAAGCATTTGCCATAGGTGAGAAGTAGCTCGGAGCAGCATTCGGTTCTGACTACGACTGTCTTTGCTCCTTTACTAGCAGAGCTCCCTTGCATCTGTCTGCGTGAGAAATGCAGGACTGGGCAACGTCGTGCAACACGCGGAGCTTTGCCAACAAGCGGCGCAGCTGTGCACTCACTCCAGCTTAAGTACGAACGGAGCCTGCATCAAGGCACCCGCATGTGGACAGACAATCGTTTGTAGACACACATGCTTTCACGCACACGGTCGTCCAAGTACAGCTGCGGGGTGCGCGACCCCTCGGGCAGGGTGCTCCCTGTCTCTTGGCCGCAGGCTGGGGCTGGCAGACGGGCTCAGGTGCTTTGGCCTGCTTTTTTGCCAGTGCCGCCTTCTCGGTGCCGTGAAGAAAATCCCGCGCGGTTGTTTCCGCTCGCTGCTCAGGAGATTCCGCGTCTGGGGCCGTGGATTGAGGAAGAACGTTTGCGAGTTGGAGGACGCTACAAGATATTCCCCGTGGAAGCCGGAGAAGAGGCAAATTGGCTGCCAGTGCCATTAAGTGCGTGATCAGAATTGAAGCCAGATTGCACTCGACGTTGCTGCTGTCGGTCTTGGCTTTCGGTGGTTTCCCCACGGCTGCCTAGTGTTTGGGAGCACGGAGGGGGCGTTTTTTCTTCCCCAAGGAGAGGCTGTGCTTAAAAAAGAATTTGTTTCCTCAGAGAAGTGCAAGTCCGTGTGTGTAAGCCAGCCAAAATCGCCAGCCTAGTCAAGATCCGAGTGTGCGTCTGTCAGACGGCCGCTTGACGTTGCCGAGTTCCCAGCTGTGCAGTTGTACTGGCGAAGGGCAATGCAGGACGGAAGGGTTTTTTCTGCTGCGGGGACCCAGCCGCCCCCCTTTTCAGCGGAAAGCAGGGGAGCGCGGTTTATTGTTCCCTTTGCAACGCGGCTGCTGGCGCGGGAGGGCTGGAGGTGCGGAGCGCTGGTTGGCTGCCTAGGCACGTCAGTCGCCACTCTGTCCGCCTATCAGGTTGCCAGAGGGGCGGGCGTTGAGGTCTCCGTACTGCGCATGCCCGACTCGGGAGCGCTGCTAGGCGGCGAGAGAGGTGATTGACGTGTCCTAGGCAGCCAACCGGGACGCGGCAAGGGGCGGGTGCTGCGGTCTCGCTACCGCGCATGCCCAAAGCACGAGCGCCTGGCGGGAGCGGAGCGGCGAAAGAGGCGGCAGGTGAGTGCGGCCGCGGCGGGGGTGACCGTGCCGGTGGAACGCGAGGGGCGGGATTTGCCGGCGCGGCGCGGAGGCGTTCGTCTCCGGTTCCCCCCCGCCGAGCTGGCGAAGCTGGCGGGAGGCGTGTGACCCTGCGGGCAGGTGCGCTGAAGGCTGGCGGTCTGGAGCCGTGTCTCCCTCCGGCGCAGCGCCCGTGCCCGGTCCGGCGGTCCCTCCGGGAGCGGCGCAGCCCCCGTTAGTCGGGGGGACGTTGAAAAGCAGAGCTGGTGGCGTGGCGAGTGGGGCGCCGCTTCGGCGGGAGCTCGGGGCGAGGCGCGGCGGGTTCTGTGTCCTGTGGGCGCGGCTTTCGCGCCGCGGCTGTCTGTGTGCTACACGCCCTGAGTCCTAAGAAGATGTATCTTTTGGGATTCGTTCTACAAGTCAAAGAGAGGAGCCGAATATGTGCTGAATGTTATAGTTAGAACTGATATTCTGTGAAGAAGTGAGGTGGTCTGAAAAAAATACACATTTCTTAAAAGCTAGTGCAGCATTGTGTATCTTCACATGAATCGACTCAAACGTCCCCCCCGTAAATAAAACCCATCTCCCCCCAGAAACAACATAGAAGAAACGAGCTAGCAGAGCTCCTGTGACAAAAGGAGGTCAGTATTTTTCCCTCAGTTTTTTCCTTATCTGAAGAAATCAAAGAGAATTTTAGATCGTATTTTTTCCGTCTAAATCAAGTGTTGGCGTAGACTTTTGTGTTCAGATAATCAACATTGTCTGTAAAGAATTGTTTAACAAAAACAAGCAGAAACCAAAACCAGGTTCAGACCTGTAAGAAGCATAGAATAATTTCGTTTGTAAGAGACCATCTAGGGGGGTCATCTTGTTGAATTGCCTTCATAATGAGATCAGGTCACTGAATGCCTTGTCTACTGAAATTCTGAATATCTCCAAGGTTGGGGATTCCATGGGCTCCCCGGGAAGCTGGTGCTTAACCATTTGTGTCACCAAACATGCTAAAAAAATACCTCACTAGTTAGCTTTGTTTTACCATGAGAAGCTTTTGTTCTCTTCATAGGTGTTGCAACCATCATTATTGTGGGCGATGAAGGAGCTTCTGGGGTGGTTGGGATAGCACATTCATCCCAGCATGTTCTGATTGGAGAACCTTCAGGAAATTATAATGGGACTGCTCTTATTAGGTGAGTACATCACTCATTTATCCAAAACAGCTCTGTTTCAAAAGCTATGAGGCTCCACATTTGGCAAGAATTAATTGAATGCTGCATTTCATTTTCACTTCTAAAATCATAAGTATTTTTAAAATTAGATGCTTGTTTTTTAAGAAGGGCAGAACATACTACGTAGGTGTCTTTTCAGTATTGCTGAGGAGCTTTAGATATGTCTTCCAATTATTTACAACATAGATTCATTAAAGGAAAGAGGATTCTAATCAAAGGAATAGGGGAAGGCAGTCAATTATATTTGAAGATGCTTTGTGCTTTTCAGGATTCAGTTCAGGATTGGTGCTTGAACTGAAGTTCGGTACATTGTTACGATGATCAGCATAACCAAAGCAGCACTGGGTCTTAGTTGAAACAAGATGCAATTCTTTCACTGCATTCAGTCAGCTGAAAACAAGATGAAGAAATCACAATGTTACCATACCTTCTAACAGAATTGGAGAAAAAGTATTGCAACACTTTCCCTTAGTGAAACAGCAAATAGAAGCAAGAAAACAGATTCTCATGCTGCCCTGAGAATCCCAACAGACAAAGGGATGCTTTGTGCAGCACCAGTTTAGAACATGTACTAGATCATGGTATAGACAATTTCTTGCCATGCTTCAGTTCACCGAGAACGTCATGAGTAGGATTAGCCTCTAGGTTTTTAGACAAGCAGCACACAGAACATTTCTCAAGTGATCTCATAGTACTATTCTCGTATCTTTCTGCCTTCAAAACCAAATTACCTCTGGGTGCTACCCGTAAGTCCCATTTCCCTTCTGTTTTGCATGTCTATTTCCTGAAAAGCAGAAAGACAGCTCAGTTTTCAGCTGCCAACTTTGGGCTGTATGCACAAAGAAACTATAAAGTGCTCTGGGTAAAAATACAGCTCAAGATGCCTCCCAACACGGGGAAGTAAATCAGAACTGCAGACACGTCATTGCTCTGAAGAGGTTATGGTAAAGATCTTAATAGTGACTTAATAGATTAAAATTCAAGCTTCACAGTGCTGGTAACATTTCTTCCGTGCACAACAGTATCTATGCTTTATATCTCTGGATTTGGTATCAAATATTAAAGGTAGAAGATTAAATCTGTGTTTGCATTCTGCAGCCTGACACGTGGCCCAGGGATTTTTGGTGAAATCATAATATATTGGAATATAACACCCCGTCATCACACAGAATTTATTGAGACGTCGGGGACCTTGACAATGCGAGACAGGCAGTGTGCAGCAGTGGTTCTGATACAGGTACAAGAGATTTTACACCAGTAGCTCTTTCAGGTTCTTCCTTTTATCTAGCCAGCATCTTGATTAGAAATTAGTTATACCTCTCTACCTGGAAATGGTTAATTGGTTCTTCTCCCTAGGCTGTCAATGATAACCGTCCTGAGGAGAAGCATTACTACACATTTGAATTAACTGGGATCAGTGATGGAGGACTCATAAATGAATCTAGCAGCACAGCAAATATTACCATGGCCGCCAGTGATTTTCCATACGGAGAGTTTACATTTTCACGAGAAATATTGCTGACAACAGAAGAAGAAAAATGGGTATATGGTTAAAATTCCTTCTTACGTAAAATATCGATAGATATCAATATTGTCGGTAGATTTATACTTAACTTTAGGGAAAAAAAAAAAAGGCAGAGATTTATTCTACATTTATCATAGCATAGCCCATCTGAGGCTTTTGGTGTTTTTAATACTCTGAGAAAGATGCCTGTCCGTTAAATTATGTGTATTCAGCACTTACTGCAGCAAATTGTCACCTGGCAGAACCGTTGAGAAGGTGCCTATAGAACAGTCTCAGAATTGTAACAGAAAAGCAAAGCCATTTTTTAAAGCAAATGTCCTCTCTCCCTCAGGTTAACATCACTGTTTTGCGTTCAAGGGGATCCTATGGCAAAGTGCGTCTTTGCTTGCAGAGAATAAATGGGACTGCAGAGGAGGGAGTTGATTTCACCCCCACAGTAAGGGAACTGTTATTTGAACCACATGAGGAGAGTAGAATGATTTTGGTTGAAATTCATGGTGACGACTTTCCTGAAGGTCCTGAAGACTTTTCAGTGATGATTACCAAAGTGGAACTCCAAGGAAGGTCAAGATAAAATTAATTATAAGATAAAAGTAATTAAAAGCAGGAGATCAAACTGTATTTGGAATCTGATCTACCTGCATAAAGGCACCGCTGGATTTCAGGTGTTTTACTGTAAAATTTCATATGGCAGCTATAATAGTAATAATAATACAAATTGGATGTATGGCAATCCAAATTCTTTCAACATTAACTTTAAGATTTTGCTGATTCAGATTTATTAAAGCTGAAAGTCCATCCATTACATAGAAGTTGTCAAATCACATGAAACTCAAAGAAGAAGATAAAATGTGAAAGAAAAAGCGAAAGATCCACATTTCTGTGAAAAAACTGCCAGTTTTGCAGATATAGTTTGAAAAAGTGTGACCAAAAATCTTCAGTGGTAACTGTCAGAAAATAAAAGTATTTGTGGTAATTGAAAATTGTCATACTTGCATTACAATACTTTTGCAAGATTATTTTTTAATGTAATATTCCTTTTTATGTTCTTGCAAGTGGATTTGATTTCACCCTAAAGGAAAATGATCTACAGATAGATCAACCCCCAGTAATAGGAAATATCTCCACAGTACGAGTCACTATAGCAAAAAGTGATAATGCAGAAGGCATCATAGAATTTGATCTACAGGGTAAGTTTACCAGAGGTTTTCACTATGGTTTAGAGGATAAGCCTGTGGCTCTCTCACAAATTTTGAAATAAAATAACTTTTTTTCCCAATTTTTCTTGAAGTGCAAGAGGATGCTGGATTAATCATGATTCCTGTTGTGAGAAAGCGTGGAGCGTATGGCGATGTAACAGCCGATTTCCTTTCTCGAAGTATTTCTGCACTTCCGAACGTTGACTACATCATCCATAATGATTCTGTCATTTTTTATCGTGGCCAGAATCAGACTTTTATCTATATCTCTGTCACAGATGATAAAGAAAGGTAATTATTTTTTTCAGATATTTATTCACTAATCTACTTCTGAGAAACCGTTTTTTAGCACGTGCAGTATGCCTGTCAGCAGAGTTTGAATTGAAAAGCAAATTTCTGCAGCCCTGAAATATTTAAAGGGAGGGAAAAGAAGCTATTATTGGAGTTTCATAGTGCCTGTTAAATTTTATGCAAACAACTACATTCTTTTTCCCTAGATTATCAGAAAGTTTGGGTGTTAATAGTACTGCTGTGAATAATAAAATATTTTGCTGATTGTTTTTTTTTTTTTTTAATTTAGCACATGTGGAAAATAAAACAATATTTTTATTTCAGATATCACCATTCTCTGCAAATGGGGGGAATCTTCTGCTGTATGCTTACAGAGATGACTTCTGTATATCTTTAAACAGATCCAGCTGGACGCATGGTTGAATGACAAATCATAATTTTAATTTTTTGTTCTTGTGTGTCTCAGAAGGTCTTTTTTTCTGTTTTTTTTTCCATGCAGCGAATTTGCGGAGCAATTTGAAATCCAGCTGACGGGAGCCACTGGTGGAGCAGCCCTTGGGCTCCATCTACTGAGCCAGGTCACCATTGCCAAAAGCGACTCCCCCCAGGGCATCATCCGGTTTCTCAGCCAAAGTCGAATTACTCTTCCCAACCCCGATACACCGACAACAGTGTCGCTAGTGCTGGAAAGGACAGGAAAATTGTTTGGGGAGACACAGGTGGGCCCTGGTTCTCAAAAACTGAACGTTTTCCAGTGACAAGGCCAAAAATCTTCTTTTTTTGCCGTCAGGGGCTTCCTTGTGACTGATTTCTAATGGGATAGTTGCAGCTTTTCATTAAGTGTGAATTCTGTATAGTTGCAGAAGAACAGAAAATATTGTTACTTTTTTGATCTTCTCTTTGTCCTCCTGCTTTTCTCCTTTTATTATGGTCTGGTGTACTTTATTTTGAACTATCTCCCAATCCCATTGAAAATATAGTTAATTTCATGCACCACCGCTAATTTAATTGAACTCAGTTGAATTACTTCCTGAAGCTGGACAATTTATTTTTATTTTCAGTAAATTGTTTACTATGAGGCCTCTAGACTTTTTTTTAGTCTGTATGTATCACTGCCAAAGTGAAAGTATAAATATGAACCAAGATAAGGCTTCCACAGTCTGGGCAAATGATTGGAAAATTGGCATTGAAGGCCATGAGCTACTGCTCTCCTCATGTGAAAACTGCCGTGGTCTTCTTGGACTTTTCCTAGAAGTCATTGAAGAAAACTGAAAAACAATTAAGTGTCAAAATAATAATTTTAAGATGCTGAATAGGACCCCTTCAAAAGCAATCTAATTTGTGGGAAATTTTGAAAATATTCTAGCTTTTAATCAGCCTGAGGAAGTGTGAATCGTGATTTGAGGCATTAAAAACTTCTGTTGCAGAAAATATTTGTCGTTCTCAGTCTTGATATCACACTTGCCAGGGAATGTTTCTGGTCAGGATACTTATTTGGTGAGCTTTTCAAAACAACTTGTGAAAGGAAGAGAAAAGTAAACTGGCCTGTGCATTTCCTGTTACGTGCTACAGAAACCTCAGTTGATTTTCTTTTCTGTAACTAATATCTAGAATTTAATAAAATGGCATTGTGGCTAACTAGCACTTCAGAATTTCTATTTTTAATGTTTCTTTTTCTCCAAAGGATTCTATATTTTCCCACATATAATCAATTATTAATATGTTGTGTTCTGTAAAAAGAGCACATATTTAAATGTAGCTTGTTAGCAGATGCAAGAATTTTTATGTCACTTGTGTTACTCTGTCACTTCCCCCGACCTGGGAGGCAGTTATAATATGTCACTACTGTAAATCTGAAACTGGTATCTTCCACAGATTAATTGGGACATCTTGGGACCCAATTCAGAAGAGGTTTTATCTCCCCTGAATAGTGACATTGGTGACCTGTGAACGGATCATTCTATTTTGGAGAAGGGGAAGGAGGGCTGAGAACTATTAATCTACAAATCCATCCTCGTGAAGAAGTTGAAGTTCAGGAGATCTTCATTATTAGGCTGAGCCTTATGAAAGGTGAAGCAGAACTAGATCCTAAGGCAAACAGCATTACACTAATAGTAAGTCATTATTGCTTTTCTTCCTCTTGAGATCTCTGTTATTGGTATTTATCCTGCAAAGCTTTGAAGGGGAATCATAATGATTGAATAGCTTGTCATTTGCCTCTTTTTCTTTTGCCTCCCCTACTACATGGGTTTGATGGTCGTGGTCAACGGGGCAGAGTCCAGTTGGGGCCTGTATCTAGTGCAGTCCCTCAAGAGTCAGTACTGGGGCCTGTATTATTCAATATATTCATCAATGACTTGGATGAGGGAACAGAGTGACTGTCAGCAAGTTTGCTGATGACACCAAGCTGAGAGGAGTGGCTGACACTGGAAGCTGTGCTGCCATTGGGAGACCTGGACAGGCTGGAGAGTTGGGCAGGGAGAAATTTAATGAAATAGAACAAGGGCAAGTGTAGAGTCTTGTGTCTGGGCAGGAACAACCCCAGGTTCCAGTATAAGTTGGGAAATGACCTATTAGAGAGCAGACTCTCTCAGACTCTCTTCTAAATACTGATGTACTCCTGAGTCTTCTTAAGAGGAGAAAACTCAAGAGGAAGAACTAATTGATACATTCCCTATAGCATCTAGCAATGAAAATCTCAATGTTTCAAACAAGAATACTATTCACTTTACATTTCTGATTGTTTAATTTTTTTTTATTCAATTACTTCCTTAAAGATACAGAAGTTTGGTGATCCCAACGGAATGGTACAGTTTGCTCCTGAATCGTTAACTGAGAAAAACTTCACAGAACCCTCTGCAGTGGAAGGGCCACAAAGTATTACACTGTTTGTCAGACGAATCCAGGGCACCATGGGAAACATAACGGTATTCTCACTCTCTTCCTAATCAACATTATAATCTGAAATAATCCTCTGTATCACTGCATGGAGGGAGATCTTATTCTGTGCCTTTCAATTGCGTATTTCTCAAATTTTGAAATGTCGCCTTTTAGACTGAGTTTAGCAAGGGCTCAGCTCTAGTAGTTGTGGTTTGTAGAGTCAGATTCAGTCTTCCCTGGTCAGTGAACAAAACAGAAAACCAGCACTGGAGTGCTTGTCTTGCTTTCTCTCTCCCTCTGCTCCTGTGCTTTTGATGGGAGAACAGGAGAGACCAGACTTTCATAGTGAGCTTTCTTTGAGATCCTCACAATTTACTCTTTTTCAGCCATATGTAAAGGTAAGAATCAGACATTTTTGAATCATCACCTACATTGTCTTTACCTAAAGTTGTTTGCAAGTCAGCATTTTCACAAGTACTCATTTATTAAAAAAAAAAAAAAAAAAATTAATAAAAAGCATCTAATGTGTTTAATGAGAACTCTTCACACCTTTCTGTTGTGAGGAATTCTGGAAACTGGAAAAACAGCAAGGATATCTTGGTGTAAAAATAGAAATAATTTCAAGCAATTGTTCAGAGATTCCGTATAGTTTTACGTAGGTGTCCAGAAGATACACAAAGGTAATCTTTGCATTCACAGTACTGCTGGAAGAACAACACACCACTTTGTAAGATAGTCTATGTGCTTCTTTCTATGCATACTTAAACAAATTTTTATTTTACCCATTTAAACCCAACCTATTCCATATGCAATCTATACTGAACCATGAATGTGAAAGTTTCCAACTCTGTGGGTGATATTGCCTTCATTTTGTGCATTTTCTAAATAAATTTCAGGTTTACTGGGAAATACGTAGTGAATCTGACATCACGGGTGACTTTCTTAGGACAGAGGGATCTGTTGTCGTTGCTGACCAGGAGAGCACAGCTGAGATAATCATCTACCTGTTACCTGACGACGTTCCAGGACTGGTTGAGAACTATGTGGTGCAGCTGATTTCAGTAGAAGGTGGAGCAGATTTAGACCAAGAGAAAAGAATTTCGGAAATCAATGTGTTTGCAAATGATGACCCCTATGGAGTGTTCGCCCTGTACTCTGACCAGCAGTCAGTACTCGTAGAGAGGAACCCGGATCGTCGGTATGTTCAGATCAATGTAACTCGGCATGCTGGGGCATTTGGAGAAGCAATTGTGGAGTACCATATCACATCTCATTGTGAAGAAGCACTAATTGAGCCTGAGAATGAGGTGGGATACCTCACAATAAAAGACGGTGCCAGCTTTGGAGTGAAAAGAGTGCCAATAAGCAACCAGGTCTGTATTATCCTTTTAAGTCACGTGGTATCTATTGTTTCCATTTGTGTTGATCACAATACAAATGTGCTGGAATAAGATACTAAACTCTCAATACTGTCCACTGTCAAGAAGCAGAAAAGAGAGTTTTGGTATAATGAATTTCCTATTTATGGACTAGAAGTGGGTTCAAATATCACATTTTCAGGTAATAACTGCAAAATCACTCTATGCATGCGTTCAAATATCCAGTGTTTCCTTCCATCATTGCTTTGTGTTACTATCAGTTCAATATTTTGTTATTTTATGTATTCAAATATTCTTATTAACCCTAAGAGTTAAGATCAAGCTGAGACCCACTATGTTAGATACAGTTCAGTAAAATGGCAATACTTGCTCTATAAACTCATCTTTCAATTAACTGCTGGTAAATTACAATCACAATATTGCTGTTTTAACTGTGTTTCTTTATAGAAAGATAATCAACAAAACGCTTGACTTGAAAACACTGCTTTTTCATGCAAACAACAAAATCTACTGATTTTTCTGCCACTTAACTCTTTGAACTGGTGGTTATCGTGTTTTCAGTGGAATTACATTGCCACCATTTTAATTGCATTCTTCCTCTCAAAGGCGTTTATTGTACTGGGCTTGAATTTTACCCTGGGACTAACGTAAGCCTGGTTGGGACAAGTGCCAAGGATGTGCCAAAATATTAGGAAAAGCAAAGTCAGCCATTCTGCTTGTTCCTGAGGAAGCTGCCAATTCACAGGTCAGTAGACTGACTGCAGTGTAATTTTCTACCGCAGAAGGAAGGTACGCTTCATTACAAAAGGCAGCCGCTATAAGAATTCAGTTTGCTCCTTAAAGTTTTCATCATTGCAACCAATTTAATGACCAACAAGACTGTTCCAGTTATTACTTGTACTGTATATTGTCTTTTCTCTGATACAAATTCATATAGAGATGTGTAAATGCAGTTTGAAAAGGTCTCTTCATCTATAAAATGTAAATAGCATAAATATGATGATTTACTTATACTTTTGTTTACATGAAGTGGAAGTTCTGAGACTTAGAGGAAAATAGCTAGTTCTGGACGATGTTATTCCTGTAAGTACAGCAGCCCCAAAGTAGATAAGAGCATGCATGCAGTATCATGTGCAAAAAGAAGTGGAGGTCATGCTGCGTTTTAGTGCAGTTGACAGTACCTTTGACTAATCACTGAGTGGGGAATTTTCCATTTGTCTGCTTTGTATGAGACAGAAAAAATATACTATACCTGTTCCAATATGGCATATGTGCTACAGTTCCCTTTTTATGTGGCAAGCAAAGACAACAGCATGCTGAGTTTTTGTCTCTTAAATTTTATTCAAGTCTTTATGTAATGATTTTAATTCTCTTGACACACTGTTTTGTCTTTCAATTTGGAATTGAACTTAATTCAAATGGTCTTTCTGTAAACATTGTTTACTACCATACATCCACTTATCATTTTAGAATGTGTGAATTATCTTTTCATTCCCATTTTTTGGTCAAAAAAAGAAAAGTACATCATACTATCAAGAATGTTTTTGTGAACAATGTAATGTGACAACAACTTACTTTCACTGGATAGACAAATAATACTTTATTTTAGACCTGTGTGTATCTGTATGGTACCACAGCCATTGCATGTGAGCATTAAGGGCAGGTTGGTTTGTTTTCCTTTTGAATGACAGACACAAAATGCTATAGTCAGTGTTTTCAGTACCAAAATGTCATTCATACTGGTTCCTTTTTTTCCCTGATATCTAATTCTCAGAAGTCTAAGATTTAGAAATGTTGAAGAGTTGTGAAGAAAGCATTTTTATATATATATATATATACACAAACATATATAGACATGTACATACATATATTTATATGCATGTGTAACTACTGTTAAGATGCCTACCTTACAAAATATAGTACTCTTTCATATTTGTTATTGTCCACTTTTATTCCATTTTCTATAACAAAATCCATTATGTTTCCACAGGTTGGCTTTGAATCTGTGATTTTACGACTTACAGACATTATAGCAGGGACAGGCCAGGCTGTCATCACCAGAAAAGGAGTTTATGGCTCTGTCATCGTGAGCTGGATCTCAGGATACCCAGCAGACCTGATCACTGACTTTGCTCAGTCAGGCAATATTACTCCTCTGTTTGGTGAGTAACAGTCTGAGGAAACAGCTACGAAAGTTGCATAAGTGATGATACCACCTTTTAGTTATATATACCTCTGTATGCTCTCTCTATTAATAAAGCGTCATTAGATTGAAATGGTATGGTCTAATTTTTAGCTATAAGGGATGTGTTCATTTTATAAGCAAAAAAACCCTTCAACTTCATAGATCCATGTCTGGGAGGCAGGCACGATGCTGTGGCCATGAAGGACAGCTTCATATAGGAAAGACCCTTATCCAGTTTTCTTCTTCCTAAATGGAGTGGAATTGTGATTAAAGTCTGTACTTTAGCGCATTCCCAGATAAAAAGAGGATTCCTATTGGATTATTTTGACTTTTGCTCTCTCTCACTCTCTCTTTCCTTCAGGTACTGTTGCATTTTCCTCTGGTGAGCAAAGTAAAGTGATTTCATTTCAGGCCACTCCAAGCCTAAATAAATGTGAGTCATTTGCCATCACTTTAACAGCAGCGCACAGCAATGTGTCTGGTGGGGCTCGCCTCAGGTAAGGATGCTACTTGTATTTTTGAGTCGCACCAATGCCATAAGAATTATGACCTGTGTACAGATACAAAACTTATACAAATCCCTGTTGTTATTATTCTAGGCAGCTAGTAACTTGTAGTCCATTCTTTGATAAATTTGTATAGCTTGTCTCAGGTGAGAACAAAGTGATCTAGATCTGACCTGTTCAGAACTGAGGCTTTTATCCAACTCCAGTCTATTTCATAGGTGCCTAGAATAACGGAGAGAGTCAAGAAAATGAAGATCAACAGTTTTAGCCGGGAAGCTGAAGACTGAAAGCAACTCTTAACAGTTTTCATTCGTGTCCCTAAAAATCCATATTTAGAAGGTCTTACATAACAAATTATTTATAATAAGAAAAATAAAACAAGAAATGTTCTGAAAATACCTAATTTATATAAACCTCCTTTTTATTTTTTAAAAAAACAAAACCATTACGTTTAATGTAGTTTTCCATCTCAGATAAGTTATCTGTTCTTCAAGCTATTTTATTTTCATTCATCCTTAGCCATTGATAGCTAGAAGTGGTATAAAAAGAATGGACATGGAGTAACACCACGTATGGAGAAAGGTTTTGGCTTCGCCATGTTACAATTACAGTGGCAAATCTGAAGGAAGTCAGGAGTGAAATGGATGGATAAATCCTGAGATTGAGCCCTTCTCCTGGGCTTGTCTGTCCTGTGGACTGGTGTCCTCAGAGCCCCTATTTACCCTGTGAATCAAGTACATTAAGTATGTGAGAATGACCTTTCCTAGAAAACTGAAGATGACATCCCATGGAGGGTAAAGGTGACTTTGAAGAGCTTTTGGCTCCCTTAGTGGTGGAAATGGTCTAGTTTTTTGACCAAAATCACTGTAATTTTAGTGCCATTTGATAGCCTCTAGCACTGAATAATAGGTCAGTTCTGCAGACAGGTATAAGACACAAGATTTAACGAAGAGTTTTGCCTCTATGCTTATTTTCTAATAAGAAAGGGATATATTTAATATGAATGAAGTAGAGCTTAAGTTTATATTGATCACAGGGCTCAGATCTGGAAAAAAAATTCCTGTGAGGGGGCAGTTAGTATTTCAAAGCCCCACTCTAAGTTTTAAAATAACTTCCTCTCATTCTCTAGCTTCCTGGCTCTAACTGTAGATCTGTTAGGATCTGTCTATCCCTCAGTTTTCCTTTGAAATGGGAAGTTTGTTCTATAGATAAAACTGGTATTACTCGGGGTGGCTGTATTTGTAATGTATCTTCTTTCATTGTGTCCACAACGGAAAAACATCATACTTTCCTTTGCTTCTCCATTTTCTCAGGAAGACTTTATTTTATTGAAACTTTACTCTGTATCCTGTGCTGATTTGGGTGCATTGCATCTGAGGAGGGCTGTTCGATCCTATTATTACAAAATCATTTTTCAGGCAATCATGTTACATCTTGCTTTGGTATGGTTGCTACTTCTTCCCTCTGCTATTAGACATTTGTTTAATCCGCTTTCTTACAGCCATCATTGATTGTTCACTGGAAATTATTCTGCTTTAATGTTTTACTTTTCTTCACGCTTCATATTTCCTCTGTCAACTTTGGTGTCTTTTCTGTTTCAGATCGGGTTTTACAACAGCTGAAATTGAGCCAATGGGGATCTTCCAGTTTGCTCTTAACTCAAGGTCTGTTTCAGTTGAAGATGATGTTAGGGCAGTCACACTACATGTCCAAAGATTGTTTGGTTTTCAAAGTAATCTCACTAAATTGACATATCAGACCATTCCAGGAAGTGCCAAACCACTAGAGGACTTTGTAGCCATCTACAATGGAGAGCTTATGTTTTTACATTTTCAGACAAACGCTGTGATAGAAATATCAATAATTGATGACTCTGTCTCTGAAATTGAGGAATTTTTTTTTGTAAATTTGACTTGTGTGGAAATTTTGGATGTTCAACCTGTGAACCTTGCCTGGAGTCCACGTCTGAATCCAGCTTTCAGTGTTGCAACAGTTAATATCCTCGCTAATGATATTCTTCATGGAATACTAAGTTTGGGGCCAGAGTTTATTTATGTTGAAGAAGATGCCAACAACAGTACCCCCAACACAGCGATACTTCATATCAGAAGGACCAAGGGTTTTACTGGTGATGTTGAAGTAACCATTAAAACCTTTGGGGGAGTGAGTGCACAAAGTGGAGCAGATTCATATCCTTTTATGAAGGATTTCCTTCCGTTTATGGAAGATCCAACTTCACTTGGGCAATGGAAGGGGAAGATTTTGAGGAACAGTCAGTCTCTTTGACTTTGCTGGATGGACAAAGAGAAAGCAGGGTGTCCATAAAGATTTTTGACGATGATGAGCCTGAAGGACAGGAATTGTTTGATGTTTTCCTCTCAAATCCTGAATATGGAGCTCAGATTGTAGAAGGAAAGGATGAATGTGGATTTGCTGCTTTTGCAACAGTAATTATTGCAGGTAATATTATTTCCCTGGGAAAATTAATAACAGTAAATGACTATGTTTTCATAGCAATTTTCATGTAAAGATTGGCAATCTATTTGACGATAAGCAGGGTATTCTATTGTGAAATCTTGAGTTTTCCAGAGCAGAGGAAGCATCTAATGTACAAAGCTACTACGCGTCCCTTAGCAACGTAGCTCAAAATACATTTAGAGATTATGCTTCTCTCTGTTCTTGCCCTGTTTTACTCTTTAAGGGAAAAGACTAATCTTGAGTAGTTTTTATGTAGATCCAGTAGCATTGCAGGCATTTTAGATTTTTACTTTTGCCATTTTGTCACTTTTACATACAATGGGGTTTGTGCAAAGTATCAGTCTCTATATTGACATTCAGCATGCACTGGTAAGTAAAGCCATTGCTACCTGTAAAGGAGAAATCCTTTAGTAACAAGATTTAATGGGGCACTGTGAAGACATTAGCTTCCCCTCATTAAACCTGGATTTTTTTTCCATACACTGCTGTTTTGCCAAAGATGTTTACATTCCCATGAGAACAGTGAAGTATTGTGCAGCTCCGTACTTGCAGACACGGAATTAAAGATGCAGAAGAAAAGCTGATGTGACAATTTGGAAAAATTAATGGGTTCAACAAGAGTATGAGTGGGACGAATAAGAAAGCTGTCCTTGGAAGCCCATCTTCATCCCGTACCCTACTATATCTGCTTTCAAAAGTACTTATTCTACCGGTTAAAATAAAATTTAGAAATGCCAACATTTAAAGTTCTGGATAACTATGTAGTGTAAATTAAACCCAGAAATATTACAATAAATTTTCTCAAGGTGTCCCCAGATGATACTTTGTAGCATTGTTTTGATACCTATTTTAAATTTTTTTTAGTGGTTATTCACATGAAGGTTATAATTTAGTCTCAGCTTAACTTTCTTGCTTACTTTCATGGACTGTTTCCTCTATAGGAAGTGATCTCCAGAATGGCATTTTGGGATTTGTTCCAGAAGTACAAAGCGCTCTCGTACTTGATGAAGACTCGGAGAACAGAGAGGTGCTGCTGATTGTCACAAGGCAACCAAACAGGTGCAGGCAACAGCCAATTCGAATGTGCTTCCCACATGTTGTAACATGCTGTGTTGTTAACCACAGGAGCTGCTGTTAGTGGAAGAGTTTATCAAAGAGTTTTAAAATAAATCTGCCTTTCAGCTGCTTTAGTAACTTCTCAGAAGTTGATGAACTGGCTTTAAGTTGTGAATGTGATTAGGTCTGTCACTCTACTGTGATAAAGCAGAGACAGGAAAAACAAGTATTTTCCAACTTACACTATAAGGCTACAAGTGTGAAAGATTTGCTTGAGTTAAAATATTTGCCCTGCTCGAGGTGTAATTCAAATTCTCAACTCCCCGTGTAGTACAATGTAGGTATGAATACTAAAATGAGCAATTAAGAAGGCACCTGAGTGTCAGCACTATGATAATGTTTTCAGTCACACAGACACTATATTTTTTCTAATTAGCACATATATATATCTCTATATATCTATATGTTGCACATTGATGTGTACTTTTAATCAAATATGCTCAAGTACTTCACGTTCCTTAAACTTAGAGGAAAGACAAATCCTACCTGGTTTTCCAGGCGAACGGTCACTGTAGTATTAAGGAAGGTACACGGGCAACTCCCTTCCAAGAACCAGTGTCTCTTATGCAGCTAATGTCATGTTTTCTGAAATAAAAATTGAGAATAATCTAGCTCCGTGTAATTGCTTTATTTTCTTCCTGTGTGATGTTTTTGTGATCTAAACACATGTCAGGTGAAGGAATTTAAATTAAAAAAGAGAAGTTTTCAGCCTACAGCAGTTTGTTCCCTGGTGATAAGCTTTGAATCATAACAGAAAACGTGTGTTACCTCCGTGGTTTCTGTTTCCTAAAACAATAGTGATCTCCTTCAGTACATATATACTCTCGATTTGCTTATCGGGCTTTTGAAGAGGTGAAGATCTTTTGGCGTGTGACCTTTAATAAAACAGCTGTTGTCCTTCTGAAGGATGGCGTGAACTTGGAGAATGAACTTGTATCCGTGGTGGGATCCACTACCTGCATGGCAGGTCAAACGTTGTGCAACATCTCCATTGAACTAAAGCCTGAGAATGTAAGTAATTATTACTCATTTGTGTATAGCCCTGTGGTGTTGAATTGCAGCTTATCAAGACTGAAAAAAACCCTCTGATCTGGAGGAAGTGATGTATGGGACACAGTCTGGAGATGGTAACTTGACATCTGCTCAGCTCCTCTGCAAATACATGTTTATTTACAGACTTGTGCTGCGTCCATGGTGACTACAGAAAACTTGGGAAGATGAGTATTTAATTTGAAGAGTAAAATGCAGATCTTTTATAGAACCATAAGAAAAAAGAATGGAGTTATCTCAGTGAGATGTGTATTCATTTGCTGCATTCTTATCCTCCACACAGTAAATTTTTAATCAGTTAAAGGACTTCTTAGGGTGTTTTATAGAAAGCATACCCTGCGACTAACACCACCTCATTCTACCAAAAAAAAAAAAACCAAAACGCTTTTATTGCAACAATTTTTACTGGAAACAAAAGGAAAAAATAATTTTGTTTGAACACCTGGTGCTTAGAACAGTCCCTTAAGAAAGGGAAGATTAATGTTTGTCATTCTTTCAGAGTGAAGAGTTTGAAATTTTCCGATAAACTATCTGAACCGTCAGGCTAGTGGCAAAGCTGAGGTCTGGGGAATGGAAAAAAGACAATATGAGAAGGTTTCTACAGTTTGTCTGACTACACTTTAGAAAACAACGCAAGATGTAGGATGTGGGAAACAATCATTTCCCACTAGGGAACTGTGTGCATTCCCTTAGCTCAGAGGGCTATTTTCCTTCTGCATCTTCGGATGTAATTTTTAAATTACAGAGCCAAGGAATAAAATATATGCATGAGCGGATCACAGGTGGCCTCGCTGAGCAAACTGGGATTTTGAACCTGTTTATTCCAGAGGAGTGTCTTCATTATTTAATGACAGCGGACTGGCAGCGTTAGAAACATGCATTTATACCACATGAAGCACAAGCGTGTGCCACTCAAACAGGTGCTAATGGAAGGTTAGTTCCCTGTGGCACTACAGTGAATTTGTGCCTGTCATCCATTAGTCAAGATCATTCCATGTAAATAATTACTTGATGACTACTCGATTAAAAATATATGCTGTTTAGCCCCCCCAAATATTCTTTAATTCTTCTTCCAGTTCTTCTTCCATAAAATAGCTTATAAATTAGCAACAAATACATTATGAAATGATGAAGTAATAAATGCATTCAATAAATATTTTACGTTTTTATGGCGTACGGTATGACATCTAGCTTTTAGAAAGTTTTTGCTTGGTCAGTTGCACTGACTTCATTTGCTAAGAGCTGGATCCTGCTTTCCTAGAATTACAGTAGAATTTCCAAAACTCCAGACCCGGAACAAAAATCTATACTTGAAATCGTCTTCAATTACCAACTTTTTTTTATAATGCTGTTGTCTTGTAAAGAACTACGGAGGTTTTTTTGGCTGGTTTGCTGCTTCCTCAGTGCATCTAATAGGTTCGGATGCCATATTTCCAATTATTTATGGAATCTCAGGAATCGGATATCTATTTCTAAACATGTTATATCTGTAGTGTAGATAGAAAACCAAAGGCAGGGCAACACGTCATAGTGTAATTTAATATTGCTACCTTATTTTCAATAAACAGGCATTCAGTTTGTAGAAATTCCTAGACTAATTCTTTGACATGTGAACGCTGAAATTCAAGAGCCTGTATTTCCAGACTATTCAAAACTGTGGTTAGCAGAGTTCAATATAAAAATACAGTCAATATTAACTGAAGATTCAAAACTGCATACTCACTCTTCTATGGAGTTTTTTACACAGGTAAGAAGGTGGGTACATGCCTTTTCATAAGGCAAAAATTAAGTGAAAGAGCAAATTCCTTACAAAATGTACAGCTGTGTAACTCCATAATCTGGAAAATTGAGCTCTTAAAGCATTTACCATCTTGTCTTATGGCAAATTTACGGTAACAATACGTGTAGTATACAAATAGCTGTTTTATTGCGGTAGAGTCCCATGCAAAAATTCACGATGTCATTATTGCACGTGGCATTGCTGCAACATTATTATTTTTAGGATATATTAATACTTCCTTGCACTTACTGCACATTTCAAGAGGCATGCTTATAGTGTTAGTATCCATTGTGCATACAAAATAATGCAAACTTTTTAAAAACAAATAATTAGTGGGTCTTATAATGACATGAAAATCATCCCTCCTTTACAGGTACCTGAATTTGAGACGTATTTTTTTGTTGAGCTTTATGCTGTAAGCACGGGAGCTGCATTGAACAGCAGTGCCAGATTTGCTTTTATAACCGTCCTTGAAAGCGACGCTCCTCGTGGTTTAGTGTATTTTGCTGTGGGATCTTGTTTTGCTGTGGCTCACAAGAAGACAACTTTAATCAGCCTGCAAGTGCATAGAGATTCTAGTACATCGGTCACCACAGTGGTCAGCTCCAGCATGCAGGTAAAGCGTCTGTTGCTGTTTTTATAATTTAACTTATTTTTTTGCTAGTAAATCGTTCATTCTGTAAAGTGAATCTGGCTGTAATTAGCATTTTTTTCAGGAAGCAGTCAAGCATTTGCTGGGCCCATACATTATAATTTTGTTTGTTTTCCACTAGTAAAAAGGCCTTGTTCACTCTTGTATTATCAAGAGTGATTTGTTTCATAGTACCTTTCAGTTACCTCAAAGACAACGGGCAGGCAGGCATTAAATACATTTCTTTCTTTGTCCTAAAGTTCTTGAAATACTCAAATTTTTGAGGCTTTTTTCTCTCAAATTAAGTTTTTATTATGTGTATGCCTGTCAAGATTGAGATGCCAACACACTTGCTGTTTTAGGTGGAAAACGTATTAATACACAGAGCACACTGAGGAAAAGAGAAGGAGCGCTTTCATCAGATTTTATTGCATTTTCTTGAAGTTCTAAACTAAAATTATCTGATTAAAAAATCTCACGTGCTTAAGCCTATTTTACCATCCCCTTTCATTTTTTGGGTTATGTTTACAGCTGTAACATCAGACACTTCTAACTTGGGACCCTTTTATCTCTAAATGACTACCTCATTATTAACTGACAGATTATGAAGATTCTCCTTTAGCAGAAGTAACACAACTGCAAAAACATGATTCCTTCCTTGATTTCAACGTCAAGGAACAGGCTGCAAGAGGGGTGTAATTCCATCAACCTTTACAATAAAATGCTTTGCATTCTATTGCTGTATTGGATGCATATTTATTTCAACTGCATGGGATTACGTGATATTTCCATCCATTTCTTATAGCTGACCAGTGCCATTTTTGTTGAATTGCGTGATAACAAATTTTCACATTCTTTCCAGCCAAAAGTTCATTATAATTTAGATGTTAAATGGAGAAGAAATTGCTACTGTCCAGTGTATATTTAGGCTGAAATATAGGGAGCATTTCTTTACCTGTTTATAATTTTTATATAGCAACCCTTCTTCGGATATTTTTAGGTAATGAGTGTGCGTGACCACACACCAAATTATTGGTGCTCTTGGTACCTGTAAAATAAGAAACCGTGGCAGACAGGAAACAGATGTTTATCTCATTTCTACAAAGGTTTCTTAAACAATGCTCTTGCCACTGGTGCTTTTATTACCACTTATTGCTCCATTTCCTAGTTCTCGATTGGAAGGGGTAAACAAAAGGAAACTTCTTACTGAAATTTGCACAGATGATGTGATTTTGTTCTAGAGCAATTTTGAAAGAGATACACACTGCATTGATTTACTAAGTTCTCTGAACTCAAAAAAAAATTCTGATTTATTCCATAAGTAAACTCTACTAATTAAAGCAAAATGTTTTCAAAAGCGGTCTAGTATTTCACAAATAAACATCTTTGCTTAATAGTCAGTATACAATCAGTTCTTACTAAATTAAGAAATACTATTGAATTTGAATAGTAGCCCGGAATGTTAGTTTCCACTTAAGGAAAGTTTGTTATATTGCGAGATATAATACCAGGGTTATGGCAACTGACAAAACCAGTAAGGATATGAAGAATCTGCAGACCTCGTGGAAGGTGAAAAGAGTGCTACTTCACAGAAGAAATGAGGCCCTATAGCATTCCTAGGTATCTTTACTGGGACTAAAAATATCATGAACTGATATTAATTTGGGCACAGGTTTCCAGAGTGGTTTATTTTTTTCCTTTTGTTTAGTTTTTATGTATCTGTAATGCCTGCCTGTACCCTGAACCGAGGGAATTTCATGCTACAGACCTAAACTTACATTGTTGCCCTCTGGAATTCACCTTACAGATGTGCTAACGTTTCTGTAACATCTGTTCACCCAGAAAAAGCTTTGTGATTTTTGTTTTGCAAAAGAACGAGAGGGATCCTGTACACTATCGACAATATATATAATTCTTTCCCTGGGTAGTCAGTGATTACAGGTGACAGATTGCTACTTCAGGGAGATATTTCATTTAAGGTAATTGTTATATAATTCTTAACTGCATTTTGAAAGAGGGTTTCTTTTTTTACACACTTAAATTTTACCTATTTACAACAGGAGTTCTACAGCAGCTGTTTTTGAACGATTGTATCTATCATAATGTTACCCCAAACTCTTCTGATTTGTTTTAAGGAGCTACGGAAACCTGAACCTATTGGCCGGACCTTCATATCTCCAGCTGTGGCAGGACAAGATTTTGCCAGATCTGAGGGTTTATTGACTTTTGAACCTGGACAGAGAAATATGTTCCTGGATGTGACCCTGACTCCAAAGACAGGATCTTTAAACCCATTTCCAAAGCGTTTCCAGGTTGTACTTTCTAATCCCACAGGCGGTGCCAGGGCAGATGACGTGTATGGCATTGCTAAGGTCACCATTGTGTCAGATTTGGACTCCTTGCCAGCTTGGGGGCTCATTGATCAACTCCATCAGCCTCTTGATGATACCATCTTACACAGAGTCCTCCAGAATCTGAATGTCAAAGTGGCTACAGAAACCACAGAAGAGCAGCTTACTGCTGTGATGCATATAATAGATAAGGTAAACCTTTCCTGCTCTTTCTTGAATGACCAATGACTTTAATAAGAGTAAAATAACACACAGGCCTGTGATAAGATCAAGGACAGCATCCACAGCAAGGACCCAGGGATCCAGGGACACAGACAAAGGTAAAAATAGAAGCTGTGAAGTCCCAGTCATGGAAGACGTTTGCCTGCTACAAGTTAGGATGGTGGCCGGCAATCAACAATCAAATAGGTTGAAAAGAACAACTGGTATTGATTTTGTGTATGTACCTATAGCACGATGCTTTGTGCTGTGCCACATTTTCCCTTTGGTGTCACGCTTTCACAGAGCTTGTTACGATTTCTGGATTCTCAGGGCATATCTTTGTTGGTTTTAGCCCTGGCACAAGGCAGTGAGGCTCAGGGTTCACAGAATCACAGATTCACAGAATGTCAGGGGTTGGAGGGCCCTGGAAAGCTCATCCAGTGCAATCCCGCCATGGAGCAGGAACACCCAGATGAGGTTACACAGGAAGGTGTCCAGGCGGGTTGGAATGTCTGCAGAGAAGGAGACTCCACAAGCTCCCTGGGCAGCCTGGGCCAGGCTCTGCCACCCTCACCGGGAACAAGTTTCTTCTCAAATTTAAGCAGAACCTCCAAAACTCCTGTGTTCCAGTTTGTACCCATTAGCCCTTGTCCTACCATTGGTTGTCACCGAGAAGAGCCTGGCTCCATCCTCCTGACGCTCCCCCTTTCCATATTGATCCCCATGAATGAGTCACCCCTCAGTGTCGTCTTGTCCAGCTCCAGAGCCCCAGCTCCCTCAGCCTTTCCTCACACGGGAGATTCTCCACTCCCTTCAGCATCTTGGTGGCTGCGCTGGACTCCCTCCAGCAGTTCCCTGTCCTGCTGGAACTGAGGGGCCACAACTGGACACGAGATTCCAGGTGTGGTCTCCCCAGGGCAGAGCAGAGGGGCAGGAGAACCTCTCTGACCTACTGACCACCCCCTTCTAACCCACCCCAGGTACCATTGGCCTTCCTGGCCACAAGGGCCCAGTGCTGGCTCATGGTCATGCTGCTGTCCCCAGGACCCCCAGGTCCCTTTCCCCTACACTGCTCTCTGATAGGTTGTTCTTATCTTCACATTTGAATACAGTCAACACACCAGCAAGTCCTACCAGGACCAGCTGGAGTCTTCTGCTGTTGTCTTAACCAGGCCTGCATATTCTTTTCCTTTTTTTTCCCTCTGCATTATCTCTGGCAATCGGGCTGGCAAGTACCTGAGCACTTCAGCATTGCCCTGAGTTCTGTGAAAACCCTGGGACTAGTTTTGTGGCTTCCTGGCTCTTCTGGACTTGTGGAGCAATGCAAAATGCATCTGGAAAGTGTTTAAATGTGGAGCTGGAAAATGTTTAAATACCTAGACACAAAACAGTATAAAAATATTAATGAAGAATAATTCATTTGTGACTGTTGCCATTTTGACACAGAAATCATATCAAGAATCCTCAGGGCGCAACGATCTTTGACTTGCGAAGGAATGAAAAGTCCCACATGGTTTCTTTAATAAATCCACATTAGTAAGGATATCTTTGTGTAGTTTTGACATAGACTGCACCTGATGCCTTGGCCGCAGTGATCAAGAAATGAAAAATATGCTGAACTTTCAGAATGAACACTGGGATAAATGTTCGTTTTATGAGGAAATGTTACAAGCAGACTTGTGTGCATAAAAGGTTCGATTTCTTCTCCTCCCTTTAGGTGACAGATGTTGGTGAGAAACAGTTACTCACTGATAAAAGTAGAAGCCTTTTCTATGAGATACTCTGCACCCTGGCTAGCCCAAAAGGCGAGGACACACGGGGATATAGCCTGCTTGCTGCGGTGACCGGGAAATTTGCCTTTTCCCTGTTGACAGGGGTAATGTGTGGGTCACCGGGAGAAAGGTAAGTAACCTTGAATTCAAAATACGTTTTGAAAATACCAGAAAGCTAATACAGTAAAAATGTAAATGATATTTTTTAGAAAAGGGACTTGTTACCTGTATGAAAACGTGTTGCACTCTGTCGGAATCTTACAAAGCTCTAAGAGCTGGTGTCACAAATGCGGGGTAGCTCTGAGAGTAGAAGTCAGGAGATCTGGGATGTATTAAGTCACCATTAGCTTAAATATTGCTTAGAAAAAGATTAATTAATCTTGCTAAGAAAATAACGTAATTATATGATGGAGAGCTATGCTTTCAGATGTAGGTGACAGTAAGTAACCCAAAATTTCTACTGGCATTCTCTAATTTCTGTGTACATGGTTTTGCTCACTTGAACATTATTTAGAATTGCCTGAAAGCAACTCATAGTTTTTACATGTAGTTTCAAATTCCTAGTTTTTTCTGCAAGTGCATCATAACCTATGGCCAGGCTAATGGGCAGGGAAAATAGATGACTGCAGAAACAAATGACAGTTTTATGACACAAACACTTTTCAACAGTGGGTTTCTCCCACTGTGAACCTATTAAAAAACTGGTAGTTGAATCTAGAATTAAAAAATACCTTTTTTCTTTACTCCCGTCAGGTGAAAATCAGCATGCTTTAGATTTCTTTCTCAGTTTCTTTTGGAGATGTAACTTTCTGTGACATTGCATAAGTTATAGGGGTTAAGATGCCCATCTCAGCCAAAAGACAGTAAATGGCATAAATAACAGTGCTATCTGGAACAGTGTCCAGAACTTGAAAGTTCAAATTCCTTATTGCAAGTTTTTTGTGTCATCTCTTGGGAATAAGAGCTAGATCATCCATTTTAATGCTTCTCCTTGTTATTGACTCTTCTCTACATCAAGTTATAAAGATGAATATTATGATAACCTCTTTTACCATGGGATGGTTTTTCTTACAGATCATAGTGAGCAAAATCCAGAGGAGAAACGGAGAAGCCAAAATACATCATAATTCCGCCCCTCCTTTTTTTCACAGAAACGGAAGCTGTCTTTTTATTAAATGTAATAAAGCCTAAAATGATGAAGGAATAAAATATTAATTACGCATACATTTTAGAGTAATTATGTGAAGCATAGTGAAAGTTCAGTTCCACTTACCAGCCCTGTTGCTTTTCCTCTTCAACAGAGGTAAAAATAGCCTTGACAGCTGCCCGTACATTGCAATAATGGCTCACAACTGGTTTCCTTAGCAAATCAACGGACACAGATTTGATGGAAAAGATGGAGATTTTATTCAAGTACCTGAACATTTGTTAAAGGTCTCTGTTGTGTTATCCCCTCTTCAAGAAGAGAGCTGTGAATCTGTACAGTTCACAGAATATAGCAGTCAGCAGTGGTTCCTTACTGGAGACAAAGAGCTTGCCTTGAAGAACAAGGTTGGAAGATAATGCAATTTATTTTTTCAATAAATTAATTTATATATGACTCGAACCATCTTAAATGTCTTTAAAATGATGTGAGCGTTTTAGTGTGTTTGTGATTAAAATGAGCACTGACTGTTGAATTTTAATATTAAGTTTGTGTTTATGTTGTGTGTATTGTTTCAGGCTTTTTCTATGAGTTTGAAGGGTCGGAGTTCATACCCTTTGAAAGATAACAATGAAGTTGTTTATCGGATTTATGCTACAGGAAGTCGGATTGTTCCACAAAAGTCTCTATGTCTCCTCTGGAGCCAAGCTGCTGAAAGGTTGTTTTATTAATCTGTTTAGTTTTCCAGTTTCTACCATGTGTATTTGTATAAAATCCCATCAAGTCCGATCAGATCGCCTGCAAGTACGAAATTGATCTATTTCTTATCCATCTTTTTCCCTTAACTTTTCTGGCCTTTGTACCAGCACGTAAAACATTCTGTATAATAAAATGTGTAGTTATTCTAACTTAGAGATTTCTCAGACTTCTACTATTGATTTTTTTCATTACAGTACTGTTTAGTTTACGTAATGATGTGTTGGGCAATGCTGAGAGGCCATAAATTCCAGAATGGCATCACTTCATTAATATTAGCGTCTTTTGTACTCTTTACAGTTGTTATCAGACAACATTTCGAGTCCATTCTTAGAAAGAATTAAACCTGCGTCTCTGGTATTGCTTCAAGTCACTGAAACAGAATATTCCTTATTTGCTAATATCCAGAATTTTGGCATAACTTTTGACGATGATCTCTGTAGGGCTCTTACTTTTTGACAGAAAAGCCATCTCCTGGTAGTTTTTAATATTGCTGCTGCTAGCTTGACTTGATGTATCCTGGTTTTCAGAAGTGGTGAACTGCTGATCATTTTCCATTCTTATTGCTACTCACACCATTGCAAGCGATGTGCTAAAGTTTTCTGTGTATTCCCTTCAATGCCCTATTATTTGATTTGCCTATTTCTTTCCTGTTCACACAGTATAAATGAAATTAGAGAGAGTTACATTCTATATCCTGCAGACAACTAGTTAGTTTAGATATGATTTCATTAGATGGTCTGGATTCTATCAGTCTGTCACTGATATAAACTATTCGGGAAGGAGATGCAGCAGAATTTACCTGCATACTCTCCTTTTATCTAGACATTGTATCACAGAACAATGTGTTTTCCACTAGAAATGGCTTAGGATGTCACCTGTAGTATCCTTTTCCAAAATTTTCAGCAATACTGAAGGAGAACATGTATTTTAGTTTCAAAACAGCAAACAGCAAGTGTTCTTCAGAATGGGCTAAAGCACTGTGCAAGTATAAGCAAGACACTATTTAAAAATTCAGATGGGACTGTGAATCTTGTGTAAGTTTTAAAACATGGCCACAAAAATAATTTCTAGCAGAAAAACAAAGTTCATTACTATATACTTATATTTTTTTAATAATATATTTTTTTAAAAGCTGTTTTAATTTCATGTAAATATGCTATTCTAAAAACTGCACAGGAAAGATGTGCAATAGATGAAGATAAACTGATGCAGTAGTTTAGAAAACCCGGTGTTTTCAGAGATACAACAATTTTCAAGCCTGTTTACTGTGTGAATTAGACAAGTCGATTTCCAGCTTTGTGAACATTTTGTTTTGCAGCTGGCTGTCCGACAGCGGGTTCTGCAAAGTGGTTGACGACACATCAGACTATGTGGAATGTTCTTGCTCTCATACGTCCATTTATCCAGTTTATGCCCAAACAGATAACTTGTCTTCATACAACGAGGCTTTTTTTTCTTCTGGATTCATCTGCATTTCAGGTCAGTTATGTAAAACAGTTTTCTCATTAATAACAACTGACGAGCAGTAAGACTGATTTTTAACCATTTTAGTAACTGATAACAATCTGTTTATATAGATGGGTAGTGGAGGAATGTCAACTAACTTCATGATATTTAAGTAGCCATCTGATCCAATATTTGTACAGTGACAAATTTTGCCACTGAAAAGAAACAAAAGTCCAGCAAAGAAATGTGGTTTTTTTGTGAACCTTTACTTAACCAATGGGGTTGGTGACACACACCCTGTCCAATGGGGTTTGTGACACACACATGGTGTCCAAGGAGGTTTGTGACACACACGCTGACCAATGAGATTTGTGACACACACCCTGTCCAAGGAGGTTTGTGACACACACACTGTCCAATGGGGTTTCTGACAAACAGGCTGTCCAGGGGGGTTTGTGACACACATAGTGTCCAATGGGGTTTGTGAAACACACACTGTCCAATGGGGTTTGTGACACACACGCTGTCCAATGGGGTTTGTGACACACACAGTGTCCAGGGAGTTTGTGAACACACACGGTGTCCAATGGTGTTTGTGACACACACAGTCTCCAGGGGGTTTTGTGACACACAGGCTGTCCAATGGGCTTTGTGGCACACACATTCTCCAATGGGGTTTGTGACACACACACTGTCCCATGGGCTTTGTTACACAAATACTGTCCATGGGCGTTTGTGACACACACGGTGTACAGGGGAGTTTGTGACACACATGCTGTCCAGGGGTGTTTGTGACACACATGCTGTCCGGGGGGGGTGTGACACAAGCTGTCCGATGGCTTTTATGACACATACTCTGTCTAATGGGGTTTGTGACACATACACAGTCCAACGGTGTTTGTGACCCACAGGCTGACCCATGGGCTTTGTGACACACACGCTGTCCAATGGGTTTTGTGACACACACACTGTCCACGGGGGTTTGTGACACACACGCTGTCCAATTGGTTTTGTGGTACTGTCCTGGTTTTGTTAAAAACAAGTTTCTCTTTCAGTGAATTTTGCCTGTCAGCTAAAGCCTTCATATTAACTGCATTTTCCTGGAGAAACAGATACATGTTTTGGTAAAACCTAGCAATGGAATGCAAACTTATTGATAAGCATGGATGGACATCTCGCGAGAGGGGCGACGAGAAAAAACTGACCAACTGTGTATAACATTCCATTCACGTGAATACTTCATATAAAACGGGAGATCACGAGGATCTCGTCCCTTTTCCCTATGGCCGACATTAGGAGAGGACCTTGCTAGTCATCCCTGCGAACTGAGGCCTAGTGACAGACTGAATCCAGCTCTGGTTGGCTGTGGAGTCTAATCCAGGACTTTGGGTGCCGGCTCTGCAGTTGCTGAGACTTTCAAGATTGGTTTTGTATATTTTGTATTATTTTCTCTATTCTTATTAGTAGCATTAGTAAAACATCTTTAATTTTTTCCAACTCTCTTCTCTCTGTCCTTCTTTTTTCCTCCCAATCGCCTCTCCTGAGTGGAAGGGGGGAGAGGGAGGGGCAAAAGGGGGAAGGGGGGGGGAGAGGGGGTTAACAATACATCTGCCAGGGTTTTATTGTCACCCCGCAATCTTAACCCTCGACAGATACATTGGCGCCCAACGTGGGGCCTGAGAAAGGGGTAAATTTGGAGATTTTTTGGCTTTTCTGCTGCTCTGACGTACCTTTCAATTTTCTTGGCACGGTGCCAACTCACAGAGTTGTGATACTCGCGCGCCTGTTTGCTTCGGATATTATTTAGTGGTATTAAGGCAAAGTGAATTCCATTGATGTAAAGATGTTATGGCTTAAGTTGTATCAGTTATTTTCTGCATTGTGCTCACTGATTCCATATCTGTGTTGGGCTTTCTTTTTAAATCGAAGTATTCATTATATAACAACAAGGAACTGGACAATGCTCATGATGATACTGTGTGGTTTGTCACTGGTTTATTTCATTATACTGCAGCCGCTAATGAATTTCTACTCGCTTCTGCTTTACCTTGAAAAGCCTCCAGGAGAGATTAAAGAGCCATACGGCTCTGTGTTTGCTAATTGATCAAGCGAACCTTTAGAAAGGCTGACTAACAATACTTTCGTTTTTTCGCTAGGACAGTTCGCAACTGTTTTAGAGAGCTTTGAATATCCTTGGAGTTTTGATAGAACTGTGATGGTGTTATCTGGTTTGCTAAATGTGTGTCAGTTTGTGCTTCTGTTAAGAGAAATGGCTTTCAACAGGAGGTTTGCGTCTCTTTGTTGTCCTGAGATTTGCGGTGCATCTTCGGAAGCTTTAGCAAAAAGCACTCCTGGCCGCTCGAGAAAGAGCAAAACAGTGAAAGCTGCTGCGCCCGCCACGGCGCCTTCGCAGGCTGAAGGTACAGCTCCTACACAGAGTGCCAAGGTCACTTCTGATAACACTAATTCTGCAGCCTTAAAGGCAGCCCCCCCTTCTTCACACACTGGGCACTGTTGCTGCTGTAACCATAGCGATCACGGTGACAGTCATTCAGACTCTGGAAATGAATCAAATGATGGTAAACCCATATCAGCATCAGTTGCTGGTTGTAAGAAAGTCACTAGAAAGACTACCCGTGCAGCAGATGATGGCACAGGGCCAACATCAACCCAAGGGGCACCATCAGGACAGGGAGGAGATGAAGTGACCACCACTCGGTCCTTTTCTCCAGGTGAGCTGAGAGATCTGCGAAAAGACTTTAGTCGTCGTGAAGGCGAGAATATTTTAACCTGGTTGCTCCGACGCTGGGACAATGGGGCAGATACAATTGAACTGGAAGGTGGTGAAGCCAGGCAGCTGGGATCTCTGTCAAGAGATTCCACTATTGATAGGGCAATTTCAAGAGAGTCTAATGCCACTACTCTCTGGACCCGACTCCTGGCAGCTATGAAAGTAAGATTTCCCTACAAGGAAGATTGTATATCCAAGTTAGGGAAATGGAATACTATGGAGAAAGGTATTCAGTTCCTGAGAGAATTAGCTGTGCGAGAGATCATCTATTTTGGACCAAACAGCCAAGAGGGAACAGACCCAGATAGAATAAATTGTACACGACCTCTGTGGCGCAGATTTGTACAAAGTGCATCACCTGCATATGCTAAGTCATTGGCAGGAATGCTCTGGTCATCTAGAGCTGGACAAGATATTACTGAAGTGATTGAGCAGCTCCGTGACTTTGAGGACAGCCTTGCTGGTTCTCTACGGGCTTGTGTCTCCGCTGTGGAGAAACTGTGTGAAAAATCTGATGACCGGTTTGAAAAGCTATTGCAAGAAATCAAAGAACTCAGAGAGGACACATACCATTCACGACCTGCACAAACCTATGTTTCAGCTATTAGGAAAAGGCGTTTCCAATCTCAAGAGAGAGGACAGAGGCAGCCCACAAAAAGAGGTTCACTGTGGTTCTGCCTGCGTGAGCAGGGAGAAAACATGAATAAGTGGCATGGGAGGCCTACCTCAGAACTTCAAGAACGAGTACGTGAGATCAAAGGAAAAACTCCTAGGAAGGTGGCTGCTCCAGTTTACAAAAGGAGCAGAAGAGATTCTGATGCTCTTGAAGGAACCTCTAATTCACACCCAGAGACTGTGCAAAACAGAAATTAGAGGTGCCCTGCCTCCAACCAGGTGGAGGAAAGGGATAACAGAGTTTATTGGACTGTACAAATACGATGGCCTGGTACAACACATCCCCAGGAGTACAAAGCTTTAGTGGACACTGGTGCTCAGTGCACAATAATTCCTTCTAATTATAAAGGAACGCAATCCATCAATATTGTTGGAGTGACTGGGGGATCCCAGGAACTGACTGTTGTAGAGGCTGAAATGAGCCTAACTGGAAAAAACTGGCAAAAGCATCCCGTTGTGACTGGTCCAGATGCTCCGTGCATCCTTGGCATAGACTACCTCAAGAGAGGGTATTTTAAGGACCCAAAAGGGTATAGGTGGGCATTTGGTATAGCAGCTGTGGACACTGAGAAAATTGAACAGCTGTCTAATTTGCCTGGTCTTTCAGATGATCCTTCTGTTGTAGGACTGCTGATGGTTGACGATCAGCAGGTGCCAACTGCTACCACGACAGTGCATCGCCGGCAATATCGCACCAATCGAGACTCTTTGATTCCTATCCAGAAGTTGATCCGTCAATTGGAAAGCCAGGGTGTGATCAGTAAGACTCGCTCACCTTTTAACAGCCCAATCTGGCCAGTGCGTAAGTCTAGTGACGAGTGGAGACTAACTGTGGACTATCGTGGCCTGAATGAAGTTACGCCACCACTGAGTGCTGCTGTGCCTGACATGCTAGAACTGCAATTTGAACTGGAGTCAAAGGCAGCTAAGTGGTATGCTACAATTGACATTGCTAATGCATTTTTCTCTATTCCTGTAGCAGCAGAGTGCAGGCCGCAGTTTGCTTTCACCTGGAGAGGCATCCAGTACACGTGGAATCGCTTGCCCCAGGGGTGGAAACACAGTCCTACCATCTGCCATGGACTGATCCAGACCACACTGGAGCAAGGTAAAGCTCCAGAACACTTGCAATATATTGATGACATCATCGTATGGGGCGACACAGCGAAAGAAGTCTTCGAGAAAGGTGAGAGAATAATTCAGATTCTTTTGGATGCTGGTTTTGCCATAAAACGAAGCAAGGTCAAGGGACCTGCACGAGAGATCCAGTTTTTAGGAATAAAATGGCAAGATGGCCGTCGTCAGATCCCAACGGATGTGATCAACAAAATTGCTGCAATGTCTCCACCTACTAATAAAAAGGAGACACAGACTTTCTTGGGCGTTGTAGGTTTTTGGAGAATGCATATTCCTGACTACAGCCAGATTGTGAGCCCTCTCTATCGAGTGACTCGTAAAAAGAACCAATTTGAGTGGGGCCCTGAACAACGACAAGCCTTTGAACAAATTAAGCGTGAGATAACTCATGCAGTGGCCCTTGGACCAGTTCGGACTGGACTAGATGTTAAAAACGTGCTCTACACTGCAGCCGGAGATAATGGACTTACCTGGAGTCTCTGGCAGAAAGCACCAGGAGAAACCCGAGGTCGACCCTTAGGTTTTTGGAGTCGAGGATACAAAGGATCTGAGGCCAACTATACTCCAACTGAAAAAGAGATACTAGCAGCATATGAAGGAGTTTGAGCTGCTTCAGAAGTGATCGGTACTGAAGCACAGCTCCTCCTGGCACCTCGACTGCCAGTGCTGAGCTGGATGTTCAAAGGGACGGTTCCCTCTCCACATCATGCAACTGAAGTTACGTGGAGTAAATGGATTGCATTGATCACGCAACGAGCTCGAATTGGAAGTCCCAACCGTCCAGGAATCTTAGAAGTGATTACAGACTGGCCAGAAAGCAAAGACTTTGGGATGACTCCAGATGAGGAGGAAGTAAAACGTGCTGAAGAAGCACCACCGTATAATACTCTTTCAGAGACTGATAAGCAGTATGCATTGTTCACAGATGGATCCTGTCGTCTTGTAGGAAAACATCGAAGGTGGAAAGCTGCTGTGTGGAGTCCCACACGACAAGTTACAGAAGCCACTGAAGGACAAGGTGAATCTAGTCAATTTGCAGAAGTGAAAGCCATCCAGCTGGCTTTGGACATTGCTGAACGAGAGAAGTGGCCGATACTTTATCTCTATACTGACTCATGGATGGTAGCAAATGCCTTGTGGGGGTGGCTACAGCAATGGAAGAAAAGCAACTGGCAGCGCAGAGGTAAACCCATTTGGGCTGCCACACTGTGGCAAGACATTGCTGCTCGGCTAGAGAGCCTGCCTGTGAAAGTTCGTCATGTAGATGCTCGTGTGCCTAAAAGTCGAGCCACCGAGGAACATCTAAACAACCAACAAGCGGATCAAGCTGCTAAGATTAAAGTAGCTGAGGTGGACTTGGACTGGCAACATAAAGGTGAACTTTTCCTAGCTCGGTGGGCCCATGATGCTTCAGGGCATCAAGGTAGAGATGCAACATATAAATGGGCTCGCGATCGAGGGGTGGATCTAACTATGGACACTATTTCACAGGTTATTCATGAATGTGAAACTTGTGCCGAAATCAAACAAGCGAAACGGTTAAAGCCTGTATGGTATGGGGGACGATGGTTAAAGTATAAGTATGGAGAAGCTTGGCAAATTGATTATATTACACTTCCACAAACACGTCAAGGTAAGCGTTATGTACTTACAATGGTGGAAGCAACCACCGGATGGTTGGAAACGTATGCTGTACCTCATGCTACAGCCCGAAATACTATCTTGGGCCTTGAAAAGCAAGTCCTTTGGCGACATGGTACACCAGAAAGAATTGAATCAGACAATGGTACTCATTTCAAAAACAGTATTATAGACAATTGGGCCAAAGGACATGGTATTGAGTGGGTATATCATATTCCATATCATGCACCAGCCTCTGGGAAAATTGAAAGGTACAATGGTTTGCTAAAAACTACACTAAAGGCACTTGGTGGTGGAACCTTTAAAAACTGGGATTCACATTTAGCAAAAGCCACTTGGTTGGTCAACACCAGGGGATCAACCAATCGAGCCGGGCCTGCCCAATCAGAAATTCTACGGACTGTAGAAGGAGATAAAGTCCCTGTAGTACACATGAAAAATATGTTAGGAAGGGCAGTCTGGGTTACTCCTGCCTCAGGCAAAGGCAAGCCCATTCGTGGGATTGTTTTTGCCCAGGGACCTGGCAGCACCTGGTGGGTGATGCTTAAGGATGGAGAAGTTCGGTGTGTACCTCAAGGGGATTTGAGCTTAGGTGAAAATATTCAATACTGAACTGCATGATGTGAATTGTCGTACTAACAGTATTTAATAAGTGTCTTTCAGATCAAGACAGTGATGATGAAACAAGAGCTAGCTTCTCTGAGTGGCGCCTGACAACTTCTTCGAAGTTGATGTCTTTAACCCACAAACAGTGCACTTGTACCATTTTTCCTGCCCTGGGAGACTGTTGTGACAAAATGAACTTAATGAACTTTTTAAAGGATGGTCCACTGATTAAGATTAATTACTCCTGGGTATATATGTACATATGTATATATATATATATAGTAGTAGTGATTCATTAGATTGTATTGATAGATTGTATTGATAAGGTCTAAGCATTCAGTGAATGGCATATTATAAGGGGTGGAATGTCCTGGTTTTGTTAAAAACAAGTTTCTCTTTCAGTGAATTTTGCCTGTCAGCTAAAGTCTTCATATTAACTGCATTTTCCTGGAGAAACAGATACATGTTTTGGTAAAACCTAGCAATGGAATGCAAACTTATTGATAAGCATGGATGGACATCTCGCGAGAGGGGCGACGAGAAAAAACTGACCAACTGTGTATAACATTCCATTCACGTGAATACTTCATATAAAACGGGAGATCACGAGGATCTCGGCCCTTTTCCCTATGGCCGACATTAGGAGA